>NC_059164.1:55909024-56544391 GCF_019923935.1 Bubalus bubalis
AGTTTTTTAACCTTCCACCCCCAAAGCCTTGACGAATTCCCAACACATTCCTGAAACTTTTCATTACAATCCCTGTCCACCCTCATTTTTCTATTCCATTGCCACAACTCCCTAAACCTTATTTTTTTTTTATCGTACTACCAGTTGATATTAGTGTGAGGTTAGTATTGTATGTAGTATTATATAGCACTAATATGTGTACCTGATACTGTCTTAAAAAAAAAAAAAAATTGAGCAATGGCTGTATTTTACTCTTAGAATTAATACCCGGGGCAGGAGGAGAAGGGGACGACAGAGGATGAGATGGCTGGATGGCATCACTGACTCGATGGACATGAGTTTGAGTAGACTCCGGGAATTGGTGATGGACAGGGAGGCCTGGCGTGCTGCGATTCATGGGGTCGCAAGGAGTCGGACACGACTGAGCAACTGAACTGAACTGAACTGAGGCCATATTGCAAAGCTGCAAAGAATTTTCACAAATCACTGATTCATCTGTATATTACTGAATCAGAAATTATTAATTGTGAAATACTGAGCTAAACATAAAACAGCCCATAGATATTTTTGGTTCAGAATTTGCATTTTAGTAATATTTGGCAATCATAATTTGTGTTGATGAGTTGAAATCTTATGTAGACTTTAAATCAGTGAAAAATCAGAGTTTATTTCAATCAGCAGTGTCCTTATTGTGAAAGTTAATGGTAAAAGAGGAAATTTGCACTACAAGCTGGAGCTATCTGTTGTTGGTTTTTTTTTTTAAATAACTTCCCAGTGAATTTATTTGACTTTTGTTTAAGAAAGGACTATCATGACTACTTTTGTAAGTCATTGATAATAATGGCTACTTTTCATTTTCTACATAGATAGTTGTTTGACAATGTGGAAGAAAAATTTGAATTCAATACTGAAAAGTATTTTTTTCTGCATAAGTATAATGTTCTATAACCTATGCAGATGACGTGCTAACTCACTTCAGTCATGTTGGACTCTGTGACCCCATGGACTATAGCCCACCAGGCTCCTCTGTCCATGGGATTCTCCAGGCAAGAATAATGGAGTGGGTAGCCATTTCTTACTCCAGGGGATCTTCCTGGCCCAGGGATTGAACCCAGGTTTTCTGAATTGCAGGCAGATTTTTCATTGTCTGAGCCACCAGGGAACAGTTCATTTCAAGTCAGGGAATAAATCCAGTGACTTTGGCATTTATGGGAACACAGCTACCCCCTACTGGTCCACTTGCCTCTTATCTCAGCAGGAGGCTGCCCATAAAATTTAAACAAAACAAGACTGATCCAAAGATGACCAATACTTTAAAGACTTTTAGGAGAAAATCTTTAAATTCTGGGAGAAAATGCCAGATTTTGTTTATGATGGCGAATCTCTTATTTTAGAAGGAATGCTACAATAGATTTTGCAAAAGGAAGTGAGAACAACCAGTTCTGAGATCCTGCTCTTTATCAGACATGCTAAGTGTTGAGACAAATCCTCCTAAATCCTTAAAATAGGTCGGTTTGAGGTTGTCATTAGTATAGATAAAGTAATGATGCTCATGAGGGGTTTTAATCACTTGCCCTGGATCATAAAATTAGCAGTGGTATGACTAATATTCAGATTTAAGTCTCTAAGTCTCCAAGCCCATCCTCTTTCCAGCCCATCTGACTTAGATTCATTTTGAAGATCAGTTGTTAGGTGTGTAAATATTTGGTCCCAATACTGAGGCAAAACCCTTCTGTACTTAATATCCCATGAATTATGAGGATTTCCAGTCTGACTGTTGGGAACAGGTCTTGTGTGAGTTCCAGACGCTATTTCTTCTAATCCCTCAGGGTGATTCCTGCCCCGCCCCACACTCATGTGGTTTCCTCACATGCCTGCACTGATCGGTCTTCTCCTAAGTACTCGAGGTAGACCTTCTGCAGACCTGTGCAGTTCTTTCTCTTTGTAACTCTGTCCTCTCTTCTTCTGTAAGCTTCCTTGATCTCCCAGACCCCCAACTCTATTTCCTCAACTCAAGGAGTCTGCTGGACTCCATCCGGGCTTCCTCTCAGGGCTCTATGGCCTGGACTGTCTTTCAGGGCAGAAAACTGGGAAACCCCATGTGTGTCTCATCTCTCAGGGATCACTGTCCTTTGATGTCTCATGTCCATTGTATTAAAAACTATTGTTACATAGATTTTATTCAGTTTTTTGGTTGTTTCAGGTGGAAGATTATATCTAGTTCCTATTACTCCATCTCAGTTGGAGACTGAAGTATTAGATGTAAATTTTCACTGAAGGATTTTTTTTTTTCTTTTCCCATTTGTCAGCTTTCTGGGAGACTATTTTCCTTTCCCTTGTTTTTTACTTCTTTATTCCTGGCCCTTATCCTTTATTATGGGGCTTCCCAGGTGGCATTAGTGGTAAAGAACTTGCCTGCCAATACAAGACACATAAGAGGTGTGGGTTCAATAGGAGCCTGGCAGGCTACAGTCCATAGGGTCGCAAAGAGTCAGACATGACTGAAGCGACTTAGCATACATGCATGCATGCATCCTTTATTACAAGGGTACAATTTCCCTGAATTGATTTTTTCTACTGTCTGAATTTTCTTAAATATCTCTAGCTGGGACAAACGAGAAACTTGGTTCTTTGGCACGAGCCCCGGGTTTGAACAAAGGCTAACTGGTATCCATTGCTCCCTGATGGATGTTCTTTTTGTTAATTCAAAGGTTGTACAGATGATGATTGCTTACATGGGTTTGATTGTTTATTGCCTTTTATATTGTCTTGTGTCAATTTTAAGGTATAATTGGCCAGGATTACTTTTTCCACTAGTACTAATAAAAGCTCCCAGAATCTAACAAATTAGACATATATCCAGCAAAGAAAAAAGCTCAAATCAGATGCAGGTTTTCTGTTGACAAGTTTGTCCGTTTTTTTGTTAAATACAGTTGTTATGCAAGAAACAGGGTACTGAGCAATGATTTCCCTAAGCAGTTGTTCAATATGCCATGAATATAAACTTATGAATGATAAATGATAGCTAAGGGGAATTTGCTTGCTTTTTGTTCCATGAAAATGTACTATTATTTTTCTTCACATCATGAAGCATACATTTTAATATATATTTTTTTGTGCCAAATGGCAGTTGACATATATTCTCTCATCTTTTAAATGATATCCTTCTTAAGGGCAGTACCTTTGATATATGTTAGGATTTTTTGTGTGTGTGGGAGGGAGTCAACAGTGCTGTCTTGAACAAAATGGCAAACTTTCACCAGCCTATCAGATTTAGGGGCATGGCTTTTAAATCTACTAGTTATTAACATGTCATGTGGTGGTGGTGGTTTAGTCACTAAGTCGTGTCTGACTCTTGCCATCCCATGGAGTATAGCCTGCCAGGTTCCTCTGTCTATGGGATTCTCCAGGAATACTGGAGTGGGTTGCCATTTCCTTCCCGAGAGAATCTTCCCCACCCAGGAATCGAACCCAGGTCTCCTGCATTGCTGGCAGATTCTTTACCGACTAAACTATGACAGAAACCCCTTAACATGTCATAGAAAGGAGTTCATATGTTTCAGGAGGAAAATGCCCTTGCTTGTTTGACAGATATTACTGAGCAATTATTATCTTTCAGGTAAGTGCTGAGTTTTGGGTCCATATGGATAAAAAGACTTAATCCTAGTCCTCAGCCAAGGACGTTTAGTGTCAAATGATTGTTATACCACGTTGTAATAATCACTTACTGGTTTGTTTGTTTGTTTAATAAGTATGTATTGAGAATCTGCTGTTTGTCAGATACTATCACAGTCTGTGTGTTCATAGCAGGAAACAATTCCCTGTCTCATGGAGGTAACAATGAGGGGTTGCTGGGATGGGGTTATTTAGTAAATGCTATAAAAGTGAATTAATGTAAAGAGATAGTTCTTAACAAAGGGAAAGGTCTATATTGTCCACTGGTTAGGAAAGTCTTTTTTGTAAAATGACATTTGAGCAGAAACCTTAAAAAAATTAACATAATCATGCAGTCATGTGAGGAAAGTGTTCTAGACAGAGGCAGTATAAAAACTAGAAAAAGAACGTGTGCTTGACATGGATTGTAGAATCACAGAGAGAGTGGAGTGGCCGGTGGAATGAGCAGGGGAGAATGGCGCAAAGTTCGCTCCGCCCAGAGAAGGGGTAGGGGGAGGAGCCAGATCACCTGACTTTTATTACCGTTACCGTGGTGGGAAGAATGTGAGTGAGATGGGAAGGATTCAGTGTATAGGAGAGATCTGAGGAACTTGGGTGTTAGAAGGAATCTGGCCCATTGCTGTCCTGTGAAACAAGGGAAGGAGCTTTGCGGGTGGTGGGGGGCCATGAGACGCTATTGAAACACTAGTCCAGGTGAGAGAGTACCGCAAGCTCTGGCTCAGGTGGGGTTAGTTATGTTGTGAGAGTGGTCAGTTTAAGACTTCAGGATATATTTAGAAGGACGCATACTTGGGTTTGCCGAAGGGTTGGTTGTAGGGTGTGGAAAAGGAAAGGAATCAAGGATGGTTCTAATGTTTTTGGTCTTTACAGCTGATAGAATTCTGTAGAATTCAGGATATATTTAGAAGGACGCATACTTGGGTTTGCCGAAGGGTTGGTTGTAGGGTGTGGAAAAGGAAAGGAATCAAGGATGGTTCTAATGTTTTTGGTCTTTACAGCTGATAGAATTCTGTTTAGTATAGAGTTTGAAACTAGGATGGAATGAGGGGTTTTGGAGGAGGGGGTAGGAAGAAAGAATGTGATTTTGGACCTGGTATGTTTAATACACAGGTTAGACATAAATGCAGATATCAAGTAGGTACTTGACTATATGGATGTAAAGTGAAGGGAGGAGTTGGAGCTAAGAGGTATAAATGTCTTATGGCATATTATAATGAAAGGAGAAGAAACAAAATTCATGTATATTTCTGAGCAGTAAAGAAATACTATTTAGCATTATCTAACACAGAACATATTTTTTTCAAATGAAGACTTTAAAGCTGGAAAAGTAGAATGCGATGCCCAAGGACACACAGGATGTTGGTGGCAGCCATGTCACTCAACCCATCATCAGTACTACTTCCATCTCAGTGCACAGCTCACCATCCATGTTGCCGTAGTAATAGAATAGGTGGAGCTCCACTAACATAAAAGCTGAGGATGGTAGCAGAGGTGTTGGGCAGTGTTGAAGAGCGCAGATTCTGGAGCAAATTTCCTACGGTTCTAATCCTGGATCTCTCACTCACCCTGTGTGTGACCTTAGATAAATAACCTAGTTTCTTTGCACTTCAATTTCCATATCTGTAAATGTGATCAATAATAGTACTTACCTCATAGAGTAAATGGGAAGATTAATTGACAGGGTATATATATATATATATATATATAGCACTTCAAACAATATCTTTTAGATTGTTAGTGCTATTCAAGTGAAGCTGCAGCAGCAGTAATAATAATAACTAATTTTAGAGTGGAAGCTAAGCACTTTCACTACAACTTCTGGGAGACCCAGAATTGGCTAGGTATCTGGGAATATTCAAATACTACATATAAACCCTATTGCAGTCAGATATTCTCATATCCTTTCTATCCAAGTTTGTTCTCTTGCTGACATTTGAATCTCCTGGTGCTGGTAATTAGTTGGAAACAAACTCTGCTCTTTTGCATCATTTTGTTCTTTTAATTGACTGTATTCTGTGAGAGTGGCTTATCTGCCTCTTCATTAAAGATTCATGATTCTGTGATACCTTATTCTCTCCATTGATGGCTTTTATGGATTTCTTTTTAATAGAGATCTTAATCTAGCCTTTAGCATTTTAAACAATGTCTTGGTTATCTACACTGTAATTTCTCACTGGTGTGTTTTTATGTTATCAATGCATCATTGTATATGGATCAAAACAAGTAAGCTCCTGTTTTTAAGGCTCCCATCCTTTGTGGTTAAGAATTGATTTATAGCAGTCTCTTCAATGTAGAAGAATTGATTATGATTGTTAGTGAAAGTGTTAAGTTTTTCAGAGGGAATGATGAGATTATTGATTAGGTTCTTTTTGATTATAAAAGAGATTTAATGACATCATTTTGGTCAAGACATGTGAAAGTCTCTTTCTGTTTCATTGGGTAGGTAATGATGTCTGTTTATTTTCCTCTTTTGCCTGACATGCTGATTGTCAGGTAAGGTGAGTGAATAGAGTTATTATTGCCCGTGGATAATCGGTTATTCCTATAGCAAGCAGTTGAACAGCAAAGATGTAATTTTGTGTGGCATGTGCATTATCTACTACCTTCCCCTCCCCAACCCTGATGTATTAGCTCTAATTCTTGTCATGTGATATTCAAGGAATTATCACTCAGCACATACTGGCCTAGTCTTTTCTCATATAACTATAGATTTTATTAGTCTTTGCTGTCTTGGATATGAGTTTTACCAGTCATGTTTGCTAACTGCCTGATTCTTTCTGGTCTGTAGTCCAGTATCCTTCTTCATATATTGGCCTGATCTTCCTGTCCCAAGGCACATAAAGCATGAGAATAATATCTCCCCATCGTTGACTACTCTGGACTGCAGTGATATCTGTTCCAGTGAGCAGAGTTGGGGAGTCACTAAAATGATAAGTTAACATCCTCGGAGATGATCACTCTTTATCACCTTGCAGCTGGTTATGGACTTTCATCCTGTTATGGACTGGAGAACATTTACTTTGACAGCTGCACCCCTATAAACCCACAGACTGGTGCTGTTAAACCAATGCGTGTACCGCTTGACTCTCCAGAAGTAAAAAGGGTCAGTCTGGGGCCCAAGCAAATATGTTCTGTCTGCTGTCAAATCATAGAATTCTAGGGCTGGAGGGATCATGGATATCATGTCAGTTTTCTCCTTAAAGGAAACTTACAAATGGAGTGTATTTGCCAAAATAAGAGTTAATAGCAGCACAGGAACCCTAACTGAAAAGTCTCTATAGTCCTGTGTTAACCTTATGGTGAAATGAACCAACAGGCAGAGTGATAGAGTAGAAACAGTATCAAGTTTACAATTTGAAGACTGGAGGTTTTATGCCCAGGTCTGTTGTTATATAGTAGTTTTATGAGTCAAAGTAATTAACTGCAATCATTTTCAAAATTGTTCATTATCCATTGAATGGTGGATTTGTTGGTGACCCTGCTTTCATCTGAAATTTGTCTGTTCATTGAGTTATATCATATTTTGATACGTAAAATTTGTTCAAGATTGTGATTGGATAGAAGAATGCTGACTAATATGGAAATACACTATGACCTCATTTTCTTTTCTTCCCCATTACCTTGAGGTCAGGGGAAATATATTTTTTAACTCCTATACTTGTGTATTCTTATCTACTTTGACAGCTACACCTCACGACCTTACCTCTCCTGAGAGATAATAATTGGGCATTCTGTGACCTTCCTGTCACAATAGATGGGTACTAGAAACTCTGGAAGGATTTTTATTAGCAGTGTTCATCACTGTTTTCCTGTTAAACCCAAGGAAAATAGTTCATAAGATGCCTCAACTAATGGTTTCAACTTAGGGCTGCATCTCAGTCTGAACTGGTATGTTTATCACTGCCTTACTAAAGAATAATATTTAGTTATTGTTAAAAATGTAAAAAAAAAAAAAATCGAAAAACAATAATTACTTCCAAGTCCATCACCCAGAGATAACTACTTTAGACATTATATGTACTTTCTGTCTTTTTAATTGCATGTTTATAGAGTCTCATATATATAACTGTACATTCTTAATGCATGTATGTATAATTTATACATTTTTTAAAAGGAGTTACACTAAACATACTATTTTAGAATGTGATCCTTTCATTGAATGATACAATGATACGGCAGGAAGGCCAGGGGTCTCCAAACGGAGGAAACAGGCTGCAAGTGTCTCTTAAAATTCTGTGTTGCTGTGATGACACCTGGTTCCACCTGAACTTAACTTTTCTCAAACCTTGAGCTAACCAATGCGTTTTTCTTATGGAAATGTTTTTCTTAAGCTAGGTTAATGAAACTGTATGTGCTTTGGAATTTGCCTTTCTTCAAAATGATTGCTAAGCTAACTTTTTTCCTTTTCTCAAACCTTGGGCTAATAATAACTCAACAAACGAGTATTCATATCAGTTGTTTATGGCTGGGGGATGACACACCTCATGCCATCCTATTTCAACAATGCATATTGTGGGAGGGGGCCTGGTGAAACTCCTTCAAGCCTTGAGGTGTCTCACTGATTAATAACTTTCTAACAGACTTAAAACAGCCTCCAAAACTAGCAGGGGAGGCACCCTCTGTCCGCCTTCTGATGTCTGTGTCAGAAACTTTCTCTGTCCCTTTTCACTTTAATAAAACTCTGCTACACAAAAGCTCTTGAGTGATCAAGCCTGGTCCCTGGTCCTGAAGAAGCTAAATCTTCGGAGATCATGAATCCAACACTGTTCACCATAAGCTATCAACATCTTGGTCAGTTTTTCATGTAGTTAAATTTCCTTCTGTATAACATCATTCTTAATGCTAGTATCCTTCTGTGTGGACATTATGAATTATTTCATCGAACCCCTATTATTGGACATTTTAAAGCAAAAGTGCAGAGTCTACCTGTGGCATCATTTCCCATATTTTTGTCATTCAGTATGAAAGCCTTTCTATTTAGTATTCTAATCAGTAGATAAGATTTGATAATATGGAAGCTAGAGATTTAATCTTGATCATTTGAGAATCCTGTTGAAGGATTTCCACTTAATCACTTATTGTTCTTTCATATTGATTAAATTTTCTCTGTAAAGTATTTTGACCCAGTTTTAAATTGGGTCAGCATACATATGTGAAGAGTCTTTATTTTCCCAACCAGTGAGCTACATATAAGATGGCTTGAGGCTGTGCCTGAGTCATTCACATTTTATTAATGAAAATATATGCAGAATGAATAAGGCAGTTACCAGTGGAATGCACTTGATTTGTAGTGGAGACTGAAAATTCAAATGTTTATTGGTGCCAGGCATGAGTAGATATGGCCAGGGGTAAGTACTAGGGATATTCAGAGGCTGTTTTCTCATCTAAAGAGGCCAGCTTTTATTTAAATCAAATTACATTGTTAGTATGGGAAATAAGGACTCTGATTAACTGGATTTTCTCATTTTTCAAGAAAAGCTAAAATTAATTTATTTATGAAAGACTCCTAATTCTCAAATTTTGATAGTAGTCATAATTGTTTGAAAACACAGTGCAGGTGAAACAGGAGACATCTGATCTAGTCCACAGGTCTGTGCAGAGGTTGCCCTAGGGCAGGTCTTCAGCTCTTTGGAAATTGGGGAATCCTTCAGAAAGAGAAAGCTTTGCTTCCTATATCCATCTTTTCAGAGTTACTTTAAGGATAGATTAAAATATTCAGATGATGAAACCTCTTCAAGTGCCACTTTCTAGAAGCTTCCCAATTATCCCAAGATGAGACCTTTGCAGTTGGGAATGTCCCTGAAGCCCACAGGCATCAGACAAGAAGGGGTTGTGGAAACCAGTTGTCTTAACACCCTGTCATCTGGAGTGCCTTCATGTCTAGATCTCTGCTGCCCCAGGCCGGTGCAGTTTTTTGGAAAACATGAATGACATGTGGCCAAAGTAAGATGTTGATGATAACTAGGACTAAATGGTTAGTGGAAAGAGCACACGATTGAGAGTGAGAAAACGTAGGTTTGAAGTCTCCTTTCACCCACAGATGTGAAATCCAGCAAGTCCAGTCATCTCTTTGCGAGGCTAACTAGATTTTTACTCAACAGTGACAATCAAGCCTTTTTTTTTTTTTAAAAAAAAAGATAGGTATAATAATATAAAAGCCAGAAGATTTCAAGTAGGCAATTACTTAAGAAGAAGAAATAAAGAAAAAAAGAAATGGATAATAGCTTATAACTAGATTTATGCATTTCTAAGGCTCCCAAATGAAATCCTCTATAACCTTCAGTTTTCTTCATTGCACAGTAAGTGCTTGATAATTCAGCTTTATCAGCAGGCATTGTGGCAGGGTTCCTCACACTGTGGGTAATCAGTAAATATATTTCCAGTGAAATAATAATGTAAGAGCTGGAGATAATTCTAACATCACTTATTCTTAAGAGTGGAATGCATTTGAAGTCTGTGTTTAAATATGGATGATGATTCTGGGGAAGCTTGGATATTCACTAAGCCTGAAATCGTACAATATATTATGGTATGTGAATGTAAACACTCCTACTTTTGTGTTCTGACTCCCTCGTTTAAATCCCTTTCCTGTTATTTACTCTGTTGTGAAGAGACTAAACCATTGCTCAGAAGCCAAGGACCCATCTTAAGTCATGTGAACACCTCTGTGTGAGTGAACTTCATGCATCAGTTCTTTGGTCCAGAAGGTAGTGACTTCGGTCCAATATGCTGGTTTTCTAATAAGTTTCTACTGAGTGAAACAGACATGATCCTCTTCATAGTCACAAAACATTAGAGCTGATAATTAAGGAGCAAGGGTTGAAATCAGCTCTAGCTGGTTAGCTCTAGCTAAAAGTTAGGTCCTATCCATATAACCAGACAGGGTTTGACTTACACCTCTGATTGAGGATTATCCACTTCTACTTGGATTTTATATTTCTGTTACTTTGCCAGCTGGGGGAGAAGCATGGTCCTACTGGTGTTGATTTTCAGGACACATACTCAGTGACGGTGTAGGGTGTACCCTGTGCTGAGTGCAGCTGAAGCTCCCCAGCCAGCCATGGCACTGGTGTGACGGTTCTGCCACTTCCAAGCTGTTTGTTCTCGACCTCGCTTGACCTGTTGATCTTCAGTCCTCATTCATTTTTGTGGCAAGATGACATTAGTATTCATCACTACTAGGCCTCTCCTTTTGCTCCTCTTTACAAAGTTTTTGAAGAATCAAAGTCCTCAGAATAGAGATGACCTGTTGATATGTTTGTTAATTATTTTTTCAAAAATATTTAGATTTCATATCCGTATCTTCCTCTATGTGACTTTATATGGTGTCCAGTCCCCACTAAAACAGAAAACAGCTTTACAATTTTTCTAAAATAGGAGATGTGCTCATTTTCCTAAAATTCAAGAAATATAGAAAAATATAAAGAAGACAGTTACAAATCACCTCGAAGTCTTACCTGCCAGAAATAAACTGTTATCATTTGGGGAATGTCAGCATCTGAAAATTTATAAATAGAAGGATGAATGACTGGATATAGGTAGACGGGCACAAATAATTTTATAATAGTGTGTGTACATGTTATTTTAAAAGTTAAAGCATTATATTCAATGAAGTGAAATGAGGAATTTTTGAACTTCTGATTAAGTTTCTTTATTTAAAAATCATTAATATCTAAGATAATGCGTCCAAGGTAATTCAAAGAGTTAAGAAGGACCATTAGGAGATTGGAGCCATCATAGTCTTACCACTGTGCACCATTAGAGTGGCTGAAATAAAAAATACAGAAAATACAAAGTTTATATGGGGACATGGACTTCCCTGGTGGCTCAGACAGTAAAGAATTTGCCTTGCAGTGCAGGAGACCTGGGTTCGATCCCGGGGTTGGGAGGATCCCCTGGAAAAGGGAATGGCAACCCACTCCAGTATTCTTGCCTGGAGAATTCCATGGATGGAGATCATGATGGATGGGAATGCAAAAAGTCGGACATGACTGAGCAACTAACACTTTCACTTTCACAGATACGGGGATGTGGAACAGCTGGGATTCTTTATTCTTACATTCTTAGGAATGTGACATGGTATAGACCCTATGGGAAAGTATTTCTTATAAAATTAAATATACCTCTATCTGAGGATCTGGTAATTCCACTGTAATTTTCTCCCCCAAATGAAACCCCATGTCCACAAAAAGATTCATGCAAGAATAGTCATTTCACATTCATTCATAGTTAAGATGCAACAACATGAATGACTCATAGACATTGTGTTGAGCCAAGAAGACAGACGCGAAAGAGTACATATTCTATAAACCCATTTATATTATGTCCTAGAACATGTACAACTGTTTCTCGTGATAGAAATTAGAAGAGGGGTTGCTATAAGATGAATGGAGTATAGACTAGAAAGGAAGTTTCTAGGATGATGTCAGTATTCTTTATGATAATTGGGATATTGGTTAAATGAATGTATATATTTGTCAAAACCCATCAAACTATACACCTAAGAGCTGTATACTTTATTGTATATAATTAAGTCTCAACTTAAACGTTTGAAAAAACAAACTCAATTTAAACCTCTGAGCTGTTATGGATTGTCTTTCTGCTCAGAAACAAGAGGAATTAACAAACTTATTCTTCCTCCCACCTGCCCTTATGTTGCTTATATTAGTTTTGCTTTTTTCAGGCTTCACAACATTCATACTCTGATTTGCAATCATAATGCCCTAGTTGTTTAGTCTTAGTTCTATATTTAAATAGAACCATGGGTCCTTTTGCCACAGTTTTTCCATTTCTGAATTCTTTATTTGGATTCATCTCTTGTTTATCCAGATTTTATGGTCAAGCAGTTTTTTGGGTTTGTTTATTCTAAAGGAAGACACATGGATATCCTGTTTCTTGAGTTTTCAAATGTTTGCCATTTGCTTTTATACTTGAACTGTCAATTAGCTGGATCTAATATTCTTCAGCTTCCTCGGTTAAGACATGGCCTGTCTTTAGACGCTACACTGTCTTCAACATTGAATATTACTGTGATGATGTCTGTAGTCAGCCTAGTTTTGTTTTCTTTCTCCCTCTAGTAGATGACTTGGTTTTTTCATACTTGGTATCTGAAAAATGTTTAATTCTTATATTCAATAACTGAAGCTATTGCTTGATTTTTTTTTTTTTTTTTTACTGTGTATAAATTTTCCCTGGCCTAAGAATGTCCTTTTGATTTACAGTTTCAGTTCTTTATTTGAAGAGCTTTGGGGCGAGTGTGTTGTAAGCCTCTACTTTTTAAATACAAACCCTTCTTTTCTCTTTCCTGTGTGTGTTACTTCAGGAACAACAATCATCCTTAATTTTCTTACCTAGAGTCTCCATGTATCACCTCCTCTCTAGGTCCCTTTATTCCTTTGTTTTGCCTCATTCAGTGTGATTATCTCTAACCTTTACTCTGGGCCATTAGTTGGCTTTTCTTCTCTTCTTCTCCTTGATGTTTCTAATTGGTTTATTAAGTACATAATACTGTGGTTTTGTGTGCATTTCTGTATATCGATAATTTTCCTTTCATTTTCAACTTTTGTTCTGTCTTTGATTCTTCTAGTCTTTGAGTCCTTGTTTTATAGAATTCATAGTCTTAGGAAGTTTTTAATAGAATGCAAAACACTCACTGAGAGTTGTCTGTTTCTAGGGTTATGTTCCTTACAGTCTTAGTTCCACATCTGTTGTTCCCATGCTGGATCCGTTTTTTGCATTTTTGTTTTAGCAGAGTTTTATAATCGTTCTTATTTCTTGTCACTCATGCATGATAGAGGCCACTCTCCACATCATCTGTTTGTTCTGATCAAATAGAAGTGAATTTACTTGATCTTGTTTCTGCTTTGCCTGGGACTAAATTATCTTCTAAATCCCTGCCTCCAGTTTGAGGGCTTGCTGTCAGTTTCACTGCAGTACTCATAACCCAAGGGTGGAAGAGTGAGGAGAATGCCCCTGGAGATGAGTACAGTCTTTGCTGGAGGACCTGGATCTAGTATGACTAACCATCATGCTGTCTCCAGGACTTTCCCCAATTTCACACTGTAAGTCACATGTCCCAGGAAACCCTCTCAGTCTCAAGGAAGGTTGGTCACCCTATCTGGATCAACTTTCTTTTCCACTAATTTTTAAATATTCTAGGCCCCTGTCCACTCCATATAGCTGCAGCTGGTTCAGCTTGACCCCAGTTCTCCTTAGAATCCTGGGATGTGGCTAGCCTGGGGCACTTGACGAAGTACAGGACTCTAGTTTCATGGATTTTTTTTTTTTTCCTTTAAGACTTCTAATTCCAAGTCAGCTTCTCGCCAATTGAGAGCATTTGAGTAAGAATGTTCCGAGTTTCATCAGATTATTCTTTTCCTCAACACCACTTCTGAGGCAGAATATGCGAACAGGACTCAGGGCCATGCTGGATGCAGTGCTCAGAGTCTTGCTCCATCTCTCAGCTGCACTTTTCAAAAGATGGCAGGCACATGCATCATTTCCTTTCCTTGTTTAGTTACTTTAAAAAGATATTTTAAAATTTCCACTTAGCCCTTTGAGGAAATAGATTCAGTAATCCTGTTTGATTCTACTGCTGTTACCCAGTTCGGGCTTCTCTGGTGGTTCAGACGGTAAAGAATCTGCCTGCATTGCAGGAGACCTGGGTTCGATCCCTGGAGAAGGTAATGGCAATCCACTCGAGTGTTCTTGCCTGGAGAATTCCATGGACAGAGGAGCCTGGTGGTCTACAGTCCATGGGGCTGCAAAGAGTCAGATACAACTGAGTGACTAACATTTTACCCAGTTCATTATAAAGTAAAGCTGGTCAAATGATTCATCATTATAGATTCTCTCTTTGCTCATTCTCTTCTCCCTCACCAAAAAACAAACATGGATCTCTCTTGCTTTCTCTTTCCCATACATGTATGCAGGAGGAAATATTAGGCACTTAAATAAAAAATAGAGCTTTGAGAGAGGGCTTGTAACCAAAATCCAATCAAAAGCATACTAGATTAGCCCATGAATTGAAAATGGTCTCCTTTATTGCAGGATTTGTCCATTGAGATGCTATCATTTAAGACTTATATTTCTAGGGATATTTCCAGACTGAGCACTATATTTAACACTGAAACATTAATGCTGATACAGGTTTTAAGTTGAGCTTCCTTGTTCTCCTAAGATTATTTCTTTAAAAGTATAAAGAAGATTATCTCCCAATAGTGAAGTAGTGATTCATATTTCCAAGGACTGTGTTACTTGGCACAATGAGTATGTACTTTGTAATCTAGCACTGGGTCTGTGTCCATGTTGTTTGCAGAACTGCTTAAAGAAATGTGTATCCTCTAAAGTTGATCCAATAGTCATAACTGGTAGAGTTGAAAGAGAAGCCCAATCTTGGGGACTTCTGATAAGGTCAGGAGAATAATGCTGCAGTGATACAGCCTGAAAGAGGGGAAGGTTTGAAGTTTTGAATGAAGATGAGAAAGCATTATAGGCAAATTTCAGGAAGAATTTTAAGGCACACCTTGAAAATGCCAAACTTGTTAGTAGGACATAGTATGTGCCTTCAGAATAAAAGACATTTACCTCTACCCTCCCAAAGAGGGTTTTTTTGTCTGGCTTTCTTTTGTTTTAAGGGATGGGGTTGGGAGCATTGAAACTCCATTTATAAATTTGAAGTTTTAGGCTTTTTCATCTTCCTGTTGGGGCTTTGCTGATAGCTCAGATGGTAAAGAACTTCCCTGCAGTGCAGAAGACTCAGGTTTGATCCCTGGGTCAGGAAGATCCCCTGGAGTAGGAAATGGCAACCCACTCCTGTATTCTTGCTTGGAGAATCCCGTGGACAGAGGAGCCTCGTGGGCTACAAGCAGATAGGATTGCGAAGAGTCGGATACGGCTGAAGCGACTTAGCACATTCAGGTTTCAAACAATAGCTAACAAGAGAAATAGTCATTTTTTTATATTTGCTTTTGTTAGCAAATTTTTTTCTAGTCTAGAAAGGTAAAGGAGTTTGGCCTATTTTTAAATTCTCTTTTATCTGTCTGTTAGGATACTGTATTTCTTTTGGAGTTATTTACTTTATATTGAACTTTTCAGAAACATTTGCAATTATTTTAATTAAAAATTAAAATTAAAAGGTAAAATATACCTTTATGTCTCATTGGATTGTTTGTTCAGATTTCTTATAGCTGAAAAAAGATACATTTAGTGATTGAAGTCAGAGGTGATTCCAGTGAGTTTTATTTTATTTACATTTGTTAGCTAAATAAATGAGTGTTTTATTAACTCAGGATGTTGTAATAAAAAAAAATTCGTCTCAGAAGTTGGAATGTATTCTTCTTATGGAAAGTAAAAGTATGTTGGAGAAAATTAGTTAATACTTAAATGTTAATTTGATGCTACAAATAAAAGGTGATGCAGTAGACCCTCTATATCCATGGCTTCCACATCTGTGGATTCAACCTGCCGTGGATACAGATGGTCAGCTGGACTACTCCACTTTACAGAAGGGATTTGAGCATCCTCAAGTTTTGGTATTTGCAAGAAGTCCTGGGACCAGTCCCCCACAGGTACTGAGGGATGACTGGACATTGTTTTTCCTCCCTTCCCTATCCATCTTCCCTTTTTAGATGAGTGTGCTACATGAGGGTGAAATGAGACAAAAGTAACTAAGGTAGGGTCACAGTGCAATGGGATGAAATCTAGTCTGCCTTTCAGCCACTTCCTTATTTACTATTTTATATGGTATTCACATACCTCAGAGGAATTCAGCTGCAACACAGGATCACGTAGGGAGGAATTCAGATTAAGTCAGGTCTTTCTCAATGCTTTGGTGCCTTGCGATGAATACCAAAACAGCAAAAAGCCATTTTTAAGAATCCAAAAAAGAGGGACTATATGTATAGCTGCTTCACTTTGCTGTATGGTGGAAACTAACACAACATTCTAAAGCAACTATACTCCAATAAAAATTTTTATAAAAGAACAAAGCAAGCAGCCCCAGACATGAAAGTGCCAAGGACAGTAATTACATGAGATGTCACCCTAGTAAGAAATTAAAGATTTAGTTTTATTTAATCAACTCACTTGCATAGGTCACTTCTTAATTGTATTTGATGTTTCTAGCCATTCACTTAGAATTTCCAATTTTAGGTAAACAGCACTTTAAGCCTAATTAGTTAGCAAATATTTTAGTTTAAGACAGTGTAATAGTCTTTCAGTTTCTGTTGGAGTAGATATTTTTGTACATGCTCTTCCTAAATATTTAATAATTTTAATGTTGCTGAGGTTTGGTCTGAATAACAAAATACTGACTTTCCCTTCAAGATGATGTACACATTGTCACCCATCACACTTTGTTTGCTGTCAAAATTTTTTAAGCTTGCTGTGACCTACTTAAGGGTCTTCTGACAAGATTAAAAATTCTGGTGAGTTGCATGCTGCAGACTGCAGTGGATTCAGCAATTGTGCTTTGTGTTTTCCAGCCTTGTTCCTATGGAGATAATGGCCAGGCTTGTCATGCAAACCCACTGCCTTCTTTTTTTGGTAGACATGCTTTGTGTTTTGCCTCTCAGGAAGCAATATCATTTGATATGGTTGAGTTGAGTTTCTAATGTACCCTGCATGTGTCTTTTGGTATTTTGACTGGAGACATTTTAATGATGTGTTCACCTCACTTTAATTTTGGTTTGTCAGCATTTTTACTCAGAAGTCTGTATTTTTCAAGGGTTAATCTAATGGTTTAAAAAATGTTCTTGGAGTAAAGCAGGAAATCACCCTGTAGCAATGAGATTAATTTGAAGAGGCTGGAAATGATGAACCACACATAGCAAATTCTCTTTGAAACAAAGTCAGTCCATGAGTTACAGCTCAAGAGAGGGAAAGGAGGAGGGTGAGGAGTGAAGTAAGAGGTTCCAACATGATTAAAGCTTAGAAAGCAGGACACACTCTGAAAGCTTATAAAAAAACCGGGCCTGGTTTTCTTTTTTGAGAAGTTTGTAAGAAGATTTAATCTTTGACAAAATAAAGCTGATGTGAAGAAGGATAGATGAGAGAGAATGAAGAGAGGGAGGGAGGCAGGGAGAGAAGGACAAGGGAAGAGAACTGAAGTAGAGAATGGAATTAAGGTTTCCTAAAGGAAGAAAAAACTCTCTGGCATCTAACCTTAAGGAGGCGGGAGAGTGATACTCCAGCTGCATTGAAGAGAAGCAGACGAGAAAGGGAATCCATTGACTGACTGAATGGAGGATGTCTTAGTTGAGTCAACAATGAATTGAGTTGAAGGCTAACCTTACTTGCTGGGGATCTTACTTGCTGAATCTTTGTGTTCCCTCCAAACTTGTCTGGTGAAATCTAACCCCAGTATGATGATATTTCGAGGTTGAGGCCTTTGGGAGGTAATTAGGTCATGACAGTGGAATCCTCATGAATGAGATTAGTGCCCTTATTCCCAGAGCTAGCTGACTATCTTTTCACCATGTAAGGATTCAGTGAGAGGTTGGCCATCTGCAAACCAGGAAGATAATTCTAACACTCTGATCTCAGACTTTCAGCCTCCAGAACTGTGAGAAGTAAATTTCTATTGCTTATAAGCCACCCAGTCCCTATGGCACTTTGGTAGAGCAGCCCAAACTGACTAAGACAGGATCTGAACCAGCTCCTGTTTCAGCATCCATGGATCCAGTATCGTGCTTTTTCATGGTTGCTGGTAGCTCTGATTTTGTAGCCTAGTTGTTATTAGTAATGACCATGGTTGTATAGTGCCTCTGCTACTCATTCTATAGTCCTGCTCTTTCCCCCTCCACTCTATTCTGGTATAGTGGCACTAAATGAAGGGCACCGACACATCATGGTTTACCATGATGAACTTTAAGTCATAAGAGAATACACATCAGTGACTTCTGCCTTATAAAACTCCATCCCTTGTCTCTCATTGCATCCCTCTCTGAGTATTTGCCATGGTATATGCCCAGTACTCTTAGTTACAAAGCATCAAACCCCCAAATGAACTTAAAAAACATTCATTAAACTGAGAAATCTTAAGTGCTAACTTTTGTAACAGCAACTACTAGATCCAGGAGGTCACTGTATCATCAGAGCTCTCTTCATCCCTCTAGCAACACTTATGTTTCTAGCAGCTCTTTCCATGTGGCTCTAGCCTTTCACGACTCTTAGAGCTCCAAGTCCCTAAAGAATGAAAGATATTCTTTCTCATCAGCTCTTGCTAAAGTCGGAGCAAAGAATCTGTTAATTTCGGTTCGTTGGTGGGCTGGGCGGAGTTATCCCCTTTAAACTACAGGTGCCATGTAGAGTGATTAGAAAAATTGAGGCTCACGTGGTGCAAGTGTGTTCCCTCCAGCCATCTTGCATCTATAGTTCAGCTCAGTTCAGTCGCTCAGTCGTGTCCGACTCTCTCAGTTGTGCAGAACCCATGGACTGCAGCACTCCAGGCCGCCCTGTCCATCACCAACTCCCGGAGTTTACCCAAACTCATGTCCATTGAGTCGGTGATGCCATCCAACCATCTCATCCTCTGTCATCCCCTTCTCCTCCTGCCCTCAGTCTTTCCCAGCATCAGGGTCTTTTCCAATGAGTCAGCTCTTTGCATGAGGTGGCCAAAGTATTGGAGTTTCAGCTTCCACATCAGTCCTTCCAGTGAACACCCAGGACTGATCTCCTTTAGGATGGACTGGTTGGATCTCCTTGCAGTCCAAGGGACTCTCAAGAGTCTTCTCCAACACCACAGTTCAAAAGCATCAATTCTTCAGCACTCAGCTTTCTTTATAGTCCAACTCTCACATCCATACATGACCACTGAAAAAACCATAGCCTTGACTAGACGGACCTTTGTTGGCAAAGTAATGTCTCTGCTTTTGAATATGCTATCTAGGCTGGTCATAACTTTCCTTCCAAGAAGTAAGCGTCTTTTAATTTCATGGCTGCAGTCACCATCTGCAGTGATTTTGGAGCCCAGAAAAATAAAGTCTGACACTGTTTCCACTGTTTCCCCATCTATTTGCCATGAAGTCATGGGACCAGATGCCATGATCTTCGTTTCCTGAATGTTGAGCTTTAAGCCAACTTTTTTACTCTCCTCTTTCACTTTCATCAAGAGGTTCTTTAGTTCTTCACTTTCTGCCATAAGGATGGTGTCATCTGCATATCTGAGGTTGTTGATATTTCTCCCGGCAATCTTGATTCCAGCTTGTGCTTCTTCCAGCCCAGCGTTTCTCATGATGTACTCTGCGTATAAGTTCAATAAGCAGGGTGACAATATACAGCCTTGACATACTCCTTTTCCTATCTTACTGTTTCATGATTTTTGTAATTTCATTGTGGTTTAGATACACTTGGAAGTGTGAATCCATTACTTAGCTGTATTAGTTGAGGCAGCATTAGCACTGCCAAGTGTTTTCTCTGTGGTTGACTTTGGATGGTGATTGTGTTTGTACAGTGGGATATGTGTATTGCAGATGTGAAGATTTGCTGTTCACACCCAACCTGAGCTTTCAGGCCGGCCTCTTCACCATCTTGATGTGTGTTTTCCTTAGGAAATAGATACTGTAGAACTTGCTGTTGCATGCCCAACTGCTAGTTTAGGTTTAAAGGGCATCATACCTGCTTTCTATAAAACCAGGGTGCAGGTACTTTGGGTTGATCACTATGAATGTGAAACCAGCATTTAAATGAGAGACACAGCACACCAGTAGCAAAGTTCTTGACTTTGCTCTCAGTACAGTTTTTCCTACAGATGTAGTGGTTTGCACACTTAACTGGTTTGCTTATATTAAGAAACCAAATAGTTGTTTTGAACCAGAAAGTTATATTTTTCGGTGCTTTAGACATTTGGATCTTTTTTGAAATATTATGGCTATTTAATTGTCAGACATGTTTAGAGAAACAATGACTTGTGATCCTGTTTAGGTTCAACCATACCACAAATAATTTCTTCTGTAATGCTTCAGTAGTTTACTCTTGTACTTCCAAGGATTCCATGGGATCAAATTCATCCATCAGAGTATCTCTTTCCATGGACACTGGCAAATAAACCACCCATTGAATACAGTTACCGTCTTCATTAACACTGCTGTCTGTTAGAACTAATGAATTTCCACCTAAGTTCAAGAGTGACTGCTGGCTGACATTTTAGATTATCCAAACCCAAGTGACAAGTTTTGTCCATCACATTAGCATGGAAGTTCAGGGGTTAATAAGTGTTCTCATCCAATGTCAGTTTGACTTCGCAGGAGATGTTGCCAGCACTAACCATTTGTCCTGGGAGGAAAATAAATGGTGACATTTTATGAACTATATTTCCCCATTCTTGACCCTTAAGGCTGCTTAGGATTTTCATTTTGATAGAGCAGATTTATATCCAGAACTCCCTATGAAAGAAGAGGTCCTATGCTACATAATTTGAGAGGTCCAAAAGGCTCCTGTGGGTGCCCAGGAAGTCAGATGTGGTCAAATGGGAGAGTAGGTGGGTGTCCTTCAGCTGAGAGGTTATGGTTGAAGTGCCTCTGCCCCCAGGAGCAACTGGTTAGCCTTTCTGTAGTTGTGCATTCACGATTAAGTTACCGGATTTGGTTTGAATCTTGTGGGTACAGTGATGGGACACAGAACTAAGGAATGAGAAGAAACATTTCTGAGCTCAGTGACAGATCCTTCAAGGGCAGCTGAAAGGAGCTGGGTGCTTAGAGAAAGGAGGAAAAACTCAGAATGTATCCATACCTTTGTATCATAATATCGCCGGAACAGCCTGGCTCGGTATCTGATTTACATTTTGGGTAGTCAGTCGGAAAATGCTAGCTCTAGCATTATTATTTTTAAATGATTAGAGTTGTGGTATGATTCAGTGTGAAATGTGTGTTGTCCATGCTGAGAGAGAAATGGACTAAAGGAGCCTGGGGAGGCAATTAGACTCAGAGTGCTGCTGTGACTCGCTGTGCAGAGGGTCATTAGAGATGTTCATTCTTCTCCAAGTTTTCATTTCACTTGATCCAGGTTCTTGCAGAAAGCTTTCCTTCTGGGTTAAAATTGTTCCCGCTTGATTTCAGCCATGTGCTGATTCTTTAAAAGAAGAGGTTAACTAGATCTTTTAAAGGTATAATCAGGCAATTGCAATGCAGCCAAGAAATGCTGAGCCCCTACTAGTGAGATGAAATTGGTCTGTGTTAGGAACAGTGGGGTAGAAGTTTTCAGACATACACTGATTGATCCTTTGGACACACCCTCTGGCCTGGACTCGGCCAACAAAGTGCTTTCGCTCTTGGAAAAGTAGTATGTTTTCACAGCATTCTAGGAAGATGGGAATCCATTTCTTGTCTGTGCAGTCACCTATTTGGTTGTCAAGCCTAAGCAAATGAGGAGATAGCTCTGCCGGTGTACAGGAGTGGGCAGGGGAGGCTGCCTGGGTGGAGGTAACACTCTGCTGAATTTGAAATGATTTAGAATGAAACAGGCAGTGAAAAGCTGAAGGCTGTTCCCAGCACCAGGGCCCACATGAGCCAGTAAGAGTTAAGAAACAGCACCATGAGTGAGCAGAACTACAAGGAACTGATGGAAGATAAAGGATGATGAGAGAGGAGGTCCTCAAGTAAGGTAGGCAGTGGGGCCAGGTCACTGACGATGAGAATGTTATCTTGGCAGTTACAGGGAGGTCATCGAAGGGTTTTGTGGGCGAGAGACCTGATTAGCTCAGCTGGGGATAGATTACACTGTCACTGGAATGGGGGCAGCGTCTGAGGTACTGAGGCAGAAGGGAGCATACGGATGGCCGAAAAAGGAGTGGATCGTCCTGGGAGAGTAGGTTGTCCTCTCCTTGGCTGGTCTGATAACTCAGCAGTTAGAACTGAGACAGAAAGGCCAAGACGTATTCAAAACAGCTCTAAACAGTGTGTGGCTACCATCCACAATTTAGATCAGAAGCTGGATCTGTTTTTCATCCTTGTCTTCGCCCAGGGTGTCTCTGAGCTGGTGATGAGTTCATGTGCATAGAATAGAGCTGAATTGGAAGCTCTGTGAGAGCTTAGGGAACTCAGTGAGGGTAAGGTAGAAACAGCAGCTTTAAAAAAAAAAAACAACAACAAAAACAAAACTTGGCTGGCTCCCTCGCCCCCAGCACAGTGCCAACATATGGGTGGTGCTGAGTGAATGTCGAGGATTTGGCTGTGTCAGCATTTGGAAGACATCTGTACTATCATCAGTGAGTACTTAAGGTTGATCTTCTGTATTTCTGTTGATTAGTGCTTTCTCAGTGACCAGCTGTGTTATGTAAACCAAGTTTCTAAACTTGGAAATTTGGTTATTTTGTAAATGTGTTTAGTAGCATGAAATACTAAGGAAGGAGTTGTATCACTTTGCTAATTTTGTGAAAGATTTTGTATCACTTTGCTAATTTGACATTATGCATGGCTAAAAATACAGGTCTTGATGGCAGCACCGATCAGAAGAGCAAAATAGATGAAAATAACCAATGTCAATGGACAGTCGAGGAAGAGGTTGTGTTTATTTTGCACAGAGACATGGCATGATCTATCTTCAGTTTTAGAAAAATCAGTCTGGCTGCAGTGTGGTGAATTCACTATTTGAAAGTCAAGGTTTTGGAAGCTGTGAGGGTTTTAGGAGACTGAATGTAATAATTCAGGTTAGAGATGATGGTAGTTATTGTTAGAGAGGGTAACAAGTGACCATGCTCGATATATGCTTTATAAGTAGAGGACAGGATTTGTTGATGGGTTGGTTAAAGGGTGTAAGAGAAGAGAGACAAGGATGACTTTTAGGTTTGAGCTTGAGCAGCTGGGAGATGGCAGTCCTATTTCCTGAGATGGATGGCTGAGAGTAGAACAGGCTTTGGAGTGTGGAGCTAGGTCATGTGGGAAGGAGAGATGAAGAGTTCAGTTTAATGGAGAAACCAAGCAAAAAGTTGAATATAATAATCTGGTATTCCAGAAGGTCCCATGTAGATAGATCAGTGTGGGAATCATTAGCCTTTAGATGATGTATAAAGCCAGGAGGCCGACAAAGGTCTCTGGAAACATGTGAATTATATACTTATTAAGTTTTTAGGGCAAATTGATTATTTTTATGAAGCTTTTTTAAAATTAGAACATTGAAAGCATTGTATCCTTGATCATGTCTTCTAAAAGACATGCACATAAGCAATCTTTCTTGAAGATGAACCAAAGTGTACATGATAAATATTTTCTTGACTCTGAAGGGCATAAGCAAAGCAGCTTAAGAGGGAAATCTATTGACCAGCACATGGCTAACAAACCAAAGAAAAGAAATATTTTTATGTGTTGGTATCACTTGGTCTCCTGGCTAGCAGCTAGCAACACTAAATATCAAAGTTTTATTTTGTAATGACATGAAAAGAACTAGAATGTAAATTAAAGAATAAGCCTGTCTTTGAGACTTATTTTTGTTAATTCCTCAAAGGCATATAATGAATTGACAAGTTGAGGATTTTCTTTGTAGATTTTCAAGTTGCAGACATAATGCACACAACCATCTTTAAGGGGATGGAGTACAAAATGCCCATCTCTCTCTCATTAGTATTCTAGGAAAATTCTAGTTTGATTCGAAGGACAAAGTTTAGGGGGAGAAAAAAGCCTTTGCAGTTACTGATTTTAAAAATAGTAAGCACAATAACCTAAAATCTCTGTTATTGGAATGAGAAGGCATGATGTTATCTAAATAGTTTTGTTACTGAGATTTTTGACCCGTGAGAAGCAGGTGATGTATCTGGATGAGTGCGAAATGCAGCTTTGTCCCGTATCCTTGCCTGATTTTCTTTGATGCTCTTTACAACCTGAATGGGAGTCGATGCCAAATCTTTAGGTGGGAAACAGAGGCCTTTGCCATGTGCCCTGCAGAAACTTAACACTGTGTCATAGTACCTGTCAGCTTCTGGGTTGCTACTTCCACATGCCTTCCTCACTTCTTGCAGTAACTCTGGAAGTCCCATTAGGATGGCTCCTTAGAAAAGGCTTCCCTGAGATTAGAAGTTGTACTTTATTTCTGGGACAATTTATGGACCTTTAACTTAGTGTGCTTATTTTTAATAGAAAATTATAGCCAGTAAATCACAGGTGGGAAATGAAGGACGTACTGGAAGTATTTTATCAAGGAAACATTCCTTGGTGTTACTACTAGCCAGGGGATGGTAGTCATGGTGGTAGAAGGGTAAATGGTCACAGCTCACAGGTACTGACTGCACATGTATACTGGTCACTGTGCTGAGTCCTTCCCTGTTCTCCACAGACATATGACCCTGTGAGGCAGATACTGTTATCACCTCACTTTTTGAGGAAACCAAGGCACAGTAAGAAAGATAGCTTGATGAGGGCATTTGGTGAATAAGTAGCAGAAATAGGATTTGAGCTCATCTATCAGTTCAGTTCAATAGCTGAGTTGTGTCCAACTCTTTGCAACCCCATGGACTACAGCATGCTAGGCTTCTCTGTCCATTACCAGCTCCCGGAGCCTACTTAAACTCATGTCCATCGCATTGGTGGTTCCATCCAACCATCTCATCCTCTGTTGTCCCCTTCTCCCACCTTCAATCTTTCCCAGCATCAGGGTCTTTTCCAATGAGTCGGTTCTTCACATCAGGTGGCCAAAGTACTGGAGTGTCAGCTTTAGCATCAGTACTTCCAATGAATATATTCAGGACTGATTTCCTTTATGACTGACTGGTTCTATCTCCTTCCAGGCCAAGGGACTCTCAAGTCTTCTACAACACCATGGTTCAAAAGCAACAATTCTTCAGTGCTCAGCTTTCTTTATGGTCCAACTCTCACATCCACACATGACTACTAGAAAAACCATAGCTTTGACTAGATGGACCTTTGCTGGCAAAGTGATGTCTCTGCTTTTTAATATGCTGTCTAGGTTGGTCATAGCTTTTCTTCCAAGGAGTAAGCGGCTTTTAATTTCATGGCTGTAGTCACAATCTGCAGTCATTTTGGAGCCCAAACAAATAGTCTCTCACTGTTTCCATTGTTTCCCCATCTATTTGCTATGAAGTGATGGGACCAGATGCCATGATCTTAGTTTTCTGAATGTTGAGTTTTAAGCTAACTTTTTGACTCTCCTCTTTCACTTTCATCAAGAGGCTCTTTAGTTCTTCTTTGCTTTCTGCCATAAAGGTGGTGTCATCTGCATATCTGAGATTATTGATATTTCTCCCGGCAATCTTGATTCCATCTTGTGCTTCTTCCAGCCCAGCGTTTCTCATGATGTACTCTGCATATAAGTTAAATAAGCAGGGTGACAATATACAGCCTCATCTATGCAGAAGTCCAATGGTGTTCTTCACCATGGCTGTGGTACCTGTTCTCTACTCAAGCAACAGCAATTGCAGCTGGGACATCCATCAGCCAAATGAGGTTTGAACTCTCCTAGGTACCACTTTCGAGCTTTGTGACCTTAAGCAAATGACTTCCCTTGTCTAAGCCCAGCCTTCCTCCTCTATGAGGAAGAGATAGAAGTAGCTATTGCAGAGAATTGCTGAGAGGAGTCATTACAGTGCATTTGTGGATGCTGCTGGCTCAGTAGAGGGAAGGGCTACCCTTGCGGCTCAGCTGGTAAAGAATCTTCTTGCAGTGTGGAAGACCTGGGTTGGGAAGATCCCCTAGAGAAGGGAAAGGCTACCCACTCCAGTATTCTGGCCTGGGGAATTCCGTGGACTGTATAGTCCATAGGGTCGCAAAGAGTCAGACACAACTGAGTGACTTTCACTTTCACTTTTTCCTGGCTCGGTACGGAGAGCAGTGCTCAGTCTATGGTAGATCTTTAATAAACATTTACTGATTCTAAGCTCATACCATAGCTTCCTCTGGGGGAAACCCAGGTGGGGATAAAGGAGATTGCATGTGGAGAGGGAAGGGTAAAACTTTCCATTCTAGGTGTTTCTCACATCATCATGATACAGACTAGCACCAAGGAAATTGCATTCCTGCTGTTAACATGTGGTCTTTCTCAGTTTACCTTTTTGATATTAATTAGCTTAAATAATCAAGTGAATATTTTATAAAAACCACATTTTATATGCCCTAAACATGATGTTAGGCTTTCTGAAGACTGTTCCAGATGCCCATCCTGTAGTCTGTGGGTGGTGGGGACCAACTGGCTTATTTAAACTAGGAAATCAGGGAGAAGGTGCTTGGCAGTACACCTGTGAAGAAGAGCTGTGGTCCATTTTTGCATAGCTGTGTTTGGCAGATAGGAACAGTTCTAGAATTGTTCAAGGAAGTTTTAGACCAGAGCAGTCTGTGCAGTAAGTCAATGAAAAGACACAGATTTTAAAGAAGCTGTGAAAAGATGCAGGGAAAGTAGCTTACTGAGTAGATGTGGGTGAATTTATGGAAATGATGATGAGATCCTTTGCAGATGATAAAAATGCTTAAGCTGCCACTCAGACTCACAGAGTTGGATCAGTGTAACTTGCCTGATGGAAGATATTACACTTCCTCCTGAACTGCCAAGTAGCCTAGGGAGTTTTTTTTTTTAATTCAGTTTATACCAGAGAACCATGTATGATATTCACACACTCCTTCTTTCTTTTTCTAATAAGCTGGTCAAAGGATTGACAGGATTGCTTTTTTACCTATTTTTCATTTGTATCTGCCCTTTTTCTTTACCAAGGTATAGGCACTTTGAAGACAGGTGTCTTGTCTTAGGTGTCTATAAGATCCCATGTTTCTGGGGTTTACCACACCTTTATACCACATGGCCAAGAACTAACAAGGGATATTTTGAACTAACAGGATAGGTTTGCTGAAGTCCATACTCTGAAGCTCATGATACTCATTCTAGCAGCTGATTGATTTTCTTTCATGCTAAATCAAAAGGGCTGATTTCTGGGCCAAAATAATTTAGAGGAGAAAAATTACAGTGACTTTGGGTATTGGCCCTTGCCCTCTGTGTACCATCCATGTTTGGGACATGGTGATGGGTCAGGGCTGGGCCAGGGGTGGGACATGGTGATGGGCCATTTCCCATCCTCACTAAGCCTCCACCTTAGGTCTAGCAGATGCTGTGGACCCTTCAGGCCTCAGTTTGCAGACTTCATTCAATGCAGACTCTGGGCTTTTGACTCTGGATTCCTGGCAGGAATGTGATTTTGTGTTCTCAGTTGCCTGCTACTGTCCTCTGAACTGGGAGAGATCGTTTTGAGGGGAGGGAGGAAGGTTACCGTATTTAGATCCAACTCATAGCAGCTATCATTTCTGTTATACTTTGGTTAGTGTTCTTATTGTGGTACCTTTGCAAAGTACCACAGAGCAGGGAACACAGACCACTTTGCTTTGCAATTTCCAGATTTCATCAGGGAATCTATTCAACCTTTTTCCCCATTCCTGGGTCCTGGATACCAAGCAGGAGCTATGCTTGTGTACAACACCCCAAATAACTCTTTCTTCCCTCTCCCCCTTCTCTCCCTTCCTAGATTGGTAGAGATTTTCTCCTTCCATATTGGGAAACCATCCTGCATCTTTCATGCTCTGTGGTTTATAGCAGAACTCTGAGATCTCTAGATTCTAATTTAGATATTTAAAGGACAGCCTTAGGAATTTAGAGTACACTTCTCCCAGTAAAGCCAGGCCCTTGTTAATGAAAGCCTTGGCAAACGGAAGCCTTGACTTTCACAACTATTGACTGGGAAATGAGCCATGTCTGTTTGGGAAGTGGAAGACAGAGCATGTCTCCTTTGTTTTGTTGTCCCCAAGAAACAATTCAGCTGCCTCGGTGGGAGGAGGGCTAAGGAGCACAGGAAATTACTGGGAAGGAAAAAAAGGAAATTACTGGGAAAGAAAAATACAAATGATAATATGTAAACATATTGTTCGGCTAGAGAATCCAGTGTGGGCTGGTAAATCCAAGAACCACCCTCCCAGATTCCTGGATGTTGAAACTTATCAATGACAGTATTCTGTTTGAGTAGCAGGAGTGGAGAGTAGAGAGAGCAGAAATACAGAGTGAGGAAAGTTCTCTTTTTGATTATATGAGTCGATGGCAAGTTTTATTTTTTTACTTTCAATTTTATTATTTTAAAATATTTATTTATTTATATGGCTGCATTGGGTGTTAGTTGCAGCTCACAGGATTTTTTTTTTTTTTTTTAGTTTCACTATATAAACTCTTTTTATAGTTTTCCCTTTTAGCTGCCCAGCATGACATGTGGA
Organism: Bubalus bubalis; assembly: GCF_019923935.1. Taxonomy (NCBI): domain Eukaryota; kingdom Metazoa; phylum Chordata; class Mammalia; order Artiodactyla; family Bovidae; genus Bubalus; species Bubalus bubalis. The sequence goes on from NC_059164.1 coordinate 55,937,887, forward strand.
ATTTTAATTCCCCAGCCAGGGATTGAACCTGGATGCTCGATAGTGAGAGTGTGGAGGAGTCCTAACCACTGGGAAACCAGCGAATTCCTTAAGAATTTTAAACTACACTATTGTGTAGATCCTGAAAGTCTTTAGGAACTGATCTCCAGAGAGAATGTTCACCTTGAGCCAGGCCGTTGTGATTAGAAGCTACCACACCCTGTCATTATTTCTAGCTCCCTAACCCTCCTGCCCAGCTTTTGCCTGTTCATTACATTTTTAAAGTTTTTACTTGTGGGCTACCAGTGGTTTTTTGGCATAGAAAACAAAACCCATTTCTATGCCATATGATCTTATAAGGCCCTCGGATTTGGGATACCGCAGGTTTGATCATTTAAGCCAAAGACTTGTTTTCCATAAATGATTGATATGTATTCATTTTCCAAGAAACAAATGTAAATCAGATGTTTGTTTTTCATAAGGCCAGTAGGTGCAAGCTGCAGACTAAATGAAGGGCATCAGAGATGGTTTTTTGTTTCTTAACAAACAGGAGGACCTGCCATATCTGGGGAATTGTATGAAGCTGAACTTTTTCACCTTGGGGCTTTGAGATGCATGCACATTAAGTAACTTGACATATGTTACTTCTAGCAGGACCTCACTAGTCTTTGGGAAACTGACAGGATGATTTATTTTTTCTGCACGTGTCAGGAACTAAAAAAGTTTCAATCTTATGGCAAAGAATGAAAATATTAGCTTGATGGAGGTAAGAAAAGATCCACTTTACCTATTTTGATGAGATTTTGGTTAATATGTTCTATTTGCTTACTATAAGTGTCTGTCAGAATTGGGGCAGGTGGCAGGGATGAGATGATTGAGGAAACCTAAGACATCTGTCACACAGCTTCAAATACAGTGTAGGGAAGTTTTTCCCTGTAAGGTTTATTATTTTTAACTATGTAGTTCTAATTGTAAATTGAAATTTCGTGGCATGAAATAATTTAGAACTACAAATTTCTCCTATATATACAAATAAACAAAAAAAGTTGACCTTGTTGTGAATGTTTTTAGGAAGAACTCACAGAAAAGTGTAGAATTTCTTAAACTGGGTTTTCTTTTAGGTAGACATACTACTCTGGATTCACTGAAAATGTTTAAATGCACAAATATTTGGAACACAAAGATCTTAAAACTCAATGATTGAAAAATCTTTGAAAAAGTATCTTTTGCTAATATTTCACTCGGCTGTCAGAACTAGAGTTAAGAGAGATGGCAAGAACATTTATTTATTCATTTATACTTTTGTATTTGAATGTTATAAGAAGTTGATAGATTCAAGATTTTTAAGCATATTATTATTGGGGTCTTGATAGCCTATGAGGGTCCTGATCAGCTTTAGAGCAATGTATTTATATTAGAAATAGCTAAATTATTCATTTATATAAATGAAAATGCAATATATAGCTTTTTAACTTTAAGAATCATTACACTCACCTACATTTATTAGTAATAGTGAAACTTTCAGTAAATTGTCAATGCTTTATAAAACATATGACTATTCCCAGAAGTTCTAAAATAAGATACTTTTAATTATAGTCATGAATAAAAGAAGAAATAGCCATACTTTCTAATATGTATATTTCATGTAGATATACTTCTCTAGTAAGCTTAGGAATTTGACCTCCTCATTTTTCTTTGTTAAATGGAATTATCCTCAAATTCCCACATACCTGTGGAAGAATCCATCACATTTTCAATTTAATTTTTTTATATTGAGGTTATTTTGGGGAATTAGAGTTATCTTTCAAAAAATAGAAATTTCTATGTTGTTTGAAATGTTTTTCTATTTTTAATCTTATCATCTTTGGGCATTTGTTATTTCAGTCCGTGCTGGCTGGAATATTAAAGTCACTCACTTTGTACGTAACCTCAAGGGCATTCACATTGTCAGATTTAGTTCACGAGCAAACTCAGTCACCTCCAGTGGTGCTCAGAAAAATAAAAACAAATGCAGAATTATCCTTCAAACCAAAGAATCGCAATAGATGGATTGCTCCTAATTAACATATTGTGAAATGAATGTCTGGGTTTGGCCCTAACACCAGACCTGTTGTCTGTTTTTGAAGATAGTTTGGAAAACAATTTTCTTGGCAACTTTCATTGTAGAGGGGAGAAAGGACAAATAATTACAAAGATTTTAACCAAGCACAGTGATTTTGAATCTGTATTAAAAAAAAAAAAAAAAAAGAAGTCTGTTTAAGGGGGTAGGTAGTTTTTAAGTTTCTTTTCAATAGCGCATCAATTTGCTAACAAAGAGTGCAGATTTCAATTACTGTAGACAACACCTGGGACCAATAGTTAGCTGAAATTTACAGTGAGAAGAAAGACGTGGGAAGCAACTGCTTCATTAGTTCATAAAATTGGAAGAGTCAAAGATCAGAGGGCATGATCCCCAGAGAATATGACACCCTCTAAAAACCCCAAGGAAGGATTTAAAAGTTCATTTATAATTGATAAGTGCTGAGTCGGTAATGTTCAGTTTTTATCCTGGTTCCCTGATTTGGCTATTACAGTTTCATGAGTTTTGGCTTAACTTATCATTAAAATCTCAATGATAAATGGGCAGCATTTCTTTTCTTAATATCTTTTAATTTTAAAAATAGTCATTGAGGGGAAGCAGAAAGATTTCATGGAGAATTTATAAAGTAGAAATAGCAGGGTTCAGTGAATTTCCTGGATAATATAAGCCACATGAGTACCAGGTTTACAAATACCACATATATAATGATGTCATTACTCCTGTAAAGTCCTTTCAGTTCTAATACTCTGAGTCTAAAGAATGTTTGGGCTGGGCTCTTGCCAGATTCCGGAGGACTTGGATGTTCACTCCTTCCTGTTTCACTGGTCAGATGGCTACTGGGTCTGCCCTGTGGATAGGGGTGGGAGAGAGGTTGAGTGAGATATTCTAATACAGCTGTGTTTCCCTGGAGAAAAGGAAATAATGAAGGAAGGCCAAGATGGATTCATAATTATAGTCTGTATTGAGGGAGCTGAGGGGTGTAGATGGATCACCAGGTCACCACAGAGTTGAAGTATGGTGGTGCTCCCCGTGCATGGGGTTTTATAGGAGTCCAGGATGAGCATTATGGTACTGGGAAGGAATTAAGAGTATACCTTCTCTCTCCACATTAACTAGTACCTCTCCACCTCTGCACATAGTGCGTCTCCCGGATTATAAACCCCTCCCATCCCTGAAGTTTCATTGCATGTGGAATGATTGTTTCAGTTGCTTCATCAATCAAATAGACTATTACATGGTAGCTTGAGAATCCATTCATTTTAAATAACCAATTTTATAAAATTTTCGAAACACAAATCACTTATAAGTTAGACATTCTGGTTTGTAGTCAATGTCTTAGTTTAAGTAAGATTTTTATAATCAGTTCTAATGTAGTATCCCAGAATCAATAACTTAAGGAACTGTTGGGAACCTAAGACTTTAGTGTAAAATCAGTATTATTGTACACAGTCATTAGGAGGGTGTATTAGGTCAGGATTCTCCAGAGAATACATATGTGATATTGTTTAGTCACTCAATTGTGTCTGACCCTCTTGCAAACCCATGAACTGTAGCCTTCCAGGCTCCTCTGTCCATGGAATTTTCCAGGTAAGAATTCTGGAGTGGGTAGGCATTCTCTTCTCTAGGGGATCTTCCTGATCCAGGGATCAAGCCTGTGTCTCCTGCATTGCAGACAGATTCTTTACCATCTGAGCCACCAGGGAAGTGCCTATAAGATACATACATATATACAGATACATACATATACATGTGCATATGTATATGGATATATTTATGTATGTATATGACTTCCTATAAAGAATTATCTCATGATTATAGCAGCAGAGACCCAGGAAAGCCAGTGATGTCGTTGTGAGAACGGGAGGGCCAATGACTTAAGTCCTAGGCAGGATGAGAAAAGTTTGAGGTCCCAGCTCAAACAAGCAGAGAGATCCAGTTCCTCCTCCTACCTTTTTGTTGTATGCAGGCCCTCTAGCAGGTTGGGTGATGTTTACCCATCTTGGGAAAGGCAGTCTACTTTACTCAGTCCACCTATTCAAATGCTCATCTCTTCCAGAAACACCCTCACAGGCACACCCAGAAATAATGCTTTATCTGGGCACCCTATGTCCCAGTCAAGTTGACACATAAAATTAGCCGTCACAGAAGACTAGATTCTCTCACTGAAATAAAAGAAATTGAAGATTTTCCCACAATTCCCTATCAGTGACCTATAAGTAAAGACTGAAAAGCTTAATTCAAACCTGTGAATGATTATAGTTAGTGACAAGCCCATTCAATCTTTCTTGAAAATATTGGCTGAAATAGTTCAAAAGCTATCTTTTACCAAATGCACATATCCATTCTTTGGTTAAGAAAGAAGTACTTAAGGAGACCAAGTAGTATACTGAAAATTAAGCAAAAATGTTAATTCTGTTCATTTTCTGAAATGAATGAAATGTTATGGTTGAGATTTTTTTGATACGATGAGTAGGTCATGTCAAGAATACCTGTGGTGATAGTGGTGTTAGTTCTACGCTTTCTGCTTAGGAAATCAAGGCATCGTGGCTGAAGTCAGGATATTGTGCCAGCTTCAACAAGGACCCATTATAGGTTTTACCTGCAATTGAAATAAACCAGTTGTGTCTGGATAACCCTATGAAAAAACACCAGAGTTAAATTTGCTAGGGTTCCAGGCAAGAATCATCAATGGATGCTATAAAATATGATGGAAAAAAAATGGTATATTTGCATAGTCTTAAAGTATGTCCCCACAAGACACTATAGTTAACTGCAAAGAAAAAAGTAGTAACTCTACAGTGGAGAAACCACCTTAACCAAGTGATCGAGGTTAACATCACCAGCAATGAGACACATTGCCATCGTATATCTTCTGATAAGGTACACCGAGCAGATACACGGCATCACTTCTGTGGTATTCTTGCCAAAATTACATATCCTACACTTAATCAGGAGGAAACATCGGACAAAACTAAATTCAGAGACTTTCTGCAAAATAATTGGACAGTATTCTGGAAAGCATCAAGGTCATGAAAGACAAAGACTGAGAACCTGTCAAATGAGAGAATACTAAAGAAATAAAGCAACTGAATGTAATGTGGAATCCAAGATTGAACCCTTAACCAAAGGACATTGGTCGGACAGTTGGTAAAATCTGCATACAAGCTGTAAGATAGTTAAGAATATTATATCAACATTAATTTCTTGGTTTTGGCAAGTGGAAGAAAGTGAAAGTGAAAGGCACTTACTCGTGTTCAGCTCTTTGCGACCCCACGAACTATACAGCCCATGGAATTCTCTAGGCCAGAATAATGGAGTGGGTAGCCTTTCCCTTCTCCAGGGGATCTTCCCAACCCAGGGATCAAACCCAGGTCTCCTGCATTGCAGGCAGATTCTTTTACCAGCTGAGCCACAAGGGAAGCCCAAGAATACTGGAGTGGGTAGCCTATGCCTTCTCCAGGGGATCTTCCCAACCCAGGAATCAAACTGGGGTCTCCTGCATTGCAGGCAGATTCTTTACGAACTGAGCTATGAGGGAAGCCCTGGGTTTGGCAAGTGTGCTTTATTTACTATCTTAACATTTTCTGAAACTAAGTGAAGGCTGAATCAATTTTATACTATTTTCATAGTTTTTTTTTTTAAATTTTATTTTATTTTAAACTTTACAATATTGTATTGGTTTTGCCCAATATCCAAATGAATCCGCCACAGGTATACATGTGTTCCCCATCCTGAACCCTCCTCCCTCCTCCCTCCCCATACCATCCCTCTGGGTTGTCCCTTTTCATAGGTTTTTTTTTTTTTAATATAAATCTGCAATTTAAAAATTGAAAGTTAAGAAAATGGACAATAGACTTAATTTTTTCTCCCACACAAGAATGATAGAATTATAAATGTGCTGGTTTTGTATAAAAACAATTTTACAATTAAAAAATCACTGGAAATATAAAATTCGGTGTTGAATTTTTTAGGAACGAAAAGATGTGGAAAACATTCTTTCTCGTAACTTGTGAACTAGGTGAAGTGAAGTGAAAGTCGCTCAGTCGTGTCTGACTCTTTGTGACCCCATGGGCTATACAGTCCATGGAATTCTCCCAGGCCAGAATACTGGAGTGGGTAGCCTTTCCCTCCTCCAGTGGATCTTCACAACCCAAGGATCGAAGCCAGCTCTCCCTCATTGCAGGCAGATTCTTTACCATCTGAACCACAAGGGAAGCAGATGTAAAGTGTTTCCTTCACCATTGTCTTTCCAGTACCAGCCACAGTGCTGGCACATAGAAGGTGAATGAAGGAGTAAACTGTACACATGTTACTTTGATCAGTGTTTATTGAGTAGCCACTTGGTGGTGTTGGGAACTTAAGGGGATCTCAAACCTAGAGATGCTGGATATAGTTAAGTGTTTAGTCAGTTCAGTTCAGTTACTCAGTCATGTCTGACTCTTTGTGACCCCATGAATTGCAGCACTCCAGGCCTCCCTGTCCATCACCAACTCCCGGAGTTCACTCAGATTAATGTGCATTGAGTCGGTGATGCCATCCAGCCATCTCATCTTCTGTCGTCCCCTTCTCCTCCTGCCCCCAATTCATCCCAGCATCAGAGTCTTTCCCAATGAGTCAACTCTTCGCATGAGGTGGCCAAAGTTCTGGAGTTTCAGCTTTAGCATCAGTCCTTCCAAAGAACACCCAGGACTGATCTCCTTCAGAATGGACTGGTTGGATCTCCTTGCAGTCCAAGGGACTCTCAAGAGTCTTCTCCAACACCACAGTTCAAAAGCATCAATTCTTCGGCACTCAGCTTTCTTCACAGTCCAACTCTCACATCCATACATGACTACTGGAAAAACCAGAGCCTTGACTAGACAGACCTTTGTTGGCAAAATAATGTCTCTGCTTTTTAATATGCTATCTAGGTTGGTCATAACTTGTCTTCCAAGGAGTAAGCATCTTTTAATTTCATGGCTGCAGTCACCATCTGCAGTGATTTTGGAGCCCAAAAAGATAAAGTCTGACACTGTTTCCACTGTTTCCCCATCTATTTCCCATGAAGTGATGGGACCAGATGCCATGATCTTCATTTTCTGAATGTTGAGCTTTAAGCCAACTTTTTCACTCTCCTCTTCACTTTCATCAAGAGGCTTTTGAGTTCCTCTTCACTTTCTGCCATAAGGATGGTGTCATCTGCATATCTGAGGTTATTGATATTTCTCCTGGCAATCTTGATTCCAGCTTGTGCTTCTTCCAGCCCAGTGTTTCTCATGATGTACTCTGCATAGAAGTTAAATAAGCAGGGTGACAATATACAGCCTTGACGTACTCCTTTTCCTATTTGGAACCAGTGTGTTGTTCCATGTCCAGTTCTAACTGTTGCTTCCTGACCTGCATAGAGGTTTCTCAAGTGTTAGAGAGATGTAAATGGGAGGGGTACCATGGAGTCAAGGAGGCTGGAGGTGATTTGAAGAAAATCTGTTGGAAACAGGCAAAAGGGGATCCTGACTATAGTGAAAAGCATTTACAGCACTTGCTAAGACCCAGCTAAGAGGTTCAGTGTGACTGTTGACTCTGGTTTGTAAAGGCTGAGATTAGAAAAGTATGGAGGCACCAGATTCTTAGAGAACTGTGAACTTTGTTCCTTTTCTCCGTTGACCTGTTCACTGGCTTCCCATTTTCTAGAGAAATTGCTTTTGACTTGTTTTCAGTGGTCAAAACAAGTCAGAACTAGTGTTTGTTCAAAATTGGAAATTGGCTTATTCATCAAAGGAGAAGAGGGAGTAATAAAGTATAAGAACATGGGATTGGTTCTCGTCTGGTGGAAGTTACATGGTTTGCAGGTAATATCCCAGTGGACCTCTTGAGAGGTGAGTATTGGGAATGGAAGTCAAATTCAAGTTGAAAAAAGAAAATCCTGTGGAAGAAAACAATGGCACCCCACTCCAGCACTCCTGCCTGGAAAATCCCATGGGCGGAGGATCCTTGTGGGCTGCAGTCCATGGGGTCACGAAGAGTCGTATACGACTGAGCGACTTCACTTTCACTTTTCACTTTCATGCATTGGAGAAGGAAATGGCAACCCACTCCAGTGTTCTTGCCTGGAGAATCCCAGGGACGGGGGAGCCAGGTGGGCTGCCGTCTATGGGGTCACACAGAGTCGGACACGACTGAAGCGACTTAGCAGCCGCAGCAGCAGTGGAAGAAAAAATTAGAGTGCTTTATTGTGTGAGCCAGACAAATAACCAAATGAGACAGAACTGACTGTTAAGTGGGAGAGAACATTAGAAGAGACTGTGAGAACATATTGACCTCTCCCCATTTGGAGGTAGCTCAGCTGGTAAAGAATTCACCTGCAATGCGGGAGACCTGGATTCAATCCCTGCTTGGGAAAATTGCCTGGAGGAGGGCATGGCAACTTACTCCAGTATTCTTGCCTGGAGAATTCTCCTGAACAGAGGACCCTAGTGGGCTACAGTCCATGGGGTCACAAAGAGTTGGCCACAAACTGAGCGACTAAGCACACACATTTGGGGGTGACCTGTGAGTCCCTCTGGTGCAGGGGGAGAGGGTGAGATGGCTAGATGGCTAGGCCCAGATGTACCACTTGAGTTCTTATGTGCCATTTTGTGACTTTGAGTAGCACTTGGAAAGAGAAATCAGAACAGAGCACAGAAAGATGTAACAGGGTTTTGTTTTTTTTTCTTCCCTTACAGCAAAATATTAAGTATAAAAAAAAGTGTTGAAAATTGTATGTTTCAAAAATTCTTTTAAAGGATATAATTTTAGCATTAACCATCTCACATTGGGAAAGGAAATATATTTTATGTAACTATTTATATACATGTCTATACATTTTATATATATATATTTTAAAACCAAATATTTGGTGATAGATTTAATATGTCGGCTTGGGAAATGGTATTTTACTTCTTAGTGAAAACTTTTCCCTTGGAGTGTGGGGAAAGCAGTTATTATTTTCTGTGGCATGAAGTCTGCATTGTAATTTTTACTCCTGATGCTGTCTGGTATTCCTAGGACAAATAATGCACTGTTTGGCAGAGTGTGTATTAAAAGCTGAATCTTCTTCCCTTCCTGTCTCTGCTTCAGCACTTTAGGAAAATCTTAACTCTGTTACCTTTTTTTTTTTTTAATCTGTCTCATTTGCCAAAGATGCTTTCCTGTTTTATCAGAAAAAGCAATAGTACCAGCCCTCTTTCCCCTCTGAAGCAGTTGAACCTGAATCTTTCCAAGTTTAACTTGTTAATAGTGGTTTCTGAGAATCTGTAATCACAAAACGAAGCAAGGCTTTTTGATTTAATGATTGTGAACGGAAACGTTATTTTTGTCTGTTACAGATTCAGAACTAGTCTCCAAGCTTCCAGTTAACAGGGACTATGAAAAAAAGAATAGCCTGTATTTACTTACATTTATAGGATTACAAATCCAGTTCTCATACATTTGTTTGATCCTCATGACATTTCTGGGAGCTAGTCTGGGCAGGTAATGTCCTTCTGCCTGCACATAGTAGGACTCAAGACTGCATGATTCGTAAGTAGTGGAGCTAAACCCAGGTCCTTCATTTCCCTATTCAGCATTGTCCCCTTAGGGGACCTCCCTGGTGATCCAGGGGCCAAGACTCTGCACTTCCAGTGCAAGAGGAACAGATTCAATCCCTGGTCAGCTCCTAAGATTACCCATATTGCGCTCCCCCCACCCCCACCCCCCCCAAAAAGCAGTACTGTGAGCTTTCAATATTGTCTCCTTTTCCTTGGGGCTAAGATACTTCTGAGATAATAGTTTAAACTCTGTGTTTTCCAAGATGCTCCTTTTGACTGGCAGCTGACCAAAACCATAACCTTTTCTATCATCTGAAAGTTGTTTTTAGAAGTACTGATGGGTGGATGCAGTCATCAGTTCAGAATTTTACTGTTTGACCTTCAGTTGTTCTTGTAGCCACTTAGGAAAGTGCCTTTGCAACATTAAAACCAAGGGGAAGAGTATGTTTATGACTCTTTGGGGAATAAAAACGGGTTCCTTTCCTGCCACAGTGACAGTATCTTCAAATAAATCTTTGTGTGGAGCAGTGCCTCCTGATGTTCATTCGTTCCCTTGTTGGCCTCTTTCCTCTTCTCTATCTCTAAAATGGGAATAGAAACACCCCCATCATAGAAGATCAGAAATAATAAACAAAGAACTTAGCAAAACCACCAGATAGTATTTCAACAAGGCTGCTTTCCTTCTCCCTTGAAAATGAATCTGGCAAGAAGTCAGTTCTGAACACAGGACACTGTAAGCTTGGAGCAGGTTGGCCTCCCCAGAAAGCAGACTCTGAGATGCAGAGATGAGCTTGCAGGGTGTGTATCAGAGAGTGTTCTTGGGTGTCACACCAGTGGAAGGAGCAGGGGAGAAGTACAACTGGGCAGAGAGAGCACATGACCCGTGATGCTGGCCCAGGGACAGCCTTTGTCAGCTTCAGCTGGAGCGGCCCTTCAGAGTTGCAGCAGGGGGGCCTGGCCCTCATAGTCACTGGGCGCAGGCCACCTGGGAAGAGGACATGGCCTCAGGCAAGTCACTCTTTTCAGCTGAGGCAACCGTAGAAGGCTGCCCCTTGACTGCCCGCACGCATGCTCTCTGCAGCTGGGAGAAAATGCCATCCATCTCTGAAGAGGAGTCTTGGTGTGGCCGAACCCACGACCTTACTTTATGTTTTCCTGGAGTCCAGAGGGCAGTGGTTCAAGCAGAATGGAGTTCTGCAGTTGGTAGAAATGTCCTCTTAACAGTCAAGGACAGCAGTGTATTTTCAAGTAGCACTTGTCAAATGTCAGAAATGAATACATTTTATTCCACGCACTTCTGATTTTTCAAAGTCAGACCCGAGAGAGTCCTGTGACCTGTCTGAAGGCCTGACCATGGTACCTGTGGCATAAGAATGGAGTCCTGTTGGTCGATGTGCATATGTCTGCCCCACAGGCCTGCCTGCATAGACAGAATGGAACTGATCTCAAATGCATGGCAATTATGAGGACGAGAAGATGGAGCATAGTGAGGCTTCCTTTGATTTTCCTATGGAGTTCATTTTCAGTATCAAAGCCATATTCAGGAGCAGGCATCCCATTTCCCCCTCCCACATTTCCTTTGAAATTTTTCTCCAGTCTTTCTAGACCGCCTGCTCCCATGGCCTGCTGTCATACTGATGGCCAGCTGGGAGTCCCTTGAAGGTAGAAATGACCCCTTTGCTCTTATCTTCATCTCATGGAGGGGGAAGATGTTAAGGCGCTACAGGACAAAGACAGTTCTATCCTGCACTTGTGATCATACCAATGGAAATCTCCAGATGACTTCTATTTCATCTTCCCTCAAGGCCTATCCAGACAGCTCTTTAAAAAATAAGGTGGTGTCTTTGATAAGACTATTAACTTGGATTTCCCCATCATATTTTATCTTTCCCTACAGGAGAATTTTGTGCATGTGCAGAGGTGATGACCCCTTGTCCTCTTCTTCCGCTGTTTCCTACGTTATGAAGTAAAATCCCTGAAAAAGAATTTAGTTCTGCTTAATCCTCTTTCCCTTTTCACTGTGTCCTCCAGCTCTTATCCAAAAAAAAAATCTTCTGACCCTTCAGAAATTCTACCCTTTCCTCCCCGCTTTTTTCCATTTGTGTGTGCCCCAAACACACACAATGATACTCATAAAGCTGATAAACCTGAATGTCGATATACATTGGTGACAAACCAGAGTGAAATACAGTATGAAATGCACGTGAACATGGAAAGACCCGGTTGTAAATGTCCTCCGAGTTCCTTTACAAAGCCCTGCTTTTGTCACTGTCTTCTCACTGTTGTTGACATGCTTCAAGTACCAGCATTCAGAATTTTACAGCTACTCCCATAAAAATGTTTATTTAATTTCTGGTGCAGTCATAGCTCATTTCTGTTGTGAAAAACAGGAGTTTCATTTATTTTGTGTTAAATGGGATTCCATGGGATAGTCTCAGAACTCGAGAACAATAGCATCCATCGTGCTCTGTGTTGTAAATAACTTCCAAGTGACCTTTCAGACCACAACCTGTTTCTGAGTTGGAAATCCTTTTATCAGAAAGATGAAGCCAAAACTTTGACTTTGAGGGATGAGTTTACTTCCTTTGTGTCACAAGGAACAAAATATTTCATTATTTTTTTTCCCCACATTATGTTCCATTCGTCTTAGATTGTCAACCCATAAAGGGCAAGGGCAGCGTTTGCCAGGCTTGACTTGAATTGTGGTGTGTAGCATCATCATCAATATTATTTTGATCATGATGATGAATATGGTATCATCTGTGATGTAGAGCTTCATGATTGTCTCCTAGTAGTTTTTATAATTTGTTTCTGTTTTTGCTTTTAAAAGTCACAACTCTGTGATTGAATTGCTCCATACTAAGTTTAAAAGTTTTAAAGTATGAATTTGTTCTTTACAAGAGCAAGCAATGTCACTGAAACTGAGAAATAAGTTCCTGCTTCACAGCACAATTTTGCTTTTCTTCACTGTCTTCATAGAAAACACTGGTGAGTTATAGATAGGATGCTTTTCAAAACCATTTAATTTTTAGTAAAGTCACTAGATACTAAACTGATATTATGTAAAGGAATAATATGTGGTAAGAGGCAACTGTTTCTGATTTTCAAGATGCTTAAGCTATACATTTAATTAACACTTTCAGTTTACACACATAATTTTAGCTAGTTTTTTTGGGGGAAGGGGTGTGGCATGCAGGATCTTAGTTCCCTGACCAGGGATCGAACCTGTGCCCCATGCATTAGAAGCATGGAGTGCTATTGTACTGCCAAGGAATTCCCCACATATAATTTTAAAAGACTGGAACATAAGCTATGTTTATATACATGTTTATTAATCCAAATAAATTTCTGCATAGTCGCAAATGGGCAGAGATGAGAACAATACCGTACAGTAGTTTTTATGTCTGTTTAAAACTGTACTCTCAGGATCCTTAGGACTGAAACAATAGCATTGAACCTTTGTATTTCCAGCTCCATGAAGCATTCATTCTCTATGATCTTTTCTGTAGCTCTTTTTCAATTTATAAGAAAATAAACAAGGGAATCAAGACAGTATGTGGTCATGTTCAGTAAACCCAAATATTATTGGGATGCCCCTGGAAATATAGGACGAGAAGACTTTCATTTGAAGCTACTTTATAACAACTGGTGGCAAGATGAATTTTCAACTGTAGACTTGTTTCATGCAAAAATGCTTGGAGGATTTGGGGGCTTACTTGAAAAGTTGTATCCAGAGAGGAATCTAAGCATTCCATATGTTTCAAGTGCATTTGATAGAAATGCAGATTGAGATTTCATGAATAACTGAGTTTTCTTTGAATCTTTGCTTTGTGAAACCAGTTTTCCTTCCTTTATGATACCCTATATGCTACCATTAGTAAACATGAGTCAATCATATTTTCAAATCTTTTGCTCTTTGGCCTAGAACTGCCTTCCCCTTTCAATTGCATAACCTGAAGCATAAATAGAATAGCATTTATCCATCCATTCATGAGCTTAGTACATTGCAAGGTGGAATTACTTGTGTAATTCAAAGACTGGAAATGGCTAGCCATTTTAGAAGGTAAAGATCAAAGTCCTGCTTTGAACTATATCTTAAAAAAGTGTTACTCTCCAATACGATATATGGTTTAATATATTTCTGACATTTTAAGTTATGAGAGGTGCCCTTGACATTCTCTGGCTCTGTTAAAACTTGGGTACCATTTTTCAATGGCTTCATTCATTCATTCCACATGTTTATTCATTCTCTGTTCATGCACTAACATAATCCTATGCTGGTGTATGGAAGATGAATTCAAAACAATTCAAGTTTTCAAGTAGAAAGACAAAGATAAGTCAAGTGTATGTAATACCTTGCGCTATTTAAGATATGGTCATAGTACCCTTGGAGCATAGATAAAAGAATAATTGATTTCATTTGGGTCCAAGGATGGGGAAAGAGAAAGGGTAGCATCAGGAAATAACCTTAGAGCTATACCTTCAACTCAGGCTACTTTGTAGTTCCCTGTGTGGAAGAGGTGGGGAAGGCAACTGCCCCCAAGGGGGATAATACGCATAAAGGCACTGACTTCTGCATGAAAGAGCTTGATGAAGATTTGGATATGGTAGTTTGGAGGGCATTGTGTGGAGAGGTAGGTGGGATGGGAGCCTGGAAAGTAACGGGAGCGCAGTGGTAAAGGACTTTGTAGGAGATGCTGAGAGCAGACCTTCCCTTCTGCTTTATCAGACGGTGGGGACCAATGTCCATTCTTTCAGAACTCAGGCAGTGACTAAAACTGAAGCAAGGCTGGTTTGGGGACAGAGTGCTTCAGTTATATATTATACCCTGTCAGTGCTGAGCTGAAAGACTTCTTCCAGACTCAGAATTGCAGGCTGGCAGGGACCTTTCAGTTCACCTTGTTCAACTCCTTCTTTTATAGCGGAGGCATCTGAAGCTCAATGAGACTGAAGAACATAATAGCTCACCTTTAATAGTTATCAGATATTATATAGGTGAAGAGTGAAGTCAGAATTCACCCACATAGGCTCCTAGGGTAAGAAATGAGATGATGCACAGTTATGACCCAGACAACCTGTCATCCCAATGTTAAACATTTTCTGTGAAAGAATGAGTTTTCACAGGTAATATAGTTTGGTTCTTAGAATTTTGTGTGCCCTCTTAAAATAGAATTGCCCATAATAAAGGAACCTGACTGCCTAAGACCAGAACTCTTAACAGTAATGGCTCTGCCCTCATTCATTCCCTCAGTGATTATTTACTGAGCGCAATTTGTGTGCCAGGCTCTATACTGAGTTATATAGACAACTGGGAACTGAAACCAACCTAGTCCTTATATGCATGGAATTTTCAGTCTGTTGCAGGAGACATCCTTCCAAAACTTGCACAAATCAGGGAGGCTGGTTAAGTGGTATATAGTGCTATGAGCATATGGAATTGGGGTGAGAGGATGTATATCAAGAAAGTCTGCTCTGAGAAGCCTTATTTAATCCTTTACTACCTTTTGCAGTTTCTTTATCATTGACCCCATTTTCCTGACGAGGTAATGGAGACTCTGAGAGATTAGTATCTTGCACCGAATCACACAGCTAATAATCAAACCCACATCTCATGATACCAAGTTTGATGTTCTTTTCCTACACCCAGCCTTTTTGTTTGTCTGTTTTTGGCCACTCAGCATGTGGGGTCTTAGTTCTCCAACCAGGGATGGAACTCGTGTTCCCTGCAGTTCAATCTTGAAGTCTTAACCACTGGACCGCCAGGGAAGTCCCTACACCTAGCCTGTTTGACATCAACATTTAAGAAGAAAGTTAACTCGGATATTAATGCATATATATGAAGTATAGAAAGATGGTATTGATGAACCTATTAGCAGGGCTGCAGTAAAGATGCAGACATAGAGAAGAGACTTGTAGATGCTGTAGGGGAAGGACAGGGTGGGACGAATTAAGAGAGTAACATGGAAAATATACATTATCTTAGGTAAAATAGATAGTGAAAATTTGCTGTGTGACCGCATAGAGGGAAGGGATGGGGAGGAAGGTAGGAGGAAGGTTCAAGAGGGAAGGCACATATATATACCTATGGCTGATTCATGCTGATGTATGGCGTAAACCAACACAATATTGTAAAGCAATTATCCTCCAATCGAAAATAAGTAAATTTTTAAAAAGAGGGCTAAGAAAGTAGATCTACAGTAGAAGGCTGGAAGGTATGAGAGAAGTAGTGGAAGAGAGGATGGCCTCCTGAAAGGTGATGTGAAGGTGGTGACAGTGGGGAGAGAGCAGTTTCAGAGCAGTGAGGTGAAGGGCTGAGGCCTGGAGGGGTGGTGAAGAGGGAAGCTAGTGAGTGGGACCGCCATGTTTAAGAAGGTGATGGGGCAGGCGAGAGCCACCAGCCGTAGGGGAGGTATTCCTGGCTGCCTGGGAGTTAACATGGGCATTCGTGAGTGGTCAGAGCTATACCCAGAGCTGAGTGAGGGCACCCACACTTAGACCTCTAAGAGAAGCATCAGTAGTGCAGGGTTGAACCTCTAGGGTTGTGAGAGGTTAAGGTAACTTCATGAGTGTAAAAAGGCAATTCTGAGGGTAAGTTTGCCTTGGAGTCTTAAATTGTACTCAATCTACTGTCTATTTGGTTGTTGATTCCTTTTAAGAAGAGGTCCCTGAAAGTTATTTGAAGTAATCTGTCAAGATACAGACCTTTGATTATTTTTCAAGCAAACACTGTTGAGGCTATCAACATGAGGTCATAGGGTATTTATGGTTATAGTTAGAAAATGACATCATGGATTAGTGCTTATCTAAAATGTTTTAACTTGGTTACTGTGTAGTTATTTTTATCTGTTTTCTGTCCTGTGTTTTGATTGCTACTGCTAATTTTGTTTTAAGATCATAAAATGGCTTTAGACTTCTCTGAAAGCCCATTACTTATTGACATGTTTTGATTTTTGACAGATTCATGTGTTCCTCCAGGCTTTTAAAATACATTCATAGCAGTAACAATAATTTATTTGGGGGATTGGTGTTGTTTCTAAATCTCACTGAAAGATTCGATCTGAAAGAGAGAGAATTATAAAATTCACTTCCAAAGTTGGGAGCTTTTAAAAATCAGGCAGTCGAAGCATCTACTATCATTTTTTGGATGTGACTTGCAAGATGATTTCAGCATGTGAAATATTTAATAGGAAATGGGTCTTCTCTTTCTGTGTGTTGAGGTCCTTTTCTTTATTTTCTAGCCTTGTCTCTCTTATGACTCAGGTGTTAATTTCTTGGGAAAAATCTCTGTCCTTCATTCTCTCTTAACCCCTCAAATTGCCTGCTGCTGCTGCTGCTGCTAAGTCACTTCAGTCGTGTCCAACTCTGTGCGACCCCATAGAAGGCAGCCCACCAGGCTCCCCCATCCCTGGGATTCTCCAGGCAAGAACACTGGAGTGGGTTCCCATTTCCTTCTCCAATACATGAAAGTGAAAAGTGAAAGTGAAGTCGCTCAGTCGTGTCCGACCCTCAGCGACCCCATGGACTGCAGCCTAGGGATGGTTAATCTCTGGTATTATATCCTAGTCCTGCCAGCCCCGCACCGTGTTTCAGAAACCAGTCAGTCTGTAAACATTAGGTAAGGCTAAACGGTGACTCCTCCCTGTGTGCCCCCTTTTCCCCCAGTTCAAATTATCTGAGAGCTAAGGCATGTGGGAATTGTCATTTTGGCCATGTGTTTAGACCCAGGGGAGAGAAGTAATCATTACCATTGATTACTACGGAGAAGAAGACTGCTTTAACACCGTGTGCTGGGCTAGACCCTGAGGGCACAGTAGTGAGCAGTGAGTAGTGAGGACACAGTCCCTTCTCTTGAGGACCTTACGGTGTATGGAAAAGAAATATCCCGAAGACAGCATAGCAGAAAGGTCAACCAAGCTTATTAATAAGTAAGACATATGGTCCTCATCTATTATTGAACACATATTTATTGAGTCACTACCATGGGATGGGCTTCTGAATGGGGAGTGATTGTAGCAGTGAGGTAGAGGGACACTCCTGGCGCAGCTCTTCAGGCAGTATCTTTGCTTACGTATGTTATTGGTGATGTTGATATTTTGTCTACTATCTTAGTAACTATCACACCTTTGAAATTTGTGTTAATAACACTTGTTTGACCAAACAGTTAGCAAAGTATGTAAACTTTGGTTTTCTCCCAAAATGTGTCACGTTAAAATATGACAGCCAGTTCCAACTATCAGTGTGTATTTCCTGCTCACGTTCGTTTTTCCTGATCAGTAACATGCAATAGTAAGCAATATAACTGGCCATAACTGACATGACTATCTCCATATATTCTGTGTCGTTTCTTACAGTCATTGCCAGTTTTCGAGGAACTGTGCCATATGGTCTGTCATTAGAAATTGGAGATACAGTTCAGATCCTGGAGAAGTGTGATGGTAAGTAGACTAGTATTGATTGCAGTTGGGTAAACAATCTCCTCAGCATTGGGCAGCTCATAAAATTTACAGATTCTTTTCATACTTCTATTAATCTCTAGGATTTTCCCCTTAGTCACAGTGAACCATTTTTTACAAAACTATTTTCTTGCATGTTCAATATTTGGCTTATGGGAAAACATTGTTTGGTATTTTTAAGCTGATTATATTTTTTCCTAATATTATTTATTTATATTCGCTAGATGCAATTGAGACTGTTGAATTTATGAGAGTTCATGACTCAGGGCCAAACTCGAAGGCCTTTCTTGGAATGTCAAGTGTCTGGTGGGCTCCCCAGGACAGAAGGAAACAGAGGTCCAGAGCAGAAATGCTTTAACCAAAGTTGGGTAACCAGATTCCTTGGGGTGGGACTCCTGCCCTGGCCAACTCTGCTCTAGTTCTGTAACCTCTTCCTCCGCACCTCCCCCAAATTTGGACTGAAATTATTTACTCCATTTGAAATGTTAAGTGAACTTGTATGATTAATTTATATAAGAGGTACCTCATTAAATCAACCTACTATGTTCTCAAATGCTTCTGTTCCTTGTAACAAAACATCCTTAAATGCTAGTCCTTAAAAAGATCCCAGATAAAATGACTACTCTTTTTTTTCTTAACGAAATGGCCATATTGTAAAGTCCCATCAGCATATCCAAAGATATGGTTTTCCTCTCAATACATTGTCCTTATTAGGAATTTATAATATGGTAAGACTCTATCATATTAAGGTTCATTATTGATAAAATCGTGTTTTCCCAAATAGAACTATTACTTTTATTTAGAGCCTGTCATTAAATGGTGGTAATACATGGACATTTATTTTGTCCAGTGTCACTGATATATTTAAAAATATAAGATTTTTCTCTGTCATTGCCAGATATAGTTTGTCTGTTTCCACTTCGTTTACAGATAAATATAAAATCTGTTATGAATGGGTGAAAATATACGTCTCAGCTAATGGGAGCTGTTTTGTAATGTAAAAACCTTTCTGTATGGTGTAGTTGGACAGGAACCTCACTGTGACATTTCTGCAATTCTCAAGAAGTTTTGGTTACTGTTAAAATAATTGTTTAAGAATAGATATATTTCTTGGGTGGATGTCTTTGAGAAATCTAATAAATCCTGACATTATAGAGATTGCAATTCTTAATTCATTCTACTTTTTCCAGGCTGATTATAAAATGATGTTTTATAAAATGTTTTTTTAAGAAAACTTATGAGGAACAAAAATATTTAAATACAAAACTCAAATACTTCTTTCTAAAAGTTCAATTAATCAAAAAGATTCAATTCAATAGAACATTGGTTTTATGATAAAATACTTTCTTCTAATAAGCAAAATGGTTACTATAGTTGAAGAAACAATAAGTTGAAAAGAATACATTTATAGGAAGCTGTATATTAGCTTCCTGGAGTGAAAAATGGTAACCCACTCAAGTATTCTTTCTTGGAAAATTCCATGAACAGAGGAATCTGGAGGGCTACAGTCCATGGGGTCACAAAGAGTCAGACACAACTAACCAACTGAGCACACACACAGCACACGTATATTAGCTATATAAATTCATATATATATGTATACCCTGTAATTGTTTTAAACTCTAAAAAGTTATGTTCCCCCTTAAGGACGGTGCTGTAAAACTGATTGAGTCACTTTGGAGGTTAAGTAGTAGACATTCTGCGAATAAAAATTATGGTGAATCAGTTAATGGGACATTGTCTGGATGAAAGCATGCCATTAATGCTCTAAGTGGATGAGACCTGGTTTCTTTCTTCTTATGCTATCAGACTGATCCTTACCCAAGATGGTAGACGATGTGTGAGCTCAGTACAGAATTGCTGGCTAAGCACTGGTCTTTGGTGGTAGAGTCAGGGCTTTGTATTCAGGCAAAGACAGTTTGGAACTATATTAAATCTTGTGTAGATTCTTAAATTTCTTTGAGATATAGTGTGACATTTTATAAAATGGAATGAAACTAAGCTCAGAGAGGTCACTTAACTTGCCCAAGATTCAACAGCTAATACTTATTGATAGTAAAACCAGAATTTAAGCCCAGTACTCTGATTCCCAAACCTTTACTTCCATTATGCATGTTTGTATTTTTTATGTATATTTCCAATACAATTTTTAAATGATTTTATTGATAGAAGACTTAAACTTGTAGTCACTTGACTTTTATAGTCTAGCCTACTTCCAACTCCCACATGTTTATACCTAGAATATCTTCATGTAAGGTAAAATTCTGTCAGCAAAGGATACATTGATTTCTAATCATTTCTTCAAAGTCTTGTAATTATTGAAATATGACCATGATTATTTCTCCACAGGCTGGTACAGAGGATTTGCCTTAAAAAACCCAAATATCAAGGTAAAAATAATTGCTTTTAACTGTAATTATGGGATTTTTAAGAAAAACAGTTAATTTACTTTATTTCATTATACAATTGAAATTACAGTTGGGACTCTTAGTTGAAATACTAAATGGCAATACAGATTTTCATAATTTTGGAAATTCCTTTGAACTTGGATTATACTTAAGACACACTATTCAAATGATAATCCTGTTTAGCTCTTGAAATTTATACTGAGAAGACCTTAATAAGCTCATTATATATAAACAAAATCTTTTTGAAGTGAGTTTTGCAGAGAGCTAAATTAAAATTCAGGCAGCAGAAATATATATTCCAAAAGAAATAATGAACAGAGGTATTTAATCTTTGTTTTCTGTGATATCATTTGTAAAAGTTAATGTGGAGAGTGGTTTATTTTAGGTATGTTCTGAGTCCCTTTAGGTGTGAGGAGGTGAAATGTGGGAAAATCAAATTATAAAGAGTCCATCTTTCTTACCATTCCAGACAAAACCTGACTCATTATCAGTTATATATTTATATAAATCCTAAGGAATTATAGTAGGAAGTAATATGAATTTTCTTTTCCTTTCCTTTGTGTAGTTTATGATGTTAACACTAATCCTTACTTCTATATTTTTCAACTTTGTTCCTATCTTCCCATCTTTACCCATGCTACCCACATTCACTAATATTTTCTTACATGCCATGTTCATTTTTTGGTTTAATTCTGGTTTTCTAAGGATTGTAGATAAGAAAATGTGTCATTTCTTATTTCCAAAATATAAGTTATCTAATCTATTTTGCCTGCATTTCTGTTTCAGTATACCTGTTTTCCTGGATCATCCAACTGTGTTAATTAATTTATTTCATTTATTTTAGGTCATTCTAAAGGAGAGTCTATACTTTAGCTCTCATTTAAAGTTATTTTTGGACATCTGCAGGCACATGCATATGTAACTTCAATATTTTTCATTTAGAACATACTTTAAAAAGTGTTAAGATTTTTTGCTTCTATTTCTCTTCTAAAGAACTTCAATTTCTGACTTCTTGTTAATTCCAATAATTACTGTAATTTGCTGTTCCTACCATATTGAGGTAAATTTAAATTCCAAAGGAAAAAAATGGTGTTTTTTTTTTTTTTTTAAACCTATGCCTATTTACTACTGTTGTATATACAGAGCTTGCTAGTTAAATTTTATGTTATCCTTGGACCCACAGTGGTGATAATGTATTCAAATGACATTTGTTTTTCCTAAATATTTAATTGAATTTTCCGTTTAATTGTACATAAAAAATCATTCAGAGAATATTGTCATTTAATGGATAATAAAATTGCTCTTTTTTAAATTTTTTTTTTCAATTTCTCATTTAGAACAAAGGAACCATTTCCTTGCCCTAGCCTTTCCCTACAATAAAGAGCTTTAAGCTGGCTTGTCTTCTTTTGTTTAATTTTTGTTCCATCAGAATGGCAGCCCGGGGATGCTTTGCTGCTATGTTTTCATTAAGGATCATTCCTAAACATGTAATATACATACTGTTTCTAAATTCGTAGTAGTGGTATTTTTTTAGTATGTATTTTCAAATAGACACATGAGTAGTTTGAAGAGAAGAAAAAGAACTACAACCAAAAGAAGAAAACTAAAACCCCTTTTTTCAAAACTGCAATATTAAAAAAATTTATTTAACGTGCTTTCCATATAGAACTCTTGAAAATAAAAATAATTTCTGTTATATATAGAATATATTTTTGAGTGGGATTTAATGTTTTGATTATATTTATTTTAAAGTATCTCTAAATTTGTAAACTGATAAATATTCAAAATAAAATGACTGGTTCTAAGCTACAATAGATTTCACCTAGAGAATGTGTTAGAGATTTCATCTTCCTGGTATTGTTATGGTTGTGTGGTGATATTTTATATATATGACTTATGAAATTTTTTCTGCTGTAATAGACATAACCTTCACATTTTCTCTTCCAGGGTATATTTCCTTCCAGCTACGTTCACTTGAAAAATGCCTGTGTAAAGAACAAAGGGTAAGAAATAAATTTTATTGATGGAGAGTTTTCATACAATCATTGCCTATTTTGGAATTTGAAAGACTTATTGTCTTGAAAAAATGAATCAATTCTTGGCATTGTTTGTGTTGTTAGATAAAAGACAGATGACATTAAGGCAGTTTGTGGAGAAAATGAAAGAACCACATCTGTATGTTGGACAGCAGTACAATCTAGGGCACTGGAGGTCTCTCATTGCCTGGAAATTGTGGAATCTACCTAATCTTAAACAAAAGGATTTGGTTCTTCTTGGTTTCCTGTTGTGTAGGGAAGCAAGCAGTCATAGCCATCAGATGCTGAGTCATATCTCAACCCAGGAATTTCCTAGATTCACTACTGATCATAAGTAGCTGAGTCTGCCATTATTTTCCTAATTGGGCTTAAAAACATGTCCTTGTGTGTTATTGTTATTGTTCAGTCGCTAAGTCCTGTCTGACTCTTTGCAACCCCATGAACTGCAGCACACCAGGCTCCTCTGTCTCCCACAATCTCCCAGAGTTTGCTCAAATTCATGTCCATTGAGTGGGTGATGCTATCCAACCATCTCATCCTCTGCCAACCCCTTCTCCTTTTGTCTTCAATCTCGCCCAGAATTAGGGTCTTTTCCCATGAGTTGTCTCTTGGCATCAAGTAGCCAAAGTATTGGAGCTTCAGCTGATGCTGAACTTCAGCATCAGTCCTTCCAATGAATATTCAGGGTTGATTTCCCTTAAGATTGACTGGTCTGATCTCCTTGTAGTCCAAGGGACTCTCAAGAGTCTTCTCCATCACCACAATTCCAAAGCATCAGTTCTTCAATGCTCAGTTTTCTTTATGGTCCAGCTCTCACAACCATACATCACTACTGGAAAAACCACAGCTTTGACTTCTGTTGGCAAAGTGACATCTCTGCTTTTTAATACACTGTCTAAGTTTGTCACAACTTTCCTTCCAAGGATCAAGCATCTTTTATTGGGTCCAGTCACTGTCTGCTGTGATTTTGGAGCCCCCAAAATATAATCTGTCACTGTTTGCAGTTTTTCCACATCTATTTGCCATGAAGTGATGGACCAGTGTTGAGTTTTAGGCCAGAGTTTTCATTCTCCTCTTTCACTCTTATCAAGAAACTCTTTAGTTCCTCCTCACTTTCTTCCATTAGAATGGTATCATCTACATATCTGAGGTTGTTGATATTTCTCCTGGCAGGCTTGATTCCAGCTTGTGACTCATCCAGCCTGGCATTTCGCTTGATGTACTTTGCATATAAGTTAAACAAGCAGGGTGACAATATACATCCTTAACGTACTCTTTTCCCAATTTTGAACCAGTCCATTTTTCTGTGTCGGGTTCTAACTGTTGCTTCTTGACCTGCATATAGGTTTCTCAGGAGACAGGTAAGGTGGTCTGGTATTCCCATCTCTTGAAGAATTTTCCACAGTTTGCTGTGATCCACACAGTCAAAGGCTTTAGTGTAATCAGTGAGGCAGAAGATGTTTTTCTGGAATTGCCTTGCTTTCTCTGTGATCCAATGAATGTTGACAATTTGATCTCTTGTTCCTCTGCCTTTTCTAAACCGATCTTGTACATCTGGAAGTTCTCAATGCACATAATACTGAAGCCTAGCTTGAAGGATTTTGAGTATAACCTTACTAGCATGTAAAATAAGTGCAATTGTCTGGTAGTTTGAACATTCTTTGCCACTGCCCTTCTTTTGGTTTTGAATGAAAACTGACCATTTCCAGTCCTGTGGCTACTGCTGAGTTTTCCAAATTTGCTAACATATTAAGTGCAGCACTCTAACAGCATCATCTTTTAGGATTTGAAATAGCTCAACTGGAATTCTATCATCTCTACTAGCTTTTCTTGTAGTAATACTTCCTAAGGCCCACTTGACTTCACATTCCAGGATGTCTGACTTTAGGTGAGTGATGATACTGTCATGGTTATCCCAGTCATTAAGACCTTTTTTGATAGTAGTAGTAGTAGTAAGTACTTAAAATATTAGATTGAAAATATATTTCTAATACTAATAATTGCCACTACTATTACTCTTTTAATAAATGTGTGTCCTTCAGAAATGTTGTGCAGATATAACCCACCAGAAATGAGTCAAGCAGAGTTATCAGTCCTTTTGGAGTTCTCCAACCAGTGTCTATCCAGCCCTCCTCAAGTAAACCAAGGGACCGTCCAGAAAACACACGCTTACTCTTTGTTCTGACCTTTCTGGCCTAGTGATCTGGGTCTTCCTACCCTGTCCCTTAAAGGATCCACCTGGGCCAACCCCTGCAGCCAGTCTCTTTGCTGCCTTTGCCCCAAACCCAACCCCGATCCCAAAAACCCTCCAGAGCAGAGAGCCACCCTTCTCCCATCCTACATGCAGACTGAGGAAGAGAAAATAGACAGCATGCTAGCAAAGATGATGTCAAGCATCACTTGTGTAGTTTAAGTCCTCTCTCTCTGAAAATGTGTTGTGGTGGGACAGAGTTTTAATTGAAATAAGGACCTTGTTTGTTTGTCCTAGTCAGTAACTGGTGAATATCTGGCTCCCTTGATTCTGAGGAAGTTTAAAGATGGATAATATTGTCTCAAAATTTGGTCCTGTTAGTTTAAGACTTGGTGTAGGTTCGACGCCTGACACAGGGCATGATAAGCATTATACAGCAAGAGAACTTCAGGATAGAACCAAAGTTTATTTTCTTAAATAAAAAAAAGTTAGAATTGATGGAGACTTTAGGTTCTAGGACGTTAACTGGAAGAAAAACTTTAACCTGAAAACATTCGAGAATACCTATTGCCAGATGATTGCTTTCCAAGAGAGCAATCTCTTTAGGCTTTTGATGTTGCCTGTCTTATTTTAAGGGGATTAGCAGACTGATGGCCCACCAGGACGAAACAACTGCAATGTACATCTCAGAATAACTCAACAGAATATAATTTCAGGGGCAGCTACTTATGCCAGACCGTTTGAATGTTGATTTTGGTATAATTAAGAGGAAACAGCTGCCTCACCTAAAATGGCAATTTTGTGCTTCTTAAAAATGTACATTTTGGTTGAGCAAACCCCAGACCAACTTCCCACAGACTAAATTGCCTTGATATTCTTTCCTGGGTCTCAGAGCAGTGCAAAACTGATGGGGGTGCGGGGTGGGGGTCCTTTAATTATAGTTTGTGAATGGTGAGGTCACTTCTTTGTTGTTTAATTCTTGCTGTGGTCATGTCAGTTTTTAAATGTTAAGTAGGTTGTTGAGTTTTCTTGGGAATTCATTGTTCCTGCCCAGACTTTGCATTCTATCATTTTATAATGTCTGTCTCCAAATACTCATCATTTAAATTGCAACAGCTGCTTGAAAAGCAAAATAAATGCACTACCATTTGAAAATGTCAATTATGTAGACTTGATAAAAGGTTCTGTATATGTCAAAGTTCATATATTACTGTTTACTTTTATTTCTGGTTTTACATCTTCAGCTATGTTTAAGCTCTAGAAAGAAGTAAAATATTCATAGGGTATTTTAGCAGCAGTATGAAATGAGGCTTTGTTGGTGAAGAAATCAAGGCAAGATTTTAATTTCCATACTTGCCGAGAAAACTTTACAAAAGACAATTATGTACACTTTGGACTTAACATCAAGAAGGAACACATAACAGTTAATAGCCTCATGATAAGAAATAAAAATTTCCCTTAATCATCTGCATAACCTGGTTCAGTGTCCACTGAACACTGAATATTGTCCTTAGAAAAAGATACTCAAATGAAGAAGATAATCCCCCTCAGTAAAGTCAATTAGCATTCTTTTGGGAAGTAGAATTAAAGGCACTTACCCATTTTAACCTGCACAAAAATGAAGAATTTAGAAAAAAGAAATGAGAAATGAAAAAATAAAGATTATTGTATGTCAAAGATAGGATGCAGAAGACAAATTCAATCTGGTTTTTTCTCTCCATCTCCTTATATATATTCTCAACATCAGGACCACCATAGATACCCTGCTAATATTGGTATGACTATTTTCCAAGTATAGTTTCTGACACATAGAAAAGAAATAGAAGGAATATATTGCCCTAATCATGGAGAGGAGCATTCTGCAATGGATATTCAAATACCTGTGATGTCTTAAATCCTTTATAACTTCTGAGATGCATGACAACATTACTGATACCAGTAATCATTTTTCATGGTCCTGTTTGGAAGTAATAAAAATGAGGTGTTAATGAGATCAAGTGAGTATTCAGTCAGTACCTCAGTGTCGAGTTGTTTATAATACTGAGTGAGTTTGGATGTTTGCAGCCATCATATCCTGATCATTGAATGAGCCTTTCACTTTCTTTGAGCCCAATGGCCATAGCGCTTGGAAGGCAAGAGCCATCTCACAGTCTAGATGGCCTGGTAACCTCAGGTTACATACAAGGACTTTTGGGCTTGGAGAATTTAAGTGAGTGGCTGTTCAGAGATCCAACTGTGCCTGGCGCACAACCTCGCTGGTAGTGTCGCTCCACCACACTGCTTAAACTTTGATCCAGGGGAATGGCTGGCCATTCTGCTGTTGTCCTGCCATAACGCACATCACATTCCTCACACGAGTTCATATTCAGATCCTGGTTTCTGTTTGCAGAACCAAAAATAACTAGGCAGCTTCCTCTCCTAGTTGGTCTTTTAGAATATTTAAAAGAAGATTACTGTCTATGTCATTTGCATATATACTTGTTGTTCAATTTCACAGACAATTTGAAATGGTTATTCCCACTGAAGACTCTGTGATCACAGAAATGACATCAACATTAAGAGACTGGGGAACTATGTGGAAACAACTCTATGTGGTACGTAACTTTTTAATGGCATCATTTTTTCAGTAGAGAATTGTTTCAAGAAATACCTAACAGGGGTGAGTGTCAACTACTATCTGAGCACCTGCTGTAAGTCACTCCCACTCCTCTGGGAATCAGGGATAGAGAGCTTAATACAACATAGTCTGATTTTTATCCCTGTGTCCATCCAGCATGGATTTTGTAAGTTCTTTTTCAAGCTGCATGAAAGTAAAAAATTACTTTCCTGGCATCTAATCAAATAGGATAATTTACATGGAACCTAGATTTAGGCTTTCTGAATAATTTTAATTGTCACAGAGAAGCTTATTTTTCAATATAATTTTCATAATGATGACATTCAATTATATTCTAATTCTCTGTACATTGCTCAGGTATACTAAAAATGATAGTCTATTTAGAATCAATGAGAAGATTCTAGAACTACAAGAGAAAGGAATGTTTCTTGGGAAAAAAAGGAGTCAGTGTTTTGGGTATATACGTATATATATGGCTTTCCAGGTGGTGCTAGTGGTAAAGAACCTGCTTGCCAGTGCAGGAGACATAAAAGTTGCAGGTTCGATCCCTGTGTCAGAAAGATCCCCTGGAGGAGGGCGTGGCAATCCACTCCAGTATTCTTGCCTAAAGAATTCCATGGACAGAGGAGCCTGGCAGTTCATAGGGTCACAAAGAGTCGAACATGATTGAAGCAACTTAGCACTCACACAAACACGTACCTATTTACATATTATACTTACTGAGAACCTTCTGTGTTGCAAACCCTGTAAGAACTATTCTATATGTAGTATCTTATTTAAGCCTTACAACCACTCAAGGAAATAAAGACTATGATCATCCCTAGCTTACAAATGAAGAAAATGAGAGGGAAGTACTTACTGGAGGCCAAGCAGTTGAAAAATGACTATGACTAAGCTGGGATTCACATGGAAATCTAGCATCCTCACTGATCCACTGTCTGGGGAATTGGGGGTGATGTTTGGGGAAAGATGAGTTTATTTCTTCTTTGATTTTCAAAGGAATTTAGAGAACAGCTTAGTCATTTGAAGGGATGTGCTCAAAATACAAAGGTGTACTTATCCTGACAACATGATTTGAAATAGCCTGTCAAAGAGAAGAATCCAAATTAGTGAGGGACATGGACAAAGAATGACCATTTTTATTTTCCGCTCCATAGAAAATGCAATAGAATATTTCATTGAGGCAAGAAAATCTTTAAAAGTCACTAATAAAAACCCATTTGATGTTGGATTTCTCTGACCATGCCCTCCTGGAGCTGGTGGCTTTAGGGCTCACTACTAAAATCCACAAGATGATGTTACATGAAACGTGGCATCTAGGCTTTGCTGGGGTGCAGTAAATGCGCTGTCAGGATAACTGAACTCGGGCTCTGGGCTGGGAGAGTACAAAGGAAATGCAGATCTCCGTCTTAGATTTTAAACATTTGTCTTGGAAAGAATAAAATCCAAGTATTACTTCACTTAATATTGCATGACATTAAGATGAAAATTAAAACTGAAATGTGCAAATCGCTGCATCCTAAATACCCACCATAAAGATAATGACCGTGTAAGTATGAACCATTAATTGAGCTAAAGCATGAGCACTTTCCCTTTTATGTAGCTGCCAGTGAGGATCAAAGTTGAATTCCTCTTAATTCTGCCTTATCTAGCTATTTTTACCTGCTTTTGAGGCTGCGAGCATCTATTTTGGGGACTACTTGATTGGCTTGAAAATCTACGTGTTGTAAGCTCTTAGAGTAACTTCCTCACCTTCTACCATCCTGAGTGATGGAGATAAATGATTATTTCAAAGTTTCTTTGAAGACTAGAATAATAGTTCTCTTAGGAACCAATATAAAATTTAACCTGGAGATACTAGATTTTTAACCTTGAGAATTTGGCTGGCTTGGGTCTGTTGGACCTTTTGGTTTTTCTTTTCTTAATATAAATGTTTTGGTTCAAGTTCATCATGCATAAGTGTATCGGGATGCTGTCCATGGTCTTCCCTAACAGCTTTAAGGCACCTAGCGTCTCCACTGGAAGGTGTTTGATGAGCTACTCATATGTTGTCAGTGGTAACCAGTATATGAGATATACTTTATCTTAATATAACGTAGAACATTTAGGATTAAAAAAAAAACACATGGTAGATGCTCAAGAAGTGCTATTTGCTTTTTTCAGTACATTGATCATGGTCTAAATAATGTCCTTTAAAGTATCACTTAATAAAATAGCAGTAACAACTAAAACTGTAGGTGAAATACAGGTCATCTTCTCCCAAGTACCTTTGTGCAGGCCTTCGGCAGGGTATTGCACAGCTCTCTTCCATGCATCTTTACCAGGTAGTTTTTATTCTCAAATCTCATCAGAGATAATCTATCTAGGGTCACAAGCTAAGTAGGAAAACCTGGCTGTAAATTGTCTGCTGCTCCAAAATTTATATTATTTCCATCTTGAGGCAAATCAGAACTTGCTCATTCTCTACAACGCTAAAATACTTATAGTTCATTTTTTGTAGATAAATGCTGCAGAAGTTTTCTGATATATTGTAAAAATGTTCATGTATTTTTCTATTTTAAGTGTTTAATATTGTACCCTGCCTCTTTCATTGAACATTAAATTAAAAGCATTTTTCATGTTTCCTGAAGTCTTCATAACTATCCATTTTTTTAACATCTAGTTTTTAAAGAGGCATCATTTTCTGACTAGCTATCAAAACAGTTATGTACTGTTTTCGTGCATTAGTGGGGAGGGTGCTGCAGTATGTCACTGTTCTGGCTACCCCTTTCTGAAAGGGAGAGCAGACCGACTGGTTTTTCTTTTTGTAAATCCAACTTCTTCTCAGCTCAATGTGCTCTTGAACTTAAGTGCTAGAGGTGACATTATTAGGAAATCAAGCCCATCCCTCTGGACAACATCAGAACAACTTCCCCAAAAGCAAGACAGGTGCCCTTCACATGGTGGTTGGTGGTCATGTTAAGCAGGAGTTGGCTGTCTCCCTGCCACATGAGATTTGGCTTGTATTATATCTTCCTTAGGTAAGTAATTTCTTTGACTACTTGAGTGGACTCTTCCTTCTGCCCATGGAGTTCCTCAAGTTTCTTTTGAGTTTCAATTTTTTAATTAATTTTTAATTGAAGTATGGACCTAACAGAAGCAGAAGATATTAAGAAGAGACAGCAAGAATACACAGAAGAACTGTACAAAAAAGATCTTCATGACCCAGATAATCACGATGGTGTGATCACTGACCTAGAGCCAGACATCCTGGAATGTGAAGTCAAGTGGGCCTTAGAAAGCATCACTACGAACAAAGCTAGTGGAGGTGATGGAATTCCAGTTGAGCTATTTATTCCAAATCCTGAAAGATGATGCTGTGAAAGTGCTGCACTCAATATGCCAGCAAATTTGGAAAACTCAGCAGTGGCCACAGGACTGGAAAAGGTCAGTTTTCATTCCAATCCCAAAGAAAGGCAATGCCAAAGAATGCTCAAATTACTGCACAATTGCACTCATCTCACACGCTAGTAAAGTAATGCTCAAAATTCTCCAAGCCAGGCTTCAGCAATATGAGAACCATGAACTTCCTGATGTTGAAGCTGGTTTTAGAAAAGGCAGAGGAACCAGAGATCAAATTGCCAACATATGCTGGATCATAGAAAAAGCAAGAGAGTTCCAGAAAAACATCTATTTCTGCTTTATTGACTATGCCAAAGAGTTTGACTGTGTGGATCACAATAAACTGTGGAAAATTCTGAAAGAGATGGGAATACCAGACCACCTGATCTGCCTCTTGAGAAATTTGTATGCAGGTCAGGAAGAAACACTTAGAACTGGACATGGAACAACAGACTGGTTCCAAATAGGAAAAGGAGTACGTCAAGTCTGTATATTGTCACCCTGTTTATTTAACTTCTATGCAGAGTACATCGTGAGAAACGCTGGACTGGAAGAAACACAAACTGGAGTCAAGATTGCCGGGAGAATCACCTCAGATATGCAGATGACACCACCCTTATGGCAGAAAGTGAAGAGGAACTCAAAAGCCTCTTGATGAAGGTGGAAGTGGAGAGTGAAAAAGTTGGCTTAAAGCTCAACATTCAGAAAACGAAGATCATGGCATCCGGTCCCACCACTTCATGGGAAATAGATGGGGAAACAGTGGAAACAGTGTCAGACTTTATTTTTCTGGGCTCCAAAATCACTACAGATGGTGACTGCAGCCATGAAATTAAAAGACGCTTACTCCTTGGAAGACAAGTTATGACCAACCTAGATAGCATGTTCAAAAGCAGAGACATTACTTTGCCAACAAAGGTTCGTCTAGTCAAGGCTATGGTTTTTCCTGTGGTCATGTATGGATGTGAGAGTTGGACTGTGAAGAAGGCTGAGCGCCGAAGAATTGAGGCTTTTGAACTGTGGTGTTGGAGAAGACTCTTGAGAGTCCCTTGGACTGCAAGGAGATCCAACCAGTCCATTCTGAAGGAGATGAGCCCTGGGATTTCTTTGGAAGGAATGATGCTGAAGCTGAAACTCCAGTACTTTGGCCACCTCATGCGAAGAGTTGACTCATTGGGAAAGACTCTGATCCTGGGAGGGATTGAGGGCAGGAGGAGAAGGGGACGACAGAAGATGAGATGGCTGGATGGCATCACTGTCTCGATGGACATGAGTCTCAGTGAACTCCAGGAGTTCGTGATAGACAGGGAGGCCTGGCGTGCTGCGATTCATGGGGTCGCAAAGAGTTGGACACAACTGAGCGACTGATCTGATCTGATTTGTGTGTCTGTGTATGGGCCAAAGAACTAAATAGACATTTCACCAAAGAAAACATACAGATGGCTAACAAACACATGAAAAGATGTTCAACATCACTCATTATCAGAGAAATGCAGATCAAAACCACTATGAGGTACCATTTCACGCCAGTCAGAATGGCTGCGATCCAAAAGTCTACAAGTAATAAATGCTGGAGAGGGTGTGGAGAAAAGGGAACCCTCTTACACTGTTGGTGGGAATGCAAACTAGTACAGCCACTATGGAGAACAGTGTGGAGATTCCTTAAAAAACTGGAAATAGAACTGCCTTATGATCCAGCAATCCCACTGCTGGGCATACACACTGAGGAAACCAGAAGGGAAAGAGACATGTGTACCCCAATGTTCATCGCAGCACTGTTTATAATAGCCAGGACATGGAAGCAACCTAGATGTCCATCAGCAGATGAATGGATAAGAAAGCAGTGGTACATATACACAATGGAGTATTACTCAGCCATTAAAAAGAATACATTTGAATCAGTTCTAATGAGGTGGATGAAACTGGAGCCTATTATACAGAGTGAAGTAAGCCAGAAAGAAAAACACCAATACAGTATACTAACGCATATATATGGAATTTAGAAAGATGATAACAATAACCCTGTGTACGAGACAGCAAAAGAGACACTGATGTATAGAAAAGTCTTATGGACTCTGTGGGAGAGGGAGAGGGCGGGGAGATTTGGGAGAATGGCATTGAAACATGTAAAATATCATGTATGAAACGAGTTGCCAGTCCAGGTTCAATGCACGATACTGGATGCTTGGGGCTAGTGCACTGGGACGACCCAGAGGGATGGTACGGGGAGGGAGGAGGGAGGAGGGTTCAGGATGGGGAACACATGTATACCTGTGGTGGATTCATTTTGATATTTGGCAAAACTAATACAATTTTGTAAAGTTTAAAAATAAAATAAAATTTAAAAAAAAAAGAAAGAAAGTGAAACTGTTAGTCGCTCAGTCATGTCCAACTCTTTGCAACCCCTTGGACTATAGCCCACCAAGCTCCTCTGTCCATGGGATTCTCCAGACAAGAATACTGGAGTGGGTTGCCATTTCCTTCTCCAGGAGATCTTCCCTACCCAGGGATCGAACTTAGGTCTCCTGCATTGCAGGCAGACGCTTTAACCTCTGAGCCACCAGGGAAGCCCAAAGCTCCTTTAAATCAAGGTGTTTATTCCTTCATTCTCCAGCTGCTGGGACTACACAGGGCAGTCTCAGCCACTGTGGTTGGAGCTCACATCAGGTGAAGAACACAGGCATTGACCAGTGACTTACAGTAGTATTGCATTATAGCACTCTTGTAATGACTTGTATGGGAGTGTATAACATGAGGAAAAAGTGAGAGGTCGTAGAAGAACAGGCTCAAGAGAGTGCTATAGGAATTGAGAGCAAGATTATGTCTAGCTCAGAGGATCAGGGATGGTGTCATGGAGAATGTTTCTTGCTCAACTGGCACATTGTCTAACCTACTCAGTTCCCCAAAACACTTCCAGTCACCAAGCATCAATGAAGCAGAAGATCCATCTCCACTTTTTTTTTTTTTCCCTAAAGAATGTTATGACCCAGAGGGATGAAATGGGGAGGGAGGTGGGAGCGGGGTTCAGGATGGGGAACACGTGTACACCTGTGGCGGATGCATGATGATGTATGGCAAAACCAATACAATATTGTAAAATAATAAAAAAAAATTAATTTTATGATTAGACAGAATTTTATATTTTTGGCAGCTTATCTCTGTAGAGGACTTCTGGTAAATGATAATCTCAATATTTTCATACCATTATTCATATAGCCTATTAATAGTTTTCATAGAAAGTGAAAGCATAGCTTCTGCTTAAGAAAGATGAAGAGTTAATGAAAGGTGAAATACTTACCAAAGGCTTACCCTAAATATCTGTGGGTAAGAGACATACACCTAGATTTTGATAAAGATTCAGTATTTATAAAAGGATCTGGATTTAAGTTTATAAGTTTATTCTGGATCAAAAGTGTAATGATAACACCACTAGTAACACCTGATACTTACATGGTATTTATTGTGGTTCAAACATCGTTCAGAGTTTTAATATATGAAGTCATCAATCTTCATAACAAGCCTATGAGATAAGTCCTATGATAGCCACTCTGCAGATAGGAAAACAAGCTCCATGAGGTTGATACATTGCCACAGGTTTTTAGCCAGTGAAGGGCCAAATTAGAATGCCGAGTGAGGTAGTTCGTGTTTCAAGTCTGTGCTCTTTATCACTGTCTTATCTGGCTCTCTTCACAAATGTTATCTCTAATAACCTTCCATGTGCGTGTTTCACAGATGACAAAAGCCATACTCAAAGCCTATAAAACTAGTTAAGTGGGAAAACCAAGATTTGAAGCCAGGAGTTGAACCAATCTTTCCAACTAATCGTCCTCGCTTAATGAATTTCACAAGAGGTTAGCTTGAATTTACACGAAAATTTAATAAGTAAGAAAGAAAACATTTTTTTAAAGTCTAAATACTGGCCAGATGGTAGCAGTGAAAATTTATCAATGAACGAGCGTTAGAGTCCTTTATGTACCCAGCTTCTGATGGGAAACAGTAAAGCATCAAGACCAACACACAAGAAGTAATTCAAAAATAAGATTTTCCTTTGAATTGGCTTTCATTACATGCAGCCGTACTTCAGAGAAGGGAGAAAAGCATGTGAGCAAGAGCTGTCAGGGACGATTTCCTGAGGCAGTTGGAAGTCAGCTGTACCCTTGAAGGACAGTAGAATTGGATGAAGCTAAAGAAAGAGACGGAGAAGGCAATTGCACCCCACTCCAGTACTCTTGCCTGGAAAATCCCATGGACGGGGGAGCCTGGTAGGCTGCAGTCCATGGGGTTGCAAAGAGTCAGACACGACTGAGTGACTTCACTTTCACTTTTCACTTTCCTGCATTGGAGAAAGAAATGGCAACCCACTCCCGTGTTCTTGCCTGGAGAATCCCAGGGACGGGGGAGCCTGGTGGGCTGCCATCTCTGGGGTCTCACAGAGTCGGACACGACTGAAGTGACTTAGCAGCAGCAAAGAAAGAGAGGATTTGAGGTGGAAAGGGAAGTAGAGAATGTAAAGTCAGAGATCAGGCCAAACTCAGGTGTGGAGATGTCATCAGGATCTTGTGACATGATGTGTGCTTTGGGGAGCCTGAGAAGCGAAGTTGGATTTGGATTCTTGAGCAGGAGGGCAGCATTGTGAAACAGGATGAAAGGGTGTAGGGAAGTGAGAGTTAATGCAGTCTGTCTTCAGAGGGCCCAGCACATAGAGGGTAAACGGGCCCCGCCCTCTGCTCCTCTGTGGTTACCCCATGTCCGGTGTCTGACCACTGAATCTCCGCATTTGCGTGTTTCCTAGAGAAACGAAGGTGATCTCTTCCACCGCCTGTGGCATATCATGAATGAAATCCTGGATCTGCGGCGGCAGGTGTTGGTGGGGCACCTCACCCATGACCGGATGAAAGACGTGAAGCGCCACATCACCGCCCGCCTGGACTGGGGCAACGAGTGAGTACCCGCCACCGCAGGGACAAGCTCCGGTGGGTGCACATGAGGGTGTGACTGCAACAGAGGTGTGAGCCACCGTGTGCTTGTATCTCTGGAAAACACCAGAGGAAGCTTTTCCAGTTTTCTCCTTTGGGGGGCTTAGTGCAGACTGTCACTGATAGAGCTGACAACCACATCTTCTAGGGCTGGTGTGGGTCCCAGGATGTTGTCAGTTCTCAACTGCCCTGTGTGGTCTGACAGTGTGCATGTGCTCAGGAAATACAAAATGTTCTCTGGGGTCAGTCAGATACATGACTTCCACTGAGAGTTCTACTACTGTGCTCAGTTGTGTCCGACTCTTTGCAACCCCATGGACTGAAGCCCACCAGGCTTCCCTGTCCATGGACTTTTCCAGGCAAGAATACTGGAGTGGATTGCCATTTCTTTCTCCACACTGAGAGTACATCTTGTTTCAAAAAGGCTTTAGGTTTGACATGTGTTTTTCTTTCTAAATACATCCCTCTTTGCTGTTGTGGTAATAGATTGTTGATGTTATGTGGAGGGAGATAGCTTCTGTTAAAAGTCTTAGGGACAGGTATCCTGGGTGGTGGTGGGGAAAGGGTGAGGGGTGGCTTTCCTTACTGCCCCAATTCTGCCTGTGCATATATGT
This sequence comes from Bubalus bubalis, assembly GCF_019923935.1. NCBI lineage: Eukaryota > Metazoa > Chordata > Mammalia > Artiodactyla > Bovidae > Bubalus > Bubalus bubalis. Next base: position 55,974,166 of record NC_059164.1, read on the forward strand.
TAGTGTCTTTTGAGGAGCTGCTTGGGAAAACTTGATAAAAAGCTGATCTTGACCAGGATTTGCTCTTAAAAAAAAAGAAAAAAGACATAACTGACTAATCTAAAATACTAACCAAGTACTTTAAATACAAAATCTAGTCACTTAAAGCAGTGACCGAGGCTGATATTGTGCTAAATATGAATGTTAATATATTGGTGAGAAATTAGAATAAGCCAACTTAGACTATGATGTTAGGCTTATGTGGGCTCAAGTGTAGGAAGATAAGTGGTCCCTCGGTATCCTATAAGGTCATGGCCTCCCTCTCTCCCCAAGTCCCCATTCACTGTTTGGACCTTCAGAGCATCTTCAGTTCAGTTGCTCAGTCGTGTCCGACTCTTTGCAACTCCATGAACCGCAGCAAGCCAGGCCTCCCTGTCCATCACCAACTCCTGGAGTTTACACAAACCCATATCCATCCAGTCGGTGATGCCGTCCAGCCATCTCATCCTCTGTCGTCCCCTTCTCCTTCTGCACCCAATCCCTCCCAGCATCAGGGTCTTTTCCAATGAGTCAACTCTTCGCATGAGATGGCCAAAATACTGGAGTTTCAGCTTCAACATCAGTCCTCCCAATGAACACCCAGGACTGATCTCCTTTAGGATGGACTGGTTGGATCTCCCTGCAGTCCAAGAGACTCTCAAGAGTCTTCTCCAACACCAGAGTTCAAAAGCACCAATTCTTCGGCGCTCAGCTTTCTTTATAGTCCAGCTCTCACATCCATATATGACCACTGGAAAAACCATAGCCTTGACTAGATGGACTTTTATTGACAAAGTAATGTCTCGTCTTTTTAATATGCTGTCTAGGTTGGTCAAAACTTTCCTTCCAAGGAGTAAGTGTTTTTTCATTTCATGGCTGCATTCACCATCTGCAGTGATTTTGGAGCCCCAAAAGATAAAGTCTGACACTCTTTCCACTGTTTCCCCATCTATTTCCCATGAAGTGATGGGACCAGAATCATGATGCCATGATTCAGTTTTCTGAATGTTGAGCTTTAAGCCAACTTTTTCACTCTCCTCTTTCACTTTCATCAGCAGGCTCTTTAGTTCCTCTTCACTTTCTGCCATAAGAGTGGTGTCATCTGCATATCTGAGGTTATTGATATTTCTCCCAGCAATCTTGATTCCAGCTTGTGCTTCTTCCAGCCCAGTGTTTCTCATGATGTACTCTGCATATAAGTTAAATAAGCAGGGTGACAATATATAGCCTTGACGTACTCCTTTTCCTATTTGGAACCAGTTGTTGTTTGATGTCCAGTTCTAACTGTTGCTTTCTAACCTGCTTACAGGTTTCTCAAGAGGCAGATCAGGTGGTCTGGTATTCCCATCTGTTTCAGAATTTTCCACAATTTAATGTGATCCACACAGTTTATTGTGATCCTGTGTTGATCAGAGCATCTTAGAGCAACAGAAAAAAAGAAAAGCTGATAGGAAAGAAGAAGGCAGTAAAGAAGATACGACAGATGATTTTGCCCCTTACTGAATCTGGAAAAACCAATTTGGAATCAAGAGTAATGCTTCCTTTAAGTGTAGGACATCACTTTATCAGAAGGCAGTTTTGATTCCTGCTAAGACATATACTACAGGAGTGAAGTATATAACACATTTTAAACCTCTATCTTGTCCAGAGTCCTTCTGTTATTTTGCCGAGTGAGCTGTGCCATTCATCCTTTTATAGACAGTCAAGAGAGCAGCCCTAATTCATTAATCTCGGGGAGATTCATTCCTTGTGGGGAATCAAGGGCAGGAGTGGAATACAGCAAGACACTGAACTGGGAACTCTCCTCTTTTAAGATGTGAGGCAAATTCCTGAGTCCTCCTTGACTTCAGTTTCTTCGCTTGTCGCTTGTCAAAGGAATAAGTTGAGCCAGAAGAGATCTAAGGCCCTGTCCACTCCAGACCACTGTGATTCACAGCACGGAGCACTTCCTGAGAGATGGGATATGCCAGCCATGTGCAGGGAGCCTCCAGTCTCACTGTGTGTGATGGGGTGGCCCTTTGAGGGGTAGATCTGAAGACTGTTTGACCATGACCTAGGCTGGCCATCTTTCATGTTTTGAATGTTTTTGAATGTTTTTCCTTTTTGTTTTGAAAAAAACTTGGTTCTCTGAATCATGTTGGCTCTTAGTCATCATGCCAGTCCTCCTTTAAAAGACTAGTTTGTAAATAGGAAGAAAGTTGGATGAAGTTAGCTTATCAAAAATAGCTTAGAAATACAGAGCAGGCAAGAAGATGATACTTTTTCAGTTTTAGGAAGGAAGATAATGACATAAGGAAGGGAAAAGAGGGGAAAACATTAATTATGACTCAATCATGGCTCAGTTTTGACTCATGTAAGTTCCAGCTTATGCTTTGGGCAATTCTATGGCTAATTTATGGTAAGTTGGTAAAACATGGGATGTATAAAAATGAGCAATATAATTTATTTAGATCATCAAATTCATGAATTTTCAGAGGTCTGATTTTGCTTTCTTTGACAACTTATTTAAAATGTCTTACAGTTTACAGATTGTGCATTTACTGTATTCCTTTAAATATAGTTTTCTTACTTAAAGGGGAAAAAAAAAGTGGAGGAAGCTTGGGAGGAGGAGGAGATAGTCATCTCATTCCCTATCAGAGCCTTCAGAAGAAGTGTTCTTGCCTGAAAGCCTCAAACAGAGTTACAACAATGGCAGCTTCTCCATTCTCCATAGAGCCCTGTGCTGTCCTCTGACTTTCCTGTGATGATGATAGTGGAGGGAGAATCAATTCATTCTTCCTTCCTGATATCCCAGAGCAGTTCAGTGACTGTGTTAACATAAAACCAACCCCTGCTGCCAGGTCAAATCCTCAAGGCCAGGCTTCCCTCTCCTCAACTCTGTGATCTAGAACAAAATGATGTCTATGTCTAGTTTCCAGGCCAGCACAATGAGGAAGGGTTTCTGTGGTAATAGTTTGCAGGGTGCTAAAGGCTCCCCACTCTGTAGAATCAAGGCCCCCAGTGCCAAAAGCGCTGCACCAAGAGGGCCGGCCCATCCCCTCCCCATCCCTGTTTCCTTGCCTTTGTAATCTTCTGTTTCTCAAGTTATACCCAGTGTTCAGCCTCCTTACTTAGTCCGAGCACCATAAAGGGTTAATATAAGGTAAAAAGTTTGGGTGAGAGAAGCACAAAGGGTGATGTATTGAATTTTTTTTAGAGTGATACAGTACAGATAATTATTTTAAATATATTCTGTTGAGGTGACTTTTCTTCCAAACATTTGCAATTTGTTCCCTAGACAACTGGGACTGGACCTGGTGCCTAGGAAAGAGTATGCGATGGTGGATCCAGAGGACATCAGCATTACTGAGCTCTACCGATTGGTAGGTATAGGAATCTGTGGCTCGCAGTCTCACTGCTAATTTTGTGGTTTCCATGACACTTTTCATACTCTCTTGATTTTGTAAGAACAGGATGTTCCAGGTTTAATCTGGAGCAAGTAAAGAGAATTGAGAGCTGAGGTGACCCTGCCCCAAGTACAAAACTGAGATAATTTACCTGTCTCAGAATTACCTGACATTCCTACTGAGCCCTCAAGTCCCAGGCACTAGGAAGTAAAGCCAAAGAAGTTTTAAGTTCTTTTCCTAAATCTTTGTACTTTGCCTGGATTAGTGAAATGCTCACAAGTTGTATATTTATCTGTTGTGTATCAAGACATTGTTGTGTTTCCAGTTAGTGCTCATCAGCGTGTTAGCTCCCTTCCCTCCCATCTTATCACTACATGCACAGACTCCTGAAAGTGTCTCCTCCTTGGTCTCCAAATGCTGGTCTTAGCTCCCATCTCTCCAAGACCATTTCTAAGTACTGAAGCTTATTACTAATCATAAGATATTTGGTCATATCGCCCACCACGACATCACCCATGACTTGAGTTTTTACCTAGTTACATGATAGGTTACAGTCTAGTTATTTACTTGGCATCTAGGTTCCCTGAATGATCCATCTGTCTTGTATTTTGCCTCCTATTCTTAATATTTGTATACAGTTTACCTAATCTCTTGTTATTCCTTGGTGGGGTGATGTTTCAGTCGCTGTCATCTTTCACTCTTGCAACCCCAGGCTCTATAGTCTGCCAGGGCTCTTCTGTCCATGGGATGGCCCAGGTAAGAATACTGGAATGGGTTGCTATTTCCTCTCTATGGTCTTCCTGACCCAGGGATCAGACCTGGGTCTTATTCATTGCAGATGGGTTCTTTACCAACTGAGCCACCAGGGAAGTCCCTGTTATTCACTAAGCTCTTTTAAAACGTCAAATCAAAGAAAATTGTGGCTGGAAAGACATTCAGTCATCATCCCGGGTGTAATTTTGCTTTGCTCTAGTTACTGCTGTATCTTTCCATAATGTTCCAAGGAGGAATGGCTGTGGTCAACACTAGATTCCTTTTTTGGAAGATCCTGCCTCTTTGGAGGTAACTTTCCAAATTTATAACATTCTTCATAGAATCGCAGATTATTCTTGACCTGAGATTATCTGAAAAACATGAAAAAAAAATAATTCATAAATCCAGTATGCATATGTCTGATTTGAGAAAGTGATTTTTAATACCACATTCAGTTTTTTTTCCTTTGTCATCAATATGTTCATACTATTTAACGCTCATTATGTCAGTTGGAATAAATTCTTTTTCTGTGTATAATTTCCTTTACATTGAGCTTCTTGAGAGTGGTGTTTCATGCTGCACCCTTCTGTGATATTAGTGCTAAGTGGAGTGTCAAGCACAGAGCAAAAACACAGTTAAAGAGTGGTTGGAGGGAGGAGGGCAGAGATGATTAAAAGTAAAGTTTAAAGTCATCACTAACTCTTAGCTTATGTGTGTGTGTATATATATATATATATGTATATATAACAAAATCACTAGAATTTGTCAGATACATCCTCTAATGGGATATTTTTATTATAGTTTATTTAACTATTGGGTATCAAATTTTGTCTCTCATTTTTGTTTTAATTGCTCAATCAGTCTGAAGTTTCTTCAGAGTGAGCACCATGTCTTACCTCCCTTTGTTACATCTGAAATCATCTCGTACAGTGCTTTGCACTCAATAAGCAATCACTTAATGGTTTTGAAGTCATTATGATATTATGAGAAGACCATGGCTGTAGATCAAAAAAACTAGATTTGAATTTCATCTCTTCCTTCTACCAGCTCTCTGATCTTGGACTTATTGCTCAATGTTTCAGCGCTTCAGTTTCTTCGTTTATTAAATGGAGAAATCATTCTTATCATGTTTGTTTGGGAGATTAAATAAGACATGTATGTGAACTGCCTTTCCTTGTTAGATAATATTTGCAAAGCACCTAAGCATTCAGTCAGTCTTCATTCTTTTCTCATCTTTATTTCATCCTTGTTAGAGAGGCATGGTGGCAAGAATAATTATTACCTTACATGCTGTGTCTTTAGGGCTTCCCTGGTAGCTCAGCTGGTAAAGAACCCACCTGCAGTGCAGGAGACCCCGTTTCCTGGGTTGGGAAGATCCACTGGAGAAGGGATAGGCTACCCACTCCAGTATTCTTGGGCTTCCCTGGTGGCTCAGCTAGTAAAGAATCAGCCTGCAATGCACGAGGCTGGGATTGATCCCTGGACTGGGAAGATCTCCTGGAGAAGAGAATTCCATGGACTGTATAGGCCATGGGGTCACAGAGAGTCAGACATGACTGAGTGAATTTTACTATGCTACTTCTTAAAATTAGATTTGACCGCGTTCAATGAAATAAATAATAAAAGCTTAGACATGATAGAAATTTATTTCTCTTTGACAGTATACAAGCCCAGGCAGCAGGTCTTGGGCTTGTTTGTGGATTCATGATGTCAGAAGCAAAAAAAGGATCCTTTATCCAGGATGCTTCATAGTACAACATGGCTGCAAGAACTCTAGCTGTTACATTGCTCTCCAACAGTGGGAAGGAGAATGATTTCTTTCAGTTGACTCAGCTACTTTATGAGCCCTTTTGGAAACCCCACACAATACTTGCCGTTATATTTCTTTGGCTAGGGCATGATCACATCCCCATATATAGTTAGGGATGTCAGATATTTGATAACCGACTAACAGTATCTGACAAAAATATGTTTTATTTTCCCAAGTTTGATTTTGTATGTATGTAATTTTATCTATCTGCTTTTTACTTAATGTCATCTATAGGATGAGAAATTTATTTCGTCTCTTTGGACATTCCAATTTCTTAGTTGTGGCTGCTGGGAGTGTTATGTTGATGGGATTCTGGGGTCTCATCTGGGCTGTGATGACTGCCAGATGATAAGGATTTTTTTTTTTTTTTATAGCTCAGAACTTAGTCCACAGTCTTCATTTGTCAGAAACATTGTGATTTTAAATGAAATTGGGATTCTCCCCCTCCTTTGCATTTTACTGTTTAAGTAAAGACAATACTCCAGGAAACCTCAAATAATTATAAACTTCAGAAGGACATGTTTTTTCTCTAAGGCAGCTTCGAGTTCCTGTTTATGTCCTGGCACAGCAGTAATCAGGTTGTCTGTAGCACTGGCCCTTTTCTCTATGTAAACATGACTGACCGTGCTGACTTCACCTAGGAGAGTGGGCAGGCACCACCACCAAATCCCGTGTGGCTGGGGGTGGGGTAGTGATTTATTGTCACTCATGCATCAAGGATCCTGTCATGGAGGTAAAATGCCCCAACACAGGATGTTGGATTAATTGTTGCTACTTCTCTTCTTTTGCTCTATCTTTGCCATGTCATATTTGAAACACAGGTATTTGCATCTTACTAACTCCATATTGCATCATTAGAAAAAAAAAGAAAGTCTTGTTTTCGGTTTTTTGATAGCCTTGTTAGCAGATCTTTCTCACCTAATTGTGTTCATCTAAGCAGTGAAATGTGCTAAGCCTCACAGTGTTAACATATGTCCACTTGGTTTACTGCCAATGACCAGAGCTCGATCCTTCGGCACATAAAGAGGACCTTATTGGCCAGATTCTCTAGTTAATTTGTGCATAAGGAGAATCTTTTTAGGAAACTTTCTTTGTTTTTGTAAGATCACGTTAGCAGCTTGCTGTGTGATCCTTAGTGGGTAGGCCAGTGGTTGTCGAACATAGAGTACATTTGGCAATGTCTGTAGACAAGTTTTGATTGTCACAATTGGGGATGGTGTGGAGCAGGGGGTCAGGAGAGGTGCTACTGGCATCTGGTGGGTACATGCCAGAAGATGGTAAACATCCCAAAAAGCTCTCACAACACAGAAAGAACCAGCCCCAATTATCAGTAGTGCTGAAGATAAGAACCCTGGTATATACAGACAGTTCACCCAGTAATTGATGCATTGGTAAGGATCAAAAATTTGTATCACTTTATTAAGTCTTTGGAATACATCTCTTTCTTTCCCCAAAGGTCTAGTTAAAATGTAAGTACATTTAGAGTAACTGCTAAGTGCCTTTGTAACCATAAATTATTTCAGGGATAGATTTGTCTATTTCAGAGACAGAGCTTTGTCTGTGTGTTATAACTATCAAATCATAGCTCTTGAAGTATGGACTTACCTTTTTCATTTTGCTGTTGCAATAATATCTTCACAGAGATATTTTTAGCACTTCCCCAAAGTAGTAAATTACCAAAAAGATAAACAAGTCCTCATAACCTACTCAAGTTCAAATCCATCTCAGGCTTGGAAACATTATAGGTGAGGGAAGAGAGGTAATTTCAGAGACCAAATGTTTCAAGGCAGTAATTATACAAAAGCTGTAACAATACATTTTTCAATCTGCTAGGATTTGCGTCTCTCTTCGCGTGATCTCAATCAGTGATTCTCAGCCCTCACTGCACATTAGAATCACCTGGGGAGCTTTTAAAACTTCTCCTCTCTGGACCCCCACCCCCTGGAAATTCTAATTTAATTGTTCTGGGATAAGACCTGGACATAAGTATTTTTTAAAAGCTCTCTTGGTGATTCTAAAGTGCAGCCAAGGTTGAGAACCACTGATCTAGATATATTGGATTCTCTGCATGAGTAAGGGAGCTAATTCTTCCGTTCAGTGTTTAGTGAATGTCATGATGGATGCTGGGAACTTTGCACTGTTTGAAGTGAAGACCAGACATCTCCTAGTTCTTATATCTGTTTTTCCAGCTCTAACCTTGAGTAGTTACTCATTTCTTCATAGAAGTTGGTGCTTTGTTACCCTGAACTTTTAAGTAAATCAGTAAATAAATTAGCAATTTCAGAAAATAAAAACTACTTGAGAAACTAAAGAGATGGAGTTTTATGAATGTATGATGCTTCCTTTGCCCTGTTATAAAGAATATTTAAAGTGAAAAATAGAGCAACCATCATAGAAAAAAGAATTACGCTCTTTTTCTCTCCAGGAAGCTTTTTCTGGTAATTATGGCCAACACATACCACAATGTTGACTTCCACTTTAAAATAAAATGCACTTACTCCTCACTTTTACAGAGGCGTGCTCAGTGTACCTGTTGAGTATACAACAATTATAGATATATTAATTGCATTTTTTAAGCTACTTACTTTTCAAGTGGTTCAGATTAAATGATAAAAGCATAAAAAAAATTCTGGTGATTTTATGTTGTTGCATTTATAACTGTAAATGTAAATAGCATTTTTTGCATTCAAATCTTGGTTAGTTAGTCATTAGTTTTTGAACTATACTTAGAAACATTAAAAGGTGGCTGAGGTAGACATAGAGTTTTGTACCTTAACTTCAAGCAAAGATATGACTCCTTTGGAGTTAAGCACCAAGCTTTTTCTTTCCCTCTTTCTTTTTCTCTTCCTTCCTTTCTTTCAATTGTCAAGTGATCCACAAGAAGTGCCCTCTTTAGTAGTCTGTTATGAAAGCAGTAATCATCCCGGTCTTAGCAGCTGTTCTGTTAGTACACCGCCTTTCTATGTTTTCCCTGTGCTCTCACCCTGGGCCAGTTCTGCTCAGTGTGGTCCAAGAGCTGGCTGAATCATGAACTGTTTGTAACTGATCCAAGTAGAAAAATGGTGAGTAAATGTACAGAAGTCTTTATGACGTTTTGACATTGCCATGACATTTTGATTGTATTTTATGAAAATATTAACCTGCAGTAGATTAGAGGGGAAAACAGCCTGGTCCTTGTCTGCAGGTAATTTGAGAAGCACTATCTAGATGGTTCATAATTCCTTCTCACCCTTTAGCTCTTAGTTAAAGTGTTGCTTTCCCAAGATGCCTTCTCTGACTGCTCAGACACAAGTCAGATCCTCCATTCATCATAGTTGCAGTTTTCTATCTGCGTGTGGGACAGTTTTGTTGATAGGTGTTGCCCCTAGTAGAAAAGCTCCACAAGGGCATACGCTATTTCTGTGTTTACCCATCATCGCATTCCCAGTGCTGGGCATGTTATAGACACATAACAAACATGCTAATAAATGATCATTTCCATGTTCTCACCCCTGGAACCCTGGGTGATTCCTTTCCTTCCTTAGCATGTGGGAACTCTTACTTCTGGTCCCACCTCTCATGTGTAGCCCAGGCTAGCTGTATTAAAAGAGAAACTAGAGATGGACACAGAGACTATTCCTGCCTTTAGACACTCACTGAGTTTTGTAGGTCTGCCTCCCTGTATCTCCACATCAGGTTAGAAGCATTTTCTTTTTTAATGATTGAATATCATTTGCCACTGCCTGTCTTGGAAAACTACCAAAACTTAGTATAATTTAAAAGAACTGTTAATTATGAGAAAAGTGAAATCATAGCTACATTGTTTAGCTCCCATCAGTGAAATGATCAGTTAGAGTTTTAATTTAGTCTGATGTTTTAAAAGATGACCAATAATTTGTTCTCACTCTGGGAGTTGACAAGGGACCAGTAGAATCCTTTGCATTTCATGCTGTCTGTGAGTTGGTATCATTTTAATGTTAATAATTAAGAAACAAATCTTCTTAAAGCAGGATTCTTGATGGTCTGCAGACTTCAGTAGACGTTGAAAGAAAATTGGGAATTTAACATCCAACTGGATACCAAATCCACTGCCAAAAAAATAGCACAGGACGTTATGATCACACCATAGCTAACTAGTTTGTTGGGGTCTGTTGTTTCCCTCGGTCCACGCTGATCTTGTTTTTGGGTGGGTGTCATGCAGATGGAGCATCGACATCGGAAGAAAGATACCCCAGTGCAGGCCAGCAGTCACCACCTCTTTGTGCAGATGAAGAGTCTCATGTGTTCCAACCTGGGAGAGGAGCTTGAGGTCATCTTTTCACTGTTTGACAGTAAAGAGAATCGGCCAATCAGGTAAATGCATGTGGAGGTATGACTTGAATTTCTTAATGGTGGAGTGGTGGGTATTTGCATCTGGCAAACTTTGGGATGTGTGACCTTATACACTTTTACTCTATCAGCCTATTGTCTCATCTCTAGAACTTTATGAATTTCTAAGCTGCCTACCTTCTAGAGGTTTCCCTGAAAATTAAATGAGATGAGGCATGAAAAGGTTTGTTTTGAAAAACTCAAAAAGGCCATAGGACCATAATTATTATTAAATGAAAATATGTCATTGATAGCAGGTCTGTTATTTGAGTTGTTTTGTGTTGATAATGCAAAAAAAGACATAATATCTCTAAACCCTGAAGTTCATTTGCATCTCAAGGTCAATACATTGTATTTTTCAAATTTTCAGTAAACAGTTAAATTATTCTTACACTGTTTACATCAAATGATATTGAGGCAAAACTAAATACTTGGAAACCTTTCCATTAGAGTTTCAGAGGTAGGAAATAATAAACAGTTTTCACATACACTTTTTTCTTTCTCTGTTTTACCTGTTGTAGTTCTCTTATGGCAAGTTTTCAGTATTTAAGAAAAACTTACAATGGATGTTTTGGTTGTTATCCAGAAGTCTTAACCTTTTTTGAGACTTCTTTATGTGTAAAAATTTTTTAGTGTTAAAGTTGAGCACAATCCACACCATCTTTTACATGAAAAAATTTTAATTTGAAATTAGAATTAAAATTATACCACAAATCACACATAATGATCCAACTGTACCACACTTTAAAAAATAATACTAAAATAAGTGTTGACAGTTTTAGGCAACAATGAGCTGCATATTATTTTATAAACACAAACTAATCCTGGAGTATTTCTTTTCTGGTAAAAAGAAAATCTTTTTTTAAGGAAATCTATGTGAAGTTTATTTTTAATGCAATTATAGCCATAAAATCTTTGAATTAGGTTATATGTTATTCATTGCCTGCTAGAAAGTATACTTTCTACTTCCTAACAGTGAACTGTGTCCATATAGCTTAAAGGTGTTGGCTTATACAGCAAGTGCAAGATTTATGAGGTGTGGAAGTAATGATGGGAATACAGTTTCAAATCTACTTTATACACTGTTGCAGGAAATGAGTCAGTGAGTTAAAAGACCCTTTCCCCTTCCCAAATCAACACCACTAAAAAGGGAAGATAAAGGCCTGAAAAAAGGATTCATGTTACAGGTTAGCACTGACTTTAGAGGTGTGAAAGATTCCTTAGAGATAATACCTGCTTACACATTTAAGTGTATTAGAAAGCTTGGTTTCCAGGTAGTGTAATTTAACCAATGGCTTTGTAACATTGTCTGTGTCATGTATGGTCTCTAAAAATATTTAATGAACTGTATGGAATGTAAAATGGAGAAAGGAGGTCACGCTTTTGCTCATTCCCATTCAGCTAAAGTTTTTGAGGAATATACATTCCCCTTTGCCAGTAATTTTCAAAAGGCATTGACCTAAGATTAATATTTTCATGTGAAGTCAAGAGGGCCTTAGAAAGCATCACTACGAACAAAGCTAGTGGAGGTGATAGAATTCCAGTTGAGCTATTCCAAATCCTGAAAGATGATGCTGTGAAAGTGCTGCACTCATTATGCCAGCAAATTTGGAAAACCCAGCAGTGGCCACAGGACTGGAAAAGGTCAGTTTTCATTCCAATCCCAAAGAAAGGCAATGCCAAAGAATGCTCAAACTACCGCACAATTGCACTCATCTCACACGCTAGTAAAGTAATGCTCAAAATTCTCCAAGTTAGGCTTCAGCAGTATGTGAACCGTGAACTTCCAGATGTTCAAGCTGGTTTTAGAAAAGGCAGAGGAACCAGAGATCAAATTGCCAACATCCGCTGGATCATGGAAAAAGCAAGAGAATTCCAGAAAAACATCTATTTCTGCCTGATTGACTATGCCAAAGCCTTTGACTGTGTGAATCACAATAAACTGTGGAAAATTCTGAAAGAGATGGGAATACCAGACCACCTGATCTGCCTCTTGAGAAATTTGTATGCAGGTCAGGAAGCAACAGTTAAAACTGGACGTGGAACAACAGACTGGTCCCAAATAGGAAAAGGAGTATGTCAAGGCTGTATATTGTCACCCTGTTTATTTAACTTCTATGCAGAGTACATCATGAGAAACGCTGGGCTGGAAGAAGCACAAGCTGGAATCAAGATTGCCGGGAGAAATATCAATCACCTCAGATATGCAGATGACACCACCCTTATGGCAGAAAGTGAAGAGGAACTCAAAAGCCTCTTGATGAAGGTGAAAGTGGAGAGTGAAAAAGTTGGCTTAAAGCTCAACATTCAGAAAACGAAGATCATGGCATCTGGTCCCATCACTTCATGGGAAATAGATGGGGAAACAGTGGAAACAGTGTCAGGCTTTATTTTTCTGGGCTCCAAAATCACTGCAGATGGTGACTGCAGCCATAAAATTAAAAGACGCTTACTCCTTGGAAGGAAAGTTATGATGAACCTAGATAGCATATTCAAAAGCAGAGACATTACTTTGCCAACAAAGGTTCGTCTAGTCAAGGCTATGGTTTTTCCTGTGGTCATGTATGGATGTGAGAGTTGGACTGTGAAGAAGGCTGAGCGCCGAAGAATTGATGCTTTTGAACTGTGGTGTTGGAGAAGACTCTTGAGAGTCCCTTGGACTGCAAGGAGATCCAACCAGTCCATTCTGAAGGAGATGAGCCCTGGGATTTCTTTGGAAGGAATGATGCTAAAGCTGAAACTCCAGTACTTTGGCCACCTCATGCGAAGAGTTGACTCATTGGGAAAGACTCTGATGCTGGGAGGGATTGGGGGCAGGAGGAGAAGGGGATGACAGAGGATGAGATGGCTGGATGGCGTCACTGACTCGATGGACATGAGTCTGAGTGAACTCCGAGAGTTGGTGATGGACAGGGAGGCCTGGCGTGCTGCGATTCATGCGGTCGCTAAAAGTCGGACACGACTGAGCGACTGATCTGATCTGAAGATTAATATTAGCTTGTCTTTCAGTTTTGTCTTGTTATAAACATTTTGAGATTTTCTGAAATGTTCCTTCAGGCTTTGATTGACAGAGTTCCTCCTCTTTTATTCCTGTTTACTTGGTGAAAGCAAGAAAAAAACCTGGATGCAGAATTTCCAAAATACTGTTTCAGTGGTTCATAGGTTCTGCCTGGGAGCTGGGCCTGTGATGTGATTGGGCTATATTTGTGCCTGACTCCCTCTTCCACCCTCCAGGCTTCCGCTCTCTCCATCTTACCCCTTCCTCCCTCTACCACTCCCCTCCTGCTTCCCCTCTCTCTCTAGCCTCCATTTCCCTCTGTGACACACATGATATAGAATGACCCTAGGAGAAATCAAGCCTGAATCTCTCTCTCCTGCTTCCACTTGATGAATTTGGCCATGGGCTCCCAGCTCTCAAACTCATCATCTCTATGAAGCTGATTGACAAAAGAATGAGGAAGAATGAAAACACATAATTACTAGGTGTTTGGAAGGATCTCAGATTTCTTTTCTTAACTTTCTGAAGTTTCAGATGGTGGTGATTATTCTTTTAGGGAGTGTTCAAAACCTTGCTATGAGTAGCTTGGATTCATACTTACCTTTTGAAGAGACCTTGGGATGCACAGATCTGAGGACAGGCTTGATTCTTGTCTCTGCAGTTGAATGCTGCTACCCTGACCCTTTCACTTAACCTCTGTCTTGTTCTTCATCTTGAAACTGGTGACAAGTCTTGTTTCCTTCATTGCTCCTGGCAGAGCTGAGCATTGCAAAATAGTTGCATCTTCTCAGAAAAAGGTAGTGTAAAGCCAAAATAAGATATTTGAGGCATTGTTGTATTTCTTCTTATGCCCAACAGCGAATGCAGTGTGAGATGTGTGGGTTATTTTTTTCTCGTTAGCAGTTTTTCTCCTTCAAGTATAACAGTATATTTTTTTCATTTCTTGATTTGCATACATACAGAGATTATAACTGCTTCTCACTTCCTTGAGTTACATTTGCAGGTTTACCACGTGGCAGGCTGTAAGATAAACCCTCCAGTGTGCTCTGGCATGTAATCTTAGAAACAATGAGGTAAATAACATCACTATCACCTATAACAGATGAGGTTTAGAGAAAGCAATGGATGTGTGAGAATTTGAAGAGCAACTCATACTTTTTTTTTAAAACTTCTTACGTTCAAAAATTTCAGATGTATTAAAAAGTAGAATAGTGTCATAAAGCTTCACAGACAGACCCACCACCAGTGACAACAGTGATCGACTCAGCACATATTTTTCCAGTCCTCCTCTTTGCTCCCAGCTTATACAGAGGCAAATCCCTGAGATCAAATTTTCATATGTAAATATTTCAGGGTACACCTATCTGAAAAAAAAAAGAAAAAACTCTAAAAAAATTCTTGTCGTTCAGTCACTAAGTCATGTCCGACCCTTTGCAACCTCATTGACTGCAGCACACCAGGCTTCACTGTCTTTCCCTGCCACACCCCCAAATAAATATTCCCTTAACATCATCAAATATCTGTTTTTGGTCAGTATTCTGTTCTGCTATTGACCGATGATTATTGTTTTACTGATTCTAAATAAGGAATTTGTAATTCATGAGACCCAAATAAAGTCCACCCATTGCATGGTTGATAAGTTTCACGGGTCACCTTTCATATGTAGTTTCCTTGCCCTCTCTCTCTTTTAGATTGCTTATAATTTATTTGCTGAAGAGACTGGATCATGATTTTTCTTTCTTTTTCAGCATTTGAAGTCCAATCCAAACAATGAAATTTAGTAGGCAAAAGGTGGTATAATTCAGGGAATGCTGCTGCTGCTGCTATGTCGCTTCAGTCGTGTCCAACTCTGTGCGACCCCATAGACGGCAGCCCACCAGGCTCCCCCGTCCCTGGGATTCTCCAGGCAAGAACACTGGAGTGGGTTTCCATTTCCTTTTCCAATGCAGGAAAGTGAAAAGTGAAAGTGAAGTCGCTCAGTTGTGTCCAACATGTACAAAGCCCGTAGAGGTTTGATTAGCAAAGAAATACGTTTATTCCTTTCATAAGGCAGACAACTGGCTAGAATTTATTCATTTAACTTCTTTCCTCTAAGAATCAAACAGCCAGCATTTTATTAAGCACGTCTGCCAGAATTTGTTTTAAATACTTGAAATATATTGTATGCACTCATTGTATAGGTGAGGAAGTCAGGCACAGAAAGGTCAGGAAACTTGCCTGAGTTTACCAAACTGGTAAGAGGTGAAGCAGAGTGGCAGGCCAGCCATGTGGCCCCAAAGTCTGCCCTCTGGTTGGATCTCCTTGCAGTCCAAGGGACTCTCAAGAGTCTTCTCCAACACCACAGTTCAAAAGTATCAATTCTTCGGCACTCAGCCTTCTTCACAGTCCAACTCTCGTGAAAGATGATGCTGTGAAAGTGCTACACTCAATATGCCAGCAAATTTGGAAAACCCAGCAGTGGCCACAGGACTGGAAAAGGTCAGTTTTCATTCCAATCCCAAAGAAAGGCAATGCCAAAGAATGCTCAAACTACCACACAATTGCACTCATCTCACACGCTAGTAAAGTAATGCTCAAAATTCTCCAAGCCAGGCTTCAGCAATATGTGAACTGTGAACTTCCAGATGTTCAAGCTGGTTTTAGAAAAGGCAGAGGAACCAGAGATCAAATTGCCAACATCCGCTAGCTCATGGAAAAAGCTAGAGAGTTCCAGAAAAACATCTATTTCTGCCTGATTGACTATGCCAAAGCCTTTGACTGTGTGGATCACAATAAACTGTGGAAAATTCTGAAAGAGATGGGAATCGCAGACCACCTGACCTGCCTCTTGAGAAACCTGTATGCAGGTCAGGAAGCAACAGTTAGAACTGGACATGGAACAACAGACTGGTCCCAAATAGGAAAAGGAGTACGTCAAGGCTGTATATTGTCACCCTGCTTATTTAACTTCTATGCAGAGTACATCATGAGAAACGCTGGGCTGGAAGAAGCACAAGCTGGAATCAAGATTGCCGGGAGAAATATCAATCACCTCAGATATGCAGATGACACCACCCTTATGGCAGAAAGTGAAGAGGAACTAAAAAGCCTCTTGTTGAAAGTGAAATGGGAGAGTGAAAAAGTTGGCTTAAAGCTCAACATTCAGAAAACGAAGATCATGGCATCTGGTCCCATCACTTCATGGGAAGTAGATGGGGAAAGAGTGGAAACAGTGTCAGACTTTATTTTTTGGGGCTCCAAAATCACTGCAGATGGTGATTGCAGCCATGAAATTAAAAGACTTTCCTTGGAAGGAAAGTTATGATGAACCTAGATAGCATATTAAGAAGCAAAGACATTACTTTGCCAACAAAGGTCCATCTAGTCAAGGCTATGGTTTTTCCTGTGGTCATGTATGGAAGTGAGAGTTGGACTGTGAAGAAAGCTGAGCGCCGAAGAATTGATGCTTTTGAACTGTGGTGTTGGAGAAGACTCTTGAGAGTCCCTTGGACTGCAAGGAGATCCAACCAGTCCATTCTGAAGGAGATCAGCCCTGGGATTTCTTTGGAAGGAATGATGCTAAAGCTGAAACTCCAATATTTTGGCCACCTCATGCGAAGAATTGACTCATTGGAAAAGACTCTGATGCTGGGAGGGATTGGGGGCAGAAGGAGAAGGGGACGACAGAGGATGAGATGGTTGGATGGCATCACTGACTCGATGGACATGAGTCTGAGTGAACTCCGGGAGTTGGTGATGGACAGGGAGGCCTGGCATGCTGCGATTCATGGGGTCACAAAAGAGTTGGACAGGACTGACCGACTGAACTGAACTATCTTGCTTTGATATTGATGGCTCCTGATTGATCTGGATGGTGGTTAGTGAAGGCTTGGGTGGCTGTGGCAATTTCTTCAGCTAAGACAGCAGTGAAATTTGCTCTATTTGTTGACTCTTTTTTTTTACATGATTGATCTCTCTACAGCATGCAATGCTGTTTTATAGCCTTTTACCCACAGCAGAGCTTCTTTCCAAAATGGGAGTCAACCCTTTCAAACTCCTCCTTATCAACTACATTTATATCATATTCTAGATCCTTTGTTATCATTTCAACCATCTTCACAGCATCTTCATCAGAAGTGGATTTCATCTCAAGAAACCACTTTTGCTCATCCTTAAGAAGCAACTTCTCATCCATTCAAGGTTTAAATGTGAGATTGTGGCAATTTAGTCACATCTTCAGGCTCCACTTCTAATTCCATTTCTCTTGCTATTGCTACCACATGTACAATTACTGTCTCCACTGAGGTTCTGAATTCCTCAAACTCACCCATAAGGATTGGATCAACTTCTTCCAAGCTCCTGTTAATGTTATTTGGACATCTTCCCATGAAGCACAAGTGTTCTTAATGGCCTCTTGAATGATGAATCCTTTCAGAAGGCTTTCAGTTGACTTTGCCCATCTGAGCCACTAGGGAAGCCCTATTTACACATTAATATGTCAGTTAATCTACAACAGAGTGTAAGTTACATGGGCCAGTGAAAATGATATAGTCCTTTTGTTGACTATTTCCCATATAAGTTTTGCTACTTTGGTTACTGCTGTATTCTAAGTTTTAGGGCTCATCAGTTACTGTATTTCATTCTTATCAGAGAATATATTTAATATGACCTAAGTGCCACCAGGGCCTCCCTCGTGGCTCAGGTGGTGAAGAATCCGTCCTCAATGTAGGAGACCTAGGTTTGATCCCTGGGTTGGGAAGATCCCCTAGAGAAGGGCAACCCACTCTACTAATCTTGTCTGCAGAATCCCATGGAGAGGAGCCTAGCAGGCTCCTCTCCATGGGATTGCAGAGAGTTGGGCACAACTGAGCGACTAACATTCCTACCACTAAGTGCCGCCAATGGGTTCTCAGCTTATTATAGTTCTGCTTGTCTGTGCAAACTGCTGGCGTGGGCTTTTATTTGAGAAAATAGCAGCAGAGTAGTGCTTCTAAAAAAGCCTTATCCTGGTGATTAAATACAAAAAGTCTTTTCATAGTAATTAAGTTCAAATAAAGTTGACTTTCTCGCTGGTGCCTTACTCACTTACTTGACTGAAGTTTTATGTTTTTTTCTACCATCACACAGTTAAACTCTCCATTTTCATTAAATGCTTCATTTTTGTATGAATTTTATATTGCCTAAAACTAACTTCTTTTTTGGTGTACTCAAGTCTGTCATTTAAGAAAAAGTGGTGAATATTATTGGTGAGGCACAGATTTCTTTTATTTTTAATTGGAGGATAATTGCTTTACACTATGGTGTTGTTTTCTGCCATACATCAACAGCCTAGAGGTAGATATGTCCCCATCCTCTTGAGCCTCCCTCCTACCTCCCACCCCACCCCTCTAGTTTGACACAGAGCACTGGTTTGAGATCCCTGAGTCATACAGCAAATTCCCCACTTGCTATCTGTTAAATGTATATGTTTCCATGCTACTCTCTCAATTTGTCCCAACCCTCTCCTTCCCCAGCTATGTCCGCAAGTCTTCTCTATGTCTGCGTCTGCATTGCTGCCCTGCAAATAGGTTCATCAGTACCATCTTTCTAGATTCCATATATATGTGTTGCTGCTGCTGCTGCTATGTTGCTTCAGTCGTGTCCAACTCGGTGCGACCCCATAAACGGCAGCCGACCAGGCTCCCCTGTCCCTGGGATTCTCCAGGCAAGAATACTGGAGTAGGTTGCCATTTTCTTCTCCAGTGCATGAAAGTGAAAAGTGAAAGTGAAGTCCCTCAGTCATGTCCTACTCTTAGCGACCCTATGGACTACAGCCTACCAGGCTCCTCTGTCCATGGGGTTTTCCAGGCAAGAGTACTAGAGTGGGGTGCCATTGCCTTCTCCGATATATATATATGTGTGTTAATGTATGATATTTCTTTTTCTCTTTCTAATTTCATTCTGCTTAATAGGCCCTAGTTTCATCCACCTCACTAGAAGTGACTCAAATGCTTTCCGTTTTATGGCTGAGTAATATTCCATTATACACACACACACACACACACACACCATAACTTCTTTATCCACTCATCTGTTGATGAACATCTAGGTTGCTTCCATGTCGTAGCTCGCAGATTTTTTTTTTTTTACATGACCCAATTCTGGATCATGAAATATATCTGAAATACTCTCCATACTCAAGATGTATATCATGTCTTATAGGTACCATTCTGTAGTACATAAATGGTCAGACTCTATAGTCAGAGGACCCACCACTGTCATTCAGTAGCTCCATCAGCCTCAGCGAATGAGTTCATGTCTCTTATGGCTGTTATTTGTCTGCTAGTGAGGATAAGAATAGTACTTATCTCATGGAATTGTTTTAGGATTACATGAGTTAATGCATATACTTTTCTTAGACTAATGCTTGATACTGGGTCATTGGTCAGTAATTATAAGCTATGATGATGATGATGTAAAACAAAACAAAAAGCTAGGAAATGCACTTTAACATAACCAGAAATGATATGTGGTATTTGGTCTTGAATTCTTAAAGAAGTCATATATTTTAAGGAATTATTATTAATTTTTAAGGTGTATGTTATTATAGTTGCGTAAGATTTAGAGAGACTAGTAAACATGTGGAATGGCATCCAGGGATATGATTTTTTTTTTTAAATACTTTAACAACAGAAAAAAAAGAAAGAAAAAAGGGAGAAGGAAGAAAGGGAGAAAGAAGAGTAAAGAAAGAAGGAACAAAGAGAAATAGGTGGAGCAGTGTGGCAGAATTGAATGGTGTAAATTTCCTATGATATAGGATCTGTGGGTGCTTGGTTTACCTTTTAGCATATAGTGTGTTTGATCAATGAATTACCTCCTTAAAATTATCAATTTTTTATGCATACAAACAGTAAAGCATTGAAGGCAGTCCTTTTTTTCAGTTTCTTTGAAAGATGATAGATGTATTAATCTGATCTAGCCGTTAACCCCATACATGGTTTGGATTCCATTCTGCTTGGAATAATATTCCTGGGTTCCTATGAACTGACAATAATATTTTTGATATTGTATTTGGCAGAACTTAACAGGAATGTTTTCTGAAGGTCTAGGACATTCAGTATTATAGTAACAAATATATTATAGTAATATTGTCTTTAAAGTGTAAAGTCTGACTCATATATACAAGAAAATAGGCGACTTTTAGAAGATGAATGTTCTGTGAGAGGAAATACCTTATGTGCTTAAGCAAAATCCTATGTCTATATAAGGACCAGGTTCCCAGAAACTCTGAATTAATAGAGGTTTGTCCAAAACAACAAGGTCCTCCTATATAGCACAGGGAACTAAATTCAGTATACTGTGATAAAGCATAGTGGAAAAGAACATGAAAAAGAATGTATGTATATATATACATATATATATGGATAACCTAGCACTTTGCTTATACAGCAGAAATTAACACATCATAAATCAATTGTATTTCAATAAAATAAATTTTAAAAATAATAATAATAGAGGTTTGTCCTCCCAAAGGTGAGGACTTTCTACAGGTACGTGAATAGCGTGTTACCTCTCGCCACGTCCTTGTTCATTCATTCACTTGTCTTACAGTCATAGAAGTAGCAGTGGGATGCCAGTAGCATGAGACGCTGCTGGAGACTCACTGGTGACTTCTGGAGCAGATGGCAGAAGGGATGCAGGACACACTTGAAGAAATTTATTTTGAGAAAGAGGAAGGTTGCTGCTTCTACTAATGTGGGAGGAAGGGAGGGCAGTGAAATGGGTTTCAGATGTTGAAATGGAAAAGAGGGCATGGGTCTGTGGCCTTGACCTTTTATAAGAAAAGTGGAGGAACAAAATGAGCTGCTGTTGGAGAGCAGAAAAGAGAAGGAAAGGGAGTTCAGGGCTGAAAGTGAATTGCACAAACAAGGTCAGTGGCCTTTGAGCAAAAATGTGATAGGAAGTGAGTTACTGATGAATACTTGCCGAGTTCAGGAAGGCCCCTGCAAGAGAGATGTCTGAAATTGGTGGTGACTCCTGGCTCCCGAGTTAGCTACTTTTTGCCAGGTGTGCTCAGGAAAGAGCTATCAGGTGGTAGAGCTGGAGCCTGACACATCACATTTGGATAAAACTGAGAATGGGAATCTAGCATAATGAGGAGAGAATTAAAGAAATTACAACCATAACTTCCAGTTGGTCTCTTCAGAGGCTGACACGATCTAAAAGTCTTTCATTTTTGAGAGAAAATTAAAGAACTCAGGCTTCTTTTGAAAAGACTTATGTACTGGAAAATTTTTTCAAGGCCTTACAGCTGTTGGAGAGAATAGTTATTTAGTCCACTCTTAGAAAAAATGCTAATGTTTTTGTGTCTATATTATAGTACATAACACAGTTAAGAGAGCACATGTGATTTTTTAATTCTTCGAGCACTGTGCTAGAATTTCTCATTTCATACCTCATTTACAACTTACTATAGTGTGATCACACAAATTCAGCATCTATGTTTTTACATAAATTAGGAGCATTTGTTGTTTGGAATGTAGAAGGAGGGTTGGTGTAGATCTCTTTTTATAGTTTTGTGTTATAAAATTAACTGGAAATTGTAACCTCTCCAAAGTAAAGCAGTAATGGAGGGGAAATTTTCTGACTGGCCATGCATGCAGGGAGCATGACTGAGAACAGAAATAGAAGAAGGCGTTCAGAGGTCCTCTTTGGATTGTGGCAACATCAACCATTCCATACGGCCCAGCATGCTTCCTGCTGTGTCTAGACGAGCTGGCACAGATTTCTCTGTGGGTGTCTGTACATCACTGACCCCACAGTGACCTTCCCTCGGGCCTCCTGTTTAAAGGCATGAGTGCTTTCCACTCTCCCACATCTTTTCCATCATTTGATTCTTCCAGCAGGTGCACAAAAATTGAGATTGTTGTCACTTCGAAGTTAATCAGATTCTTTGGTTACATTATGTTGCATACAAAAAAGTATTGCTTTAGAGGTATAATGATGTTAATAGGAGAGATTTTCAGAAATGAGCCAGGAGGAGGATGTAAATTAAAAGAAACAAATAACTATGTTCATGCTGCAAGAACAAGTGATCCACTGTTTTTCTCTGTAGCATTTTAAGAGCCACACAATTCCAGTTATTTCTGAAATTGTAAATTATTATGTTATTATAAGAAAAAGTGACTGGAATTTTAAGGGGTAGAAAACTGAAAACTCATAGACTAAGTGGGTTTAGACTGACTTTCTCATTCCCTTTAGCTCCAGACACTGTGCAGCCTATTTGACTCATGGTACTTTGTGCAATGTTTTAGAAATTGATCAGATTTAACCCACATTTCTGTGTTTTAAAGGATGACCAGATTGGTATTCTTTTCACCAGGATTCTGATCAGCTGTGTCTTTCCTCCTCTGCCCTGTGTCTGCTGCCTAGAGGGAATTCAGATTAATTTAGTTTCCCTAAATTCGCTACCAACTAAATCATGCTTACACAGAGCAACCCACCTTGCCAGGACTTCTTTGCTCTTCACTGACATTTGTTTTGTAAGTGATTCAACACCAACAATAGAATTGTTCATGATATGGCCCTAGTTAGTTCCTTTTTTGAAGGTAAGGATACCCTCTTGTTATCTTTCTGTTCCCAGAACCTTGCAGAATGCCCTACACAGGCTGGGCCTTAATGCAGTTAATGTGTTAGACACTCAGTCGTGCCCGACTCTGTAACCTAATGGACTGCAGCCCACCAGGCTCCTCCATCCTCAGTCCATGAGATTTTCCAGGGAAGGATACTGGAGTGGGTTGCCATTGAAAGTAATTTACAAATCTCTCACTATTGTTGAGGCAAAGTATGAAAAGATCATGTCGTTATTGTCTTAATTTTTGCTGTTTTCCTTCCATTGCAGTGAGGATGTGCTTCTTGATAAGAGAGAGAACTCAAGGTTGAGTGCATCAGAAAAGCCGATCGTTTTCTTTCATGCGCGCTTGTGTGAATCAGAGCTTTGCTCTTAGATATGTCTCTATGGGAGCATCTATGGGAGCATTTGCAAAATCTGTTCTAAAAAAAAAAAAAGTAAATAAAAGCTGGCAGATAAGTTTATAGACTGTCCTTGACTTACAGTGTTTCAATAGGGTTTTTTTGACTTTACAGTGATGAACGTTAAAGCAATGAACATTCACTGGAAACTGTACTTGGGATTTTGATCTTTCCCTGGGCTAGCCATGTGAGCTATAGTACTCTGTTGAAGCTGAGTGGGTTTATCAGGACATAACCCTATAAACTGAGGAAAATCTGTGTATTATCTTCTCCTAAGTACTTCCATTTGGAGATCTTTGACAAAAAAGCTAAACAGAGACTGCATCTTTTTATTTCTGTTGAGCATCAGAGATTACCTGCTATTGTTGTTGAATCACTGATCTTCATTCATTCAGCAAACAACTACTGGTCTCCTTCTCAGAGCCAGGCACTGATCTGGACACTGGGGACACATCAATGAATAAAAAATTTAAAAATTCTTGCCCTCCCAAAACTTACATTCTGTTGTTCTTCGAAAGACTATTAAGCTTGAAGTCAAGAATTATTTTTAAACGCTAGAGTTTCTCTGTCCATGGTAATCAATATGCTGTTTTCATTTTACAAAAAATACTTGTGGTGTCTAGAGCAGTGCTTCCTAAACTTCTCAATGCATTTTCCAACTTATGAACACTGAAGAGCTCTTCAGAAAATAATGTACTTATTCTCATACACATGAATATTTGCATATCAATGTAGAGGCCTTGTAGCTCCCTGGTTAAAAAGAAAAAGCGTTTGACCTTTAGAAAGTCCTATTGCATGCATCATCTAGTTAATAAATAGTATTTAATGATGAAGTATAGTTGATAATTTTTTGATTGTAGTTGATTTACAACATTGTATTAGTTTCAGATGTACAGCAAATTGATTCCATTATAGACATACATATATTTTTCTCAGATTCTTTTCCATTATAGATTATTATAGTTCCCTGTGCTTTGTAGCAAATCTTTATTATTTATCTATTTTTATATATAGTGGTATACATCTGTTAATCCTATACTCCTAATTTATCCCCCCTTCCCCTATTCCTTTCTCCTTTGGTGACCACCATACATTTTCATTTTTTAAAGTTGTAATGAATATAAAGAATCTGTCAGTATCAGTGAGCTGTTGAAAGGGACATTTGATTTTGGCTTATTTCATTTTAAAACTTAGGACATATTTTTGAGATGATAGATGTATGAAAGACATTTTACTTACTGATTTTGCAGGGCTTGAATTACTTGGATTTTCATTATTTATTCTGTTTTCATAAAGGTTTCCTTTACCTTTGCAAAGAACTGCATGCTTCAACCCAGAGTAGTTATAAAGAGCTCAGGTTTGCTTTACTTTCAAGATTCCTTATTATAGATACTTTGCCTAACAAAGAACCATTGTTAGAAAGGTCAAAATAATTACTGTATATAAATCAGAGCAATTCCTCCCTCACGAAATGTCACAGATACAGTGTTTACCATAATCAAATTAATGAAAATTCCAGGAATAAGCATAAGACATTCTGCCTATAAACAGGCTTTCTTATTTCACAGTCCCTGGTTCTGTTGACCAGATCGCCTCATCACCTACTTTTAGTTACCTCTCTGAGGAACTTTTTTCTAGTGAAATTCTTAATGAGTTCTCTAGAGATAGACACAAGCAAGTATTTTCCTGAGTTGCTCAGTTGCACAGTTAAACTGTTTCTAAGGATTTTACTTGAATTCAACAATGGGATTTTTAGAACATCAACTTTTTAGAACTTATTGCCATTATGGGTTTTGTCCAATCAACAGTTGATCCAAATCTTTTCTTTCATTCATTGGTCTGTATACTGGTCTGCAGCTGGTCTGTACATCACTTATTTGTAACTTTAAACTGCACTCCTTTTTTGAGTTTTACCTTCCTAAAAAGAGTTCTGATTCAACTAGCTTTATACTCTGGAAAAACAAAAACAAAAACATGAAATGGTTTTAAGTCATTCTAAGTAGTAAGAAAGAATCAGCTTGATGTTCAGCATTGGCTGTAGTTTAAAAAATTATCTTCCCTTTCATTGTTTAACTAAAGCAAAATCCTTTATTGTCCTTACAAAGCATCCTTTTAGTTAATTGCTTAGTCCTTCAACTTCAAATATTTGTCAAGTGAATCTGGGTTTGAACAGTAATATTAAAAAAGAAAACTCAGAATCTGTCTGCTCTTTACGTAAACTACTGTGGAAATCCTGGTATCAGTGATGCTTCTTGTTTCATTTCCCTTTAGTCAGAAGAGCTCTGACCCATGTGTTGCTTTACTTTTAAAATTAGAAAGCATATTAATAGCTTTTTCTAGGAAGACTTGCTTGAGGTTTTATTTATTGACAAGGAAACACTTTGTTTGCATCCATCATATGTTGGGAGATGAAAGGGGAGAAGTCATTGACCTGAACATATCAAGCATGTGTTGCCTGTTTCCTGGTGTATGTGATGGTCATAAAGGACAGTCAGCAATTCTGACTCATTAGGGCTTAAGCATTTGGGTCAAAACTGTGGCGGTTAACTGTGACTGTGCTTTTAAACATTCAAGGAGCTTTTACATCCATAGTACAGTAAGTCAGGATCCCTAGGCTGGGACCTGGGCTTTCTACAGCTCCCCAGGGGAATGTTGTGCACACCCATGTTACCAGATGGCCTGGACGAGAGTCCCTTCTTCTGTGCCATGGTGAACACTGAAACTTTTGGTCCAGTGGCCACCCCAGGGCAGCTAGCGCACTTTCCTCTCACTTTGCTAGAGTATCTTGCCTGGTCAGTGACAGTACCAGCTTCTGGTACTGTGACTATTTAGAATGCTCCTTGGGTTGTCCTTTGCCATTGTCCTAGGAAAGAACATAGTAACAGTTTCCTGCGCAGGTTATTGGAAGCAGCTTACAATATTAGTCAATCAGAAAGCATTTGAGAAAATGCCGGATAAACAGTGAAATAGAAGCACGGAGATCAACATCTATCGTATACCATGGCCTTTTGGGGAGAGGCCCTAGAGTCAACTCAGCAGAGCCTTTCCCCTTCCTCTTCTCCTTCCATCTTCTTGCTCTGAATGTTTCCTCCTTGGCTCTTGGCGCATCTCCCTGCATGACTACTCAGTGTACAATAAATAGTAATTTTCCTCACACACAGCACAGTTACATTTAAGATAAGGAACTTGGTTCTTTCAAAGATGCTACATGGGGTATTTTTTTGGTACAGCTGTTTTATAAAATATGCATGCCTGTGTGCTAAGTTGCTTCAGTTGTATCTGACTCTGTGCAACCCCATGGACTGTAGCCTGGCAGGCACCTCTGTCCATGGGATTCTCCAGGCAAGAATACTGGAGTGCACTGCTGTGACCTCCTCCAGGGCTCTTCCCGACCCAGGAATGACACCTGTGTCTCCTGCATCGCAGGTGGATTCTCTACTGCTGAGTCACCAGGGAAGCCCTCTATAAAGTATAAGCACAACAGAACCAGATAGTTCTTTTTCCAGTTTGTGTACCAGAACACAACCATCCAAGTTTTCTCTCTTTTGTTACTGTTGCTTTTGGAGAACATCAATTTATTTCAGTGTTTTAACTGTCCAAAATGATTTTGAAAGTATTCTTTGCAATTTTTGTGGATTAATCAGACTTCAACCTCAATATATTATCATCATAAATTACTGGATAAAGTATATGTTGTGTAACTTTCACAAACATTAAACCACTAGGTAGCTATACATTGTGTAACTTTCACAAACATTAAACTACTAGGCATTCCTAACTCTAGGTACATTGCTTCTTATGAGAGGGGACCTATAGAGTTATAAACAAAAATCCATATAGAGAAATACAAAAATGTCCTTGATGCTGG
Organism: Bubalus bubalis; assembly: GCF_019923935.1. NCBI lineage: Eukaryota > Metazoa > Chordata > Mammalia > Artiodactyla > Bovidae > Bubalus > Bubalus bubalis. The sequence goes on from NC_059164.1 coordinate 56,001,336, forward strand.
TCATCCCTAACTATGGGTACATTGCTCTATGAAATCAAATGATTGTCCTAGGAATGCTGTATCAGAGAGCCACTTGATATGATGACTCAGAAAGCTGGGAGGACCCTCCCACATCTGTCCAGAAGGCCTCCAAGACCCTAGGTAGGGCCATTAGAAGGACAGCTGCTTCTGTGTGTTAGAAGGAGGAGAGGGAAGATAGGAGCATCTTATCCTGCTGAGAAGAGAAGCCATTAGGGTCTTCAGATCTCTACTGTGCCACCCACGTTATTTGCATCATTGGTAAGAACTTTTCTACCAACTATGCTGTTGAAATAAACTCCCTAAATACAGATAAGTTTGTGGCTTGCTTTATTTTTGTCTGGCTTCATGAGTTTTTTAATAATTATTTTTTTATTTTATTGTACATATTCACAATAAAAACCCTGGGTTCACATGATATGGTTAGACTTGCTCTTTTTGTGTCTGTTATGAGGTGTTCTGTTCTTATGAAGATAGCTTTGTGGTTAAGACCTGAGACTTTGGAATCAGACCCTGGAAATTAATTTCCTGGCTCCACCCTTGACTGACCGTGCAACTTTGGCCAACTTACCCATTATCTCCAAGCTCCAGCTTTCTCATTTGTAAAATGGGGATGGGAGGGGCTCCTCCCTTATAGGGTGATTGTGAAACTTAGAGAAAAATCTGTGTAAAGGAAGGGTATGTACACCAGGATGGGGTGTATTTTGAGTTGTACTATTTTTCCCCGGGATATCTGGGAATGAATGTGCCCACCGTTACTTCACTATCTTGGTTTTCTCAAATCCTTTTTAGAAGAAGGCACGTTATAAATAAGAAATAATTGTGATTTTTCATTCTTTATTTCCAAAGACACAATTTACTCTTGTTGATTTATCACACAATGATTCATAATGACTCACACAAGGAATTCAGGTGGACACTAAATTTCTCTGGCAGTGAAATTTCCTCTGGGAGCACACAGCACTGTAAGGGGAAGTCAAATGATGATTTTTCTCTGCTGGTAATAATATCAAATCCCATTTCTTCAGTGTTGCTGAAAGTGTTCTATGTGCTAATTCATTGTTTGATGATGACGAAGGAAGCATTCCCATTTGAAAATATGTCACCATAGATACTTCCATTACAATATAGTTGTTATAATAAAGACCTAGAATGTGCATGGTGGACAGAGTTACATGGCATGGACTAAAATCTAGAGTGGTCTTGAAGTTAATTAGGTGACTCTCACATCTGATGGTAAGGTGCCATTGATTGATATGTCCCTGGAGAATTTCATGTATTTCGCTGCCATGAAGTGTAAAAGATGTTATATGGAAGACAGCGAACGTTGCTACCCAATAATTTGTATTTTTTTCCTAAAAGATTGTATTTGTTCTGTCTTTAAATATCTAGAAGGTACCAAATCATTAGCTGATATCTGGGAATGGAAATAGTAAGTATGCACATCTTATAATAGAACACTTTTTTTGCTTTGTTTTTAAACTTTTTATTTTCTTGGAGTATAGCCAATTAACAATATTGTGGTAGTTGCAGGTAGACAGCAGAGGGACTCAGCCATACATATACATGTATCCATTCTCTCCCAACCTCCCCTTCTCTTCCAGGCTGGTAATAGGACACTTTTTAAATTGACAAAGACTAATTTTGTTTTCTGATCAGAGTTGCCACTCTTTGACTCAACGGTTGAAAGTTGAAAATATCTTTGTGGGTGGCCACAAAAGTTTTTGAGAGAATTTTAGAAGATGTGCCATGGTGGAATGTCATTGACTTATTTAGTTTCTTCCCTGGCCTTAAAGGCAGCATATTGGCATTCTCCAAATGTGTGTGAGTGTGTGAAAGCGTGAAAGTGTTTATCACTCAGTCCTGTCTGACTCTTTGTCACCTCCTGTGTCCATGGGGAAACAGTGGAAACAGTGTCAGACTTTATTTTTTTGGGCTCCAAAATCACTGCAGATAGTGACTGCAGCCATGAAATTAAAAGACACTTACTCCTTGGAAGGAAAGTTATGACCAACCTAGATAGCATATTCAAAAACAGACATTACTTTGCCAACAAAGGTCCATCTAGCCAAGGCTATGGTTTTTCCTGTGGTCATGCATGGATGTGAGAGTTGGACTGTGAAGAAAGCTGAGCACCAAAGAATTGATGCTTTTGAACTGTGGTGTTGGAGAAGACTCTTGAGAGTCCCTTGGACTGCAAGGAGGTCCAACCGTTCCATTCTGAAGGAGATGAGCCCTGGGATTTCTTTGGAAGGAATGATGCTAAAGCTGAAACTCCAGTACTTTGGCCACCTCATGTGAAGAGTTGACTCATTGGGAAAGACTCTGATGCTGGGAGGGATTGGGGGCAGGAGGAGAAGGGGACGACAGAGGATGAGATGGCTGGATGGCGTCACTGACTCGATGGACGTGAGTCTGGGTGAACTCCGGGAGTTGGTGATGGATAGGGAGGCCTGGCATGCTGCGATTCATGGGGTCGCAAAGAGTCGGACACGACTGAGTGACTGAACTGAACTGAACTGTGTCCATGGGATTCTCCAGGCAAGAAAACTGGAGAGAGTTACTATGCCCTCCTCCAGGGGATATTCCGGACCCAAAGACTGAACCCACGTCTCATGCAGATGGGTGACAGGTTCTTTAACACTAATACCACCTGGTGAGCATGTGGGTGGGTATTTATTTGTAATTCAAAGATTCTGAAATGTGTTGCTATAGTTCTTTTTTTTTCTTCTGAAACCATTTGCCAATTAAGTGGTTGCTCTATCACCAAAGCTGAAAGAAATTGAATTTGTATGCCAACAACTTGTCACCAGATGAATAAAAAAGATTTTGTTTAATTGACCATAAGAGAGTTTTTCCCCCTCTTAGAAGTCTGTGTTTTAAGAAAATTGCACATGACTTTTTTCTCCGTATTACCCATCTTCAGTCTATTTTTAGACTGAAGGCATGCTTAAGTTAAGGGATATTAAGTAAATATTGATATTCTTTCTGAAACAGGATATGATATAATACTTGCATAATCAGGATTCTGTCTAGACTAGTGAAATTAAAATAGTGACAGGGCAAAAGGAATCCCTGAAATGGAATGCTTTAGAAAACATTTCACCAAAATATTGATAAAATTTGTGAATATAAAATAGTATTTTATATCAACATTAAAGTTAAGGTCTCAATATCTGGAATGCTGTATTGACTTTTGTAATTAATATTATTGTTATTTATCATTTTGACTGATCCTTCAGAAGATAAAGTGGCATTTGTTTCAAATGTTTTCGTCTGGATAAAGAGGAGTCTCAAACATAAATGCACCTCAAAAATATAGAATAGAGCATGCTGCCTATAATCAGAGGAGGGGAAAATGATCACACTGCTTTCATTTTGGGCTAAATTATAATCAATAAATACGTCAGTAGATGCTGACCAAGAAGCAAAACCAAATATTGGTCTTAAACTTCAGGAGTTTTGACCAACTAAAACCAAATACTTAAATCTTTCTGAAGCTTCACATTTGTTTAGTAAAATGTATTTCCAAAATCACTTTTCTAAGAATACTTCATTAAAAAAATTACGAAAGAACACTTTCAAACCAGGGATGGCTTTGAAACCTACTAAATCAAGTTTAGCCCAGAAAGAGTATGGAGAGAGTTAGGACCAGGCTTCACTGAGTCAGTGGGTGTCCCTTACAGATAAATGACTTCTTCTGTATCTCAATGTTCTGTAAATATGCTCAGTTATTCTATGAAGCAGAGAAAGAATTTATTTTATAGCATTCAAATGAAGGTAGGTATTATGTGGCATAGAATTCCTACTCAGTCACACATCAGCTCTGTGATCTTGGACAAAACTATTTACTATTTCTTAGTTTTCCCAACTATAAAATGACATAATAAGAGTACCAACTTCCCAAGGGCATTGTGAGGATAAAAGGGGTTAATCCATGTAAAGTCCTTAGCAGAGTGCCCATTCTCAAACAGACAATAGTATTTTCTTAAAGAAATAGTATTACCTAGTGTATGATTATTTTAAAGTGTAATTCATGTTTCCCCAAGATGAATTTTTGTACATTTCCTTTTAGTACATCTTAAATTTGAAATAATAGTGAATATTCTTCCACTCTGAGGTGAGCTTGCAGTCCTTTGCTATGAATTATAGTAAATGACAATTGAATAAGATTAATTTAACTCTGCAGTCTTGGTAGAATCTGTCATTTCCAGCCTCTGCCTCAGAATTATATGGGAACTTTGTATGCTTCATTTGAGAATCCTTGCAGCAAGTTATATTTTCCTCATCAGATCTCATCAGCCACTGCTCTGTGGAATAACAGATAGGTAATAGGTGCAGGAAGTGACCCCATAGACATGTGTATTGCTTGCCCTTTGTTGTGTGGAAGATCAGGGATAGGCATTAAAAAAGGGCAGGGTGAGCCAGGTAGTTGAATCTGTTAAATATATCTGCCTTGATTTAGATGGCAAAAGAATAAAAATGTTCCAAAACAGCCATAAATTTAAAACCATATGCTTCCTTAGAGATCTGATTAAGGTTCTCATTTCTCCCCCTATGGGGAGAAGGGAGAGTTTGGAAGACAGCGCCATTATTTATGGCAAGAACCAAGTGATGAATATGCATGGAGACTTGGAAGGGTCTGAGCCTTCCTAATGCCTTACTCTCCCTTTCTCAGCTTGACCCCTAGACTGAAGGAAGCTACTGACCAAGGCTAGCCATTTGCTAATTTCACATTTTGGAGATTTTAGCTGTGTGTTCTCTGCCTGAGGCAGCCAGCCATTTGATTCTATACTGGGCACCAGGATATTAAAATTCAGAAGCTTGTGGTAGCTGGTACACTAATGTGGGGGCAGAGGTGATACTTATTTTATTTTATTTTTTAATATAAATATTGTAACACATTACCTTGAAATGACTTGAATTAGTGGCTGATCAGCAGCATTATTTGTATTTAAATCCAGGTGTTGCTGCAATTTGAATTGCAAGTTCTGCAGGCATTGTGAGGTCTTCTATTCCTTTGTGGACCAAAGAATATTCAGGTTTCACTACCTGGTCTCTCTTTTTGTGTTTTGGATTAGGTTTTTTTTTTTTTTTTTTTTTTTTTTAATTTTAACTTTTACTGGAGTATAGTTGCTTTATTATTTTTTTTTTAATTTTATTTTATTTTTAAACTTACATAACTGTATTAGATTTGCCAAATATCAAAATGAATCCGCCACAGGTATACAAAGAGCATAAAATACTAAGCCTTCTAATGGATTGTTAGCACTCGGAATAATGTTCATGTATGATGTGAAGTAAATACTGTGATGCAAAGCATGAAAAATAATCTTAGGTACAAATACACAGAACATGTTAAGTCAGATTTTTTCCTTTTAGTGTCCTTGTTTCTACTTTTTAAAGTAATAGTGATGATTTCATGGATATGGAAACTTTATAAAAGTTAATTTTTTTGTTTGTTTGCATATGTATGTTTTCTGCTTTTGCACATTCTGCTTTGCCAGCTTTGTCAGAAGTGAAGCAAATGTTTACTGTCTTGGGTACTCTTCTAATTTATATACACAGTTTTGATATCAGTGAAAAGCCTAAAAAATTTTGAGTTTAACCTTTAGGACAAAGAGCAGCTAGAAAGGTGATGAGTCCTTAAATATTAATTAATTCTAAAAATATTCAACTTCTTTTCTCTTGTAGCGAGAGATTTTTCTTGAGGCTAAATAGAAACGGGCTTCCCAAAGCCCCAGATAAACCAGAACGACACTGCTCTCTCTTCGTGGTAAGTGGATCTTGTTTTATCAAGGAGGCAGATTCTTTCTTAAGTACTTTATCTTATTTAAGAGACGTAAGTTATTATGAGGGAACATAGTAGATTTGCTGAAACTTTGTAAATAACACACAAATTACAGTGAAAGTGGTATGAAAGTGTTAGTTGCTCAGTGGTGTCTGACTCTTTGCCTGTCAGGCTCCACTGTCCATGGGATTTCCTAGGCAAGAATACTGGAGTAGGTTGCCATTTGCTCCTCCAGGGGATCCTCCAGACACAAGGATCAAACCCGGATCTCCTGCATTGCAGGAGATTGTTTGCTGTCTGAGCCACCAGGGAAGAGTGTAAATTACAATAATGCCCTGAAATCTGAATGCCAGCTTTCATAGTCACACCTTTGTCCCTTCAGTGTGTATGAGAGCCTGTTCTTTATGGCTGAAGCCCAGTGTGACAGGGCTCAGAGTGGCACGTGGTATTTAGTATGTATTTAAGAAATATTTAAAGAATGAGTGAGCTGAAGACTGAAAAAAGAATGGGTTTTCTTTTTTAAGTCTTATTTGACATCTGTAGGCTTACAGTAAAGTTGATCACAGTGGTATTTTTAGAACAGGATTTGAATTATGTGCTTCTGCCCCAAAAAATCCAAGAATGCTCATATTTGTCTTTCTTCTGTTATTTGTTAAAACAATGTGCTATCCCTTCAAGTGTTTCTGCCTAAAGGATGAGTTCTACAATGACCAGACTTTGTTTTTTGGTAGGATTTGGGTAGCAGCGAGCTCAGAAAGGACATCTATATCACTGTGCACATCATCCGAATCGGTAGGTGTGACACGTGGTGTGATAGGAGCATGACGGGGAGAATTGCCGAGAGGTTTCTGTGTACTTGTGATTTATGTGCTGTCTGGATCAAAAAGAAGTCCAAGCAAGATCTGAATCCCATATTCGCAGAATTTGGGATTCTGGTCTCCCCAGACTCTCACACCGCCATAAATAGAGTTTGTTCTCTCTCCATATAAGTCATTAGTTAGTTTGCTGCATTTCATTTTGTTTTATTGGACTTTCTAAAAATATTGGATTCATACACTTGGTATTTGTCTACTCAAATTCTAATTTCTGTTAACAGCATACATTAAACTTTTAGGAGCTGGATTTTCTACACATTTATGAAAACTTTACACCAACTGGCATTTCCCAAAGTGTGGAAGGCTGCAGAACATTATTACACAAGGTGCTAGAAGAAAAAGACTATGGAAAATTGAATGCTGTATATGTATTTTTTACTTGTATAATTTCATCAGCTTATTAAAGAGTTTTGAGAAATCCTACAGGGAAGAATAAAATTGCTTCTCTAACTTTATTGACCCTAGCTCTCTCCAGATTTGATTTGACTGTGGAAACACTTAATATAATGTAACACTTACTAACCTCTTGCAGAACACACTTTCAGTGTTCTATGATGCCCTTGCATATCAAAGCCAAAATATGGTCACTAGGTTTACGCATGTAAGACCTCTAAAAGCAGGCATTTTATGGCAGAGGAAATACATGGTGGAACCTAAGTCATTTCTCTAGGAAAGCTAACCAACTGATACTGAGAACTGGCTTCTCCTTCCTCACTGTTACACGACTTGCTGAGGAAAACTTTTGCAGAATAGTGATATCTCACCATGCAGTCCCGCATGGTGATTTTTTTTTTTTATGGTTTTTTATTTTATACACACGATGACCCCATTTTGCATTGAGAGAGACTATAAAACGTTGTTTCAACAAAGATTTTCTAAGCATTTTTTCCTCATAAAAGTCTGTTCTGAAAAACCCATTTAATTTTATCTTCTTTTCATATTTGAGGGGCAGTAGAAATAAATAAATAAGTAAACTGTCTTTGGTTTTGTTTTAATTTTCTTTTTATACATGAGTATGGGGTGTAGAAATTGGAAAAAGTCTTTAAAACTGGCAAAGTTGTAATGTATGTTTCTGTGTGTTTATGAGATAGAGCCTCTGTTTGTGCCCAGGATGGCAGGGGTGCAGTTTATGGAATTCTTTTTGGTCTTTAAAAAATTTATTCAAATTTGTCACAGCAATTGTTAATGTAAAATGTGATTTTGGATATCTTCATGTAAACATGGATACAATTTGAACATAATCTTCTACAAGGTTGAGATAAAAAGTAAACCACTTTAGCTTTCAGAACTTTTAGAAAAGTATCTACAGGCTTTTGGTGGTAGAAAATGATCACATGTCTTGCTTGCCCATGGGCTGGGTATCTCTGTCCTTCACTCCCAGGATACCGCTGAGGAAACGACTGCATAATATTACCCATCACTGGGCTGCCTTTCAAATACCTGGCATTTGATTAGTGGCTGTATATTTTACTAAGCTATTTATGATCATTAAGTCATCAGAATGAATGTTGAATCCTAAATTACCTACCTTCCTTCCCTAAGCTTTGATCGAATTAATTCTATATTGACATTACTGCAAAAACTTGCCTGATGATCAGTCCAGTAATAATGAAGGTAAGAAACTCAGAAAAGTTAAGATTTAATCTGCTTCAGTGAAATAAAGGAGTGGAAGATCCTTGTCTATCAGGGGCAAGTAGAAAAATTATTCTAAAAAGAGTAAGAACTTTTTCTAGATTATTCCTTGTATAGACTTAATAAGAAAAGGGCGCACTGACCTGCACTGGCTGCCGAGAGCTGGAGTAACAGCACCTGCCCTGGAATTTGAGGCCTCGTCTTTGATCGGAAAGAAGGGGAGGAAATAAAGATAAATAGTTTCCCCACACTAGATTCATAAATAACTGCATGATTTCTATTTAGCAGTGATTGGTTCAACTTGCAACAAAACAGATAATGGCCATTCATAACTATAAAGGGCAGGCCTGAACAGAAATACTTATATTGCTTATTTATCAGCCCAACAAACTTAGTTGGTCTTTTACCACATTTGTTTATACCCACTACACAAGTTTTCATAATTTTAGGTATATTTATCCCTTTTTTATCATGAACAATCATTATAGGCTTTCACCATAAAACTTAAGCATCTCTAATGTATTTTCTACCATAGGGAATACCCATTCCTCCTACCAGTATATTTGTAATTATTGAAACTATTTGCATATTACCCAACCAGAAGCCCTAGCTATATGACTAACAGCTAACAGCTAATATTACAGCTGGACACCTCCTAATTCATGTAATTGGAGGAACAACCTTTGCCCTAATAATTGTTAGTCCTACTACAGCCTGCATTACATTTATTGTCCTTGCTTTGCTTACTATTCTTGAATTCCCAGTTGTCAGGTTTACGAACTCACCCTGCTAATAAGCCTGTACCTACGTGAGCCCCTGTGCTGCCTGTATGTGCTCTCAGTTGTAGCTGACTCTGCAACCCCATGGACTGCAGCCCGCCAGGCTCCTCTGCCCATGGGAGTCTCCAGGCAAGAATACTGGAGTGGGTTGCCATTTCCTCCTCCTGGGGATCTTTCCGACCCAGGGATCGTACCCACATTTCTTGCGTCTCCTACATTAGCAGGTGAATTCTTTACCACTGCACCACCTGGGAAACCCTGTACCTATATGGTAATACCTAATGACTCTCCAAACCCATGCATGTCACATAGTAAACACCGGCCCCTGATCTCAGAGGAGTCCTCTCAACTCTCTTTATAGTGTTGAGTCTAGTACATGATTTCATTGTAAATCAGCATTCTTATTATCCTTAGGCCTGTTAATCAATATATTAGTAATATATCAATAAAAATGAAACATCATCCAAGAAAGTACATTCCAAGGCTGTCATACATTAATTATTCAAAAGGGACTTCAAAAGGGAAAAATCCTTTTCATTATTTCGGAAGTCCTCTTCTTTTTTTTGTTTTTTTTTTCTGTGGTTTTTACCACCATTAAGTGGTATTCCAGCTTCTATTTATAAATATTACTCTGAAGTTGATATATCAGAGGGGCAATTTTCCTTTATTACTGAAGAATGAAAGCCAAATTGAATACTGCCATTCCTTCCTATTTTTCTATTTAACATTGGATTTGGAAAGTACTAGAGCCATGCAGACATGCTGTAGGAGGACTTCAGTCAGATGGAAACAACGTACAGATCTGTTCCCTAGCATCTGGAAACAGACTGGCAGACTTTTTTCATTATTTCTCCTCCCGTTAACTTGTTATGTTACAGCTCCAGTGTGCTTTTTGCTTTCAGTTTTCAAAATAACCCGTTGGTAATTAAATGCAACAATAAATTAAAACAGTATCTCAACCACAGATTTTGAAATGCCTAACAATTTAAACAAGTAGAAACCATGTCAGAGATAAAAAAGGATCCCTGGAGATCTCAGCCTGCATACTGAGTCGGGAAAACATGCTCATTTGCTCACCTGTGCTTACTTGCTATACCGTCACGTAATCTCAAATCACTTCTTTTCAGAGGTGAAATGTTTGAAATCACTTTTTGAAATATGGAGAATCTTACAAGTAGAAAATGAAATAGGCACCCCTACTGCCTTTTTGGATGCGATTCTCCTGGGGTGCCTTCATGAATGCTTCGGTAAGGGTACCCACACCTGGGCTCAGCTTCAGTCTTCATGTTTTATAGGTAACAGCCAATGGCCAGAGTTTGCACTGCATGCCCAGGGTCACACAACTATGTGGTCTGAGGGGAGAGTTCAGAATGGAGGCAACGGTTGCTCCAAATCTGTGTCTTTACCACCACCCATTACATTTCATATGGCTTATGTTAAAGCTGTATGTGTCTCGTCTTAAGCTGGATTAATCAAATGGCTCCTTGAACGAGGTGTGCTTTTTAATTGAACAGGTCGAATGGGGGCAGGAGAAAAAAAGAATGCCTGCAGTGTCCAGTACCGGCGACCCTTTGGCTGTGCAGTTCTTAGCATTGCTGACCTGCTGACTGGAGAGACGAAAGATGACCTCATTCTGAAAGTGTACATGTAAGAAGCTTGCACATGATGTGGGCTGGGGTGGGCATGGGGGTACATGGGGATCTTATGTGGTGAATCCTGCTTTCTGTGGGTAATGGAAGAGCCAGGGATGCACAGAGTTTAAGCCATTCCTCAAAAACTTAATCATCTCTAGGCCTACTACAATTGAGCCTACAAATCGTCATTTGCCTTTCGGAGGATTATGAAATTGAGAACCAAAAAGAATAGATAGCTTACCCACTGGATGGACCATCCCCTGCATAGAATACCTCCCAAGAATTTAAAACCTGTTATATCTTTACCCTCAGAAAGTTCATTTGTTCTTGGAAAATGGAAATAGTTTTTAACATAAATTAATTATAATTAAGAAAAAGGAAGTTCAGATTGGGTGATTCCCCTCTTACTTTATGTATTATTAGTTTATTATGTGGTGGCTTCGTCGCTAAGTCATATCTGATGCTTTGCAACCCCATGGACTATATTCCGCCAGGGTCCTCTGTCCATGAGATTTCCCAGGCAAGAATACTGGAGTGGGTTGCCATTTCCTCCTTCAGGGGATCTTCTCAAAAATGGAACCCAGGTCTCCTGCATAGCAGGAGGATTCTTTACTGACTGAGTCACCAGGGAAGCCCATTTGTGGGCTTCCCTAACAAAGCACCATAAACAGGGAGGCTTAAGCCAGACATTTATGGTCTCACTGTAATGGAAGCCACAGTTCCCAGATCGCAGTGTTGGCTATGCTGATTCTTTCTGAGGGCCGTGAGGGGGATTCTGTTCCCTGCTTCTCTCTCCCGGTTTCTGATGTCCTGTAGATGCATGACCTGATGTATGCCTTCATCATACATGACTTTCTCCAGGTGTGTGTATCTGTTTCTGTAAGCACATTTCCCCTTTTTATATGGGCCTAGTTAGTTATACTGGGTTAGGACCCACCCTAAACAGCCTAATTTTAACTTGATTATCTGTGTAAAAACCCTATTTCCAAATAAGATCCTCAGAACGTGGTTTATGCATCTTTTGAGGGTCAGTGGCAGCAGATACAGTTCAGTTTGAACATTCCACGAAGAAAATCCACTTAATGTACTCCACATCCTAAGTTTTTAAAAAGGCACATGGTTTTCGATTGCCCCTCCCTGAGCACCTGCCCACAGGTCTGACAATGGAGGGATGACGCACAGTGACATCCTCAGAGCAGATGCACTGGGGGATGGGGGATCTGGGATCCGCATTCCTGATTTGAGGACCACACTGCTGACCTCCTCTGTGAGTGAGCTTGCTTTTGTTATCTGTTCCGGCTGTTGCAGTGTGTGCCAATGGTTTTTCCATATGTGGAGGGGACCCACGTGGCCCACTACCTGTGGGACGTATACCTCAGGTTGCTTTTTGGACAACAGCTGCAGGATTTCTTGGATTTATCCATCTTCTACCCGGAGGCCCTGGGACCTGCACCACATGTTTGCTGATCAGTTGACAAAGATTCACTTACAGGCTGTGGTTTAGGACTAGAAACTCTCTTTGTCTCTTCTAAGAGTGATAAAATCTGTGACCTTGATATTAAACTTGAAAACTTTTGGTGATACTACTGGGTAGTAAAGCATGCTGCTCTTTTATCCCATCAGTTCAGTCAGTTCAGTTCAGTCATTCAGTCGTGTCTGACTCTTTGCGACCCCATGAATTGCAGCACGCCAGGCCTCCCTGTCCATTACCAACCCCCAGAGTTCACTCAAACTCATGTCCATCGAGTCAGTGATGCCTGCCAGCCCATGGTGGAGCTTAAATCCAGTATAATCCCCTTTCTAAATTTTACTGGTGATTGTGAAACATAGTTTAATTGCAACAATACTAATGATAATAGCCACCATTTACTTTGTGCTTACTGTGTGCAAGGAACCATGTTAATAAGCACTTTGCATGTGTCATGTCACTTTATTTTCATGACAAACTCATGAAGCAGACGCTGTTGGCTTTGTTTTCCACATAAGGGGACAGAGAGGCTAAATAGCACCCCAAATCACCTGACTAATCAGAACAGGAACCAGCTGTGAAGTCAGGACTGCCTAACTCAGAACCTGAGCTCTCATGTTACCAGGTCGTACGTTTCAGGGTGTTATTTCACACCACCGTCTAGTGATGTGACAATGATGCTGTTAGGTGACCTTGCTTTTTAAGAAAAACTAAAATTTCTCACAAATTCAATCTCTTTGTTTCTTTGAGTGATCTTTCTAGGTATGCATAGGAAATGTTAGATTTATCTTGTCAGTGGGAAAACTGGGGGACCTGGAGTTGCTTGCATCCCTCTTGATTATGCAACCAGCCAAGGAAGACCCATGAATTCCAGTTCTGTGGGAGATACTCATTCTCCTAAAATTAAGTTGTACTGCTCTTTGTAGTTATTGTCTGTTTTTTCATAAATATCAAATAAGGTTTGGGGTTATTCTTGATGCAAGAGAGATCCCTTAAAAATTACAGATCAGCAGTTTATGAATCCATTCCAGGATGAAAGCTAGGCAGTCAAAACAGTTATTGTAGATGAAAAAGAAGCTAGACTTTATTAAAACATTTTAGAGGAGTGACTGTTAGAAACAATTTGGAAGAAATTTCTATTTGTTAAGGTGACCAAATCCTTAGACCAAACTGGAACTCAAACAGAGAATAGCAAGAAATACCTCGTCTGAGCCTGGAAGATACTTCAGTCACATACTTTAGGAGCTTTTATTTTATTTGGAGTTTTGTAGGTTAAAAGCATGAATTCTAGAGTCCCTTAACTATTTAATAGGAAGCAAGCTATCTTTCTTCCTTCCCCACTGAGCTGAACTAAGAAAACTAGGAGCAAGGGCTACTAAGTGGCAATTTGGTATCTTATAGCTGGACAAGTGGAATGGTTTTATTTCACCTTAATTTTCCAGCCTTCTCAGTGTCAGTGTGGAGAAGGCAATGGCACCCCACTCCAGTACTCCTGCCTGGAAAATCCCATGGACGGAGGAGCCTGGTAGGCTGCAGTCCATGGGGTCGCTAAGAGTCGGACACGACTGAGCAACTTCACTTTCACTTTTCACTTTCCTGCGTTGGAGAAGGAAATGGCAACCCACTCCAGTGTTCTTGCCTGGAGAATCCCAGGGACGGGTGGGCTGCCGTCTATGGGGTCGCACAGAGTCGGACACGACTGAAGCGACTTAGCAGCAGCAGCAGCAGCAGCAGCAGCAGCGTCAGTGCTCTTATTTGCTATCCTACCATTAACTGGTTCAAAAATAGCCTCCATCCAGTTCATCCTGGAAAAGCTTATGGCGGTGAAATAAATAAATATGTAAGCACATTGTGAATTATTGGCTACAGATGAGATCACAAGGAGGAAGTCACTATAGGGTGGACTATTTTGATTGATAGTTATAGAATCTTTGATTGTCAGGACCCTTGGGAGGGAGCCTTTGTTGCTAGTGAAAGATAGTAGTGAATTTACAAACACATTCAGATGAGGGAGGGTCTCCCCAGCCTAACTGGGGCAGTCTCAGCAGTAAGAATAGAGCAGACCCAGATATAACAAATCATCAGGAGTAACAGTCAGAGGGATATCCATTCAGTCATTCATGTAGCCAGTATTTTCTTTAAGCACCTACAGTGTTCAAAGTACTGAGGGGAACACAGGTATCTACCAGTCCCAGATCCAGTTCTCAAGAATCTTCAGAGTCTCCTAGGTGAACTCTAGCATGAGCTGGTGAAAGACAAGAGCTGAAAGACTAAGGTCAGATGGCTGTCAGAGTGAGAGATGGAGAAACGCCTTTTGGCCTAGAAGTAGAAAGTCTGGAAGAGTTACCTTAATTACCCTTCAGTAAATCCCACCAGGTTTTTGCCAGTGCAGGTTGTGTTAACCTCAGTTGCATTTTGATGCTAGCCAACTTGGTCATGATATAATAGGTGGAGATTCAATAACGAGAAATAACATTTACTGAGTGTTTACTTTATGCAGGGATTATCCTAAACCCAAGCTTGTTCAGTGTTCTAGTATATTACCCCCATTTCACAAACGAACAGATCAAGGCACAGAATAAGTAACTCACCCAAAGAACATAGCTCAGTTAATAGTGAGGATCCAAATCCAGGGAGTCAGGATCTTAGCCTATACTTCCTTCCACTGCATGCATTGTTCTCTGAGCTTCTCATAACCTGAATTGTTCATCTCAGGCACTTCATGAAGTAGTTGGTCATGCATTACCAGATACGGTCATTCCTGCCTATCTTGGGGCAGCTAAGCCAAGCCATGTTCTCTGTGTTGAGAACTGCAGGGAGGTTTAAGGAAGTACATTATAGTGGTTATATGAAAAGGGGCAGGTGTGTAGGAAAGTCACCTCATGCGTCATCAAAGCTTAACAGAGTGGCCATGATTTCACAGGTGTAATACAGAGAGTGAGTGGTACCAAATCCACGAGAATATCATCAAGAAGTTGAATGCACGTTATAATTTGACTGGCTCCAATGCAGGTGAGTATATGGGTCTGTCTGACTCCCTACACTTTTCATTTAGGTTGCTTTGTTTTATTTGTCTGTAAAGAAGAAAATTTTCAGCCCTTTGTTTTTCTCTCTACTCACTCCCTAAAAGTGCTCGGTCAACATGCTGGTATATCGCCTTATTCTATGATAGGTTTATAGCTATAACTCTAAAAGATATATTCTTTTCTGGTTTGAGTCAAGGTAGAGTATCTGAGTTTTTTCTCTAGTCTTGGGATCTCCAGGTTGTTGCTGATTGCTGAAAACCAAATGACAAATATGCGTCGATTCATGACAGTTGTGTGGAATGGGTTTGATGAACAGAAATTTTTGTCAATAAGGTCCAAGAAAAACATGCTTCTCTGCCTATAGCTGTAGTATTATATAGAGAAAAGCATATACATGCTATCCGGCAGGAACTGTAATATAATATAGCATTATAAATTATATATAATACAAGTAGTTTAAATCACTGAGTGGTTTAAATCACTCAGTTGTGTCCGACTCTTTGAGACCCCATGGACTGTACAGTTCATGGAATTCTCCAGCCCAGAATACTGAAGTGGGTAATGTTTACTTTCTCCAGGGGATCTTCCCAATCCAGGAATCGAACCAGGGTCTCCTGCATTGCAGGCAGATTATTTACCAGCTGAGCTACCAGAGAAGCATATATCAGGTGGCGCATACTCTTACACTAGTAATATACTAGACTTACACTATAGCATATGTAGGTTGTATACTATATTGAATGACATCTTTAAGTTTGATCAGTTATACAAAAACATGGTGAATATTATTCCTGTCCCACCTTCAAACCCACGTTGAAGCAGAATAAACTATGAAGTTGTGTGCCTTAATTAAATAAACTTCTAAATCAACTGGTATTTGAACTGAATGCATTGCTTTTTATGGCTGATCTTTAAAGTACCCTGAATATAGATGGTTGTGTTATAGTCCAACTTGCCTGGCAATTAAAAGAACCTGAATTTAAATTTAGACCACCTTTTCTTCAGACCTGTGTACATCTCACCAGGCCAAGTGAAAACGTTAGTCACTCAGTTGTGTCCAATTCTTTGCAATCCCATGGACTGTAGCCCACCAGGCTCCTGTGTCCATGAAATTGTCCAGGCAAGATTACTAGAGTGGGTTGCCATTCCGTTCTCCAGGGGATCATCCTGATCCCGGGATCGAACATAGGTCTCTCGCATTGCAGGCAGATTCTACTGTTGCTCAGACAATAAAGAATCTGTCTACAGTGCAGGAGACCCTGCAGGGTTTGATCCCTGGGTCGGGAAGATCCCTTGGGGAAGGGAACGGTTACCCACTGCAGTATTCTTGCCTGGAGAATCCCATGAACAGAGGACCCTTTGCATATGACGATCCCACATCACCAGCCCAAAACAACCCACAAAGTAACTGCAGACAGAATCTCTGTGGTTTGGTCACTTGAGAGCCATAAATATTCGCAGCTAATTCATGTGGCAGCACTTCAGTCTGTAAAGAATGGTGAGGTCAGTTTTCTCTTCAGTTTCCCAAGAGCAAAGGAGGGAACTTGGCTTCCTTTGATCCGCACAAAATCTTCCATCTACCACTAAATAAACAAAATACTTGCACTTGCTATTAAAGGTCTCTGAAGGACCAGGAGATTTTAGTCGTGAATATAACTTGAAATAAGAAGAATACCTCAGAAACTGCTGTGTACACTTGTCTTCAATTTTTCTGTGAAAGAATTGAAATAGCACTTATTGTGTAAAGACCAAGCGATTTATTTTAAATGTACTTTCAGTAAGATGGTAGGCCTAGTGTTTTTTTTAAAACTTTTCTTGCCAAATTCATTGACAAACTTCTAACCAAATTCATTACTTGTGACAGACTTTTTGGTATTTCTTGATGCCATGGATTATTGTTTATCATTAAATATATTTTGTACCTGTGCTGTCCACCTTGATAGGTACCAGCCACCTGTGGCTATTGAGCCTTAGACATGAGGTTGGTATAGCACTGGGATTGAAGTGTGAGCATGCATGCTCAGTCGATTAGTTGTGTCCGACTCTTTGCGACCCTATGGACTGTAGCCCGCCAGGCTCCTGTGTCCATGAGATTTTTGTAGCATGAATACTGGATTGGGTTGCCGTTTCCTTCTCCAGGGGATCTTCCTGACCCAGGGATTGAACCCGTGTCTCCTGGGTCTCCTGCACTGCAGGCGATTTCTTTACTGCTGAGCCACTGGGGATGTCATTAAAGTGTGTAGTGCTTGTAAAATACATACTTGATTTTGAAGACTTGATACATATATAATGAATATGAAACAGCCCTTTAATAATTTTTACATTGATTATATGTTCAAAGGTAACATTGTGGATATATTGGTCTAAACATAGTATATTACAAAAGTTAATTTTGTTTCTATTTTTTAAGTGGTTACTAGCCCCATAGGTGGCTCATATTCATAGTTCTATTAGGCAGTGCTGCTCTAGACTCGATTTAAAGAATTTCCTTTTTGAGCTCTTTTGATGCCTCACATTCATTATGCCTTACTCCTTTGCTTCTGCCCACTAACTTTGGGTGGAGAAGTTTGTAGCCATTGTGTATCTTTTTCTTTCTCTCCCAGAGTCCCATTACTTTTAATTTGCTTGCATTTTCCTCCTATGTGAATAAAGAAATATAAAACTAACCCTGACCTGATTTTTCCCATGTAGTCCCTTCCCTCCTTACGATCACAGATGCAGTGTTGACTAAGCAAAGTGTGTTGATCTGTTCCAATATACTTGTTTCCAAACTCCTTGTCAACTCCCAGGTCTTTGCTCTTTCCAGTGTGCCTTACAATTCTTCTGTTGTTGGATCCTTTGAATTTATCATTGTCCTGACTGAAGTGATGCTCAGTGGGTGTTACCTGTTGTGTTTACATCCATTGTACTGAAATGAAAAACTACTTGTTGCATCTTTGGAAAGAGTAAAAGAAACCATTTTACCATACAACCCTGCCTAGCAGGGTTTCTCTGCTTTGGCAGAATCAATCCTGCATTTTGCCCCCTGTCTTGATGCTGAGATTCCTAGATAGCTGAATATATACTCTTCAGGCTTGGCTTTAGCTGCAAAGCCCTGCCTGCCCTCCTATCCTTACAGCCCACTCCTCGCCTTCCCCCTCCTTTCAAGCCTGAGTCCCAGCCAGCTGTACCCAGCCAGCATCAATTCACCTTCTATTCCTTTGGTCTCCTTCTGGTCCCTTCTAGCTCTCTCACAGCAAAGGCAATCCCAGCCCTAAGCCTTGTCATGCCAAAATACTGCTGCAGAGAGAAAAAGCTCAGACAGAAACTTTTAAAAATTAGTAAATGAACTCTTTACTCTTTCTTTCCATTTAAGTTTCCACTCTTCTTGTAGAGTGAAACATTGTTCTGTTGTCACCTGTCTTGAGGGAAGGCAATTATAAAAATAATGGATAAAGTTTTAGGAGCTGTTTGGCTTTACTATTGAAAGGGAGGCATCTGATAGCGTACTTAAGGGGGAAACAAGAGTATAGGAAATTGAAGTTGGAAATTGGGATGCCTCATGATTAAATTATCACAGTGAAATGTTGACTTTTTCTCCTTGGACCATGGAGTAGTTGATTAAATGGAAGCAGTGCAGTCAAATGTTTTCAAGAGAATTAAATTCACTCAATAAAGTGTTGTTTTAGTCCCTGCTTTCCTCCTGCTGTTCCTTGGTCATTATACTAAAAAGAGAAAAAAAGAATAACTTTGAAATTAGTTTTAGAATCAAATTCTACCACCTAATTTTCAGGCCTTTTATGCTTCATTGATGTGCTTCTATCTTTTGGAGTTGTAATCTTGTCTATTTAGTAGGTAAAAGGAGTTGTCTAGATAACTAGGTTTTTTCTCCCCCTCTAACCTAAGACCTGTGTTGCTAAGGTACATTAACCACTATCTTTATTGGGTTTAGAAACTGGAAGAAAATCTCAGGTGATCCATTTAACTTTTAAAGGTAAAAATATAATTGAATTAACATGTCTGTATGGTTAGATTTAGTTCATTGTAGTAATTCAAAATTTCCAAAGTTGTACTCTGCGAGAATTTTTAAATCCAAAAATCATATTGTGAGAATTTGAACTTCTAAAAATAGTCATTAGAATTAGCCTGGTTGAAGTTTGTTGAGCAAATGGTTATTATTAACGTCACCTCTGATAGACATTAGGAGTTGAATTCTAGGAATGTGAAATAAGACTGAGCCAATATGATTTCCTGAGACACATTCAGTTCTATTATTTGAAATAACTTGTGTAAAAATCCTTGGCTCCTGTTCAGTATGTCCTAAGAGAAATGTCAGAATCTTTTCATATTATCTATGTGTTTATGAAATCCTATTTCCTGTAGTTTGTACATGTAACTTACAACTAGAAGAAATCATATTTGCTAATCAGGTCAGTTTTACAATCTGCTTTTTCCCTTAGCCAGATAAGCACTGTGATTGCATTCCTGCCGGTTATACATTTTAATCCCCACAGAAGGTGAAACTCCTTCAGAATTACCTAGATAAGAAGCCCACTTACTTGTACAAGGAGGGCACTTTAATTCTGTGCAGAAAGTAAATGGTGTTCTTCATTTAACTGAGGTGAAAGGAGGCTTTTGAGAGAGTTAGACTGTATCTGGGGGAGTTGAGCATCCTGTCCTCACATAGACAGGTAGTTGTTTAATTCAATAGTATTGAACTGGTGTAATTCTTAAAGATTGTGTCAGTACTCCTGACTTTTAAACACTGCACTTAGAAACTTTGCTTTCTAATATTGTTTAAAGAAAACTGGTACTCATTGGCACCACCTATTGGCTAGACATATAGTATATGACCTTTTGGCTCACTTTTGGAATTTCCTAATTATTAAACGAAGGCACCCCTGGGGGCTCAGGGGTAAAAGAATCTGCCTGTAATGCAGGAGATTCGAGAGACCTAGGTTCGATCCCTGGGTCTAAATGATCCCTTGGAGGAGGAAATGGCAACCCACTCCACTATTCTTTCTGGGAATATTCCATGGGTAGAGGAGCCTGGCAGGATACAGCCCGTTAAGTTCACAGAGAGTCAGACATTACTGAGCTCACACACACAAGTATTAAATCATGCTTTATTTTTATTCTTTTTGAGTTTTTAGCTTTGAAATAATTTTGCTTTCAGAAAAGTTTTAAGAATAGTGCAACAAATATGTAACTTCTCAAAGTTTAACATTTCGCTATATTTGCATTATCCTTCTCTTGCTTTATTTCTCGCTACACATGCACACACACACAGGCACTTTATTCATATATATATATTTGTGTGTTATATATATATATATATATTTGTGTGTATCTTATATAGTCTCTCTCTATAGATAGTAATTTGCTATTACTGAATTGGTGTAATTCTTAAGGATTGAATTAATGCCCCTGATGTTTATACATACACACATATACATGTATATGTACATGCATATATATCACACTTACATATGTTTTTTCCCACCTGAACTGTTTCAGAACAAATTATAGGAATTGTTCCTCTTTATCTCTACTTACGCAGAACATGGCAACATAACCACAGTACAGTAATCAAAATCAGAAAGTGAACATTGATACAATTGTCTTACCTAATCTGTAGATCTTATTCAGATTTTGACAATTTTCTCAATGTCCTTTATAACAAAAGGAACTCAGGCTGTATTGCATGCAGTTGTCATATCTTTTTAGATTCCTTTAAGCCATTTTCTTTTCATGACAGTGAAGAAAAAAGATAGAGTTCAAAATATATTAAAATATGCTTCTCTGGTGGCTTAGTTGGTAAAGAGTCTGCCTGCAGTGCAGGATGCCTGTCAGGAAGATCCCCTGGAGAAGGGTATGGCAACCCACTCCAGTATTCTTGCCTGGAGAATCCCACGGATAGAGGAGCCTGGCGGACTACAGTCCATGGGGTCACAGGAGTAGGACATGACTTAGTGACCAAACCTACCTACTGAAGGTATTTGTAAAACTTCATGTAGTACTTAAAAAAAACACAAACACAAACTCAAATTATAAGGTAATGGAAGTAGTGATTAGAGCTTTGTTTTATTGTCTAAATTACTTATATTTTGCCAATTTAGATATTTCTGTTCAGTCACTCAGTCATGTCCAAATTTGCAACCCCATGAACTGCAGCATGCCAGGTTTCCCTGTCCTTCTCTATTTTCTAGAGTTTGCTTAAACTCATGTCCCTTGAATCAATGATGCCATCCAACCATCTTACCTTCTTTACTGCATAGGAAAAAATACACAACATAGAAAAAAATGTAGTTTATAACAAGTATTTCAATAAATTAAATACATCAGATATTACATACACTCATTTATGCCATGCTCTATATATACTTTTAAAAAGTTGTTTTTATCCAGTGGCTTACTGTGTGCTTTGAAAAAATTACCAATAAGTAGTAATAGTTACAATACAAAGCAGATAAACAACCTTTTATCCGTTAACCTAATCCTCAGTGTTTGCCTTTAAAAATAAGTATGGAAACTTTAAGGTGAAAGTTCTTTGTTAAAAAATGTTAATTCCCTCTGAAAAGTCTCATCCACTCCTACAATTATAGCTTCCACTATATGCCAATGGTCTTTGTCTTTCATTTCTGGTCAATAAATTTCTTTTCTGGTTAAGACTTGATGAAACTAAACAATTCCAGATGTTGCTTATATGCCTTAGTTTGATATTCCATGACTTATTATGTGTTATTTCAATCATATTTTCTCAATAACTGTTAGCCATGGGCTAACCACTTCTTTAAGAAAAACATAAAAGCCTTCCCAATACTTGGAAATAGCAGATCTGTGGGCTAGCAGTTAAAATCACGAGATTTTGTACCCATATTTCTCATACCTTTTACCTGTTAGGAAGTCAGCATCCCAATGGATAGTGTTACTATGCAGATATATCAGGGTAATGATTTTTTGAAGGTCAGCCTGTTGTTCCTCCTCCTTTAGAGTTGCATCCTTTACGACTTAAATCCTGGAGAAGGAAATGGCTACCCACTCCAGTATTCTTGCCTGGAGAATCCAATGGACAGAGGAGCCTGGTGGGCTACAGTCCACGGGTTCACAAAGAGTCAGACACGACTGAGCGACTAACACACACACACCAGACTTAAAATACGTCAACAAAAAATTAATTCATAGTAATCTAAAAGAGAAATGATGATGTTGTATGGCAGAAACAAGCACAATATTATAAAATAATGATCTTCTAATTAATAATAAATTAAAGAAACAGACTATGTCATACTACCAAAAAAATGGAAAATTTTCTTTGGGCCAACCTGAGAATTGTAACCCAGGAGACCATCTCTCATAGAGCTCTGAGACCTGTCTGAAGAAGTAAAGGTTGGGGGATGGAGGGAACAGTGTACATGTGATCTAGACAAAGGGGTATATGCAATCAAACATCTTTGTAGAAGGTTACTGCCACTCTTGAGGTATAGATACCTTAGTTATTGGTGCTTTTCTAAGTATGGGAAGATGCAGGAAACTGGGTTCACAAAATTTTCTCCTGAAAATAATCTGTGAGGACCAGTTCTGCCAGTCTTCCCCGAGCACAAGTACCTCATCCTGATCTTTGCCCTGTACTGTAAGTCAAGAGTTGCAGTCACTTGATTCTTATGTAACTGGATGATGGGTACCATGCTTTATTTTTTTCCCTTTCAGTCTTAATTTTGAGCAAGGTTTTGGAGGCATTTTATGACCAATTTGTCCTATTGAGCTAGGAATGCTCATTCCCAGGACAGGCAAGGCTTTTGTTATTGGGCCACTCAGTGTGCTATTTCTGGACTAAGTCCTGTTCACAGTAACCAAAACTTCTCAGCCACCTGCCTTATTACTCTCTTATGCTCTAGGGAATGGTTCCTTCTTGTTGTTTGTTCTGGTATCTAGATTATACTCTTAAAATCATTGGTCTTAATGGGATTATATATTTGGTCAGTTGTTTCAAGTCTCCTAATTATTAGCTCAGTCATCCACTTGGTGATCAAGAAATAATAATCTTGTAAAATAGGGAAAATACAAGTTGTATGTGTGCTCAGTCGCTTCAGTCGTGTCTGACTTTGCAACCCTATGGACTGTAGTCCGCCAGGCTCCTCTGTCCGTGGATTCTCCAGGCAAGAACACTGGAGTGGGTTGCCATGCCTTTCTCCAGGGGTTCTTCCCAACTCAGGGATTGAACCCTAGTCTCCTGTGTCTCCTGCATTGCAGGCAGATTCTTTACCCACTGAGCTACCTGGGAGGCCCAACAAGTAGTATAGCTAGTAACATTAATCAGGTCATAAGTGAGTATTTACACTAAGAATTTCAATTAGGTTCAGCCCAGATTATCTGAGTGGTCTGTTCTGCACCAGTTGCTGTCTTTAAAAGAAATGGTATATTGGCACTGTACATAAAGTTGACATATAAGGTGAGTGGTTGGTACCTTACAGGATTAAGAAGGATTACAGGATTAAGAATGTTATCTTCCAAGGAGTTACATGACTGGCACTGCAAGAAGAAAAACTGATCTAATTTATGGTTGATCGGGTGTTTCTGCCATTGGGGAGGTTTGATTAATACATTGTAATACAGATGCACAAGGCATGCAGGAGGGGAGAAAGGCCCAAAAAGGCATAGAAAAATTTTATATTTAAAATTTTCTTGTCTTGCCTTGAAATACGAATTTTTATTTCATCAGACAGTTTATACCTATTGCTGTTAGCTTCCTTATTCACAAATTGAATAATACAAGCTGAAAGTCAGAAATCAAGATATGACCCTTTAGAAAGAGGAGTGATTTTTTTTTTTTATTGTTTACTTTATATGGCTTTGAAAGTGTATCTGAAAGAGGAGATTTGAGCTTTGCAGCATTAAAGACATAAGTGTCTAGTTTTCAGTATGGAAACATTAAAGAATATGTGTCCTTCGGGTAATGTGGTCTTGCTGGTGGGAGGCTTTGAGCAGCTCAGCGTCCTCAGTCATGCAGTGAACACACATTTCAGAGGGCCTGCAGTGCTGTCATGGCTCCCATTTTAATTCTTCATCTAACCTTGTCCAAGCTATGGTTTATCCAGTGGTCCGGTATGGATGTGAGAGTTGGACTATAAAGAAAGCTGAATGCCAAAGAATTGATGCTTTTGAACTGTGGTGTTGGAGAAGACTCTTGAGAGTCCCTTGGACTGTGAGGAGATACAACCAATCCATCCTAAAGGAAATCTGTCCTGAATATTCATTGGAAGGACTGATGCTGAGGCTGAAACTCTAATACTTTGGCCACCTCATGTGAAGAACGGACTCATTTGAAAAGACCCTGATGCTAGGAGGGATTGAAGGCAGGAGGAGAAGGGGGTGACAGAGGATGCGATGGTTGGATGGCATCACCAACTCAATGGACATGAGTTTGAGTTAACTCCAGGAGTTGGTGATGGACAGGGAGGCCTGGCGTGCTGCAGTCCACGGGGTCACAAAGTCAGACATGACTGAGCGACTGAACTGAACTGAACTGAACCTGGTCCATTTCTACACTCTAATCTCCTCCTAATGCTTCTTGGTTTTCCTCAGCTGACTCACTTTCCAACAGTGTTGCCTCACGGGACACCACTCCTAGCAGACATTTGGCTTCCTTTCTTCCCTGTGTTCCAGAGGCCCTGAGACTCTGTGGCTGACTTAGCTGTGTGAACACCTCGCCGGATCCTGTCAGGGTTTTACTGCTTGATGCAACCAGGATGTATCCCTGAAAGTTATGCTTCTGGTGTTTTATTTTAAAAGTCAATTTACTAACTTATAGACACAACATAAAATACTGTAGGATCCAAAGCAAAACTCAGATGATGGATTTTGTAAATTAAGCACAAAGAAGGGAATAGAAGTGAAAATTCTTGCTCTGATAATAATGAGGTCTTAGGATTTCAGAAATTAATAGATTTTACTGAAGGTGAATTTATGGAAGGATCTAATGATAATCACCTTTAGGAAGTTTTTCTGACACCAGATGATGTTAGTAATTATCATTCATGTTGAGAAATCCTGACAATTAGATTTTACCCTTTGGCCCCTGCCTACCAAACACAAAGTATGCAAGTACTGTCAAGAAATAATGTTTTCAGAGTCTTGCCCCAGAATGGCAGCATAAGGCGCTGCATGGACTCACTCCAAACTATAACTAGTAATAATCATATTTTTAAAAAAGCATTAAAGTCTGAAAATTTTCTTGAGCACATACAGCAAATGAAGAAATACTTACTGAAGAATAAAATTTAATACTTAATTTAAAAAATTAAAACAAAAGTAAACAAATGGGACATAATTAAACTTAAAAGCTTTTACACAACAAAGGAAACTATAAACAAGGTGAAAACCCTCAGAATATGAGAAAATACTTTTAAATGAAGCAACTAACAAGAAATTAATTTTTAAAAGACACAAACAACACATGCAGCTCAATATCAAAAAAATAAACAACCCAGTTAAAAGTGGATGGAAGACCTAGACACTTCTCCAAAGGAAACATGCAGATGGCCAAAAAGCATATGAAAAGATGCTCAACATCACTAAGTATTAGATAAATGCAAATCAAAATACCAGTAAGAATGGCCATTAACAAAAAAAATCTACAAACAAAAATTGCTGGAGAGGGTATGGATTTTGAAAGGTACCCTGTTACACTGTTGGTAGGAATATAAACTGATAACATCCACTATGGAGAACAGTTTGGAGTTTCCTTAAAAAACTAAAAATAGAGTTACCATATGACCCAGCAATCCCACCCCTGGGCGTATACCGGGAGAAAACCATCATTCAAAACGATACATGCGCCCCAGTACTCACTGCAGCACTATTTACAATAGCCAGGACAAGGAAGCAACCTAAATGTCCATCAACAGAGAAACAGATAAAGAAGATGTGGTACGTATACACAACAGAATATTGCTCATCCATAAAAAGGAGCAAAACTGTGCCATTTGCAGAGACATGGCTGAACCTAGAGACTCAGATACAGAGTGAAGTAAATCAGAAATAGAAAAATTAATATCCTATAACATCACTTAAAAGTGGAATCCAGAAATGGTACAGATTAACTTATTTGCAAAGCTAAAATAGAGATACAGATGTAGAGAACAAATGTATGAATACCAAGGAAAGAAGGGGGTGTGGGATGAATTGGGAGATTGGAATTGACATATATACACTATTGATACTATGTATAAAATACTGGAACTTACTATAGAGCTCAGGGAACTACACAGTGCTCTGTGGTGACCTAAATGGTAAGGAAATCCAGAAAAGAGGAGATGTAGATATACGTATAGTATATCTATGATAAAAAGCTGATGTTCACATCCAGGAAGCTCAATGACTCATCAGTTTTACTCTGATAGATATACTATATGTATATCTCTTGGTTCAATTTGCTGTACAGCAAAAACTAATACAACATTGTAAAGTAACTATACTCCAATAAGAATTGCTTAAAAAAAAAGAATAATATTAAATCTTGGTGAGAACAGAGAGAGTTTGTGCCGCTTGTGTTACGGTCGACTTCTTCCCTTCCACCTGGCCTTACTCATCATGATGGAAGTTCTGCTCTGGGTGCTTTGTGGCCAAGAGGGTAGGACTGCTGCTCCTTTCAGCTCTCAGTCAAGGGATACTGTATCTTATCAAGAAGTGAAAGCCTCCAGTGTCTCTCACCTCCATTAATTGTGAGTTGCACAGGCTACATTCCTGGCAGAAGTGGCTCAGAGGTTGGGGTCTCCCTACTACCATCTGGCTGCCACTCTAAGGCAGAGGCTCTGTCCCAGACACAGAGAGTTGAGAATACTGAGGCATCAATTGCCCTTGCTCCAGCTCACTCATTGGCTGGAGATTCCACACAAGGAGACCAGAGGTTACTGCTCCAGCCTAGCTTTCGCCACATAAAGCAGGGGTGTCACTCTAAAGAATGGACTGCTGTACCCACCTCCAGTTCTGGAGCAGTGGATCATAGATTTGGCCCAGGGAAGAGGCAGTTTATAAAAAGAAGCTCTCCTGAAAGAAAATGGCTTTATTTGAAACACTCTGCAGGAATTTAAACCTATAGGAACTCTTGAAAACTGTGGACATGGGGGGGGGGGGGATTTTTTTTTCTCAGAAAAGACTGAAAGAAAAGGAACAGAACCTCAGAAAAATTCCACCAAGCTCACCAACATATAAAATGAGAGTACCAAAAGGAAAGGAGAGAGAGAAAGGAGCAGAAAACATATTAAAAATAAATATTGACAAAAAACTTTACAGATTTGATAAAAAGCTGATGTTCACGTCCAGGAAGCTCAATGACTCCTCAGTTTTACTCTTCCTCTTTCTGATCCCATTTTCCAGACAACACTAAGAATACTTTCTTAAAACACAAATTGAATCATGTTTCCTTTATTTAAAATTCTCCGATGACTTCTTGTTGCATTTGTGTTAAGTGTTAGTCGCTCAGTCATGTCTGACTCTTTGAGCCCACCAGGCTCTTCTGTCCATGGGATTTCCCAGGCAAAAAGACTGGAGTGAGTAGCCATTTCCTTCTCCAGAGGATCTTCTGGACCCAGGGACTGAACCCCAGTCTCCTGCATTGCAGGTAGACTGCCATCTCAGCCACCAGGAGGCATCCCCTTGTTGCATTTAGAATAAAAGTAATGAATCATGGCTTCCATGACTGCTGCTTATCTTCTGGTCTCCCCTGCAACCTCATTTGACTCTGCTCAGACACAGTGGCCTTCTTCCATCTTCTCCATCACCCCAAGCTCTTTTCTGTTGCAGGATCTTTACACATGCTCTTTCCTCTGTCTGGAGCACTGTCTCCCCATTTTTTGCATTGCCATTTGTTTCTCTTTCCAAGCTTGAATGTTACTCTTTCAGAAATGACTTCTAAAACCATTTATCTTTTATTATTTTTATCTCAACTTCTGGTTTGATTGCTTTATGACAATTATCACAGTTAAAAAAGAAAAATTATGGTAGGATACTCAAGAAGTTGTTAAACATGGATTAATTCTAGTAAACAGAACTCAGTAATTGAGGTAAGGAAGTACATTTCCTTCCATAACAGAACGTTTAGTACAGTTTGACATATGCATGTATTACTTAAAATTTTTTTTAATCTAGTTAAATTTTAAAATGCCCAATTCTTTAATGACTAACAAATAGCATCTATTTCATGAATGAATCAAAGACACAGTTATCAGATGTTTGCCTTAAGTTTGTTTCTTTGGTTTCCTAGTACCAAATAGGAAAACATTAAAAATAAAAAATAATTTACTGAAATCTAAGGAGGTTGCATTATCTTTTCTAGCTTTGAGATTTAAGGCCCTAATTTCAGTATCCAACCCTGCTTGTTGGACTCAAATGGTTTCAAGTTTTTTCACATTTGTAAGTAATAATGTGAAGAACATCTCCTGTATTTCAGAATATGACTTTAAAATAAAGCCTTAGAAATGGGATTATTAAGGAAGAATATGAGATTTTTGATGAATTTTGCCACATTAACAAGATAAACAGCAGCTTGGATGGTCATTTTGGAATAAAACCTGGGACAGGTTATTGAAGACATTAAAGACAGATGTCAGAGATTTTTGAAAAGTTTGAAACCTGTAGATTCAGGATTGCAGTATTAATTCATAAGAGTGGAAAAAAGAAGAAATTGGAGACTGAGTGGAAGAAACTGGTTTCAGATATAGGTTTACTTTCACAGTCTCTGTGTGCTCAAAACAATCGTTGACGTTCATGCCTATCCTCTATGATAACCAATGATATTAATTTTAATCTCTCCTTAGTTCTCACCTAGACTGTTAAATTTAGCCATAATTTGTATCCTGCCAAGTCTTCTTTTGTTGTACTGCCAGAATCCTCTTTGTCATATAAAAACTTGTTCTGTATCTCATTTCCCATTTCAAGTTTTATCAGTTCATCACTTGTGATGCCAGCTTAACTCCTTCCTGTGCAGTTTGTAAGGCAGGCTTTCAGTCTCTGGCCCAGCCTCTCTTTCATGTCTCCCCCTACATTCCACCTTCAACCCAATATACCCTTCTTTGGATTTTGGAATAAGTAGCCACATAGAGTTATGGTACTGTAAATGTTCATACCTCAGAAATGTATGCCTTTATGACAGTATTAGAAATTGAACTATTGATATCACTTCAGTTCAGTCGCTCAGTCGTGTTCGACTCTGTAACCCCATGAATTGCAGCACTCCAGGCCTCCCTGTCCATCACCAACTCCCGGAGTTCATCCAAACTCAGGTCCATCAAGTCGGTGATGCCGATGGACATCTCATCCTCTGTCGTCCCCTTCTCCTCCTGCCCCCAATCCCTCCCAGCATCAGAGTCTTTTCCAATGAGTCAACT
This sequence comes from Bubalus bubalis, assembly GCF_019923935.1. Classification (NCBI taxonomy): domain Eukaryota; kingdom Metazoa; phylum Chordata; class Mammalia; order Artiodactyla; family Bovidae; genus Bubalus; species Bubalus bubalis. The sequence goes on from NC_059164.1 coordinate 56,030,925, forward strand.
CTTTGCATGAGGTGGCCAAAGTACTGGAGTTTCAGCTTTAGCATCATTCCTTCCAAAGAACACCCAGGACTGATCTCCTTCAGAATGGACTGGTTGGATCTCCTTGCAGTCCAAGGGATTCTCAAGAGTCTTCTCCAACACCACAGTTCAAAAGCATCAATTCTTCGGCACTCAGCTTTCTTTATAGTCCAACTCTCACATCCACACATGACCACAGGAAAAACCATAGCCTTGACTAGACGAACCTCTGTTGGCAAAGTAATGTCTCTGCTTTTGAATATGCTATCTAGGTTGGTCATAACTTTCCTTCCAAGGAGTAAGCGTCTTTTAATTTCATGACTGCAATCACCATCTGCAGTGATTTTGGAGCCTCAAAAAATAAAGCCAGCCACTGTTTCCACTGTTTCCCCATCTACTTCCCATGAAGTGATGGGACCAGATGCCATGATCTTCGTTTTCTGAATGTTGAGCTTTAAGCCAACTTTTTCACTCTTCTCTTTCACTTTAATCAAGAGGCTTTTTAGTTCCTCTTCACTTTCTGCCGTAAGGGTGGTGTCATCTGCATATCTGAGGTTATTGATATTTCTCCAGCAATCTTGATTCCAGCTTGTGCTTCTTCCAGCCCAGCATTTCTCCTGATGTACTCTGCATATAAGTTAAATAAACAGGGTGACAATATACAGCCTTGACGTACTCTTTTTCCTATTTGGAACCAGTCTGTTGTTCCATGTCCAGTTCTAACTGTTGCTTCCTGACCTGCATATGGGTTTCTCAACTAGTGATATAGCCTTCAGTAATTTTGCTAGGAACCAGAAGACCTTAGTGATTTCAAAACAAAACCAGGCAAAGGCATTTCTTTTACCCATTCTATGTTTTTCTGTCTTTGCTCACAACTCCCTGCTGTATTTTATGTCTTCTCTTTACTCCATTCTAAAAAAAAATAAATAAATAAGACTCCTCCTTTGATAAATTATTCCCTGCCTTCTTTCATTTAGATTTTGCTATGTTATATATGATGATATTTTTTTTTCAAATCTTTTAAGCTTGTTCAATTAGTCTTATCCTCCAAAATGAGTTTCTTTTAATTTTACAGTATTCTGGCTGTATTGAGATAAAAACCTAATTCATGGTTCTCTCTTTGCCACACTTTATTTCGAGAAAAAGTAAATGAAGCAAGTTTTTTCGCCTTCTCTTAGCATGTGGATGTTTTTAAATGCTGAAAATGAAAAGAAAAGACCATTTCAGTTTGATCATAAAACTTCATGAGATTTCTAAGTGAGAAAATTAAATGACTCAGGATTAATAGATATATGCCAACTATGTTCTTCGTTTCCTCCCCTATAGGTCACTTCAGAAATTTGTTTGTTATTAGTTTGGGTTTGTAATGTGATCTTTGGATACCCCACTTGTGATGATATTTTTGCACTATTATCATATCTATTCTTAGCTCAGATGTTTTTAGCATATGTATTTGCAGAAAATATACTTTAATATGCTACCATTTTTCTTCTGTGCTTGTATAGAAAATCAGAATTAAAAAGAAAAATGTTAATTGTGTGGTGTCACGTACTTGTTGCATCTTTTAAGTCAGTTACTTAATCTATTATGATTTTATTTCATACTTTAATTTGGCACATTTGTAAATTTTTTGAAGCAAAGGGCAGTCTTTGAATTAAATATTTGTGAGATTGCTAGTTCTTAAATACTATATAAATAGAGTAAATTTTTGCTCGCTTAATTAACTTACCCATTTACAATTTAATTGTGCATTGAAGGCACACTAGTCTATATTCTTCACAGACTGCTTGTGTTATTGGGAGACAATAGGGATTGCAAAGATTTTTAAATAAATTGGCTTTTGAAACATGGTAGACTGCCTTTTGTAATTTTCTCTTCAACTACAAACACATAAAAATGATGAATAAATTATAACCAAAATGTGGTAAGAAATAGAAAACAAAGCTTCAGAGAAAGGAAGGGACGTCTTGCTGACTTGTATGGTGGTACTGGTGGTTCAGTGGCTAAGTTGTATCGGACTCTTGCGATCCCATGGACTGTAGCCTGCCAGGCTCCTCTGTCCATGGGATTCTCCAGGTGAGAGTTCTGGAGTGGGTTGCCATTTCCTTCTCCAGAGGATCTCCTGGACTCAGGAATCGAACCCTGGTCTCCTGCATTGCAGGCAGATTCTTTACCAACTGAGCTATGAGGGAAGCCCTGATGACTTGTATGCTGCTGCTGCTAAGTTGCTTCAGTCGTGTCTGACTCCGTGCAACCCCATAGATGACAAGCCACCAGGCTCCCCTGTCCCTGGGATTCTCCAGGCAAGAACACTGGAGTGGGTTGCCATTTCCTCCTCCAATGCATAAAAGTGAAAGTGAAGCCGCTCAGTCGTGTCCCACCCTTAGCGACCCCATGGACTGCAGCCCACCAGGCTTCTCCGTCCATGGGATTCTCCAGGCAAGAGTACTGGAGTTGGGTGCCAGGGAGGTCCAAACTGGAGGGGTAAACACTCCAGTCGGTGCTCCCACAGGAAGGAAGGGTGTGTACATAGGTCCTGACATTTGGAAGTTTAAGTTTTAAGTATTCCATGGAAGTCAAGACATGATTTGTTATATCTGCTCCCTTTCCCTCATTGCTGATTATTTTATGATGGATGGTTGCTGTTGTCATTTTACTGTGGCCCATTTTCAGTGGGTGTTGCTTTATTCACAGGAATCCCATGAACTGTGGGAGTGAACATGATAGTGTGGAACGATTATACATTTCCTTTTTTCAGGCTCCTCCCCTGGGACTGGGTACTTACCCTGGATTTCATTGCTATGGATTTTTCCAAACTGCTGAGTTAATTTAAATTCATTGGTTTAAGCTTAGATTTTTCTGTCTCATTGGGGAATCATCTCCTCTCATCACCTTTTTAAAACAGAGAACAGTTCTTTCAAGCCCAGTATTAGAGGACTCATTTCTAAGCATCACTTGTGTATTCCCTAAACCATGTTTGCTAGAAGTTTAGATAATAAACTATCAGGAAAAGACTAAATAAAAGGTAGAAAAATGGGTTCATAATGAAAAAGAAAATAGGAAGCAATGAACAGGGAGAGTTTTTTAATCCATTCATCAAAAAATATTAAGCATCTCTAATCTAATCAAGAGGAACTAAAGAGCCTCTTGATGAAAGTGAAAAAGGAGAGTGAAAAAGCTGGCTTACAACTCAACATTAAAAATACTAAGATTACGGCATCTGTTCCCATCACTCCATGGCAAATAGATGGAGAAACAATGGAAACAGTGACAGATTTTATTTTCTTGGGCTCCAAAATCATTGTAGATGGTGACTGCAGCCATGACATTAAAAGGCACTTGTTCCTTGGAAGAAAAGCTGTGACCAACCTAGACAGCATATTAAAAATCAGACATTACTTTGCCAACAAAGGTCTGTCTAGTCAAAGCTACGGTTTATCCAATAGTCATGTATGGATGTGAGAGTTGGACTATAAAGAAAGTTGAGCACCAAAGAACTGATGGTTTTGAACTGTGGTGTTGGAGAAGACTCTTGAGAGTCCCTTGGACTGCAAGGAGATCCAACCAGTCCATTCTGAAGGAGATCAGCCCTGGGATTTCTTTGGAAGGAATGATGCTAAAGCTGAAACTCCAGTACTTTGGCCACCTCATGCGAAGAGTTGACTCATTGGAAAAGACTCTGACGCTGGGAGGGATTGGGGGCAGGAGGAGAAGGGGACAACAGGGGATGAGATGGCTGGATGGCATCACTGACTCAATGGACGTGAGTCTGAGTGAACTCCGGGAGTTGGTGATGGACAGGGAGGCCTGGCGTGCTGCGATGCATGGGGTCGCAAAGAGTTGGACATGACTGAGCGACTGATCTGATCTGATCTGAAGCTCTAGAGAGACGGGTAAGGTGAGGATAGTAAAGTGATCTAATAAGAAAGAGAATAGGAAGAAAATACTGCTCTGTGAACATGCCTTACATCTTGAGCTACTCTTCTGAAAGAAGAGGATGAATCCTCAGGTCATCAGAATAGGTGAATATTTGATAAGTCTCCCCTTTATAGTGAAGAATATTTTCTTTATGTTAATACAGAATTTCTTATTATCTAGTGAGTCATTTGTCCAACCTGTTCATTGTAGTCAGCATAATTAAGAACCACTAGAAGAACAGGATCAGGAGTTTCCCTGATTGAAAAATAAATAATATTGCTATGGCTCTTGGTGGGCTGGTCCTTGTGGATTCACTATTATATCATGTTTCTTTGACTTCCCACTCTTTGAAGTTTATTTGTTATGCGTTGTGATTTTTTATGGAAATTAAATAGATTATTTGGGAAGAGCCAAGTACACTGTGGTCAAGCTCTTGGCCCACCTGACCTTCCTAGTTCTTAATTCTCTGTGAGTTCTTCATACTGAAGAAATTGGGTCACTTCAACAATACCTTGCCCTCCCTGCAAATTGATATCAATTGGCCAAACAAATGAAATCATTATCCTGGGCTTTCATCTGTGTCTTTCTAAACCTTCAGACTGCTATATCTTCTAACCAAATGTTAGAATGCATCCAACTCTAGAATGTCTGGTTTTCTTTTTTCCTCCATACTATTTTGTACTATTTTTCTCCATACTATTTATTTTCCCTCCTCACTTCCTCATTGCCTCATTGGCTCCTTTCTGTTCATTGTCTCCTACGTGGATCCTCTCTATCCTCTTGCATTCTCTCATCTCTATGACTCTGGCTGTCTGGAGAACATTGAGGCATTTTTTTTGTTCATGCTTACATCTATGTCTTCCGTGAAAACATATTTTTTCTCTATTTCCTATGTTCAATTGTCTTTAACATTCACATTGATTGAATGCCTTTATTTTCTCATTGTCTATCCTTTCAGCACACACACACACACACTCTCACACAGACATAGGAGTGCTAAGTCTCATCAGTTGTGTCCAACTCTTTGCAACCCTTGAACTGTAGCCCACCAGACTCCTCTGTCCATGGGATTCTCCAGGCAGGGATAGTGGAGTGGGTTGCCATGTCCTCCTCCAGAGGATCTTCCCAGCCCAGGGATAGAACCTGCATTTCCTGTGGCTCCTGCATTGCAGGCAGATTCTTTACCACTGAGCCACCTGGGAACTATATATATATATAAATTCACTGATGGTTAAATGAATTCTGGCTCCAGTAGAGCCAAACAAGAATCCTGGTCACTTTCCCTTCCTACAACCTCTATCCTGAATTGCAGGATCTGTTTTTCATTATTGTTTAGTTCTTTTCTCTTTTCTCTTCTTACTTTATACATACCATATAAGGTTGCTAGTATCTCTGATCAGGTCCTTTGATGAGAATTTCTAATAAAATGACCTGCTCTTGCAAAACATCACAGGACCTCAGGGATTTAGTGCATGTGATTCTCTATTTGAAAGCATTGCTGATAGTACCCCAGGACTGCAACAGTGTTCTACCCAGCAGGAGGGACTGTTATTACATACCCTATCTGGCACACACTGCTATTGTACAAATACCAGACCCTGATGATGTTCATGATGATGGTGACAGTGTGGGTGAATGTTTTGAAGGCAAAAGGACAGAAGTAGGAGGAGAACAGAGACACCAGTAATGAGGTGGGGGTAGTGGAGAGCGTGAGTCAAGAAGAAATAGCTGCTGAGACAGATGGATTATAACATCTGTTAGTTTATCTTCGTTCGCCTGCCTCTGGGTTTTAAAAGGAGCCAATGGTACCACATCAAAGTTGTCACCATCAAACCATCCAGGCTGCTCATTCTCCCCTGCTTCAGTCCATGTGGCTTTCAGAGGGCTGATGTGCCTCCATTTTATCGCCTCAGTCACCCAGCTCATGTGGGGTGAGGGTGGGGAGTGAGCTAAAAGATAGTTAGGTAAAAATAAGATGAAGATTTAATTAAAGTTCCTGAGTGCCTGCCAGATTTAATCTAATTCTCAAAGCAACTTTCCAACACCAACATTCTATTAGATCCACACACCAGAAGACACGGTGACGCAGCCGCATCCTGGCCTTCTTTGCTTATGTCACTGCCCCTTCGGTATGCCTCATCCTGGTTTGGCTTGCACCCCAGGAAAGGCTTCATCTTCTCTCTGAGCATAATGCTTTTCCAACAGAGCACTGCTTTTATTGTTGCTTCTTATTGCTGAAGGGGAGTGAAAGAAAGATCCTAATCTAGATGAATGGCAAATATCTTACATTTGTTTCATCCCAGCCTGATTGTTGCCAGGCTTATGGTGTATGTTGGCAATTAGCTTTGTAGTGCTGTGTGTTAGGAATTGGGAATGACAAGTGGCACAATAGTAAGGGTGTTATTGAGTGAAAAAGGTGATCAGAATGTAGATGGAGGATTTTTAGAGTACGGTTTGATCATCCTCTTGATTCCATCATCCACATTCATTTTGAGTTCAGGTTAATGATGCTTGAAAGTTTTTTTTTAAATATAAGTCACCTTTGACTGGTTTCATTTTCTATCACTAATGTAAGTGATGGACTTTTTTTTCTTAGTTTAAAAATAATAGATGGAAAAAGGAATAGGGAACTAAAAGAGAAGCAGCATGTTGAAAATAGGGAAACATTAAAAAAGATAAGACATTAATTTTTTTTTCTCTAGCTCTTGCCTGAGGTTTGGAAAAATGAGGTATGAAAAATGTGTCATTCAGTGTCTTGAATATATTCTACTGTGGTCATGTCACTATAATTGGGGTAACAAAAAAAATAATTTTTACCGTTTTACTGACTAAATTTCCTTTTGTTTATCTAAATGGCCTGCATTTTGTTATATATGCTTGGTGGAAAATAATGTGATTATTAGTTTGTACCATATATAATATTAAGAATACAATGTTGGTTTCATTTTAATGACCTTTCTTACTTAAAAAAAAAAAAGAAAAGAAAGAAACAGCTCTATGGATATCCTTAAAATCCTTGAATTTTAATGTCTTTAGATTTGTGCTCATCTATATGATATTTGATAAGAAATTATTTACAGACTTTATAGAGTTTTTAAGAAATTAGAACTCCCATTTTAAGTTCAGTGTCTTCCAGGGCTGAAATGCCCCTGCCATTTGCAAGGATGAGTTTGGTGCAAGGGTGTTTCTGTCAGGCAGGGAATGGAGAAGTGGGTGTTGGGACTAGCAGCCAAACTTCCTCTTCTTAGTGTTCTGTTCAAGTTTTTTCCAGCTTCTAGGGACCTTCTTTATAAGTGGATAAACTAAGGTGGTCAAGTTGGAAAAGTGTTCTCTAGATATTTGTCTTATAGACTCTGTTAATTTTGTCTAAATGTTAATCTTTAGTTTAAAACAATGATACCATAGATTTGGACTTGTTGAAACAATTTCAGTTTCTGTTCATGCTATTTCTATCCTTCTGTTTTTAATTCTGGTCTCATTTAATTTAGGTTTAGCTGTTTCTTTACAACTCTTGCATGGAGACATTGAACAAATCAGAAGGGAATACTCATCAGTATTTTCTCATGGAGTATCCATCACCAGGAAGTTGGGTTTTTCTAATATTATTATGCCTGGTAAGTGACTCAGAATGAACCACATGATGAAATATGGCTGTTTTGTCTCCTTTTGGCACTTGAGAAAGTTTTCAAACTGTCAGCTTCAAAGAGTTCAAATGGGCTGTGCTAAAGAATAAATTGAAATACTTAATTCTTTTTTTTTTTAATCTTTACATTTTTTTCACATCAGGATGGATAACTTGTGGGGGCCATGCCTGCTTTTCATTATGACCATAATAAGAAGGAAAACTGAAGTTGAATTCAGAAAATATTTTACCCTTTGGTGGGAAGTATTATTGAAGTCACTTAGGGGAAATCCTTACAAGTTTTGATAAGAACATTTATTAAGCAATGGTTAGCCTTTCTTGGAGGATTTTCCACCAGAAGTATATATGTATGTACTAAGCAGCCGTATGCAAATACCATATGTATTTTTAGTTCTATTTGTATATGTACATCAGATCTATATTAGCAACCAAAGGAGACTCCAAAGGAAAATCCCAAAAAGTGTTTCCGAGTGAAAAGGGTAGAGATTAAGGATACTCACACTATCAAAGTAAATGCCAAGTAATAGTCTTTCGTAGGGTTCTGCATTCTACCCTACACAACCGAGCAAAAAAATAGAAAAACCAAACAGTCTCAAATTGTTGACAATATTTTTAGAAACAAGATCCTTTAAGTCGCTGTTTAAATCCCATGTGTAAAAAGCGAACCATGAATATTGCTTCAGACGAGGCCCCTGTTACAGCTGTAAGAGTTAGTGGTGGGCTTGTTATCCATAAAGACCTAACATGTTGCAGAAACTGACCGGCATTGATCGCTATGACATTTGATCTCCTGATGGAAATCACTCACGCAGGGAGGGCTAAGAGAACAGCCTGGGAAGTTTCCTGAGATGACCTGACCCAGCTTAAAGACCCACTCTGCCTGAGCATCTCCTGTTACTATTGTCAAAAATGACTGTTTATAGCACTGTTTACTTGATGGCATGTTATCCATTGGCTCTTGGAACCATTCATTATTTCCTTCAGTTGCTATAAATAGCTAGTATTTCCTCTTCAGCAGAAAAGAAAAAAATTTCATCCCACTGGGAAGCAAATTGATGGGTAAATCGAATATAAAAAACATATTTTAGAACAGAATGCAGCCAGCTGCTGGAAGAATTCCTCAGCTTGGTCTCCGAGCAGTATCATTGAGAAATGGAAAAAATATTAAGCAACATGACACTTCACTGGCTGAATAATTGTCTGGGATGTGCTGTGCTCACGCAGCTCTTGTCTGGCTTTAATGATGGAAATGAACTTACTGTGGAATCAGGCTTGCTTCTTTCCCTTCCCTGCACCACGTGATGCTGACCAGGGACTCAATCTTCCCAGACACATGTCTGTAGTGCCTGAGACTGCAAGAGATTTTTTTTAAAGCACTTTCTTTTTCTTCCATTTTTTTCTTCTTCTTTGGCTTCTGAGTCTTACAAATTGGATGAAGAAAGGAGAGATGTGTGTATAAACTTAAACAGCTGAAAAGAAAGCAACTTTACAACTCAATGGAATGTTTTACATTGGCAAACATAACAGTCGTTGTTTTGTTTTTCTTTATTTTCAGAATTATGACTTGCTGATTAATTTACACTCTCTCACTCGTGGCTTTGATGAAAATTTGAGCTGAGTTTTCCATGAGAAAAACGTATATGAACAGCATTTCTGATCCCAGTGTTGTACCGACAGTCTGCTAATGTGATTTTTTTTTTTTCCCTTTCTCTAGACTTGTCCTCCAGGGTTAATTTGTGTTCTGATAGAGGTCAGGATGGGTGAGGCATGTGTTTATACCTACAGGACCTTCATTAACTTAGTCACTGCCTTTCTGCAGAATGAATTATCTGTGGTCCAGACACTAATGGGAACATACACACAACTTTTCTTGAGGGTCACAGAATGTCATCAATGCCAAACTCTTTTTGGAATGGGAAAAACATGGAAATAGAGATTCATCTCTTAGTCTGTCTTTTACACGGGTTGATCTCTGGAATGTCATCTGGTATAAAGAGGCAACCTGCCCCTCTGTTTTTGCCTTGTCACGAAGTCCTCTGTTACTAAGGGTCAGTCATTCAGCACTTTATTTCTTAGCCCTACCGAACTTCCAGAGAAGAAAATTTTCCCTCTGTGAAGCTCCATTACTGCCACCTACAAACCAAATAACCCTGCAGAAAGTTCCATGGTCTGGTCTCTGAGCTTATGAGAGGGAGGGCGCTGAAAATGTTTCAATCAGTGCTCTCCAATAGAAATACAATACAAGCCACAAATGTACCTTTAACTTTTCCAGTAACCACTTGAAAAAAAGGTAGGAAGAAAGAGATGAAATTAATTTTAACAGTATATTTTATTTAACACAATGCATCCAAAATATCCTTTTAATAGATAGTCCATATAAATATTTTGTAATGAGTTGTTTTACACTATTTCAACTTAAGTCTTTGAAGGCTGGTAACTGTTATACTTTACAGCACATCTCTTTTCAGCCAAGTCCCATTTCAAGGATTCAGTTGCCACGTGTGGCAGTGATTACAGGATTGAATAGCCAAGCCCTAAATGTCTTAACAGACTGTACAAGCAGAGCTTGAACCTTTGCTGAATATCAGGAAGGAGTAATTTTCCACCCACCAGACATTTTGGAACAAAGTCGGCTGATGTGTCAGGCATGTCATGGGCGATCAGGCCATGCCCTTCTCCCACCGTAAGGGTCCACTCTTATTCTGAGTTTATGGAGTCATCCTGGTCTGCATACTTTATCTTCCCTACCTGTACACACTCTCCTGGAGACTCATTCTCGTGTGTGTGTGTGTGTGTGTGTGTGTGTGTGTGTGAGTCGCTTAGTCATGTCCAACTCTTTGCAACCCCATGGACTGTAGCCCAGCAGGCTCCTCTGTCCATGGATTCTCACATAACAACCAGTAAAACTGTCCCTGTTTGTTGTGTGTGTGTGCTCAGTGGCTCAGTTGCATCCAACTCTTTGCGACCCCATGGACTGTAGCCCACCTGGCTCTTCTGTCCATGAGATTCTTCAGGCAAGAATACTGGAGTGGGTTGCCATTTCCTCCTCCAGGGGATCTTCCTGACCTAGGGATCAAACCCACATCTCCTGTGTCTCTTGCATTGCTACTGAGCCACTCTAATTAATACCTTCCAATGCATTCACTTTTAATACATCTTTAAAGTTCCTAATCCTACAAGGAATTATGGGGAAGTCGTAGAATGATGGGGCCATGTAGGGTTGAGATTTGGAGACTAGAAGACCTTGCTAAAAATTATTAACAGAGCCTATGTTTCAAATGGTTGCTAGCAATAGTAGCTGTGATAGTGATTTCAAGATTTAAGTTTATTTTCCAAGTGTCTTCAAAAGTAAGCCTCCTTTTTGTTTTTTAGGCAATAGTTCAGGTAAGTCAAGCTTCTATTTGGTCAAAGTTGACTAGATAATGATTTATAAGACTGGGGAATGAAAAATGTTGTAGGTATATTTGCCTCCCATTTAAGAAGATATATAGTTTTATTCTTTTAAAAATATATATATATATATATATATATATTATTAGTATTATTTACCACTTACTGGAAGAGATATGTACATCACCAGATGGAATTGCCTCAAATAATCATTCTTTTAGAGAAAGAGGTAGGAACCTACTTGACTTGGTCTTCTCTAAAAAATATATCCTAAATCTAACTAAAATTCACCACCCCCCAGGCCAAGTCATGGACCTCTACATCACACAGTTGCAACTGGCCTTTTTAAATCTGAACCCCCTGATCATGCCCTTACCAAGGGTATGGTGGTCTCTTAACCAACGAATGCCACAGTGACCAAGGAGAGAGCTGGTGCCCCCAGATTAGGAAGCTGACATGCCCCACTGCCTGTGGGTGTAGGACTTTCCCCAACTGCTACTATCAGAGATGCATGTGTGGTCCTAGAGTGTAAAGGGCACCCTGTTCCTGCTCCTTTTTCTCTGCACCACTGCCTGGAAAGCCCCTCATGACTGCTGTTGCTCATTTGCCAGTGCTTGTTTGATAGTCATCAAAAACAACTAATTAGCCTCCAATATTGTAAACTAATTAGCCTCCAATTAAAATAAATAAATTTAAATTAAAAAAAAATTAAAAATCTACCCCCTCAAAAGTTCAACATCTCAGAGTACTCTTTTAAAATAAAACAGAAACAAGAGCACCAGGTATGTTTTACTCAAGCATACTCCATGTGAGAAATCCAAAGTTAATTTTTCATCCCATGCATAAATTTTCCTTGTATGTGGTTTGCTTTGATTTCAATTACCTGGGAAGCTTGCCCTTGCCCCTTGCTCTGTCCCCTCCTTGAAGATGTCCTGAGGTGATGGAAGTTTAAGTGTGCATGGCATATTGTATTCATTTCCTATGGCTGCTGTAACAGATCAGCACAAATGGAGTGGCTTAAAACAATGCAAATGGACTACAGTTCTGGGGGTGAGAAATTTGCACGGGTCTCTCTGGGCTAATATCCCAGAATCAGCAGGGCTGTATTTCTTCTGATGATTCTGAAGGAGAATCCATTTCCTTGCCTTTTCTAGCTCCTGGAGGTGGCCTGTACTCCTTGGCTCATGGCCCCACATCATTCAACCTCCAATTCTCTCATCGTATCTCCTTCTCTGACTCTGACTTTTTGCCTCCCTCTTATAAGGATCTTTGAAATTAAATTGAGCCCATTCTCATAATCAAAGAAAATTTTCCCATCATAAGAGTCTCAACTTAATCATGTCTGTAAAACCCCTTTTGTCATGTAAGGTAACATATTCACAGGTTCATGGGATTAGGACCTGGACATCTTTGGGGAGGTAAGGAAGTGCCTGCTACACACACAAAGGGCCATCCAGCTCAGCTACATGTCCAGTGCATGAATTTCTTCCTCGGGTCCTAGGGGATGGTTTCCTGGCTGTACTTGAGTACTTAAATGGCCAAGATCACATCATCACATCTCATGTCATCTCTCCAAATGACTTTTCATGTTGAACTAGTTTCCTTTTACCTTCTGTCCACTGGGTTGAGTTTTTCTGCTTGTAACCTCAACATTTCAAAGTTCAGTTAACTTCTTGTCACCCTCATCTCTCCACTGATGACTGCCTTCTCTGTGTTGTTTATGGTCTGAAGCATACATGTTCTGTCTCATTCCTAGAAATGAAATCATTGCTTGACAACTGGTCTGGCCAATTAGGGTGGGACTAATATCTCCCTTATTTAGGGCATTGGTCTTTTGGAGGCAAAGGCTGAATTACGCTAGCTTATTTGATGAATGTTCTTACCTGTTGAATTACATTTTCATGGGTAAACAGAGATACTGGTAATACATTGGACATGTTTCTTAATCTCTGTACTTCAGTTTCCTCATCTGTGAAATGGAAATAATAGGACCTTGTTATAAGGTTTATGTGAGGATTTAATGAGATATTCTACTTACAGCATTTGGCAAAGTACCTGACTACTGTCTGTCTATCTACTACTAAGCACCATCATCATAATCTAAGTTCACAAAAATGCTATAGTCATTTACATATAGTCTTTTGTTTTTAAGAAGTACGGAAACTTTTATTTTCCAGCTTCAGAAGTGACAATAATTTTCTAGCACAGAAGAGGCACTGGACTAGCCCCTATGGCTGGGGACAGTGTTTTACTTGATGTGATGAGCTTGTCCTCTGTGACTTTATCCAAGGCATTCATAGGACAGAATCCAGGTTTACAGAACTGATAAAAGCCTGTTGCCCATTGAGGATAAGCCACAAATCAACCCCATTTGATTGTAGTTACTGAACTCTTTTTGAATTTGTTCCTACTTCTGTGGCCTTATCTTTATGTCATCTACAGTGATATTTTGAAGGCTTCCCAGTGAAACAGGGCCTGTGAAACAGAGGAAAGTGTCAAGCGCGTCAAATTTACAGAGTAATAAATTTAAGAGGTGCAAGGTGTTAATAAACATTGTCAGGCAAGTAGCTTTTCATGATTGGTGCTATGACTCCATTTCATGCCCACCTTATGATTTCTCTCTTAATTACCCAGGATTTGCTTTCTTAACATCATTTGGGCTTATTAGTTTCCTTTAGGTTGGCTTTCTCTAGAGTCAACCTCAAGTGTATTGACTTTAATTAACACTTGTTTCAACTTTATCCTTCAACATATTTTGGCAAAACATAGCACCTTGCAGTATTAGAACACAGCAAGCTATGGATTGCTGAGGGGGGTGGACGCATGTAGAATGTCATCCAGGAGAAATGTTCTTGTCATGTTTTCTCTTTTCAGAGAAATCTTACTTTAGTCTAAAAACTTTGCGAAATAAAAATTTTAAAAAAAAGTTTGGGGGAAGATAAAGAGGGTTTCAGGGACAGTGGCAGTTAAAGAACAGAAAAGTACAATGTGTGTATAAGGTGTTTTTATTTATGAATGTGTTGTATTCTAGAAATTCTACAGAAAAGGAAACATAACAAAGCAATCTTGTCCCTGCTACTGGCTCTCCCACCCCTACCCCTGCCTTTACCACCTCCCACTTGAGTGACACAGACACGTGAGGCCCAAGGTTTATCTTGCCCTGTCTAGACTAATGTCACAGACAGGAGACAGTGGCAGGGAAAGTTGGAATCCAGATCTCCTTATTCCAGTCTTCCCGAGACCCTACATTCTTTAGGCTTATTTGAACTCAGAAAAGAGAGAAGAATCCAGCTCAGTTATAAGCTAACCCAGCTGCAGGGGTCCATTTGGGAAGCGAAGGCCATATGAAACCTCCCTTTGGAAAGACAGCCTCGCTTCCACAGATGTCTCATCCTCTTAGTGAGGGCTTCTCTCATGGGACAGCCTCTCTGCCTCATTCAGCACCCTGTCCCCTTCTCTGTCTCACTTTGATCCATAGCTCTTAGCATTATTCAGGGTGCTCTGTGTTTTACTTCTTTGTTCAAAATCTTTTCCTACTAGACTCTAAGCTCTGCTGCGAAGGCATTTTTGCTTTGTCCATTGCTGAGTCTGCTGGACTTAAGATAACATCTGACACATAGTAGGTGCTCACAGTCTATTTGCTAAATGAATACATGGAGAAAGAATTTCGTGGCCCTGGTGGTATTTTACTCTCCCTCCATCCCTGTTGCTCTGCAGGGCCCAGCCTGCACACAGCGAGAAACAGGTTGTCTTGCAGACCTCCCTCCCTCCACTTTGCTTAAGCCAGAATTACTGGCCCTGCCAATAGATGAGTGTTGGAAGTCCCCCTCCCAAGAAGCACTTACTCTTCATTTCCAGGACAGTTAATCCCCATGTGGTTTGGACAGGCTGATCACTCATTATGAGAAATTTCTAAGGTAAAAGCCCCTGTAGCTACACTTCCCGTTAATCAGTGTGTGTTCTATAGGCTGTGTGTCACCTCAACCACTCATATGTCACCTACTCCAGAAGCAAAGGAATTTTCCTACTGCTGTGTGGGGGGTGTGTGTTCTAAAGTACCTTGATTTTTGTATTGTTTTTTTACCTGGCAAATCTGTTCATGGGAACAGTATTGTCAAGAATTTCCCCTCAGACAGTTGTTGAAATAGCACATGTGCAGACCATTAGCACTGCAGGCCTGTTTTGAGTTGAAACTGGTGAATTTGGAAGACATAGTTGGTGAGCTTATATTCTGCATTGGAATTGTTAAAATAAATAGTGTTGAGAATGTATGTGTGTATGTATGAATATATATATATATATAAATATATAGAAACTTAATGATAAATATATAGTAATTAAATGAATCAGGTTATAAAACTGTAGAGAATTTGTGAAATTTGTGGGATAATTTCCTAATTTTTTAAAAAAATTGAGATGGTTAAACCAGAAAACTTTCAGAGCATGCAAATGTGTGTGTTGAAATATGTTGCTTTTCTCCTGGAGTTCCAAGTTCATTGCCTTCTCAAGTTGGTTGTAGGAGCTACATGAGAGAACTAAGAAATTCATAAGACAGAGACCACTGTATCAGTTGTTTCCATTAATGTATTCCTTACATACACTTTCTAAAGAGGGCGTGAGATTTCATCTTTTTTAGAACTTACTCAGTGTCTCCCTTTTGTGGCCCATCTGTTTCCTGGTCAGGCAAGGTCATTTGCAAATGATGCTCTATTCAAAGTCCCCCTTTGTGGAGGAAGGTGGCCATGCACACTGGTATTCCCCCATAGTTTTGAAAGCTCGGGTACTTTCTTATATACATTTTGGTCAGAAAGTTTGATAAATTTCCCAAATGTGGGTACATTTGTATGGTTATTGTTCCTTTTGGTGATTTGCTTTCTTAAGGAGAGGTGTTTTTTTTTTTTAATTAGAACAAAGCAGTATTGCTTTTGAGTGTTCAAATGTTTGGAAGCGGTGTTAAGTAAAAGTACATTCAACCTTGCTGACCTCGCCAGTATTTACCTTCAAAAACTTTCTAGTCACACGTTGTTGACTTACTTCTCATGTCCGTATCCACTTATTGCCTACCCCTAATTTAATTCTTACAGGAGAAATAAAAGCAGGTTGTCAAGCGTGTTTGCCTCTCTTTGCCAGTTGGCATACAATTTCTATTTTTTTTTTCCTTGCAGTAGTAAGAAAGGGGCAAAATGAAAAAGCATTCAAGTTTCATAAATAGCCAATGGAGAAAAAACAATAGATGATATATGTGTACATAGACTAAGTCAGTTTGAATCCAGGGCCTTTCTCATTTGTTTTATAGCTTGATGGCAAGAAATATTAAGCCAAATGTCTCTGTATGACTGAATTATTCTACATCTGTGTTTGTAAAGCACTAATCTGGATTCTTCCAGGGGTGAGATCATTTCGTCCATGAAATTTAGAAGATTGAAATTGTAACTGTACCCTTTGCAGTCCTATCATTTTCTTCCACTTAAGTATTTCTTCTTCTGTAAGTGCCTTGACTATAAAGTATTGAGACTAGTTGCTTTGAACCACCCCTGCTCAGCTGTCATTCTGTAATCACACCTCATAAATGAAATGAAGGAAATGTTGAAAAATGGTAAAACTGAACAGCACCTTTCTACCCAGGTCCTTTATTTCCCTTCTAAATGTATGTTTTCAGTATTGCTAATTTCAAGCTAGCAGAGGCTGGCCTTGGCTTTCCTTGGATGTTGGCAGTAAGGGTGAGGATCTTATTATAGAAGTATAAATATTGTATGTTGTATGCTCTAACACTATTTTTTATGAACTAAACTTTTCCTTGATAGAGCACTCTATTATACTTCCTACTATATATATAATGCCGTTTCAATTTTCTTCTTCTGCTAGGTGAAATGCGGAATGATTTATATATCACTATAGAAAGGGGAGAATTTGAGAAAGGAGGAAAAAGTGTGGCCAGAAACGTGGAAGTTACGATGTTCATTGTAGAGAGTAGTGGCCAGACCCTGAAGGTACGTTAATGCTGAATTCTTTTTGGTAAAACAATTTCACATCCTTGCCTTGGGTTCATCTTTAGTGCAGTCAGTTAACTTATGATTTGCAGTATTTTCAATCTTATTTTTCTTCTCCACCCCCATGTAATTTGTTTGTTTGTTTTTAATCATGAAAAGATGGGAAATAAGCTTTCAGTTTGTTTAATTAATCATGTCAAAAACATCCTCATAGCAGCTACTCCTTAAATTCTGCATTTTTATCCCATTTCATTTTTTTCCCTTTCATCTGTTATAGTTTTGGAGAGGTATACTTTTTCTTTGTGGAGTTGGGTTTTTTTTTAGTTGCTCAGTCATGTCTGACTCTTTGCGACCCCATGGACTGTAGCTCTCCAGGCTCTTCGGTCCATGGGATTCTCCAGGCAAGAATACTGGAATGGGTGGCCATCTCCTTCTCCAGGAGATCTTCCCTAGCCAGGGATTGAACCCAGGTTTCCCACATTGCAGGCATTCTTTAGTGTCTGAGCCCATATTTAATCCTACATATTTTCATTATGACCAAAATAGGACGTGGAGATTAGAGTATTGCTAATCGGGGTGATCATATCAGATTCCTTTGTGGAAGAAGTATTTCATGGGAGCCCCGGGGCTTACTGAGTTTTATAGGAAGGCACAGAAGGCTTTTGGCTGTGGCTGGTTGAGAATTTTGCTTTGTAGTTGACTCCAAGTTGGGCACGCAGTTGCTCAGCTAGCATGTGTCACCGAGGTCCACCTTTGAGCAATTAGGCCCTGGGAGACCAGCCTCAGGATGAACCAAACACAGCCTGCCCGCAGAAGCAGGTGCAGAACAGCCCCGAAGAGGACTGAGGAAGTAATTTCACATTAAGTGCTGTTTTGGGAGCACACAGACACAGCAAAGCAATTGTTCTGCTCCTTCCAAAATCATCTTGAAATGAAGCTGTCTTTAACCTGCATGTTTCCTTTGTCAGGATTTTATATCCTTCGGCTCTGGAGAGCCACCGGCTAGCGAGTACCACTCCTTTGTGCTTTATCATAACAACAGCCCCAGGTGGTCCGAGCTGCTGAAACTTCCTATCCCCGTGGATAAATTCAGGGGTGCACACATCCGCTTCGAGTTTCGGCATTGTTCCAGTAAGTGGATGGAGTGTCTCCGTGGCCTTGTTATGTTGGGTACTGCTTACTAAGCTGAAACAACAGTGTGGCATAGTCTGTAGAAAGTGTGTCACAAACCAGAGACCTCCATGAGAAAGAAATGGAGGTGAATGGAATCCTGGGAGGTAAATGGTGCCATTCTCAAAAAACCCATAACCTCTATGGAAAGAGATGAAAAAGAAGGAGGAAACAAAGTAGCTGTAGAAATCTACAAGGTTTTTTTTAAGATGATCACTTTCATAAAAATCAATTCATCACTTTTACAGCCTAGGAAGACTACACAGAAAGAGGAGATGCATTATTAAAGGCCTGACTGGCTTGTGTGGTCTTAGGCACCCCTGACCCATGTGCTGTCTTTTCAGCCAGGAGCTGATCCAGCCCTTAGACAGCTCAAGGGAACCCTCGGGAACTTTCCTAGGCATGTGAAGTTACCAGGAAAGCCTCTGATTGGCTCAGATTCATATTTGATTTGTATATATCTATATCACTGTGCATTCTCAAACATGATTGGCACTTTACAGGAATAGCAAGGAGGCCAGAATGAGCAAGTGAGAGAGTTGGACATGAGAACCAGAGAGGGAGCAGCAGAACCAGATCCTCTGTTGTGTTTTAGGTCATGGGAAGGAGGACTTTGGACTTTATTTGGAGTGATAAAGAAGCATTAGAGATTTTAGATTGAAGTTAAGTCTGCCCACTGTATGGATGATAGATTGTAGGTGGGCCAGATGGGAACAGAAAAGCCATTCAGGAGTCTTTTGCAGAATTCCAAGTACGAGATTTAAGTGGTTTGATTCTTTTATACAGATTTATTGACAGATTGGATGTGAAGGGAGGAGAAAATTCAAGGTTGATCTCAAGATTTTGGTCTCAGAGTGAAGGGGTCATTTAATGAAGTGGGGAAGACAACAGGAAGAATCTGTTTGGAGAGAAAAAATCAAACATTCCATTTTAAATATGCTAAGTCTGAGAAGTCTATTAGATATTCAAGACATCAAGTAGACAGTTGAATGAGATCCAAGCTGGAGACTTAAACTTGATAATGAGAACATGTAGTTCATTGGTGTGCTGTAAATATTTAACCTGCACTCAGAGTGATGGAGAGGGGAGGGGAAGCCCTAAATTATAGCATTTGCTGATTTCCATGGGGTAAATACTCCCACCATGGTCAATTTCAAGCTGCCAACATGACATCACTGATCTTGTAGTTGAGGGAAGATACATATTGTCAGTTTTGTGAACCAGTACAGGTTAGCTCCAGCATATCACAGATATCCACGGTTTTCAAAGCCAGGAGACTGGACGAGATGTCTACGTAAAAAGTTTAGATAGCAAAGGGAAGTCCAAGGATGGATCCTTGGGTCATTGACACATTTAGATTTGGGGAGAGTGAGAAGTAATCATTAAGTAGATTAAAAAGGAATAGCCAGTGAGGTTGAAGGAGAATCAAGGAAAAATAGAACCTAGGAGACTAAATGAAGAAAGCTTTTCATAAGGGGATTGATCATGTGTCAGGTGCCAGTGATAAATAAAATAAGGACCAAGAAATGATCTCCTGATTTGGCATCATGGAAGTCATTGAACCTGACAGGTGGTTCTCTTGGATTTGTGGAGTTGAAAGCTGACTGGAGTCAAAGAGTAAGATGGAGAAAAGGAAGGACAGGCAGTGAGTACAGACAGATCTTTTAAGAAGCTTTGCTATAAGAAATACTGGTGAGCAGAGATGTGAGATAGTTGCTATAGAACAAGTAGGTCATAGGAAGTTTTTGCTGTTGTTTGTTTTTTTAAATGGAACTTTTAAAGTATGTTTGTTTGGGAGAGATAATTCAGTAGAGAGGAAAACCTGATGATGTAGAGAGTGGGGACACCTGTAGGAGCAGTGTTCTTGAGTTGGGGAAGGAGCACAGGACCTAGGACTCAAGGATAAAAATTAGCCTTGGGTGGGAGCGTGGGCAGTTCCGGGCTAGGAGGGCAGATGCAGGTGAGTGATAGGTGGATGCGAGGGTGTGAAGGAGTTCTCTCTCCATGAGCTGAAAGTGAAAGTATCAGGGTATTAGAGGCTTGAGAGACAAGGAGAATGGATGAAATTATTGTCCAGAAAAGTAGAGGAGTCTGCCGATTAGGTAAACGAAAGTTTGCCTGTCCCAGGATGCTTTTGTAGTTCAGTTCAGTTCAGTCGCTTAGTCGTGTCCAACTCTTTGCAACCCCATGAATCGCAGCACGCCAGGCCTCCCTGTCCATCACCAACTCCAGGAGTTCACTCAGACTCACGTCCATCGAGTCAGTGATGCCATCCAGCCATCTCATCCTCTGCCGTCCCCTTTTCCTCCTGCCCCCAATCCCTCCCAGCATCAGAGTCTTTTCCAATGAGTCAACTCTTTGCATGAGGTGGCCAAAGTACTATTAGTGTGCGTTAATTAAGCTTAGGTTAGGCATAGAATAAGCCACAAATTGGATTCTGCCAAGGTATAGTGTTATGAGTGGACATGTGGAAGGGGGAGTGTTGAGGGTATTTTCACTGAGGTGATTAGAATGATGGGCCATAGAAATGGGAGGTGGGAGTGAAGGGGTAAGGAGTGGTGAGTTGATATATTGGAGGTCCCAGGGGGCAGAATTGTTCAAGTTGAGCTACAAGAAGAAACATATTGCAAAGTCAAGAGGTGGAATCCATAGATTCAGGGGTTTTATTAATAAAAGGGGATTGTATTATACATATTATACATAATAGTCTATTTAGTTCATTAATCCTGATCTAATAGCTTAGGAAAAAAGGCTATGTACTTTAAACTTTACTTGGTATTTATTTTTATTTTATAACCAAGGGCAAATTTAGGGAAGCTATTGCTTTGTTCCTTACCTTTGCTAATTTTATGCATCTTGGAATTTTTTTTTTATCTTTCCAAATTGAATACCGAAAACCACACCAAAAAGACAGTCAAAGCAACTTAAGAAATTATTTCTAAATAAGTCTTGCCCTCTAAATCACAAGTTCCATACCCAGCACACTCACTGACTTATAAATCTCTTTCCAGAGATCTTTGCTGTGACTTTTGTTTGAAGACTGTTGGTATTTCCCCATTTTCTCTCTAGGCTTGAAATTAATGATTTAAAAAGAAAATCCTTCACTGTAATCACAATTCAGGGCTGCCCTCATGCTAGGAACCTAAGCCAGCCAGCTAAAATTACTCTGTGCACAGGGTTCCACATCCCTGTGGTTAAATGCCAGAAACAATTGGAAGGGGATAATGTGTTTATTATTAGAGTCTCTTGTCCGATCCTCAGGATTTCCATATCTGACTCCTCTAGCATGGGGCTTACTGTATCCCAAAGCTGGATTTTTCTGTCAAGTAAAACCGCCACTTCCGCAGTTGTGTAGGCAAGAATAACAGGCCAGCGCATGACGGCTGCCAGCCTGCAACTCCTCTGCACGTCTAAATACAAGGGCAGAGTCCAGTTGAACAAACCAGATTCTCTTTCTTACGGTCTTCATTTTTGGAGAAGCTGAAGCTGGGTGGAAAGTACTAGAATGGCACACAAGAGGTCTGGAGCAGGTAACATTGTGATAGACCTCTCAGTTTCCTTATCTGTAAACAGTTGCCAATGACCCTTGTTCTAGCCATTGTAATTCAGTTGGGTTTTCATCGGAAAACCTCATTGCCTCATTTCTGGCACACAAATACTACTGCAGTAAGCTCTTATCAACTATTGATTGCAGTTTGTGTTTGTCTGTGTGCCTGATTCCAAGGAGGTGGCTTTCAGAGGTCTCTGTTTATACATGTGGCTGTAGGGAGAGTTCATTCATTCACTCATTCATTTATGTTCCATACATTTGTTGGGAACCTACTATGTTCTTGGCATTCTTTGAGATACCAAGCATAGAGTAAAATAAAGCAGACAAGTATCTTGCCCTCTGTGGTGCTTATGAGAAGGGGTGGAGGTTGGGTTGTGAGGAGAAGAAACAGGAAATCTACAACTTCAAAAAACAAACAAACAAAACACATAATTTCAAATAGTGAATCCCTTGAAGAAAATTAGTCAAGGAATATAACTTATGGTTATGAGGCAGGACTATGGGGTTAGAGGGTGGCCACTGTAGACAGAAGTCCCATCATAAGAGCTGCTCTTCATTGTATAAAGGGTGCGGATGTGTGTGTGGGGTGAGGGGTGGGGAGTGTTCTATTTCTTCATGATCACTCATGTCCCCAATCTGTGTGTCTGAACACAGTGTGTAAGCATACACTGAAATAACTGATTCTTTTTTTTTTCCCCCTTCTACAGCAAAGGAGAAAGGAGAGAAGAAATTGTTTGGATTCTCCTTTGTTCCCCTGATGCAGGAAGATGGTAGGACACTTCCAGATGGCACACATGAGCTCATTGTGCATAAGGTAACATCAGTCAGAGGTTGGGGTAGTTGTGAAAAACAGGGCAGAAGTACTAACTCACAGTCTTATCCTCACTCTGGAAAAGAGAAGAAACGGACTGCAAAGATACTCTTTTGGATGATTGCTGGCAGAGAGAGTGCATTTTTGAGAGTAGTATCTCTAGATTCTATCATATTCTGACACGTATTTTAAAGATTTTTTTTAAACTTAATTGAAATAACGGTATTTGGTTAAGTCTATAGGGTGACCTTGAAATCCTATCCATGGCTGTGATAGGATTAGATAAACCTTACAAATAAGGTTTTTAATATTTTAATATATTAATATTTTTAAAATATTCCCAGTACTTGCTTTCTTATCTGTGTACCCCAGAAGCAGATTTTGCAAGGTCACCTTTCTGTTTGTCTTATTTGCTGCTCTCACAAAGCAAGGGAGAAGTAAGTAGCTGTTCCTTGTTATGACAACTTCAGTGGTTGTTACTCTATTTTTTGCCATAAGAATTGGCATGCAAAGATTTGGGGAAAAAAAATATAGTGTAGTAGGCAATAAAAAGAAAATGCACCTAACAAGAGATCCTTAGGAATTATCAGAGAATACTAGTAATAATGAAATATAGAACAGAAGCAGTTGCAACTATGAAATCAAGCACTAAAGTATATGATTTTCTACAAAATCTTTCTCCTTTGCATTTCTCTATTTCTGTAACCACACACTCTTCCAGGCTCTTGTCAGCTCTCACCTGGGCTCACTAGTCCTGCCTCCCTGGGCCTTCTCTCCCTTTAGTTCATTTTCCAGTCAGCCATTAGGGTGACCTGTCTAAGGTGCAAATCTTACCAGGCCCCTGCCTGACTTCAACCCATGGAAAAGCTTCCCATTGCCAACAGTGGAAATGGCAGGCTTTCAGGTATGTCGGGCTGCCTTCTCCCTTATGCCTCTGCTGCTGCTGCTAAGTCGCTTCAGTCATGTCCGACTCTGTGCAACCCCATAGACGGCAGCCCACCAGGCTCCCCCATCTCCAGTCAAGAACACTGGAGTGGGTTGCCATTTCCTTCTCCAATGTGTGAAAGTGAAAAGTGAAAGTGAAGTCGCTCAGTCGTGTCTGACCCTTAGCGACCCCATGGACTGCAGCCTACAAGGCTCCTCCATCCATGGGATTTTCCAGGCAAGAGTACTGGAGTGGGTTGCCATTGCCTTCTCCGCCCTTATGCCTCATCATCCCATTTCCAGTCCTCTACCTAATGCTCCAGTCACTTCCTACCTGCTGGTTCCCCCCAGCTCCACGTGACATTCCTGCAGTCATGCTTCCCCTGTCTCCCAACAGTTGGCTCCTCCTCATCTGCAGAGGCTCACCTGGGCCAGAACCTTGGGAAAACAGTCCCCACACCCTAGTTCCTACTCTCTGTGTTCCCAGCTGACTATGTGCCCATCCATGAGTTCTCCAGGTATCTGCACAAATCTCTTACCATTGTCCTCATTACATTGTCAGATGGTTGTCTGATGACCCCTCAACTCACCATGGTAGGTTTAGGAGCCCTTCAGGAGCAGCAGCTGAGTCAGAGGGGTTCTGGCATGTGGCAGATGTGCAGTGAAGATACACTGAGTGAAGGAAGGATATGACAGAGACTTTCTTTACATTTGGATTATTGCTGGTAAAATGAGTGTTCATGCATAAGACACCGGGTAATTTTTGTTTGTGCATTGATATGTATGTGCATATTTCTTGAATCATTTATTTTCTGGTTGTTTGTTCAGCACATTGACTACCACAGACCATGGGGCAGACATTCTTCTAGCAACTGGGAATATAGTGGTGAATAAGACCATTAAAGTTCCGCCATTTCTGACACATACATTCTGTAGACTTCAAAAGTGACTTAAAGGAATTTGTGATGTTAAAATACAGAGAATAAATATTTTCAAGTAGAGTAACACTGAGGCACACAGAGGAGCTAAATGCACTAGACATGTGAGATGATCTATTTATATAAATAAAGGTCTGTGGCCCCTTTATGTGAGATGGGTAATATAACAGGCTGTGTCTTCAGCTACAGTTTTCCAAAAGACATAAGTGGCACTTGATGTGAATGTTTGTGATCTTGACTCTGTGTACCATTAAATCTTCACACAGAAAAGGCAGGGCTAAGGTAATTATTAACTTCCTAATAATATTTAGAAGAATAAATCACTTCTTTATGACATGTCACAAGGCTTTCCAAGTGGCACAGTGGTAAAGGATCCACCCACAAATATAGGAGATGCAAGAAACGTGGGTTTGATCCCTGGGTCAGGAAAATCCCCTGGAGGAGGAAATGGCAACCCACTCTAGTATTCTTGCCTGGAAAATCCCATGGACAGAGGAGCCTGGTGAGCTACAGTCCATGGGATCGAAGAGAGTCAGACACGACTGAGCGTACATGACATTTCACAATGTAGGCTGTCTCACCTGTGGATTGGAGGGTGTTTTTGGGTGGCAGGTACTAACTTTCCAGTCAAGTCTGGGTTGACTTCCTCTAAAGAAGTATAAATAATATTAAGACTCTTAGTTGCTGATTAGAGATACCAATGTGCTTAAAATGCCGGGAGGACAGGTAGCAAGGCTTGCTTCTCCGTGTGAGCATTTAGCATCCAACTGGTATTGGTTCCCAGGCATAGGCTCATTCTACTCCATTACCTGGGGTCTGTCAGGATGCCTTGGACAGAACCACCATTTTTCTCAAAAGTGGAGCTTTGAATCATCTCAAGCCCTTAAACAAATTTTCAATGAATACACAGAATTCTGATACAGAAAGCGTAAGAAAATTTATTTGAGCATCAACAGTGTAAAGAGCAGCTCTTCCCAGTGATCTCCCTCCATCACAAAGGAGGCTCAGGATGGTATCTGTAGATCATCTCATGCGGGGCAGGCCTACGTTGTGTAGACCCATGAGGAAGCATTAGCTCTGCAGAACAACCCTAAGTAACTGAGTCTTATGATTAGGATTATTCAGTGTTGCTTAAAGAGAACTGGAATACCTGCCAAGCATAACATCTTTTGTTTTTCATCTAGTTGATGCCATGGTTTTCTTTTTCATAGTACTGAGCCAAGAAGTTCAATTTCTACTTAAGGGCACTTGTGGGTTATGATTATAAAATGATATTATGAGCATAATGTTATTCTTCCTCTGCCATGATGGGCAGTCTCACAGCCTACTGACAATTACAGGCTTGAATTTATTAATTTAAAAATTTGAACAAAAAAGGAAGCTAAGAAGAGGAATAGATTTCAAATTACTGGGTAAAAAAATAGTCCATTTAATAAGTGATGTTGAGATAATTGAGATGGCCACAATAGGTGCTGCAGGGAAAAGTTAAACTCTGGATTCCTGCCTTGCTTCTTATACCAAAGCAAATTCCAATTAAATGTAAAAAATAAAACTGTAAGAGCCTTTATAATATGAATGAACATTTTTAGAAAGTTAAGGGAAGGAGGGCCTTTCTCATGATGCCTCTTCAATGTTAGAAATTAGGTACACCCCAAATGTATAAATTTAGCTACATAAAGTTTAAAACTGATTTATTTATAAGATCATATGGACTGTAGCCTGCTAGGCTTCTCTGTCCATGGGATTTTCCCAGAGTGGGTTGCTATTTCCTTCTCCAGGGGATCTTCCCAACCCAGGGATCAAACCCAGTCTCCCACATTGCAGGCAGACTCTTTACCATCTGAGCCACCAGGGAATCCCTCATAGTAGGATATATAAAATCTACTTTCCTCCTCATGTAAGGTTCTGGTTTAGAAGATTCATTTCTGCAGTGAACTAAGGAAAAAAAAAAAAAAGTGGTATGTTGAAAATTGTTTAATAGCCTAATTTGGGCCTAAAATTATGATAATAATTTCCCCTTGTGACAGTGACTGGACTTCTGAGTGTGTTTTAAGGAAATCATTGTGACAAAGTTGTTATCAGTCAGTGGTCTGGCAAGAACCTGGACTCATCCTTTAGGGCAGGAGCTAAAGAATTCTGAGGGCAAAGCTCCCTTTCAGAGTCATTTTCACCTTTACATAATTGATAGTATGTTTGCAGTGGTACTCCATGGAGATAACCTCTGAAATCTACAAAAATCCAAATATTATAGCTTTAGAAAGGGAAGTGAAAGAACTTGATTAGTCATCATTAAAGATTTTGTGCTTCCAGGGCCCCTTTTCACCTCTGAGGACATCAGTCATATCTCCAAGTTGTTGATGGCTAAGTCCAAAACTTGTCTTTGGACTTCCTAAGTTGATTGTAACAGCATTTAGTCTTGCTAAGTTTTGTTATTTTGCTGCATTCTTCTAGGTTTGTTGTCTTCCTTAAATTTGTAGAGATATTTTTGGCTACTCATTGCCAGCTACCTGCTGGAAAGCAAAGTTAAGAAAAGAGATTGAAATAATAAGCTTAAGAAAATTCATTTTCCAAGAGTCAAGTCTGTTAAGGATAATAATATGAAGGTCCAAAAAAGGGTAGGAAGTTTATTAACTGTACTCAAGTTTCCATTCTTAACTATTCTAGTGAAGGATTTTTATTTCTTTGAAGTACATGCTTAAATACTCTTGGGTCTAGTTTGTATGTATAGATAAACAAGTAATAATATAGTCTACTTTTAAAGAAATTGGGTTTGCAAATTCATTATGTTGATTAACACCACTATGACTCAAGTGACCCAACTCAGCCAGACTGGGGATTTACTTAGTAGAGAATCTGATTCCTTAGGGTGGGATTTATTGCTTCTGAGCAAGAGAAGGGCCAGATAAGAAATCAGCTAAATAGAGCATGATCATGTATCCTGGTTGGAAAGGGATTAGTTTAATGTATGGCCTAGATTGCAAGAGTCTTTGATGAATTCATCACTTTTGCTCCCTAGAAATTTGTTCATAAATGCTTTGTGTCTCGTTTTTTCCCTGCAATGTTTCAGTTTCTTGTGCTATACTCCAGTTTCCCACCTGGTCCCTAGAAGTCCAGCACAGCCTCTCTGCACTAGTTACCATCTTTGAGGTGAATTTCTCAGATTGAGTTACTTTCCACTTATCCTTTCCTATATGATGTTTGTATTTATAAGTAAAATGAAAAAATGACAGGAGGCTGAAAAATTTAATAGACTGATAGGTTTGCCACCCATCTTGCTGTGCAGAAAACTCTACATACTTCTCCAACAATTCTGAAAGAGACACCCCTGTAAGTGAAAGTCGCTCAGTCATGTCCAACTCTTTGCAACCCCCTGGATGACACAGTCCAAGGAATTCTCCAGGCCAGGATACTGGAATGAGTAGCTGCCGGGGCCCAGCCCCGGTTGGATCCAGGGATTCCCTCAAGATGACGGCGTCAGCGATTAGAATAGCGATAGCTTAATTAAGTATTAATTAGAGATATAAAGAGTGGTTAAATAGGGATAGCTCAGTGAGAAAATTCAGTGGAGAAAAGAGGCTGAATAATTTGGTTTACGTGGAAAACCAATAAAACTCCAAGACAAGGAGTTTGTGTCACCTACGTAGGCCTACGTAGGAGACGCAGGCGTCCTCCTGTTCTCCTGAAGGAGAGGAGACACTAAGGCCTCCCTGGTCAGATCTTAGAAGTCCAGTCAAGATTAGTAGGCTTGACGAGCCTCCACACTCCAGATGGGAATTCAGCCAGGAGGTGAGAGAAAGAATGACATGGGGAGACCAAGCTTCAGTGAGCAAGGCCCATAGCTTTATTCTCCGTTATTTTCAACAGGGGCTTTTATACCCTAAGTTGCACATAGAGGATAATAGGGGGTGTGAAATCATGCAAAGTCAGCAGTCTTTGATCCTTATCGAAACCAGGGTTTCTTTTCTGCAAACGTATCATATACAAATGGTTTAGGTGATTTACATCATCTTCTGGCCAGAAGGCCTGCTAACATTTTATGACTCTAACAAAGGTTTGTCAACCATAAGACTTATTTTCTCTAAGAGTAATTATTTTAAAGTTTGGCGCCATCCTCTGAAGGTGTTAAAGTTGCATTCCTATAGGGCAGAGGTGCAGTGGGTTTACAACAAAGGAAAGAATTTATTACCTTAAGGGTCTAAAGTTGTTAACACCAAGGCCACTACTTATTTTTTCTACATACCAACTATATTAATTAATACACTTCCAAGGATACAATACAGGGGATGTGGAAACTTGGCAGCAAGCATTGGCTCAACAATGAAATATTCTACTAGTTCTATTCTGACAATTTCTAACTCTCCGAGAGGCTCTATACTATTTGAATATCTTAAGCTTCCTGTGCCTCTCGTGGTTGGGAGACTGTAAACAATCGTATGCATAGCTGTAGGAGTCCGGGTAAACCTGTCAGGCAAGTTAGAGAGCCATCTGAGGGGTTTGTGAACTAAAACACTCTTGTTGTGCCCAGGAACTTTATTAACTGGAGCTGTAAGTTAACTCTTTTTCAGAGAGGGAGATGGTGGTGGGGGACAGCCCCCCATAAAGTCAGAGGTATAGGTGAGAGCACAAAGCAGTAAGGCAGGCAGACTCTGGTTTTGGGGTAGACGCTCAGGCAGGCCCAGAGGGGCACCCCTTGAATTCTGGCTCGCCTTGCCCACCAGAACTCTCCCACATAACCTTGTTATGGGCAGGGACTCCCGTGCTGGCTCCCGGCAAGTAGCCTTTCCCTTCTCCATGGAATCTTTCCAACCCAGGGATTGAACCCAGGTCTCCTGCATTGCAGGCAGATTCTTTACCAGCTGAGTCACAAGGGAACCCCACAAGGACACCCCATAATCATGAGCAATAAATCTTAGACAAGCACAAAACATATCTGTCCCCCCTGGGCTTAGGCATAGGAGCACTGGTCACATGACCCTTGTTTTGTTACAGACTATGAGAGAAATTAGGTAGCATACACCTGCAAAATTAAATTAAAATGTAAATAGCCTGGTAAATTTAGCATAAAAGTAAGCCAAACCAGACTTCCCTGTAGCTCAAATGGTAAAGAATCTGCCTGCAAGGCAGGAGACCAGGGTTTGATCTCTGGGTTGGGAAGTTCCTTTGGAGAAGGGAATGGCAATCTACTCCAGTATTCTTGCCTGGAGTATTCCGTGGACAGAGAAGCCTGGCAGGCTATAGTCCGTGGAGTGGCAAAGAGTCGGACATGACTGAGCGACTAACACAGTCCAGCACAAACTAAATCAGGCAAAGAAAAAGAAAGGAAAAAAAGCTAAGATAACTTAATAAGTGGACTTGGTCTCAGCCCTGAAGGCTACTAATGTGATGGGCAGCAAGTGCTTTCATTCTCAGTAATTAATACTATTACACAATCTTTTAAAATCTCTGCCTTTGCTGATCTCTGGCTCTCCTGATGAGAGAGCTTCCTGTGTGGCCTCTGAAGTAGAGAAAGCTCCTCTTCTGAAGCCTCATGTTCAGTGTCCTGACTCTAGATCTCTTTAAATGCCCCAGTGCATGTAAAGATACCATTCTCCATCCTTTTGTAGAGTTTCCATGCCCTCTCTCTATAAGGCTTATTCCATACAACATGGCAACTTTCTACCTGTCCTGGTTACTGTCTCTGTTGTTCAGTCACTAAATCATGTCCAAATCTTTGTGACCACATAGATTGAGCACACCAGGCTCCTCTGTCCTCCACTATCTCCCAGAGTTTGCTCAAATTCCATTGATTCCGTGATGCTATCTAACCATCTCATCCTCTGTCGCCCTCTTCTCCTTTTGCCTTCAGTCTTTTCCCAGCCTCAGAGCGTTTTCCAATGAGTTGGCTCTTCGCATCAGGTGGCCAAAGTAATGGAACTTCAGCTTTAGCAACAGTCCTTCCAGTGATTATTCAGGGTTGATTTCCTTTAGGATTGACTGGTTTGATCTCCTTGCTGTCTAAGGGACTCTCAAGAGTCTGCTCCAATACCCTATTTTGAAGGCATCAATTCTTCAGCACTGAGCCTTCTTTATGGTCCAACTCTTTATGTCAGCAGAGATGTCTGTGCTTTTTTAATATGCTCTCTAGGTTTGTCATAGCTTTCCTTTCAGGGAGCAAGTGTCTTTTCATTTCATGGCTGCAGTCACTGTCCGAAGTGATTTGGAGCCCAAGAAAACCAAATCTGTCACTGCTTCCACTTTTTCCCTTTCGGTTTGCCATGAAGTGATGGCACCAGATGCCATAATCTTAGTTTTTTGAATGTTGAGTTTCAAGTCAGCTTTTTCACTCTCCTCCTTTACCTTCATCGAGAGGATCTTTAGTTCCTCTTCACTTTCTGCCAGTGAAGTGATATCATCTGCATGTCTGAGGTTATTGATATTTCTCCCAGCAATCTTGATTGCACCTTATGATTTATCCAACCTGGCATTTCATATGATGCAGAGTGACAATATACAGCCTCGATGTACTCCTTTCCCAGTTTTGAACCAGTCTGTTGTTCTACATCTAGTTCTAAGTTTGTGTCTTGACCTGCATACAGATTTCTCAGGAGACAGGTAAGGTGGTCTGGTATTCCCATCTCTTTAAGAATTTTTCTGCAGTTTGTTGTGATCCACACAGTCAAAGGCTTTAGCATAGTCAGTGAAGCAGAAGTAGATGCTTTTTCTGTGATCCAACTAATGTTGGCAATTTGATCTCTGCTTCCTCTGCCTTTTCTAAATCCAGCTTGTATACCTGGAAGTTCTCAGTGCACATACTGTTGAAGCCTAGCTTGAAGGATTTTGAGCATTACTTTGCTAGTATATGAAATGAGTGCAGTTGTACAGTAGTTTGAACATTCTTTAGCACTGCCCTTCTTTGGAACTGGAATGAAAACCGACCTTTTCCAGTCCTGTGGCCACTGATGGGTTTTCCAAATTTGCTGATATGTTGAGTGCAACACTTTAATGGCATCATCTTTTAGGATTTGAAGTAGCTTAGCTGGAAATCCATCCCCTCCACTAACTTGTTCAGAGTAATGCTTCCTAAGGCCTACTTGACTTCACACTCCAGGATGTCTGGTTCTATTTGAGTGACCATACTATCAAAATTATCTGGGTCATTAAGACTTTTTTGTATAGTTCTTCTGTGTATTCTTGCCACCTCTTCTTAATCGCTTCTGCTTCTGTTAGGTCCTTGCTGTTTCTGTCCTTTATCATGCTCATCCTTGCATGACATGTTCCCTTGTTGTCTCCAATTTTCTTGAAGAGATCTCTAGTCTTTCCCATTCTATTGTTTTCTTCTATTTCTTTGCATTGTTCATTTAAGAAGTCTTTCTTATCTCTCCTTGCTATTCTCTGGAACTCTGCATTCATTTGGGCATATCTTTCCCTCTGTCCCTTGACTTTTGTTTCTCTTTTTTCCTTAGCTATTTGTAAAGCTTCCTTAGACAACCACTTTGTCTTCTTGCATGTCTTTTCCTTGGGGATGGTTTGGTCACCCACTCCTGTATGGGGTTACAAACCTCTGTCCATAGTTCCCTTCTTAATCCTCATAACAACTACTGACAAGACTTTACCATTCTGCCTGCCTCACTACTTCCCCTGTCCTTAACAGAGAAAACATAAACCATCAGACAGGAACTTCCTTAAATCCATGTGTTCTCTCCTCTGCCACCTGCACACTTATCTGCCTCCTTCCTTTCCTTCCTGCTTCCTGTCTCAGGGGTGGGGCAAGACTCCTTCCCTTCAAGGCTAATGCTTCCACCTGCTTCTCTCAGGATCTTCCTCTTCTCCTGGCTCCCCTTAGCTTGCTTCTGTTAGCATTCCCTCTTGTTTCCTCTCTTCTGGCAGTGTTATCAGATTTTTAACACTCTAAAGCCTTTTTCTTTTATTTATTTTAATTGGAGGCTAATAACTTTACAATATTGTAGTGGGTTTTGCCATACATTGACATGAATCAGCCATGGTTGTACACGTGTCACCCATCCTGAACCCCCTCCCACCTCCCTCTCCATCCCATCCCTCAGGGTGATCCCAGTGCACCAGCCCTGAGCACCTTGTCTCATGCATCGAACCTGGACTGGCAATCTGTTTCACATATGATAACATACATGTTTCAGTGCTGGTCTCTCAAATCATCCCATCCTCATCTTCTCCCACAGAGTCCAAAAGACTGTTCTATATATCTGTGTCTCTTTTGCTGTCTCACATATAGGGTCATCGTTACCATCTTTCTAAATTCCATATATATATGCATTAGTATACTGTATTGGTGTTTTTCGTTCTGACTTATTTCACTCTGTATAATAGCCTCCAGTTTCATCTACCTCATTAGAACTGATTCAAATGTATTCTTTTTAATGGGTGAGTAATATACCATTGTGCATATGTACCAGAGCTTATCCATTCATCTGCCGATGGACATCTAGGTTGCTTCCATGTCCTGGCTATTATAAACAGTGCTGCGATGAACATTGGGGTACACGTGTCTCTTTCAATTCTGGTTTCCTCAGTGTGTATGCCCAGCAGTGGGATTGCTGGGTCATATGGCAGTTCTATTTCCAGTTTTTTCCATCTGTATGTCTTCTTTGGAGAAATGTCTGTTTAGGTCTTTGTCCCATTTTTTGATTTGGTCATTTATTTTTCTGGAATTGAGCTGCAGGAGTTGCTTGTATATTTTTGAGATTAATTCTTTTTCACTTGCTTTGTTTGCTATTATTTTCTCCCATTCTGAAGGCTGTCTTTTCACCTTGCTTATATTTTCTTTCGTTGTGCAAAAGCTTTTAGGTTTAATTAGGTCCCATTTGTTTATTTTTGCTTTTATTTCCATTACTCTGGGAGGTGGGTCATAGAGGATCCTGCTGTGATTTTTGTCAGAGTGTTTTGCCTATGTTTTCCTCTAGGAGTTTTATAGTTTCTGGTCTTACATTTAGATTTTTAATCCATTTTGAGTTTATTTTTGTGTATAGTGTTAGAAAGTGTTCTAGTTTCATTCTTTTACAAGTGGTTGACTAGTTTTCCCAGCACCACTTGTTAAAGAGATTGTCTTTTTTCCAGTGTATATTCTTGCCTCCTTTGTCAAAGATAAGGTGTCCATAGGTGCATGGATTTATCTCTGGGCTTTCTATTTTGTTCCATTGATCTATATTTCTGTCTTTGTGCCAGTACCATGCTGTCTTGACGACTGTGGCTTTATAGTAGAGCATGAAGTCAGGCAGGCTGATTCCTCCAGTTCCATTCTTCTTTCTCAATATTACTTTGACTATTCGAGGTTTTTTTATATCTCCTTACAAATTGTGAAATTATTTGTTCTAGTTCTCTGAAAAATACTGTTGGTAGCTTGATAGGGATTGCATTGAATCTATAGATTCCTTTAGGTGGTATACTCATTTTCACTATATTGATTCTTCCAATTCATGAACATGGTATATTTCTCCATCTATTTGTGTCCTCTTTGATTTCTTTCATCAGTGTTTTATAGTTTTCTATATATAGGTCTATTGTTTCTTTAGGTAGATTTACTCCTAAGTATTTTATTCTTCTCATTGCAATGGTGAATGGGATTGTTTCCTTAATTTCTCTTTCTGTTTTCTCATTGTTAGTGTATAGGTATGCAAGGGATTTCTGTGTGTTAATTTTATATTCTGCAACTTTACTATATTCATTGATTAGCTCTAGTAATTTTCTGGTGGAGTCTTTAGGGTTTTCTATGTAGAGGATCATGTCATCTGCAAACGGTGAGAGTTTTACTACTTCTTTTCAAATCTGGATTCCTTTTATTTCTTTTTCTTCTCTGATTGCTGTGGCTAAAGCTTCCAAAACTATGTTGAATAGTAGTGGTGGGAGTGGGCACCCTTTTTTTGTTCCTGAAATTAGGGGAAATGCTTTCAATTTTTCACCATTGAGAATAATGTTTGCTGTGGGTTTGTCATATATAGCTTTTATTATGTTGAAGTATGTTCTTTCTATTCCTGCTTTCTGGAGGGTTTTTATCATAAATGGATGTTGAATTTTGTCAAAGACCTTCTCTGCATCTATTGAGATAATCATGTTTTTTATCTTTCAATTTGTTAATGTGTGTGGTGTATTACATTGATTGATTTGCAGATATTGAAGAATCCTTGCATCCCTGGGATAAAGCCCACTTGGCCATGGTGTGTGATCTTTTTAATGTGTTGTTGGATTCTGATTGCTAGAATGTTGTTAAGGATTTTTGCATCTATGTTCATCAGTGATATTGGCCTGTAGTTTTCTTTTTTTGTGGCATCTTTGTCAGGTTTAGGTATTAGGGTGATGGTGGCCTCATAGAATGAGTTTGGCAGTTTACCTTCCTCTGCAATTTTCCGGAAGAGTTTGAGTAGGATAGGTGTTTACTCTTCTCTAAATTTTGGGTAGAATTCAGCTGTGAAGCCCTCTGGTCCTGGGCTTTTGTTTGCTGAAAGATTTCTGATTACAGTTTCGATTTCTGTGCTTGTGATGGGTCTGTTAAGATATTCTATTTCTTCCTGGTTCAGTTTTGGAAAGTTATACTTTTCTAAAAATTTGTCTGTTTCTTCTAAGTTGTCCATTTTATTGGCATATAGTTGCTGATAGTAGTCTCTTATCCTTTGTATTTCTGTGTTGTCTGTTGT
Source organism: Bubalus bubalis (assembly GCF_019923935.1). Taxonomy (NCBI): domain Eukaryota; kingdom Metazoa; phylum Chordata; class Mammalia; order Artiodactyla; family Bovidae; genus Bubalus; species Bubalus bubalis. The sequence goes on from NC_059164.1 coordinate 56,065,923, forward strand.
GATTTCTCCATTTTCATTTCTAATTTTGTTGATTTGATTCTTTTCCCTTTGTTTCTTGATGAGTCTGGCTAATGGTTTGTCAATTTTATTTATCTTTTCAAAGAACCAGCTTTTAGCTTTGTTGATTTTTGCTATGGTCTCTTTTGTTTCTTTTGCATTTATTTCTACCCTAATTTTTATAATTTCTTTCCTTCTACTAGCCCTTTTTCTTTAAAGACAAACTACATTGTAATAGCTACCACACTGTTTCTTCCTGTCCCATGTAAGCCACCTGCAGGAAAGGCTGGTCTTCACTCACTGTCTCTACTTCCCTCCATCCCATTTGTCCCTTGGGCTACTTTCTGTCCTCGAAGCTCAAATGAAGTTTTCCCCTCAAGGTCACTAGCACCTACACTGGCCAACCTTCTAGACACTTCCTAAATCTTCCCTTACTTGACTTCCCTATGATGTGTAATACTATTGATTGCCCTTCTTGAAAATCCCACATTTCGTGGTCTGACAGTGTTCTCCTGAGTCTGATCCTTCTACTCCTTTGAGTACTCTTCTCTCTTATCTGTATTAAAAAAAAAAAATTATTTAGTAAAGTATGTTTTTGTTGCATGTGCTCAGTCACTCAGTCATGTCCAACTCTTTGTGGCCCCATTAACTGTAGCCTGCCAGGCTCTTTGCATGAAATTTCCCATGCAAGACTAACGCAGTAGGTTGCCATTCCCTGCTGCAGAAGATCTTGCCACCCCAGGGATCGAACCTGCATCTCTTGTGTCTCAGGGATGAACCTCTGTCTCTTGTCTCCTGCATTGGTAGATGGATTCTTACCACTAGTGCCATCTGGGAATCCCCTAGTGAAGTATAGTTAACTTAGAAACATTGTGTTAATTACTGCTATACTGCAAAATGACTCAGCTATACACATATATCTTCTTTTTCATATTCTTTTCCATTATGTCTTATCACAGTATGTTGAGTATAGTTCCCTGTGCTATACAGTAGGACTTTGTTGTTTATCCTTCCTGTATATACTAGTGTGCATCTTATCTGCATCTTAAATGTTGGTGTTATCATGGATCTAATCTTTGGACTCTATCTGTGTCTTCTACACTCTGGAACCATCTCACCCACTTCTGTGGGTTAATTTGCTATGTCTCTGCTGATGATGTCCAGATCTGGGTTTGTAGTTCAGGGCTTTTACCAGCCTACTGAGCATCTTCAGTGGGATCTGCCAGAGATACCTCTTAACTTGGCTTGTCCAGAACTGAATTTTTTTATTCCATCTCCATCCTCTCCTGTGGTGAATTGAAACCTTCAGTTTTTCTTGACTGCTCACACTTTACCTCACCATCTAAACACTTGGTTTCATGACCAGTCACTGCCTCCTCCTTGGTGGTTCTTTAAGAAATTTGAACCAGAGACAGATATCAGAATCAGCCCGAGTTTTCCTCCTTTAAGAAGTTCAGAGTAGTCCCAAGGCTTTTTTGGTCCTAAAAAAAAAAATCACATCATTTAGCCACACTCAACTACATATAGTTGTCTGGCTACACCTGTATTTTTTTAAAACAGTTGTTTTTTCAGTTAGATAAGAGTTTCAAAAATAGTACAGAAAATTCCCATATACCCTTCACCCAACTTCTCCTTATGTTAGCATCTTACATAACCACAGAACATTTATTGAAACTAAATTAACCTCAGTAGAATACTGTTAACACAAAACTTATTTGGATGTTACACATTTTTCCAGTACTTTTATTTTTCTCTTCTTGGATCCAGTCTAGAACCCACATTGCATTTAGTTGCCATATCTTCATCATCTTATATATGTGTTTTTCTCCCCCAGTGTCTTTATATGTTTTGTTTCTTCTGTATAACCTGTCTTTCTGTCCCTTGCCTGGCAAGCCTCTTAGTCTTTATGACTGAAGTCAAATAGCCTTTTCCCCCCACAGAGTTTTCTCTACTTCCCTGGTGGAGCTAAAATCCAGGGGTCTTTACTGCTGCTTTGTCATCAGTCTTAACAAATGAGTGCAGAGGTCAGACATGTAATGCCCTCATGTACAGGTACAGTTTTTACTTCCATGTTACATTCTTTATACTGAATTAAAAGACTCAAATAGTAGAATTTTAATACATGTTTAATACTGACATTAAGAATGATGAGTCATGTTGAAAGGATCCCCAGAAGAAGTTGTTTTTCTGCCACAGCTGTTGATAAATCTGGTTCAATTAACTGGCAGTAGTTTCAAATGGATTGTCTAACTTACTATAGCTTTTAATTTAATTCTCTACATCCTGAAACTTACAGGCCCCTTAATTTTATTAATATACTATGAATCTCTGTACCAGTTAATATCTGAAGAAATTTCTTGTTTTTTTCTCTCAATTATATAGCTTGCATTTTTGCACCTATCACTTTTCTGGATGACTGTCGGTGGCTGACCACTGCATCTCTTTCTTGTGCTCAAGACTGGGCAAAAAGTGGCCTGGGGTGTGATGCACAATTCACTGCTCCACCAACTGATTTTAATTCTGGGCAAAGAAATAGATTGTGAGCCAGGTTATATCATCTCAAAGAAGACAGAGGCTACTACTGCTGCCACAGAGCCCTTGTTATAACTCTTCTTTAGTAATAGGGAGTCCATCCCTCCTGTCAGATCTGATTTCAATCTCAAGTAAAGCAGCAGGCTGGCTTTCATCTCCTTCTTCTCTAATTTGTAATAAATTAACTTCATGCCATTTTACAATGACTTGCACAGATCCCACCCTATCAAAGCAAACACAGAATTGTCCTTTTCTGTGACAGTGACATTGTTTTGTTCCCATTATCCAGGTGCAACCTCAGGGGGTTGTAGTCATTTGGCCTTGTCTCTCCTAGAAAAATGGCTCAATTAATCGTTCCCACATCTCTCTGTCTGTCTCCCCCATCTGACATAATACCAGCAAGACTTTTGCTTGTCTGTGTCTGCTGCAAGAGGAGGGGTGGATATTTCTTCTTATTCTAATATCCATGTTGCCTTGTTCCGTGCCCACACTGGATTTAATGAAAAAAAATCATCCCTGTGCTAAAACAAAAATAGTTGCATTACAGGTATTCCCCAGAATGCAAGTGATCTGTATTTAACTACTCATTGGTTTAGGGATGTAACTGCGTTTTACTGTGGTGACAAAACCATCCATCAAAAAACACAGTGATGTAGTTTTGTGCAAAACTGCAGTTTTTTACTGTTCAGATTCACAGGCATTCAGACATCCAGCCACAACTCTTTTGCACTGATATTTCCATGCTGTACTTTACCAGCTTCATTTCTGTGACTTCCTTGACTTTTAGCCCTTCACCTGGGGGAAGATTGCTCCTACCCATTTATTCTCTGCCATCCGTACCCTTGTTCAGACTCCTCCTCACAGTCCGACTCTTCTCCTAACTTGGCAGAAGAATGCTCGAGAAATTCACGGCTGACTCTTTCTTACTCCCTGGCTTCTGCTGGTGAGCTGAGCATTTCCTCTAGAGAGTCTGGACAACCTTTTTGGCTTAACCCTTTGCAACATCTGCCGTGCCTACAGGCCTATCTTCTGGAACCTGTTTCTAGTCTTCACTGCTCTTCAGTCTCATTTTTTTTCTGTTTCATCCAGTGAATGAACAAATTATCTCTGACTCATCTGTTGTGTTCCTAGGCTCCCGTGACATGCCTTCTCTGCTCCTATGTGCTTCTCCTCCCCACTGCATCCAGATCACGTGATCCCTTTTGCTCCCTGGGTGGTTTCAGAACACAGACCAGCCATTTCACTGTAGGACTCATAGGCTTGTTAGGTATGAAAGTATTTCAGCTCCAAAGACCACTCTAAGCTCTCTCCCAGGGTGTTTCCCACAAACATACTTTGTGTGTGTGAAAAATGAAATCTTGGGGGTGATCTTTCTTAACCATACCTACCATTCAATATGTTATGTGTTAATTTTAAATTTGTTACAGCAAAACTCAAAACCTGGTTAAAACAACAGTGGAAGAGTCACTGTAGTCACGACTGCTATTTTGTATAGTAGTTGTGAGCATGAACTTTGGTTCACATCTTGTCTCTGATTCTTACTAACATTGTAATATTGAGCAAATCACATAAGCTCCTCAGGTTATGATGTTCTGCCTCATAGGATTATTATCAGAGTAAAAAAAACACATGCAGAGTGCTTAGCCTGACATTTAGTAAGCCTTTGTAAATGATGGCAAATGCATGTAAATAAATGTAAATGCAGACCATGGGGTCGCAAAGAGTCAGACACAACTTAGCACATGACTTAGCAACTGAACAACATCAACAGAATGACGGTTGCTTGGATTGCCTTTAAAATCTCTAGTGCTGTGTGATGTGTTGAGGATGCATGCTGAAAAACCTCAGAGGACAAGAAAAGGCAGGCTGTGAGATTTTCTCTGCAGGCCACTTAAGTTCTTTGGAAATAGATTTAAACTCTAACCCCATACCTAACATATGATTTTGACTCCTACTGGACCAAAAAAAAAAAAAAAAATCTATTTTGAACACCTAGTATTAGTAAATATTATAATACAGTAAATACTAAAGCAAAAAGTTCATAGAGACCAAAGAGTTATTATGTACTTTTCTTTACTAAATTAATAGGTAGAATTCCTGCCCATCCTCCCCACTTCCTCCCCACACCAGCACCAACATACACACAACACATAACAAAAAACACACTGGTATTATTGGTGGAAGGAAGGTCTTAACTTCTGTGTCCAGAGTAATGTTTGTATTAGCTACTGTATTTTGTGTTGAGTAACGGTGATAGAGTTCAGCTGTAAGAAGGTATCAAGATGTCACAGCTCGAAATCAGAGAGACTCCGATGCTGAGGTCTTGCCCCTAGGCTGGGGGAGAAGTGCAGTGAACTATAATAGGTGGTGCTCACCTGGCCACAGTGACTGCCCCCTGTAAAGGCAGCCACGGTGTCTATTCACAGTGCCCCCTATGGGCAGAACACGGCCAGCGCATCTTCAATCACAGAAGTGGTTGATCCTTGACTGCAGGTTGAGCTACAGGGGTTCAGCAAGCAGACATTCTAAGAGGTTTCCAGAAGTCTTCAAGAACCAGGCAGTCATTTGTGGGGATGGGGATAAGAAAGCAATCTATAGTTTAGGATTTCTGTACACAGATAGAGCATACCAGACCAGGGCACGCTCCAGCTGCTGGGGAAGAAACCTGGAAATAACTGGATGGTGTCTGGACTGGGTTTGTATGAAGCTTCAGTTTTAATAGGAAGGAGTGGTTCAACATACAGAATACAGGTCACGCTGGAGATGGGACCAGAGCGTGTTACTGACCCTACAAACAAGATCCAGGCAGAAAAAAATAGGGCCAGTGTAGGATGCTGTGCTCCAAGCCCTGATACCAGAATAAGACTGAGGAGAGGGGATGGTGACCCCAGGCTCCAGAACTTTACATTGCTAAGCACTTTTTATTCAGGAAAGCATCTGAAGTGTTCACGTTATAATTATGTCTAAACTATATATGCATTCTTCTGTCTAAATGAAATATCTTGCCGAAGCATTTGGAGCCATAACGTGAGAAGAGAGTTTCTTGTGTTTATCGGTCCTCCTGTTACTGGGCAGGTGTGCCGGGAAGAACATCTTGTAATATTCTGATTTTGTTTCTCTAAGCTTATTAGAGTTGTCTTTCTTAAAGATTTAGTATTTAAAAATGTTTGTAAATCACACAGATTAGCCTAGAATACCAAAGGGGTTCTGTGCTTAATTTCCTACCTGTTCCCAAGACACTAGCCTTAAAAATAAATATATACATTAAAAACAATAAAGTTCCTAAATTTAGTTATTTAGTTAAACTAAATACTAAGTTTAGCATAACTAAACTTATTTAGTTCAAAATAAGGTAAGCTATACTGATTCTATATCTGTTGCAATATATTTTTCTCAAAATTTTAATTTAAAGTCACCTTCATTACAGAAACAGTATATAGATAAACAAAAATAAAAACACCGTATTCTGATTGCTCAGATGATGTTAACTATTAGGGTATATGATGATGTTACCCCTTAGGGTATATCTTTCTGGAGGTTCTTCTGTATGAACTTTTTTTTACCCAGATGATGTTATTTATTTTAGTAGACTTTTAAAAGAGTAGCTTAGTATACAATAAAGTTGAGAGTAAAGGATAGAGACTTCCCTTCCACCCTCTGCCCCGGCATATGTGTAGCTTCCTCCATTGTCAGCATCATTCACCAGAATGGTGCATATTTATTTTAACCAAGGTTGAATCTGCATTGACACATCATCATTACCCAAAGCCCTTAGTTTACTAGGGTTCACTCTTTTTTTATGTATAATTTTATTTTTCTTGATTTTTGGCTGTGCTGGGTCTTTGCTGCTGTGCAGGCTTTTCTCTACTCACAGAGAGTGAGGGACATTCTCTAGTTATGCTCAGGCTTCCCATCATGGTGGCTTCTCTTGTTGCAGAGCACAGGCTCTAGGGCGCACAGGCTTCAGTGGCTGAGGCACGTGGGCTCAGTAGTTGTGGCTCCTGGCCGCTAGAACACAGGCTCAGTTGTTGTGGCACACGGGCTTAATTGCTCCACAGCATGTGGGATCTTCCCAGATCAGGGATCGAACCCATGTCTCCTGCTTTGGCAGATGGATTCTATACCACTGAGCTACCAGGGAAACCCTAGGTTTCACTCTTGTTTTTGTGTATTCTGTGGATTTGGACAAATGTATAGTGACATGTATCTATCATCATAATATCATACTGCCCTAGAAAAATCTTCTGTGGTCTGTCTGTTCATCCTTTCTCCTACTCCCAACCTCTGGAAACCACTAATTTTTTTTTTTTTAACTGTCTTCATAGTTCTGCACTTGCTAGAATATTACATAGTTGGAATCATGGAGTTTGTAGACTTTTCAGATTGGCTTCTTTCACTTAGTGATATGCATTGTTTCCTCCATGTCTTTTTATGGCTTGGTAGCTCATTTATTTTTAGCACTGAAATGGTCTTCTGGTTTCTGGATGTACCACATTTATCTATTCATGTACTGAAGGATATCTCGGTTGCTTCATTATATGTATTTTTTATTTTTTTATTGAGGTATAGTTTATTTACAATGTTGTGCCAATCGCTGCTATACAGCAAAGTAACTCAGTGATACACATGTAATAGACATGCTTTTTTTAATATTCTTTTCCATTATGGTTTATTGCAAGATATTGAATATAGTTTCCTGTGCTATACAATAGGACCTTATTATTTTTTTATTTACTTTTGCCAGTTAATGACTTTTCCAATTTTTTTTTATCTCATCTAGAATTTAGTCAATGTATCAATTCCAAAAGAAAATCCTTTTCAGCAAGTTTGTCCAAATCCGGGGCCATTATATTGTATCTGGCTCTTACATATCTCTTAAGTATTATTTAATCTAGAGTAATCCTGTTTTTTTTACCCCACAAAACTTGACTTGGGGAGTCAAAGACGGGCATCCTACAGAAAGTGCCACCTTCTGGGTTTGTCTGGTTGCTTCCCCATAGCATTCGGCATGTTGCCCTGTCCTTTGTATTTTCTGTGAAGTAGAAGCTGAATCTGTCGGTGTCACCCATTCAGGCTCCACAGCTTTGGGAGGAATGCATTGCGAGGATGATGTGTTGTTTTCGTTGCCCTGCATCAGAGGGCCGACAGCCCAATCCCCTGACGTGCAGTTATATTTGTCCCCTTGCCAGTAGGAGGGAATCTGTGTGATAGCGTTGAATGTTCATTTGCTCATCAACAATTTTCCTGCTGATTTTAGCATTTAGCGACAACCCTCGACTAAAGAAAGAATTACACTAGGAATATGAAACTGTATTTTTAAAACCTATAATTTCTTTTACATTTGTTGCTGACATTTTCTGTAGGGATTTCTCACCATAGTAGGATTATTAGATTATCATGAAATACAGAGTCCTTTAATTGCCTGTTTTCAAAGTAAGGAGTTGTTTAATATCTACCTCAGAGGAGATGTGGGAATAATTTAAGCACTTTTTTAAAATGCTATGGTTGTGGGATGAGGGGTGGTGGTGGGAGGGAGACTCAAGATGGGGGGGATATGTGTGTGTGTAGATATATATGTATATATATAGTTATGGTTGATTCGCATTGTATGACAGAAACCAACCCGACATTGTAAAGCAATTATCCTCCAGTTAAAAGATTTTTAAATATGCTATGGTCACTGCAGTATGATTTCTTGAGCACTTCCAATGTATCAGACTCTATGTAAAGGCCTCATGTAATCTAATTTGTTTGGCAGCACAGTGAGGTCATAGAGATAGAAAACGGAAATCATAAGAGGCTGAATAACTTGATACAGTTACTTGTGTGGGAAGTAACAGAGATAGAATTCAAACCCAAATGGGTCTGCATCCAAAATAAGTGAGTTATTCCTCTTAGACATTTTTGTTGCATTTTACTTAAAAGCCAAATTCTGTTTGTAATGATATTTGGAATATTTCCCAGTTCTTAAAAACTAGAAATGGATATTATGCTTAATAATTCTCAAGAGGTCTCTTACCTCTCCCCTTCCATTTTTTAAAATATTTTTTTACAGTGTGAAGAAAACACAAATCTTCAGGATACTACCCGCTACCTCAAACTTCCTTTTTCCAAGGGCATTCTCCTTGGGAATAATAATCAAGCCATGAAGGCCACAAAGGAGTCTTTTTGGATAACATCTTTTCTCTGTTCCACAAAACTCACACAAAACGGTAATGTATAATACTGGTTTATTTGAAAGCCCCTGTATTTAAGTACTCATGTGAATTTTAGTTGGATATTCTGTAAACATCAGTTTTATATTTAAGAACTTTGCACTAGAAAAATTGTTGTTGATCCTTCTGTTTGTGGTTTTTAATAAAATAAAAGTAATTGTGACCCAACGAACAGCTAAATGTGTATAGTTTAAGGACTACAGAAGTATCCTGGTATTGGAACCCAATACTCAAGTCCTCAAATAAACCATCAAAACCCAGCTGCTTAAAAAAAAAAAAAAAAAGGCAAAGATTACCACCACCTTAATCTCTCTTGCTTCATAAACTGTGTTAATTGCAGGCTTCAGAGTAAATGCTGTTTTCTGTTTAATTAGATGGATATTACTTTTCTATTCTAGCATTACTTTTTATGTCAGTGATTGTTTAGAAAGTTATGATTAAGAAAGCAAGCTTTTCTCCTTGGCAAATTGTTCTGAAAGCATTGTCTGTAATGAAGGAAGTAAATTAAATATTTTTGAATTCTTCATGGTTGCCATGTAAGGCTTCTGGAAAGCATCCTGAATGCCATATAATAAAATTAGTCTCATTCTGTTGAAGACAATCACTTTATAATAAGGTATGTCTCTTCCTTGACTTTAGGATTGGGTTACATTCTTTTGATAAGCCCATGGTAACTTGAATAAGATAAGTAGAATATGCATTTATTACACCTAACCTACAAAGCATCATGGGGCTTCCCAGGTGGCTCAGACGGCAAAGAATCTGTCTGCAATGCTGAAGATGCAGGTTCGATCCCTGAATCAGGAAGATCCCTTGTAGCAGGAACTGGCAACTCACTCTAGTATTCTTGCCTGGAGAATTCCATGGACAGAGGAACCTGGTGGGCTACAGTCCATAGGGTTGCAAAGAGTCAGACATGACTGAGCATGCACATACCACCACGACCACAAAACATCTAAGAAAAGAAGTTCTTTCTTCTGTGTCATACAGCTTGGCCCAGCCTACACTAAACAAGCTCAGAACACTTACAGTAGCTTCCACCTGGGCAAAATTCTCTAACACAGAGCCTATTTTATAATAAAATGTTGAATGTCTTGCATAACTTATTGGATACTGTACTGAGAGTGAAAAACAGAATGGTTGTATTAATAACCATATTGCTTCTTTACCTTTATGATCACTTGGCTGTCTGGCATCTGAGGCTCAATGCTCAGCATCATAGGAGGCTGTTGTACTGCATGTAGCTAACCCAGGAAAATATCTGAACTCAAAAATTGAAGTATAGTTTCTAAATGATATCATATCACTTTTGTACCCATGTAAAGTCAAAAATCTGAAGCCAAATCATAGTAAATCAGGGCTCTGTATTGTTAGGCAAGAAAAATGCTCCTGTGCTTAAACTTTTTAAAGTGTTATTAGTTGTTTCTTCTGTGCCATATAGTAAGAAATACATATCTTTTCTCAGAACATGGAATGAGAAAAGAAGCAAATTTTGGCGTTATTATAATGACCACTTTTAATGATACCATCCAATTTGTCAAACAGTGCTACTGTATTTATATAGGACCTTGGCAAATTATTTTTTTTACATTTATATTGGGTTTCATTTATCCCCTTCCAGAGGTATTTTTGGAGACATATTTCTAAAAATAAACTATGTAGTTTATTTTTAGTAAGTTTGATTGAAGGTAGCTATTGCCAAATTAAGTTATTACATCAGACTATCAGTATTCAATGGTTAATGATCTTACGTAAATAAAACCTTCATTGACAGAATTCTATTATGACTAAACAGCATTTACCAAATCTCAGGCATTTTTTTTTTGTGAGAAGAGTCTAACCCCATAGAGGTTGTGAAAATAATAAAATCAACGTTTTTGACTCCCTTAGGTGTTATTTTCATTCATCCTGGATGAATCCATGGATGAGTTGTGTGTCTCTAAAGAATCTGATTCGTATTTAACTCTCTGCCTCCATTAGATTATTTTCAGCCAGTATTAGTTGTCAGTTACTGCTGTAGTAATTACTATAAACTTATTGGCTTAAAACAACAATAATTTATTATCTTATAATTTTGGAGGTAGAAAGTCTGCAGTCTTATTCCCGGGCTAAAATCAAGGTGTCAGCAGGGCCACATTCCCTCTTGAAATCTCTAGGAGGGAATCCCTTTATTTACCTTTTCTAGCTCCTAGGAAGCACCTGTATTCCCTGGCTACAGGCCCCTTTCTCCATCTTCTAAGACAGCAACAAAGCATATTCGATCTTTCTGACTCTGATCATCTTCCATCTTTTAAGGACCCCTGTGATGAGAGTGCTTCCACCAAATCATCCAGGATAATACCCCATTTAAAAAATCTTTAACTTAATCACACCTGTAAAACTCTTTTGTCAGTTAAGATAAATCCATGGGTTAGAATATGGACATCTTTGGGGGCCATTATTCTTCCAAAGATATAAGCCTAACAATAGATTCTCTGCCATGAAAACATTTGGCCCTGCCTGCTTAATTATTTCTAGTTCTAGGGTTTAGGCTATTAGACAGAAATGTGAACATAAGACAGAGGGAAACAAATCCTGATAACTAGAAGCTGCTGCTCTGTAAAAGCAGAGAACATTTTTCAAGTAAATAAACTATTCACGAAGTCATTAAACATCTCGCTATATAGAAAGCAACACTTGACACATTATTGAAGACTAATAAGTGCTTAATTACCATTGTGACTTTGATTAACCTTGTCAATGTTGGACAGCTCAAAATGAGGCAGGAAATGAATAGTGTGTTTAAAGACATGGGACAAAGGAAGGAAGGAAGTTCTTTTTTCTGAAATTTTCATGCTAGACACATGTCTCTGTGTAGAAGTAATCCACTTCCAAATTGGAATTAAATTTTTTTTGTATTCATTTTACTCGACTTGGAAAATATACAAATCCCATTTCCATTACAATTGGGCATTTAGTAAGTGATGTGGTCTCTAGGACAGTTTCCTAGAGCAGATTTGCATTTCAGGATTTCTAAAGTGTGTCTGTCTACACACGTTCTGTGTGTTCCAGTGTCATTCTTAGATAGCATAATGAGGCTAATGCACTGGCTGGACTGGACGTCTGTGATTGCCAGATCAAGGAAATATTTTAAGTTTCTTAAAAATGGGGATCAGAAAAGGAATCACTTTACTTGTTTGTTAGCTTTCTTGGACTGTTAAAAAGAACTTTTTAAAACATTAAGAAAAAATGAAAACAATGCTTAAATTCAGTCTAACATTTGTGCCAATACCGACTGCTCCATATCTCCTTCTCCCCTCAGTAATGGGTAGTTTCTTCAGTCTCTTCCTGAGATTGTGGTTTAAAAAAAAAAAAAGTAGGGGTCAGGTCATCCACCTATTTTATAGCTCTTGGCAGATCAGGCATACAGTCAGTACACACTTAAATGATAGTTGAATGGAATGTATAAAATTCTCATTTTCAGTAATAGGTCCTAGCTGCAAATTTGCAACTGATGTATCTTCAAATGGCTAAAATAAAGACCTAAGAGATGATAATTTTGACTTGATTCTGAGTACATGGCATACATGATTAATTGTGTCCAGATGGACAAAGTATAACACATTATTCTCCTTTTGGCTCCAATGGGAGCAGTCTAACAATTCCTCAGACTTCTTGCAGGAAAGATGAAGCGCCCCATCCCAGACCGCTGTCATCTGCTATCCGGCTCTGCTGATGACAGTCCTATTCCTTGTCCTCTACTGATGCCACTTTGCAGCCTGTAGAGCCTCCTTCTTCCTCTGCACAGGGTCCACCCCTCACATTGAACGCTCCTGCAAAGACCTCATTCTAAAGGGCAGAGAGAGAGAAGGAGGGGACAGAGCTGGATGGGAGGGGGAGTGGGAAGTAAATGGTAGCGCAAATTGTAAAAGAGGGGCTGCCAGAGAAGGCGGCAGGCACCCTGAAGCTAGATGTGGGAAGTCCGAGCGGGCCAGCAAGCAGACCAGGAGAATCCTGGAGAACTTTCTTTGGTCAGCTGGTCTCACCCTATAGACTCTCTCATCTAAATATAACCAATCATATTTTAAAATGTTTCAATCATACCTCCAGGGCATCTGAGTTAGATGTGAATGTTCAACATTTTCAGGGTTTTCTGCTAGGAAAATAATCATAAATTTCTTTTTCAATGTCAGTTTTTGAAAAATTCCCTCATTTTTCTAAGTCTAAATCCTCCTCCTCCTCTTCCCCCTATTTGTTATAGAAAAACGTTCCTATTTAGTGCTAAGTTTCCTACTTTTGGTTCCTTTGTGGTTTTTCCTTTGAAATTGGCTTTGGTGGAAGTTGCTTCTATTTCCTCTTGAGAGTCTTATGTTTTTTCTCTTTATTTACTGTGTGTGTTAGATGCTCCATTGTTTCCAATGCTATGGACTGCAGCCCACCAGGCTCCTCTGTCCATAGGATTCTACAGGCAAGGGTACTGGAGTGGATAGCCATTTCCTTCTCCAAGGGATCTTCCTGACCTAGGGATCTTTATTTACTATGTCATGTTTTCTTTCTCATCATAACTACTTCCTTGATTTTTTTGGATTATTTGTTATTGTGTTTGGTGTTTGCTTTTTTTTTTTTTTTTTTTTTTGTCTTTCTTGCTTCTTGGCAAGTCCCATTCAAGTTTCGCCTGAAACAAGTGCTTTGAAGCAGAAAACCTCTCCTGGCTTCTCTAGTGTCTCAGCCCCACTGGCACCAGGAGAATAGCCCTGCCAGGTTCCCCTGCCCTGGGCACGTCCTGCTTCCATGAGCCTTGTCAGTTGTTACTGCTGTCATTGGCCTCCGATGCCACTGACTCCTTGTTCCCTTTGGAGACCAGTGAAGATGGGCACCATGTGCAGGAGCTTCTGCCCAGGAAGGAGGAGGAAAGGATTTATTCCCTCACCAGTGAGGAGGTTCCCTGAGGACTCTGCTGGACACAGGGCTCACATGTTGTCAGGTCAGAAAGAAAAGGGAATTGAAGAGCTGAGACCTGCTCTTGCCCAGAGTCTAGGGTGGAAGATGGTCACAGAGTCTAGGAATTGGCCCTGTCAGGTCCAAGGGCTCATTTGCTGGTCTCACAGTTGACTGGACTTGTCATCATTGTATGGTTTCCCAGGTGTCTCAGTGGTTAAAACCCATCTGCCAATGCAGGAGACACAGGTTCGATCCCTGGGTCAGGAAGATCTTCTGGAGGAGGGCATGACAACCCAATCCAGTATTCTAGCCTAGAGAATTCCATGGCCAGAGGAGCCTGGTGGGCTGCAGTCAATAGTGTTGCAAAGAGTCGGACCCGATTGAAGCAACTTGGCATGGCATGGCTTGGCATCATTGTGCAGGAACCTTCTAGTCATGCCAGGTTTGGGTCACATTGTCAAGAAGACCTTCATTGCCAAATGGAATTGGTTACTTGGCAGAGTGCTATGACTTGGGAGCAGAAAAGTGAATCAAGTGGGTTCCCAGCCCTCAAGAATCTCCCAGTTTAATTGGAGGAGGCAGAAAATTCTCCAAGCAGTACTTACCAACTGCCTGCTGTGTGCCTGCTCTGTTCCAGTGCTAGCACTAAGTTAGGGCCGAGCTCAATGTGGTTTTTTTCTCTTGGAGTTTACAGTCTTTGGGCAAATACAAGTAGCCTGAGAACTGAAGGATAAGCAAGAGTTTGTCAGTCAAGAGCACTGGGAAGGGAAAAAGAGAACACACTGTAATAAATGCCATCTTAGAGGGTTAGTTGGAGTCTGGGGGAGCCTGCAGTTTGGGTGACCACGTGGCAACATATTTAAGAATTCACTGTTTACCAGTTAGAACGCTTTCCTGTGAGAGCCTGTTCTCTATCAAGGCAACTAATCTTCCTTTTCTGTTTGGACAGGTGATATGCTTGATCTTTTGAAATGGAGAACCCACCCAGACAAGATCACAGGCTGTCTCTCTAAATTAAAAGAAATTGATGGCTCCGAGATAGTAAAGGTAAATGCATCCTGTTATCCTTCTCTTAGAAATTTGTGGGATAAAGAATACTTAGAGGGGAAAGACAGAGGATATTTTATTTATGCTTTTACTTCTTTATCTAACAGTTTCTGCAAGATACACTGGATACCTTATTTGGAATTTTAGATGAAAATTCCCAAAAATATGGGTCTAAAGTGTTTGATTCATTGGTGAGTTTAAATTAACTTTATACCTTAATTTTGTCTTTAAATATTGACTTTCATAAGACTGTTTTAGGAATGTGCACTTAATAGAATGAGCTCACTTGAAAGGAAACCTTCCCAAATCAAAACCAAACAAACAAACAAACAAAAGAAACCGTCCCACTCCCCCTGCCAAAAAAGTCTTGGTTTGCATTCAGTTTTGTAAAACTCTGTTTTGTTTTGTTTTAGGTTCACATAATCAATTTGCTGCAAGATAGCAAATTTCATCATTTTAAACCTGTAATGGACACTTACATTGAGAGTCATTTTGCTGGGGCACTTGCATACAGGTAAGGTCCTTTATCTTGTAGTTGGTTTAGAAACAGTTTCTTTTGAACTTTTTAAAGCAGAACCAGCTATATAGGAAAATTTAAAAGAGAATGTAGGAAGAAATGAAGCACAGCTACTCAAGTGTCTCTTGAGACAGTATCTCCCTTTTTCACACATCTTTTTTTGATGGCTGAAACTTATTTTGATTTTAAAAGGTTGGGTCGGGGGGAGAACTTCCTGAGTTCTAGTCCTGAAACCTAAAATATAATGTTTTCTTTTTGCCTCTGTTTCACTTGATCTTCTGTAGTCTAAAATACCTGGTTATTTCATTTTGACAGTCAAGAGCCCCATTTAATCATCACACTCCTTGGTAATTCTAGATGTCTTTAAGAAAGAAATATAATGGGAAAACAGCCTTTGCCATCATACCATTTTAAAGTCCTTTGTTCATTCATTTGTTAATATTTATTGAGTGCCTCCTGCATGCCAGACACTAAGCTTTGTGCTGATCGTATGAAGAGCTGGCCCATGGATGCAAGGGGTTCAGTTATTAGGCTCTATCCTTTGTTACCAGCTGCCATTTTAACCGCTGCTCCTTTCTTATCCACTCAGATAAGATAAGCAAGACTAAAAGTGAATGAATAATGACATGCTGTAGCTGGTACCTGCCTACATGTAGCCTAGAAGATAACAACTCCTCTCTTTCTGTCCTATGGGTGACATCTTCCTGGTCATGGGCCTGCTTAAATACAGCCCTGAAATGTACCCCAAAGTTCCATCTCCCCAGTCCACTGCTGTTATTGCTATTCTGCCAGTTTTTTTTAGTTTATAATTGTTTTTTTTTTTAAATTAGGGGATAATTGCTTTTCAATGTTGTATTAGTTTCTGCTGTACAACAATGTGAATCAGCTATATGTATACATAAATCCTCTCCCTAGCCTCCCAACACCACCCCCCATCCCACCCCAGGTCATCACAGAGCACTGAGCTGAGCTCCCTATGTTATACAGCAGCTGCCAAGGTTTTTATCTTATATGTTATTATCTTATCTTATATGTATAAGATAAAAACTTATCTCACCTTTGGGCATGTGCACGCAGTCATCTATTCCCAGAAGTGTGTTAAAGGAGCTTGGAATCAGGGCTTTGCCCTTTTCCCCCATCTGTGTGCTGTATAAAAGATAGTAGGTAACCAGGTAAGCATTTCATCCAGTTCCTTTGGTTATTTGCTTCCGTAGCTTGGTAAGATTTACACCTCTGATGTTTAAGTGAATGGAGTCATTTTTGCAAGACTTGACCTTCTACCGACATGAGCTTTTCAGAGGGTGAAATGTTTGAGCAAGGATAGTTTTGCCCTTGACCTAACAGTTTGGGCCCTGGTGTGAGGGGTCACTGTTCCAAGTGACACTGTCTCTGGAAACTAGAAAACAGTGGTGTAATGTCTCAGATTAGCCAGGAATGCAGCTAATCAGTTCTAATAAGACAAATAAGGCCCATGGAATCTTCTTGGGCCAGAATCATAACCACTCATCCTCAAAAGTAGTGTTCCCATCAGCATATACTGACTGAAACAACCATGAGTTCTCCTCGGACAGAGAAAATTTTTAAAAATTGCTGTTTTCTAGACACCAAGAACTGGCCATTGTTAAAGGTCACGTGACTGCAATCTTGAGAATTTGAGGCGTGGAGGTTAATTCCATTTTTGTTTCTTAAAACAATAAAACTTCCAGAAATTACTTGGAAAAAATAAAACTTGGCTTTTCTGGAAATTGCTAGGACATGCTCTGATGGTAAGCCTCATTCTTCCCACAGGTCAGAGAATTGGCTTGTTAAGTCCATGGGGTGTGATTTGAAATGAGGAGATGGTATCTTCATCCTTCCCCACACCTTATTTTGCCTCCAGCTAAATATTTTATCCAAATTAGGATTTCACTGGGGAGGAAATCCTAATTAGCAGTTGTCTGAGATCGACCATGGCAGTCAGATTCAGACACTCCCCTGGCCTTTCTTCTGATATTTGTGTTCACCCGTTGGAAGCATGGCCAGAAGCGGCAGGACTCATGGAATATGTCCAGATTGAAAGGAATCTTGCTGGGAGGAAATGTTGTTTCTCTCTTCAGCTTCAAAAAAGGGGTAATGATGGTGATATGCAGACTTTGTAAAATTATCATAATATAACAGTTTGACAGAAACATGAGAACTGATGGAAAATGCCTCCTTGTGATAAAAATAAGCATGTGATTTGTTGGCTTCTAATTGAGAATGAGACCAACTGTACCTTCTGCACATTTCCCCTGTATTTTAGAGATCTCATCAAAGTACTCAAG
The DNA here is from genome assembly GCF_019923935.1 of Bubalus bubalis. Taxonomy (NCBI): domain Eukaryota; kingdom Metazoa; phylum Chordata; class Mammalia; order Artiodactyla; family Bovidae; genus Bubalus; species Bubalus bubalis. The sequence goes on from NC_059164.1 coordinate 56,083,454, forward strand.
TGGTATGTGGACCGGATCACAGAAGCGGAGAGACAAGAGCACATCCAGGAGGTGCTGAAGGTAATGACACGCTGTGGATAGCACATCGTAGCCCAACAGTGCTGCTGCGTGGTGATGCCTAAGCAAATTGGTTTCCTCAACACAGGCAGTAATTGCTGATTATTAATCACTGACATTCCAATTCAGTGATCTTAATCAGTTTGTGGCTGCTCCAGAGATGATGAGATTTGAAAAGAACTTTGCCAGACTCACTGGAACCTCCCTAGCATTAAATCCTTAGTCCTCCAGGCTCTGAACACTTGAAATCTAGAAGGAAGGGTGGAGAAGACAAGACTGCAGATGAGCAGTTAAGCTTAGAAGTTCCCTGTTCTTGCTTCTACCACTGACAGAGACCATCTGAGAACCATTTGTCTTACATTTTAAGGGCTTCCCTGGTAGGTCTGCTGGTAAAGAATCCATCTGCAATGCAGGAGACCCCAGTTCAATTCCTGGATTGGGAAGATCCCCTGAAGAAGGGATAGGTTACCCACTCCAGTATTCATGGGCTTCCCTAGTGGCTCAGATGGCAAAGAATCCACCTGCAATGTGGGAGACCTGGCTTCAATCCCTTGGTTGGGAAGATCCCCTGGAGGAGGGCATGGCAACCTAATCCAGTATTCTTGCCTGGAGGATGGCTTAGCAGGAATCATAATGAGGAAACCTAAGGTTTTACAGTGTCTCATGGTTTAACACTGCACATATCTCTGGGCCCTACAAGCTCTGTATATATGAAGATGTTGATACCTTTCTTGCAACATGTTTGTAAAGAATCTACCAATAGATTCTTTTTTAAATTAATTAATTGATTTTAATTGGAGGGCAATTACTTTGCAATATTTTGATGGTTTTTGCCATACATCATCATGAATCGGCCACAGATATGCATGTGTCCCCCACATCCTGAACCCCTCTCCTACCTCCCATCTGTCAATAGATTCTTAAGAGGATTGTGCAGTAACAGCCTTGGCAGCCTTTTGATTTCTGTAATTGAGTACATAGTATTTGATGTCAGTAGATAAAAGTAAATAGGTGTACATTCTAAAAAACAAGCATTTTGCTCATTATAAATTTGTCATTTGGGACTGATTGAAGGTAAAATGCAAGTGGCGAGAGAACCTACCAGCAAAGCAGAATTATTTTTGAAAAACAGACCACCATATCTTTGTTAATTGTATTAAAAAAAAATCATCTGAGGATCAAAAACATTTAACGTTAAGAATTAGATAGAATTTAAAAATTATCTATACTTTTCCTCTCATTAGGTATTAGAGAAAAACAGCTCTTTTGCTATGAGTAAATACTATTCAAAAATTGCACAGGGCCTTAGTACTTCAATCAATAATTTAAAAGTCTAATGATATACTATAGTTTTGTGTAGTGTCATTGTTAATAAATACCTTTGATTTTCTTTGAAACTAACATTTTAAAAATTTTGTTTTAAGGCCCAAGAATATATTTTTAAGTATATTGTTCAGTCTCGAAGGCTGTTTTCCCTTGCCACCGGAGGACAGAATGAGGAGGAATTTCGCTGCTGCATTCAGGAACTGCTCATGTCAGTTCGTTTTTTTCTTTCACAAGAAAGCAAAGGATCTGGAGCATTATCTCAATCACAGGTAATTGTTTTTTCATCTCTGCTGAATAGAGGAAAAAATGAGTCCAATTCATTTATTTTTACCTAGCCGCCTAAGTGAATGTTTTCTCCATCAGCATTTTATAGCTCCAGGTTATATTTGTAGCTTAACTGACTTGGAATAGCCTTTTAAAAAGCCCCCCAGCTTCTAGCACCAGCAGAGCAAAAGGTGGTAATGTCTTTCTTTGGACTGTTGTCACCCTGAATGGGGTTTTGCATCGGCCTCCATTCCAGTTTCTAGAACTCACGCTGATGATTGGAGACACCCTGTCAATGTCACCTGTGGGGAGGAATTTTTCTCTAGCTAGTCTGCTACTGGAAGGACTGATGCTGAAGCTCCAGTCTTTTGGCCACCTGATGTGAAGAGCAGACTCATTGGAAAAGACCCTGATTTGGGCAAGACTGAGGGCAGGAGGGGGAGAAGGAAATGGCAACCCACTTCAGTGTTCTTGCCTGGAGAATCCCAGGGACGGGGGAGCCTAGTTGGCTGCTGTCTATGGGGTCACACAGAGTAGGACACGACTGAAGCAACTTAGCAGCAGCAGAGGGCAGGAGGAGAAGGGGGCGACAGAGGATGAGATGGTTGGATGGCATCACTGGCTCAATGGACATGAGTTTGAGCAAACTCCAGAAGATAGTGGAGGACAGAGAAGCCTGATGTGCTGCAGTCCGTGGGGTCACAGAGAGTGTTGCTTTGAGCAACAAAAGCAGCAATCTGCTGCAGTTGTTTTCCCCAAGCCTGCCTTTTTTTTTTTTCTTTTGGTACACTGTGTGAGCAGTTTCCCAACCAGGGATGGAACCCAATCCCAGGAATGAGACTGGTGAGTCCTAACCACTGGACCACCAGAGAATTCCCACGTACTCTATTTTAATCCATGCACTTGAGGCTCATTGTCCTGGTCTCGGCTAAACTGCATGTTGTTTTGTTTTCAGTTGGCCCTAATCATCCTGGGAGTTATTTTCTATCACCAGTGCTCAGCGGTTGCTGCCAAAGTATATTACCAGGAGTAGCTCTCGTGTTTTGTTTAAGAACAGGATCTATCTACTTTTCAAATAGTGTGCTGAGAGGTCATTGTGCTGAGAGATCATTCTGAATATCTTTCTCTACACTTTCTTAATACTTCTTGTACCTGTTTAATTTTAATAACTTGATTTAAAAACCTGTCAGATGGAGAAGCAACTTCCTTATTACACTCCCCTGGAGACTTGAGACTTACAATCACTGTGAATTTGGATACAAAACGGGATATTGGGAGATTAGATCCCTAGGAGTATTGTTGTAACTTGGTGTCTTTTGCCATTTGGAAGGCATTATATATAAAGGCAAAACACTAGAAATGTACAACCCCCCTCCAATAACAATGCCGTGTTTTTCTGACTATTTGGGAGCTGTTCTTGTTACTTTCTTCTTTGCAGAGGTGGACTTACCTTCCATCTGGGTAAGGATGTTGTTGTTTAGTCACTAAGTCATGTCCGAGTCTTCTGCGACCCCACAGACTATAGCCTACCAGGCTGCTCTGTCCATGGGATTTTCCAGGCAAAAATACTGGAGTGGGTTACCATTTCCTTCTCCAGGGGATCTTCCCAACGCAGGGATCAAACCCGCGTCTCCTGAATTGCAGGTGGATTCTTTTACCACTGAGCCACCGGGGAAGCCCCTGGGTAAGGATACAGGCTCTTTTAATATCATTTTGGCTTCTCTTGTCAATGGTACAATCACTGAACTTTAGGAGACTTGCCAGAGATCTCAATGTCAAGTTGCCAACTAATCAAACCTTACTTATCAGCTGGTGATATTTGAAAAGGATATTCCAACAGGCTAACCATATTTTCCTTTAGATCAAAATTCTCAGAAGTTCACTACTTTTATAAAAACTGTTAAAAATTTCAGTTTTCATTTTGAGATTTTTCTTTAAAAAAAAAAAGAAAAACCTCTATCAAGGATACAACGTACCTAATTCACAACTGAAAAATATTCTCCTACTCTCAAGAGTAACCTTAAGTCATGGTTTCTCAAATAAGAATGTCTTGCTATGGACTCCTGAGATTTTTTTCCTTCTTTAAAGTTAGAGAAACATTCTTTTACCTTAGTTACGTTACACTGAATCCTAGCCGTCTCTCTGAGAGATTTGGGCTCTGAGGTACAGCCATGATATAGAGCAGCTTCCTTTTCTATATTTAACCTCCAACTGCTCTTGATTCTCTAAATTCTACCCCTCCATCAGGATAGTGAAGCAAATGGGACTTCCCTGGATGTGCAGTGGTTAAGACTTCACCTTCCAATGCAGGGGGTGTAGGTTGTATCCCTGGTTTGGGGAAGTAAGATCCCAAAAGCCTTGGGGCATGGCCAAAGAAAAATTAAAATATTTTTTTTTTAAATAGTGAAATTTTCGCACCTTCAAAGAATCATATTTGATTCTTATTTTTTGACTGTTAGCTTTTTATCAGGAGATAATATATAAAATGTGTACATAGTTTTTTAGTTTGATGCTAAGAGAAAATTTATATAAAGAAGTGGCTAGTTTTCTTCATTAAGCAAAGAGGAATTCTCCTTCCTCCCTCTATATTTTGGGAGGAAGGAGAATTTTAAACACTTTTTCCCATTCCAAGTCCCCCTTTGACCCCACACTTTCATAGCTGTCTCTTCTAAGATGGAAGGTGTCACTAATCTGATTGATCCAATATGTTAGGTTACTGTCACTGCACAATAAATGACCATGATGGTGTTAGGTGAAACCCATTTATCAGGTCAGATTCTGTAGATCAAAAAGACATGGTCGGATTTTTGGCTTAGGGTCTCCTGTAACCAAAAGCAGGGGATTGGCTTTGATGGCTTATCTGGAGGCTCTCGGGAGGAATTCACCTTCTTGATCTTTCAGACTTTGGACAGGAATCAGTTTCCTTATGGGTGAGAGTCCCATTTCCTTGCTGGCTGTCAACCAGAGGTGGAGAAGGAGCTGGGTGCTCTTAGCTCCTGGAGACCACTCACATTCCTTGGTGCATGGCCCCTCCGATCCTCAAAGCCAGGCACAGTTTATCAAATCTTTCTCATGCTTCAGATCTCTGAGTTCCCCCACGTGTCAGAGAACACTTCTGTGTGGGAACAGCATCAGGGGACAAATTTCTTGGAGATCATCTTGGAACTCTGCCTACTGTGTCCAGAGCCAAGGATAGCCATTGGTCCAGATTCTTGCCTTAAACACAAAAATCCCAGTTTCCTTGCTCCATTTTGGATTTTTTCCATGTGAGTTACAACTCAGCAAATTCTGTCTCCTGGAGGCAGAATAGGCCATCCCAGCAATCCTTCCAGTTGGATCAGTAGACAGCTGCTCTGTAGAGCTGATACTGCTGCTGCTGCTGCTGCTGCTAAGTTGCTTCACTGCTAGGTGGTTCATTTGGTCATCCTGGCCTAAGCCCAGCCTGCTAATAATTCTGTCCTTGGGAGCAGGACAGAAGGCTAACTCAGCTGTCTGTAGTCCATTCCAAGGACAGCTCTCTACCCTGGGAACCCCAAGAAAAGAAGAATGGTGGAAGGCATTGAGCCCTGAGACCCTGCCGCAAATTCCTATTAATTATCTTTTCTCTTTTTGTCTTGGATACCAGGAAGATCAAAACAATATCGTGTTTTTATTTGCAGTAAAAATCTTTAGCTTAGATACCTGTGCAAATATCTTTCTGCCCTCATCACAAGGTCCTTTTTTATTTATCCTTTTTAATAATTGCATCTTACACTGCAGGCACAAATATCTTTTTGAAATAAAGAGGTATAAATAAAGAATTGACACATACATTAAGGGATTTATGAGGAACATCAAGTTAGGTGACTTTTTAGTGATCAGAAAGCTGGCCTCATTTAATTTTTTTAAACTTCATCTTATGACTCAGTTCTTTGCAGAGTAAAATGAAGGTTATATAAATATAGTCTTTACCAAAAAATATCAGGTTATTAATTTTAAAAGCATTCAAGTAGATCTATAATTTTTAAAAATCAAAGGGAGAACATAGCTGTTGACCCTAGCACCTTGAGCATTCTGATGGTTCTGACATCAGAAACAGGTCTTGGCTCTTCAACATATTTCTGCTGCTGTTATATAGGTAGATACCAAAGTCCACAAATTTGAATTTGATTCTGTGCTTGAATCATCAGCATATGTAGACTTGACCCACTTTCTGCTGGTGTCAGATCTCATTGGTAAATCCGACAGCCATTGAATGTCAGCATATTAGAAACATGTACCTCTTCCTCCACCAGGTGGTTGATCAATTTTTCTTTCCACTGCCCTCTTTTTGTGGAATTTCAAAAGGCTGAGTTTGTTTTGATGTACAGTCTTAGCCCAATTTTTAAAGTATGCCCTTCAGGGTTTGAAGTTAGCATCTATTTTTTTTTTTTTCTTTAAAAAAATAATGATCAGGTTTCTTCATTTGTGTAAACAATATTGTTCTTAATACACACAGTTTTGGATTTTCATTAGATCTTGAAGTAACCTGAGGGATTATTCTAATGATCTTGGCATTTTACAAGTGATGAAGCTGAAACCTAGGGGATTAAAATGACTTGCCCAAGGTCACAGAATTGATTAGAAGTCAAGCTAGTCCTACATATAATCTAGGTCTTCTGATGCTTTCTGACGTCCTATGTTTTTTCTTTAATCATAAATTGCGTGTTTTAGGGAATTAATGTGTTTGGCTTCTTAAAGGTAAATGAGATTTAAATGAGCACTTCAGAAACCTTCTCCAAAAAGAATGAAACATAAATAATTACAATCCAGGTCTTGGCTGAGTATTCCTTCCATTTGATCACGCTGCCTTCTGCTGAATCTGTGGGGGTTTTGTCCATCACTTTGCTAATGTCAGTGGTTTTACAGGATTTCCCAGTTTTTACTATGTTGTACCTTTGCATATTTTGAAAAATTGCTCCGTTTTGGTATACCTTTTTCCCCTAAATTTTGCCCTTTTAGTCTTTTTAGATTTAGGTAGCAGAAGCGTTTGACATTCTATTTCCTACCATTTAAAAATATTTGTCACAGTCTTAAACTCACTGACATTTTTATAGCTGATTTTTCAGGGCATATCTGGGAATTGACTTAAATTTCTTCTTTTAAAGGCTGTGTTTCTGAGCTCCTTCCCAGCTGTGTATTCGGAGCTGTTGAAGCTCTTTGACGTCCGGGAGGTGGCCAACTTGGTCCAGGACACCCTGGGCAGTCTGCCGACCATCGTGCACGTGGATGACGCCCTGCAGGCCGTTAAACTGCAGTGCATTGGCAAGACCGTGGAAAGCCAGCTCTATACCAACCCAGGTAAGGTGTTGGGTCTCTCAGATGAAACAGTGTCTCTAGAAAGCCATTACTTACATTTTCTAGTCATAGGTCAGCAGAAGCAATTCAAAAAGGAAACTAAAAACTTCTTTCTCAGAAGCATTGTGTATTTGGATGGGAGAATAAGTTTATCAAATAGTCAGACACAAAAGTATGGCTCTTAAAACTTTATTTCTGGAAAGAATGAAAATCCTAATAATTAAATTGTTAATTCAGATCACAACAAGTTTTAGTGTAGGGCATGCTTTTTTCCTTGCTGTAGATTTTTTTTTCTTTTAACGTTCAACAAAATTGAAAATTTTTCTTTTCAGAGATGCTTACAGGAACCTGCTATAATCCTTGTTTGTTTATCTCATTTGTCCTTCAAAGTTTTCCATCAATTTGTGTTCTGAAACTGGGTGAAAGTTTCAGTGTGTTGTCATTTTTTATATATTTTATCCTAATAGCAAGTGACTACTTGCTAAGTTGATTTTGTCATAATTTTTTTTGGTTTAGTCACTAAGTTGTGTCTGACTTTTGCAACCCAATGGATGGTAGCCTTCCAGCCTCCTCTGTCCATGGGATTTTCCAGGCAAGAATTTACTGGACTGGGTTGCCATTTCTTTCTCCAGGGGATCTTCCCGACCCAGGAATCGAACCCGAGTCTCCTGCATTGCAGGCAGATGCTTTACTGACTGAGCTATGAGGGAAGCACATCTTGTTTTCCTCTAGTTTTTTTTTTTTTTTTTTTTAAATAATAAAATGCCAGTCTCATTTTAAATTTTATTTTAAAAAGTTTCCATCATTATCACTGAATCAAAAACTTTTAAAAATTATTTTTGAGAAATCTCTTTTCCCATGAATACATGTATGTGTGTGTTGTATTTTTGAAATAGTTCTAAAATATAGTTAAGAAACCTTTTTTTCATTATTTTATTGTGAAATGCTTTAAACATAGAAACTAGACTAGAGCATAATAAATCTCAGCAATGGGAGATATTTACTTTAGATCTTTTAAGAGATTTGTCATTATAGAAATAGGCCCTCTTGTATATACTCACTTCCTTCATATATGTTTCCACTATCAGATTCGGTTCTGTTTTCTATGCCTTTATTCTGTAGCTATAAAAACATACCATTTTTTACCTTTTCAAAATTTTTTCATCCTTTAATTTTTATATAATATTATATTGAATGTCATTCTGTAGAGTGCTTCTTTTTGATTAATATTGCACTTTTTAATTCTTCCATGCTATTAGATATAGCTCTTGTTCTTTTTTACTGTTATATAGTAGTCCAATGAATATTTGTATATTGTGGTTAATTTACCTTTTCTCCTGTTGATAGACTGTTAGTATGTTTCTGATTTTTTTCTGAGATAACAATGTTTCAGTGTGAAAGAGGCTTCAGCCTTCTGATTTCTCCCCATGAAAACACATCTCATCCTGGAAAGAAAGATGCTTCTTATAGTAGTTTTCAGACTGTCCCCCTCAGAGCCCTAGGGTTCTGCTGCGATGATTAGGGCTTCCTTGAGTCCATTCTAAAGGAGATCAGCCCTGGGTGTTCTTTGGAAGGAATGATGATAAAGCTGAAACTCCAGTACTTTGGCCACCTCATGCGAAGAGTTGACTCATTGGAAAAGACTCTGATGCTGGGAGGGATTGGGGGCAGGAGGAGAAGGGGACGACAGAGGATGAGATGGCTGGATGGCATCACGACTCGATGGACATGAGTTTGAGTGAACTCCGGGTGTTGGTGATGGACAGGGAGGCCTGGCGAGCTGCAATTCATGGGGTCTCAAAGAGTCAGACACGACTGAGCAACTGAACTGAACTGAACTGAGGGCGAAGAATAGGCGGTATGAAGTAGAAAGGATGATGGTCCCAACTAGACATCCAAATTTGACTAGAATATCAGTTCTGTCAATATCAATTACCAAACTAAGAAGAGTTTATTCTATCAGAGGAATTGGTGATTTTTACCATATTTCTCTCTTACTGGCTAGATGATTCTTTGTTGGGTTAAAGTCTGACACAAAAAGAGCAACATAGATAAATGAAAACCATTTCTAAATGTAAGGAAATTATTTTTGTTCGTTATTGCCCCTGGGAGATGTGTTCTGTCTGTGGACTCAGTTCCCTGTTGATTACTGATGCCCAAGAGGTGGTAGAGAAATCATACTGGGTCTCTGTGGGAGGTGGTGAGATTGTTTACTGGGGCCAGAATAGAAGGACTCAAGAGACCCAGGGAACGTGGACCCTGAAAGGGCTGTGCTCGTGACCTAGAGGAGAGACTTGGAGCCAGTGCTGGGGCTTAGTGATGTGGAAGGAGGAGGGGGGGGGAAGCCTGCTTCATTTGTTCTGTGGGACACTCCTCGTGGAGGGTAATTATGGGAAACATAAACTTCTGAGAAACAAAGTGACTCCTGATCAATGGAACACACTGAGGCACATGCACAGATGCTAGTAAGAGGCCTGACTTCCATCATTGCCCCCAGAAAGATGGGATTAGCTTGCTGTTTAGTGACTCGCTGAGCTTCCCAGGTGGCACTAGTGGTAAAAAAAAAAATTACCCAGGAACCATAACAACAACAACAAGGAAAAACCATGAAGAGCATCACCAAACTATGGCGAAATCAGATTCATGTTATAGATAAACTTTGACCTGTTAGTTTCCTGCTGGTACCACAGCGATTACTACAAACTTAGTGGATTAATGTAACTCAAATTTCTTATGTTACATTTCTGTAGGGCAGAAGTCCAAAAGGCTTCTCACTGGCCTAAAATCAGGGTGTGGATGGAGCAACATTCCTTTGTGTAGTGTCTAGGGAATAATTTGTTTTCTTGCCTCTGACAGCTTCTAGAGGCTGCCTACATTCCTGCCTCCTTCATCTTTAAAGCCAGCAGTCTAGCATCTTCACATCTCTGACTCTGTCTAGCTGCTTTCACTTGTAAGGACCTCTATGTTTACATGGGTCCCACCTAGATAATTCAGGATGATCTCCCCAGCTCAGCATCCTTATTTTAATCATTTCCGAAAAATCTCTTTAACATAATCTATTCACATAACATATATACAGGTTCTGAGAATTAAGATGTAGATGTCTTTGAGGGGAACAATTTATTCTGCCTACTACATAGGGGTAAAACGAACAGTTTAAAAGCAGTGTGATGGTAGCTCCATATATGAAAGGCAAAAACACTCAGGAGTCTGAATTTTATTTACTTGTTGGAAGTAAAATAAATGGAACATGAAGTCCTACAGTTATATGAGTACACACATCTTGGCCAGATGGAAGTTACAAATGACACTTTGCTGATTAAAATTATAAATCTGAACAGAGAAAATAAAATAGGGATAAGTACATTACATGGTATCAACTGGCTATGTATTCAGCTGAAGACAAAGTATTTAATTCTTGATGGCCTTAATGACAGGTGCATTGCTCAGAACACTGAGTATGGCAGAGATAATTGCTACTCTGAGCTGAATTCTGATCAACAAAGATGAACTGGTTAGTGATAGAGAAGTGAGAAGGATCTGAGAAAGTGATCTCATTTTCTGGGGCATTCATTTTAGCCAGAAAGGCGTACAGAGTACAGTCAGCCCATGCTTTAAGAAAATAGATTTCAAAATATTTTGGAGAACAAGACTGTACATGTTACAAGCTCCTTAGGAGAGATAGAAAGTTCTGAAAATTTTCTTTGTACTAGAATCCTATATTAGGCTTCTCCAGAGAAAAAATTGTGTGTGTGTGTGTGTGTGTGTGTGTGTGTGTAGATTTATTGTAAGGAATTGTCTTATGTGTTTATGGAGGCTGAGAAGTCCCAAAATCTTCAGTTAGCAAGCTGGAGATTCAAAGTAGGTGACATAGTTCCAGTCTGAGTTCCAAGGCCTAAAAACCAGGAGAGGTGTTTGCATAAATTCCAGTCTAAATCTGAAGGCAGGAAAAGGTGGATATCTCACCTGAATGACAGGCAGAGAGAGTAAACTCTTCTTTACTCCACCTTTTCTTGTATTCAGAGCTTCAACGGATTAGGTGAGGCCCACCCATGTTGGGGAGGACAGCCTGCTTTACTTAGCCTACATCACACATAATTCCTATCCAGAAATGCACTGGCACACCAAAGATAGCATTTAACCAAATACCTGAGCTCCCATGGCACAAATTGACATATAAAATTAACCAGTGCAAACCCCAAAGAGAAAAAAAGTGGAGGAGATATGCAAAGGAAGCAGTATGGCTGCAGAATACTTCCAGTTGAGCTTACCTTAGAAATTAACACTCACAGAAGGCAAAGAGGGGCATACAAGGTCAACACCACAGAAGGGAACAACAAAAACGTGGTAGGAAGGTTCAGGCCATCTTGAGTTAAGGGGCAGGGGCAGCCTCAGGGCTGGAGACATTCTACAGCCAGGTAGAGTCCCGCAAGGTGAGAGTCTAGGGTAGCTGATCAGACCTGAAAGACTTCGCTCAGATTTGAAATTTAAGCAGCTTGTTGTTCCACATCTAAATCATCCGGGGTCCAGGCAGGCTTATTTAAGGTATAAAAGTTGAGCTGCTCACTTTTCCTTTTCTCCCCACAATTCTATTCTTCCTGTTTTTTGAAGGCCAGGAAAAGGTCTCAGTGATGTTGGAGAAGACAGCTTGCCATGAGTAAAGAGCAGATTTGAAGGATGGAGGTTGAGGCAGGGGGAGGCAGAAGCATGGAGAATGGGGGCTGAGAGGCAGGTGAAGCTGTGGGAATGAGAAGGTGGATGTTGAGTCTTCTCAGACCACAGGGCAGGCTCTGGAGGACTGTGGTTTTGTCTCCATTTTCACTGGGCCCCATCGCTTGGTGCTTGACTTGTTCAGCAGAGGTCTGCGGTCATTCCCGAGCTATTTGCTTGCTAAGATAAGGTCATACATGTTTTTACTTCGGGGTAATTGAGCAGTTTCTCAGGCAAACCACAGTGTAGATAATAGAGGTGAGCATAAATGCACGGAGCGTGTAGTGATGAGAAACGTGCTGGTGCTACCTCCTATTCCCACAGACTGAAAAGCCAGGCATCTCAGGGATTTCGTAAGAAAGTACCCCGAAGTCATTGTTTTTTCCTTTTGCCAGAAACTCCCCAGTTCCCTATTAGCTCTTTTGTGGACTTGATGGCTGCAGTGAAAAAGTAAAGGAGAAAGGGAGGAAGGTGGACTATAAGACTGTTTTTTAAGGACATCTTTGTTGTTGTTATTTTTAATATTTGGCTGCACTGGGTCTCAGTTGTGGCATGTGAGATCTAGTTCCCTGAGCAGGGATCAAACTTGGGCCTCCTGCACTGAGACCGTGGAGTTTTAGCCAACTGTACCACCACAGGAAAGTCCCCATAAGACTGTTTTTAAAGTTTATTCTAGGAACGAATGCCTCTACCTGTCCATCCTACCCCCTCGTTTTAGGCCACAATATAAAAAAAGGATGTGTGATGGTATATCTATTAATTTGACGACTTGAAGAATAAAATCTTACTACAATTGATGAGTGCCTGTAGCTTTTCTTTGAACTTTAGGTAAAGCCTAGTTGAGTATTGACTTTTCTTGCACTGTAATTAAATTTCTTTCACATTAGAAAATGCCACTTGCTCACAGCTTTTCTATTAACCACAGCTTACACTGTAGCAGACAGGCCTTGTAAAGATACATGGAGTTGCAAGAATGAAGAATGCTCTTTTTCCCCTCAAAGTACAATGATAGTGCCCTGCCCACCTGCCTGGTCCCGTCTCAGTGTTACTTCACTCTACTTGGAACCGACTTTCTCCTGTTCCTTTCTGAACCAAGTTGACCCATCTTTACCCTTCAGGATTCAGTTGAACTCTCATTTTCTCAAGAAATCTCTTATCTGCCTCACCCATCCCATCATCAGTCTCATTCTTTGGCTTTTTACTTCTTGGATAACTTAATGCATCTGTAATAACTGAAGAATTGGTGATTTAGTTGTTTCAAGTCTGTCTCTCCCCCCCTCATCCCAGAAGAAGAGCCTAAAATAACATGGGTTCTATTTATCTTGAAGACAGTTTTATCTCTAGCTTCCATAACAGTGCCTGGTGCATAATAGACACTTGATAGATGCTTCATGAATGCTATGTACTAGGTCATGACCAGGATCAGGATGGAGCAGGAATTGTTGTTCAGTCGCTCAGTCGTGTCCAACTCTTTGCGTCCCCATGGACTGCAGCACGCCAGGCCGGTCCATCACCAACTCCTGGAGTTTACTCAAACTCATATCCATTTAGTCAGTGATGCCATCCAACCATCTCATCCTCTGTCATCCCCTTCTCATCCTTCCTTCAATCTTTCCCAGCATCAGGATCTTTTCAAATGAGTCAGTTCTTTGCATCAGGTGGCCAAATTATTAGAGTTTCAGCTTCAGCATCCGTCCTTCCAGTGAATATTCAGGACTGATTTCCTTTAGGAATGACTGGTTTAATCTCCTTGCACTCCAAGGCACTCTCAAGAGTCTTCTCCAACACCACAGTTCAAAAGTATCAATTCTTCAGCACTCACATATCCATACATGACTACTGGAAAAAACATAGCTTTGTCAGCAAAGTAATGTCTCTGTTTTTTAATATGCTGTCTAAGTTTGTCATAGCTTTTCTTTCAAGGGGCAAGTGTCTTAATTTCATGGCTGCAGTCACTGTCTACAGTGATTTGGGAGCCCAGGAAGAGAAAATCTGTCACTGCTTCCCCGCTTTTCCCCTTCTATTTGCCATGAAGTGATGAGAGTGGATGCAGTGATCTTAATTTTCTGAATGTTGAGTTTTAAGCCAGCTTTTCCACTCTCCTCTTTCACCTTCATCAAGAGGTTCTTTAGTTGCTCTTCACTTTCTGCCATTAGAGTGGTATCATCTGCATATAGGTCATTGATATTTCTTCTGGCCATCTTGATTCCAGCTTGTGCTTCATCCAGTCCAGCATTTCTCATGATGTGCTCTACATATGAGTTAAATAAGCAGGGTGACAATATACAGCCTTGTCATATTCCTTTCATAATTTTGAACCAGTCAGTTGTTCTGTGCCAGGTTCTAACTTGCTTCTTGACTTGTATACACATTTCTCAGGAGACAGGTAAGGTGGTCTAGTAACTCCCGTCTTTTTAAGAATTTTCCACAGTTGGTTGTGATCTACACACTCAAAGGCTTTAGCATAGTCATGAAGCAGCAGTAGATGTTTTTCTTTAACTCCCTTGCTTTCTCCATGATCCAGCGTATGCTGGTGTTTGATCTCTGGTTCCTCTGCATTCCTTAATATTTTGCTTTAAGGGTGGGAGATTGAAACCACTCTATAAGAAACCTGGGCCACACAGAGATCATCCCTAGCCCTGGGCTGTTGTCTACCTGTGTGGTACTGACTTTGTGTGCATGACAGGAAGCCCCTAAATCATCATCAGTCCTGTCCATTCTGAGCGTTTTCTGTCCACCAGTGACTGAAGGGCTAGTTTGCAGGTTCTGTTGATGTCTGTGACATTAGCAGTTCATTTCCTGGTATCTTGGATCACAAAGGCCTAAACCAGCTCTGATTTCAGGGCTTTTTGTTCTGCTGGTGCTTCCCTGCAGCCAGCAGCTCTGCTCCATTCAGAGCTGTGCCACAGCCGGACCCCTTGCCCACCTGGGGTACCATCTCCGCGTCCTGAGGCTGCCATGGAGCAGCTGCTTGGGTGTCGTGCTGGTGTCCAGCCTGTACTGAGACAGTTGGTGGAGAGTGGCTGGAAACCCTGCATGCCCCTAAAGGACTCACAGCCCTCATTCACTTGGGGACAGAGGACTACAAGGATGATTGTCTAAAGCTTTGTTGCTAGAGGAACAAAGATGAGAACTTTCCTGGAAATTAACATCAAGGAGGAAGTTTATCAGCATTTCTTAGCTGCTGCTTCCTCTTCCTAGCCCCACACCTATTGGAAATTGCTAATGGGAGCTGGCTTATCTCTTCAAGTGTGTACAGACAAAATAAAAAGACACACCATACAGTGAGCTTTATCTGAGAATCTGAATCTCAGTGTTTTGACCCTTTCAAGGACAGAACCTGCATAACAGATTCTACTGTTTAGAAACTTACTGTATGTTCAAGTCTGGGTTTTGTTTTTCCTTTGAGCCTTTTTCTTTTTTCCTTTGAGCCTTCTTGATGACTCCAGGAGTTTTGTTTTAAAGATAAGAATTAGCATTTTAACCAGTCAGTTCGTTTGGCATTTACCCCTCGATTCTATCATGTGCATTGGTAATATTGCCCTAGTAATGGAGAAGCAGCAAATCTTCAGGCAACTCATACATTTATTTTCACAGGCACCACACACCAATTATTTGTCTGCCTTACATTTTGGCAGTAGAGATTTCCTTAACAGTTGATTGCAAATTGAATTTTTAGAAATCAAATCCCACTGGCTGCAGGAACATATCAGACAAGCTTTATCTTCCTTTCTAATTAAGCATCACTAGGCAGTGACTCCTGTCATTTAAGCTTTCAGTTTCCTTTTCTTGGTTCTTTTTGTCAAGTAATTGTTTTATAAATAAGTATTGGGCTTCCCTGGTAGCTCAGCTGGTAAAGAATCCACCTGCAATGCAGGAGACCTTGGTTTGATTCCTGGGTTGAGAAGATCCCCGGGAGAAGGAATAGGCTACCCATTCCAGTATTCTTGGGCTTCCATGGTGACTCAACTGGTAAGGAATCCGCCTGCAATGCAGGAGACCCCGGTTCCATTCCTGTATCGGGAAGATCAGCTGGAGAAGGGAAAGGCTACCCACTCCAGTATTTCGGCTTGGAGTACAGTCCATGGGATCGCAAAGAGTCTGACAGAACAGAGTGACTTTCACTTTCAGTTTCAATGAAGTCCCTGGTAAGGCTTCCTGTTGCAAGGAAGCCTGCAATGAGTTCTACTGGATTTTAACCCTTTGTGTTCATTTTCTGAAAGTGAAGCATGACTGTGACTTATGTGGTTTGTTTTGATGGTAAACCTCAGGCCGCACCTCACTGTGTTGGTAGCCCGGTGGCAGGCATTAAAAGAAATATAACTGCCAACCTCACTACTGAAAGAAATCAAGAAGACAACAAGAGAAGTCAGGCAAACACCAATAAAGGCGCTTTCCGAATTGTGAATACTTAAAATTTTTATTAGCATACAGGATCATACATTTTTTCCCTTATGGATATACCTTATCGTACTGGCTAGGAATCCAGTACAGTGTTGAATTGGTGAAATTGGCCTTCCTTGCTTTATTTTTGATCTTAAAGACAAAGCATTCAATCTTTTACTATTATGTTAGCTAACAGTAGGTATTTCATCAAGGCCCTTTATCTAAACTTGAGAAAACTATCTATTATTCTTTAATTATCACCTTTTATCATTTATGGATGCTGAATTTTTCACATTTCATACATCTGCTAATATAGTGAATCACATTGATTGATTGACTTTCAAATGTTAAAACGATCATTCATTCCCAGGATAAACCTATTTAATCACTGTATGTGTGTTATGCTAAAATTTTATAAGAATTTTTGCATCTATGTTGATGAGAGATAGCAAATCTGTAGTTTTGTCTTAAAATGTCTTTGACTGATTTTGGCATAGATAATGCTGGCCTCATAAAATGAGTTAATTGTATTCCCTGTTCTATTTTCTGGGAGGATTTATGTATATTTGATATGCTTTCTTCTACGTATTGCTTCATAGAACTCATAGAAGCTACCTGGGTCTGGAATTTTCCTTGTATGCTGCTAATAGCAAGTTGAGTTTCTTTAATAGGTATAGAGTTATTTAGCTTATCCATTTTCCCTTGAATGAGTAAGGTGGGATTATAGCTTATACAAGCTGTCTATAAGACACATGGATTTTTATAAACCAAAATTAATTCATTTGAATTGTTTCACAGATGACATCTTTTAGAAAACCAAGCAAGGTGGGCTGGGGTATTTGCAAGTGGGCACATCCTATAAATAAAATTCCCATTATGGGCCCAAGATAGGCAATAATTTTGTGTTAATGACATCACATTGAAAAATAAACCTTCAGGAAAATAGGCATATTCACTGTTACTTTTTCAAAATATTGGAATATATACTGCATATAAGTCAATTTTTAGATTACTTATCACCTTACTATTTCAAATACTTATGACAAGTTAGAGATCAAAAATATGAAAAAATATTCAAGAAAAGTAGAAGATAGTTTAAGATATTCATGACATGAATGTAGTCAAAGTTCCAGACAGAGGAGAGAAGAACTAGCAGTAGCAGGAAGGAAATAATACTAGAAATAATTCAAGGCAAGTTCCCAGAACTAAAGAGTTTATAGATTTTAAGAGCCATAACAAAGTATATGATCGCGAAGTTTTGAATTACAAGGAATAATTTCCTGAAAGCTTTCAGAAAGAAAAACAAAAATAAAACAAAAATCTGATCATGGAGAAAGGGTTGGAAATCAGAATAGCAGGAAATGCAAAGTGTTAATTTAGCCAGAAATTGTGATATAACTCTTTTAAGAGGCTGGAGAGAAGAAAAAGAGGTTAAAAAACAAAACAAAAAACTAAATTCTCATCTACCATAATAGGAAGTGAGTCGATGATCCATCTCAATGAAAAGTCTGGAGATAGCAAGAAAAGCATGCTATTTAGGTATTTGGTAGTAAAAACAAATAAACAAACAAACAAACAAAACCTGTTTCAATAAAAGAGTGAAAGGCCAGTAGTCATGGGTTGGAGAAGCGACTACTGTTTTTCAGTATCAACTATGTAGAACGAGTACTTTTCTAACTATATGTGTTAATAATTTAGCAATTAAAATTAAAGAGTAGATAAGGATTTGCACGAGGTTTGCGTGGGCCTGTTAAATATGACACTAATACTTCTTCTCCCTCCAGATTCCCGGTACATTCTCTTACCTGTCGTGTTACATCACCTCCACATGCACTTGCAAGAGCAGAAGGACCTGATCATGTGTGCACGGATCCTTAGCAACGTATTTTGTCTCATCAAGAAAAACAGCTCAGTAAGTAAACACAGGTGATAGGATATAGTGCCCATCAGATGGCTTCTGGAAAGAAAATGTTAAGTCTTCTGAGAAAGCACACCAAAGAATCATCCTTTGAGACTCTTGCTTTCATGTCCATCTGTGTTGGACTTTTTACTTTTCTTCTAAAGGAATTTTTTTTTTTTTAACCTTGTAGGATGGCTGTAGCCCCAAATAACCTGCATGTCTTAAACTTGTATTTCAAGAAAGAACTGAATACCCAATGAGAAAAATTAGAAATCTCAAATCCTCCCACATGTGTCTTTAATCTTGATAAATGCTCTGTGGCAGGAATAAATTATTGCTTGCAAAGACAGTCTGTTTGGGCCCATTCAGTGAAAGACTGGATGATGATGATCAGAGCTCGGCCACAGGCTTTGGGCCAAGCCCTGTGCAGATAGTGAAAGCTAAAGAGAGGCCCATGGGCCTGGTGGTATCTTGCACCACAACCGTTACTGATCACTTCATTGTCATGGCTCTGGGAATTCCTGTCAATGTTCCTGACTCTTGAGGAATTGCAGTTTGTATTAGACGATGCAGTGTCAACAGAAAAATTGCATGCTTGCTTATAAACGGGGGTAACCCCCTGCATGCTCATGGTTCAGAGTCCATGATGTGAAGTCCATGTGTGAAGGATGTCCTAGTTTAGTTCCATCAGTTTGCACCTGTTTACTGCACAGCCTCATCCGTAACAACTTCTACAAAGCAGGATTGGCAGTGAATGTTGGGATCCCTGTTTCTCTGCCTCCCACTTACTAGCATGCTATCGTTTCCCCATTTTTGTTCCCTCGGAGTTACGATCACCTTCTGAAGAGCTCCGCAGTCAGCTGGCATGTGCTTCCAGTAGAAGTCTTGGACATAGGACTCCAGTAGTGTGGAAACAGTTGTTGTTGCTCAGTTGCTAAATCATGTCCAACTCTTTGTGACCCCATGGACTGCAGCACACCAGGCTCCTCTGTCCTTCACCATCGTCCGGAGTTTGCTCAGACTCATGTCCATTGAGTCAGTGATGCTTATCTAACAGTCTCATCCTCTGTCACCCTCTTCTCCTCCTGCCTTCAATCTTTCCCAGCATCGGGGTCTTTTCCAATGAGTTGGCTCTTTGCATCAGGTGGCCAAAGTATTGGAGCTTCAGCTTTAGCGTCAGTCCTTCCAATGAGTATTCAGGGTTGATTTCCTTTAGGTTGACTAGTTTGATCTCCTTGCTGTCCAAAGGACTCTTAAGAGTCTTCTTCAGCACTGCATTTCAAAAGCATCGGTTCTTTGGTGGGAACAGAGTTGGCCCTTGAGAGAAAAAGGCCAGAAACTCTGTGTCTGAAAGTATGGTGTGAGATACCTGCATAGGAGGGACCATTGCTTTTTACACACCCAATTCATTAAAGTACAGCTATATGGCACCCCACTCCAGTACTCTTGCCTGGAAAATCCTATGGATGGAGAAGCCTGGTAGGCTGCAGTCCATGGAGTCGCTAAGAGTCGGACACGACTGAGCGATTTCACTTTGACTTTTCACTTTCATGCATTGGAGAAGGAAATGGCAACCCACTCCAGTATTCTTGCCTGCAGAATCCCAGGGACGGGGGAGCCTGGTGGGCTGCCGTCTATGGGGTCGCACAGAGTCGGACACGACTGAAGCGACTTAGCAGCAGCAGCAGCATACCATGCCTAGTGAGAATGTTTTTGCTAACTCTCATTGCTGAGAGTGAGAAGTAAGTTTAAAAGGTTACTGCAGAAAACCAAAAATGTCAGGTGTTAGTAGAGATGATTTTTTTTCCTCCCATTCCATTGTTGAAGTTTTGGTCAATTTTTGCACTTATCTGATAAGGAAGTCAGAGCAGAAACTCTGTTTTGGGGGGGAATCTTTAGTAGTTTTCTTTCCAGTGTAAGAAAGTTTATCATAAAATCCCAGCCAAAAGGGTCCTTCAAACTCATACTTTCTAAAAGTTTTCTTTTCAAAAGTAATCTTCTTGCTACACAAAGCATTTGTCACCATAGTCCTTTGTCTGGTGCAGGTATAATAAGAACTAAAATTTTGCTCTCTCTCAAGTTCTGGGGCTTAGATAGTATTCATTTTGCTTTGGGAGAGCAGTCCCACCACGGCCACTAACATTAAGTCCAGTCTGTAACTAACATCATTCATTCAGACTGAATGCTGTTTGCTAATCTTTACATTCTTGGGAAATAGATGGGGAAACAGTGGAAACAGTGTCAGACTTTATTTTTGGGGGCTCCAAAATCACTGCAGATGGTGACTGCCGCCATGAAATTAAAAGACGCTTACTTCTTGGAAGGAACCTAGATAGCATATTCAAAAGCAGAGACATTACTTTGCCAACAAAGGTCCATCTAGTCAAGGCTATGGTTTTTCCAGTGGTCATGTATAGATATGAGAGTTGGACTGTGAAGAAAGCTGAGCACCAAACAATTGATGCTTTTGAACTGTGGTGTTGGAGAAGACTCTTGAGAGTCCTTTGGACTGCAAGGAGATCCAACCAGTCCATTCTAAAGGAGATCAGTCTTGGGTGTTCTTTGGAAGGACTGATGCTAAAGCTGAAACTCCAGTACTTTGGCCACCTGATGTGAAGAACTGATTCATTTGAAAAGACCCTGATACTGGAAAGATTGAAGGTGGGAGAAGGGGATGACAGAGGATGAGATGGCTGGATGGCATCACTGACTCGATGGACATGAGTTTGAGTGAACTCCGGGAGTTAGTGATGGACAAGGAGGCCTGGCGTGCTGCAATCCATGGAGTCGCAAAGAGTTGGACACGACTGAGCGACTGAACTGAACTGAACTGAAAAATCACTTTATAGGAATAGTTATTTACACTTAGGAGTTTTGGAAAATGACCCATGCAACTCCAGTGATGAGAAGAATAAATGTAAACACAATCTGAAATCAAAGGATTACAAACCCTTAAAACCAAGAGGGATGTTTAGTGAACTGTCAGGCCCAGAGAGGCAAACTTAACTCACAGAGAGACACACACCATGTTAGTGGCATAGCTGATATTCCGAATTAGTTTGGGGTATGTTCCAGACCATCACCCCACCTTTTTACTTGCATCCCAGGTTCCCACTGCACTGCGGAGTCACATACTCTTGGGTAAGGTGTTAACATCTCTGTGCCTTTTGTTTTCTGTGAAAGGTCATTCACATAGATAAATTAGGGGAGGTCCAGGACTGACGAGCTCAAGTCCTTTGTTAGGACTCTTGTTTTAGGCCACAATTTCCTGAGCACATTATTTCTTTTTCCTTTAGGAAAAATCTGTGCTGGAGGAAATAGATGTGATAGT
Organism: Bubalus bubalis; assembly: GCF_019923935.1. NCBI lineage: Eukaryota > Metazoa > Chordata > Mammalia > Artiodactyla > Bovidae > Bubalus > Bubalus bubalis. The sequence goes on from NC_059164.1 coordinate 56,104,744, forward strand.
GGCCAGCCTGCTGGACATCCTGCTGAGAACCATCTTGGAGATCACCAGTCGTCCGCAGCCATCTGGCTCCACCATGAGGCTTCAGTTCCAGGATGTCACGGTAAGGCCATGGCGTAAAACTGCAGAGTTGTGGTTGTTAAAGCCTCAGTTGCTTTGAGGGTGGGTTGCTGTAAGAATCTGGGGAATCTGAATTTGGGAGATGATCTGTGTTCATTTCAAATGTATGTAAGTTTACCTTCGTTTTACCAGGGGATGGGAATAAGATGCATATTTGTTAAAAGATCTTGGATTAAGATTTTTCTAATTGCAGAAAGCCCAAATTGGCCCAGTTTTTTTTTTTCCCCCATTTTGCCCAATTCAAGTTAATCTGTGGCTCTTTATCCTCAGTCTCCTTGATAACTATCCATTCTCTTTTCACTCATCAAATTGCTTGAGAAAGTTAGAACAGTGAAACAGACCAATAGCAGTCAAGGGTCCTAAGTTTTGATTGTGAATTTTTTGCTATGGCTAGTAAGGATCTTAATTTGGTGGCAGGTTGGTGGGGGAGTTCAGTTTCCTCAGCTATAAATTGTGGAAGTTTGACTTGGTGATTTTGAGATATCTTCAAGCTCCACTATTTTATGGATCTAATGTAACATGAGTTATAAATATTAAGCCATAATTTATGTGATAGTTTATTTGTATATATATTTATATGTGTGTGTGTAGAGAGAGAGATATATAGGTGGATGGATGGGTACATAAATTTTCACATTTGAAACTCACATTCAGTTGACCAGTGTGGGCTTTTTTTTTTTAAGGTCTGATTCAGAACATTCTTCTAAACACCACTTGCAGAAATGGGAGTGGATGCTATAGTTTTCATGGTTATTAACCAAAATGACGGCCTTTTGCTATTATTTTTACAAATCGTGCACTTAGAACCACTATCATAAAATGTTTGCCTAACTCCTGATGAAGATAATATTTTTTTCTTTTACTTAAAGAAATAGAGGGTTTCCCAGGTGTCTCAGTAGTAAAAACCCCACCTGGCAATCCAGGAGGTGCAGGTTCAATTCCTGGGTCAGGAAGATCCCCTGGAGGAGGAAACAGCAACCCACTGCAGTATTCTTATCTGGGAAGTCCCATGGACAGAGTGGGGTACAGACCATGGTGTCGCAAAAGAGTTGGGCAGGACTTAGGGACTAAACAACAAACAACAAAAAAGAAAGCCCACCCTGGCTGTCCTGCCAGGGTTGAATGCCTTAAGGATGGCCATCTTGTATGGCATTTTATTTTCTCTGCTTTCAGAGCTGAGATTTACCTTGTTCTTCCTGCCAAGCTCTGGGTTTGGAAAGTAAAGTTACTCAATTTCTTTTAACAAACAAAGGTTAAAGATTGTATGAAAAAACTTCCTAATATATGTAATAGTTGTACTACCTCATTAAAGAAAAGAAGAGCAAGCTATTAATTTCTCATGATCTGGTGGAATTTCATGTGTAAAATGCCACCTACCTCATAGGGTCAGCTTTGTATATTTGGCAACTCTTTGGTCCATGGTAAATGCTCAAAATATGTTGTTTTTTCTTAAAACCACTGGAGATCATTGTGGGTTTGAAAGTTTGCGGGAGTTTGTTTTGAATTTTTTTGTTCTGTCTTCTCATGTTTTTTTGAAATTTTTATTTTGTGATAATTTGAGTCACATGCAATTGTGAAAAATAATACAGATATTCCATGTACCTTTTTTCCAGTTTCCCTAATAGTAACATCTTTCAGAACTATAGCACAGTATCACAACTAGGATATCGACAGTAATGCAGTCAAGATGCAGAAGATTCCACCACCCCAAGAATCCCCTATCTTGCCCTTTTATAGCCAAACTCAATTCTCTCCCATCTTCACCTCCTCCTTAAGCCTGTCAACCACAAAATTTGTTCTCCTTTTCTTGTTACTTTGTCATTTTAAGAATGCTGTACTTGAGTCACTTTGCTGTACAACAGAGAATTGGTACAACATTATAAATAGACTATGATTTTTAAAAAAATTTTAAAAAGAATGTAATACAAGTAGAACCATACAGTACATAACTTTTGTGATTGGCTTTTTTTTTTTTTTTTAACTCAGCTTAATCCTCTAGAAATTCATCCAGGTCAATGTGTATGTGTATATATACATATATATAAATCTATATATCTGTTCCTTTTTCTTACTCAGTCATTTTCATGGTGTGGATGTGCTATAGATATGCTATACCAGAAGCCATCATGGTTGTTTCCAGAATTTGGCTGTTACTAACAAAGCTACTATAGACATTTGCATGCAAGTTTTTATGTAAGCATACTTCTTCATCTCTCTAGGATAAATACTCCCAGGAGTATGGTTGCTGGATTGTATGGTAGTAGCCTATTTTGGTGTTTAATAAATGGCCTTACCTATTTCCATAATGGGTGTATAACTTCACATTCTCATATATGCAGTGTATCATGAATGACCCAATTTCTCAGAACCTCATAAGCATTTAGTGTTGTCACTTTGGGGAGTGGGGAAGGATGGGGACACTCTGATAGGTGGGTAGTGGTATCTTATCGTGGTTTTGACTTGCATTTCCCTAGTGATTAATGAGGCCAAACATCTTTTCACATACTTTTTGCCATCTATATATTGCTTTCAGTGGAATGTCTTTTTATGTCTTTTCTCCTTTTTCTAATTGGATTGCTGTCCTTGGTTGAATATGTCATTTACAAATATTTTATCCCACTGTGTAGCTTGTTTTTTCATCGTTTTAACAGGGTCTTTTTGTTGTAGAGCAAAAGTTTTTAATTTTGATGAAGTCCAGTTTATCAGTTTTTCCTTTGATGGATCATGCTTTTGATGTCAAGTTTAAGAACTCTTTTTGTCTAGCCCTATATTCTGAAGGTTATCTCCTAGGTTTTTTTTCTCTTTTGCTAAAAGTATTATAGTTTTATATGTCACATTAAACTCTGTGAACCATTTTGAGTTGATTTTTATATTCATTGTGTCAGATAATTTTAACATCTCTATTATCTCAGTGTTGACATCTCTTGTCGTTTTTCATTCAGTTTGAGATCTTCTTGGGTTTTTGTATGATGAGTGATCTTCAGTTGAAATCTGGACATTTTTGTATTATAAGACTCTGGATCTTATTTAAACCTTCTGTTTCACATGGCTTTATGTGACACTACTTAGCAAGGAAAGGGTTAGGATGCCAACTCACGATGGGCAGTTGGAGGCAGAAATCCAGGCTCCTTACCTTGGCTTCACTGACACAGATGAGTGGTCATGAAAATACCTGCCCCCTATTTGACTCTTCGTTCTGGAGACAGATGTTGGGGTATCCCATCACAGCCTTGTAAAGAGGGAAATCTGGACTCCCCATTTGGCTCTTGCAGGTTTGAAAACAGCCAGATTTTTGTGATGTTGAGCTACAGGAGAAGTGACTGCTAAAAGTTTTGTCTTGTTAAACTTACCCTTTCCTGGTGCTTTGGCTTAAGAGAGCAAGCTTTCTGGGAGATGCCGAGCAGAGGCGAGGGTAGCGGGGGTAGTTAGGGAGATTGTTGCAATTACTGTTATTTCAAGGAGGCCAGCTTCTTCAACTCCAGGAGCAGGATATAGGAGGCAAAAAGAAAACCCAGAGAACGCAGCACCCTGTCCTTTCTTGGGTCTGAGGTCTCTAGCAGGCCTGTTCTCTTTCCACTTTCCAGAGTCATCTTGTTTGTTTTATATATAATGGAGGGGTTTTTGTTGTACTTGGCAGATGGAATTGGAAAAAGCATATATACTCCAACTTCCCCAAAGCAGAAGAAAGTCTCCTTCGTTTTGGTTTTGCTGGTGACATTTCAACTGCTTCCTGGCAATACAACTCCAACACAGTCCTAAAATTATAATAGCCGAGCAAACAAAATCACAGGAAATGCTCCATGTGGTCAAAGACTGCCCAAGATCAAAAGCTAAAACTCTTTGTCAAACTGCTTTGTATCTATCAACAGGGTTGAAGCTGTCAAATTTTTCTGGGCCATGCATGACCTGTAGGTCTTCACAGCGTAATGCTGTAGTTTAGTTGCTCAGTTGTTTCTGACTCTTTGCAACCCCTTGGACTGTAGCCCTCTAGGCTCCTTTGTGCATAGGATTTCCCCAGAAAGAATACTGGAGTGGGTTGCCATTTCCTCCTCCAGGGGATCTTCCCCACCCAGGGATCGAACCTGTGTCTCCTCCTTGGCAGGTGCATTCTTTACCACTGAGTCACCTGAGAACTCCTCACAGTATAATAATCAGTGCAAATTAAGAGACTTGAGAAAGCAGTGAGTGATGCTCATGGGTGGGTTTGGGCAGACAGGGGGTTTGTCCGGTTTGCTACAATTTTAGGAAAATCACATAAAGTGAAACCCTTCCCACCATAGCTGTTTTGTGGCCCTTGCCATGTACCAAACCAAACTCTGGGTATATGGGATGAAGTTTGCAAGGAATATGCATTTAAATAGTTTGGTATCTTGGATTTATAGATTTTATGCTTCAAGATAGTTTTTTTTTTTTTTTTTTTTTTGAATCCCCAAGCAGACCTGGTCTGAATCCTACTCTGCCCTTTGATTAGCTGTGCATGCTCTGGGCAAACTTCTGTTTAATTGCCTTTAAAATAGAGAAAGTAATTGTACTTATCTCAACGTGAGTTTGAGGGTTTCATCAAATCTATAGAAGTGTTTAAGCACTATCAGTACATTTTAGCCATTAGTAATTGTAGTAGCAACACCAGTCCCTAATATTATTATTATTGTAGAAGTAATACCTATGTTGTTGTTGTTATTGAATGAATCAAGTTCGGCTGCTTCCCGTTTACAAGATCAATTACACATTCACAAATGGTAGAAAAGAAAGATGCCTTTAATCAAAATGCCAGCCATCTGGGGAGATGGTGAACTCAGCATTCCCCAAAACCACCTCCAAAGATTCTGCTCAGCAACAAAAGCTTTTAAAAGAAACAAGGAAGTAACCTCAGTTCATCATGGAGATAGGGTGTCAGAATCACCACCATTCTTCAACTGTGTGCAGACTTGTCCAACCCTTGTGATCGTCCTCTAGATGTTATCTTGTTCATACAGTTTGATCACACATTTTGTTCAGATTACTGAAGGGAAAGCTAGAGAAGAGATATGGTCATTTGTTCATTACTTATTCTTCATTTCTACTTCTTTGATCTACAGAAAGAATGGACAAGTTAGGCAAAGTATTGTGTGATTAAAAGATTTGAAAGCTGTATTGGGCTGGGGATGAGTAGAACATGAGGGTGCCTGGTTTAAAAGTTAGTTATAGTGTATCTCTGCTAAAGTGACAAGGAAAAGGGGCTTCCTGCTGAAGGCAGTTTCCTTTAAGCGCTGCTTTATTGTTGTTTATTATTGCTGTTTAGTTGCTAAGTCGTGTCCAACTCATGACCCAATGGACTGTAGCCCTCCAGGTCCTCTGTCCTTGGGATTTCCCAGGCAAGAATACCGTAATGGGTTGCTGTTTCCTTCTCCAGGGGATTTTCCTGGCCCAGGGATTGAATCTGCATCTACTGCATGGGCAGGCAGATTTTTACTGCTGAGCCACCAGGAAAGCCCCTAAAAGAGCTACTTACTTTTTAACTAATTCTAAGGTGAGAAATAGGTTCTGATCATTGGCAAGGTTATTTCTCTGGGCACTGAAGTCCTAATTTCTTCCTCTTTCTGAATTAGAGAACAGGCTCTCTGAATAGGGAGTTTTTCCATGGCAGTCCTACCCTGAGCACCTTTCTGTCTTTACATAAAAAGTGCCCACTATAAGCGGACATGCTGTGGGTAAAAGCCGGGCCACCGTGTGTCATGGTGACGTGTTTCAGCTCTCTGTCAGTGCCACATCTGTCACCCTGTCTCCTGGTAACACCAACAGGGCGACTGGCTTCCACTCCTGTCACAATTCCAGATAACAGTAGCCTTATTTTTACCACCTAAATGGGTTGTACTTCTTGTTCTTCTACCAACTGCTGTTTAAGCTTTAAAATACTCTCACTAGTTGAGGGGAGTTGGGGGAGGGCAGAGCACCATTGTAATCAGTTCCTTTCAAACGTCTCATTGTACATGGAAGCAGATTTTATAAAGAGGCATATATGGCCATGTGTTCACCCCCGCATCTATTGGACTCCAGAGTTCCTTCCAGTTGGTAAAGGCATCTGTGTACATAGTTCTGTTCAGCACCATTCATAGTGAGTGTGACTCAGTTCAGCAGGAGCCATGTCTAAGGCATAGCTCTACATTTGTCTAAAGTTTTTGTGTGCTATGGACTGTGTTTGAGGGAAGAAGAAGACAGAATTCTATAAGGCGAATTCTGGGGGAAATTTGGGTATATATAATGGAAGGTTTCTTGAAGACCTTATAGCCATCTACTAACCGTATTCCCAGGTATTAGTGGAAATGGCCATTATACTCAATCTAGTTGTAATATGCATGCAACCTCTGTGGCGTGGAGTTCTTGCTAAAGGTGATTTTTACTTAAATTCCAACATTAATATGAATTGAACCTTGGCCGACAGTAATTTTTTATTTTTAACAAATTATGAGTCTACAGCTTTCATGCAGACACTTAAAGTCTTTTAAAATTACAGGTGAAAAATATGTCAGTGAAATATTGGACATCTCTGCCTTTTAACAGGGTTAAATGTTCCTAAACTGATGAAGTGAATAAATAAAATGACATTGTAAGGTAGATATTGGAATTGACAACATGTCTTAAATGTGCCAGGATGAGAGATTAGCATGACAAGTTGTTTGCATTGGGCCTAAACCAGATGTGACAGAGATAAATAGTCAATAATACAGATTCAGAGAGAGATTCTCTTAGTACAGTGACTGTAAAGATTTAATGAAAATCTTCTCATTTTTGAGTAATTTTTATGATTTACTAAAATCATTAAAAATAATGTCACTTAAGATATATCACTATTCATAGACAGAATGTATGTTGAAATAAATAGTCTAAGAATGTTAATCTCATAGATACATTGGAGATAGTGTGGTTAAGGTGTAGAAAAACCGAAAATGAAAAACTGAATGAAAAATAGATTTGTGTTTTCAAAAATTGAATGAAAAATAGATTTGTGTTTTCAGGTTGAGACATAAAAGCAGCTAAAAAGTGCAGACATTAACAAAGTAATATATTGAGCTTAGAGAGTATTTCTGCTAGCCCATACTGGTGAGCTCTTAAATATTTGTCCTAAAAAATGTGTAGAAATATTAATTTGTCATATCTGTGTGTTGCAAATTATTATACACATGCAAGGAGTCAACTTGCATCTCTTGATACTGTGTGTGTGTGCGTGTGTGCGCGCATGCACACGTGTGTGTGTGTGTGCATGCACTCAGTCTCTCAGTCATGTCTGACTCTTGCAAGCCAGTGGTCTATAGTCCACTAGGCTCCTCCATCCATGGAATTTTCCAGTTAAGAATACTGGAGTGGGTTGCCATATCCTCCTCCAGGGGATCTTCCCAACCCAGGGATTAAACTGCATCTCTTGCATCACCTGCATTGGCAGGTGGATTCTTTACCACTAACATGGCCGTAAAGTAGCATCCTTGGGCCTCCCATAGCCTGGTGGCTTTGACTGTCTTGACTTAGCTACTGCTATTGGTAAATCCCACTTCTCTGAGCTTTTAGTCTCAAGTTGTACATATGAGTCTATAATATTTTCCCATGAAAACTCAAATAATCCAATTCCCAATTAAACTGCATTTCTCTAAATCCACATTCACTTACCACTGGTTACCTCTCTTATTGTGCTTATACTGTTTTAAATGTACTTCAGTTAAGTTCAGTTCAGTTGTGCAGTCGTGTCCGACTCTTTGAGACCCCATGAATCGCAGCACACCAGGCCTCCCTGTCCATCACCAACTCCCGGAGTTTACTCAAACTCATGTCCATCGAGTCGGTGATGCCATCCAGCCATTTCATCCTCTGTCATCCCCTTCTCCTCCCACCTTCAATCTTTCCCAGCTTCAGGGTCTTTTCTAATGAGTTAGTTCTTCATATCAGGTGGACAAAGCATTGGAATTTCAGCTTTAGCATCAGTCCTTCCAAAGAACACCCAGGACTGATCTCCTTTGGGATGGACTGGTTGTATCTTCTTGCCGTCCAAGGGACTCTCAAGAGTCTTCTCCAACACTACAGTTCAAAAGCATCAATTGTTTGGTGCTCAGCTTTCTTCACAGTCCAACTCTCACATCCATACATGACCACTGGAAAAACCATAGCCTTGACTAGACGGACCTTTGTTGGCAAAGTAATGTCTCTGCTTTTGAATATTCTATCTAGGTTGGTCATAACTTTCCTTCCAAGGAGTAAGCGTCTTTTAATTTCATGGCCGCAATCACCATCTGCAGTGATTTGGGAGCCCCCCAAAAAAAAGTCTGACACTGTTTCCACTCTTTCCCCATCTATTTGCCATGAAGTGATGGGACCAGATGCCATGATCTTCATTTTCTGAATGTTGAGCTTTAAGCCAACTTTTTCACTCTCCTCTTTCACTTTCATCAAGAGGCTTATGAGTTCCTCTTCACTTTCTGCCATAAGGGTGGTGTCATCTGCATATCTGAGGTTATTGATATTTCTCCCGGCAGTCTTGATTCCAGCTTGTGCTTCTTCCAGCCCTGTGTTTCTCATGATGTACTCTGCATACAAGTTAAATAAGCAGGGTGACAATATACAGCCTTGACTTACTCCTTTTCCTATTGTACTTAAAAGTAGGTAAATTCTTTGCTGAGCAAAAGTTTCATTGAAAACCAATATTTTAAGTTAGAAATGCGTCAGCAATAATGATTTTGTGTGTGTGTATGTGTGCTCAGACACTCAGTTGTGTCTGACTCTTTGTGACCCCATGGACTGAAGCCCTCTGATCTCCTCTGCCCATTGGATTTTCCAGGCAAGAGTGCTGGAGTGTGTTGCCATTTCCTTCTCCAGTGGATCTTCCTAACCAAGGGATCTAACCCACCCACATCTCCTGTGTCTCCTGCTTTGGTGGGCAGATTCTTTTCCCTCTGAGTCACCAGGAAAGCCTGATAACAATTTTATAACTCCTCAAATCTATGGATGCTATACATTTTTTTTCCTTTTCATTATTAATTTTTAAGATTTGGATTTTATAGGAGTCAGTTGCATAGCACCCAAGCACAAAAGAATCACAATTAACTTTAACTGTTCTTAGACTTGTGGTTGATGAGGGAAGTGGGGGTAAAAGGGGGGGGGATGGATTGGGAATTTGGGGTTAGTGGGTACAAACTAGTATATACAGGATGGAAAAACAAATTGTCCTCCTGTATAGCACAGTGGTCTATCTTCAATATCCTGTGATAAGCCATAATGGAAAATAATATGAAAAAGGGCATATATAACAATCACTTTGCTGTACAACAGAAGTTAATACATTGTAAATCAACTATATTTCAATAAAATTTTTAAAAATTAACTGGTCTTAAAAGGAGATTGAAACCAACATTATGCAGTGTATGGCTTTCTCTACACCCAGCAAGTTAGCTGATAGGCCCTCTAAAGAGCTGGAGAAGATCATAGGAGTTCAAATATTGAGCAGGAAGTTATAGGAAGAGCTTGGAGTATAAAAAGCTGGAAATAACTCCAATTCTGCCAATTTCTTTTTAGCCCACCAAACCTATATTTTACTTTCTTTCAATTAGTATTCCCTGTGCTGTACAGCAGAAATTAACACAACATTGTAATCAACTATACTTCAATTAAAAAAAAGAAAGAGAAATTAGTATTATATTCCCTACCTTATAGCACTGATTAAGAGGCTTAAATGATACAATGAACCAAGGCACAGTAAATGCTTAATAAATAGTCAGAGGCCTCATTGCCTCACCTTCTTTAAGTGTATGTAGTTACTGCCCTACTGAAAAGCTTCCACCTAAGTTAAACACACACACACACACTCTCTCTCTCTAAATTATAAAATGCTTGTGTACCAAGTAAATGATCATCATCACAGGGAGAAATTTTGACTGTAATATCATGGTTAATTTAGATTAAGACAATATCATGGGGTAAATTTGGATCATAGTGGGTTTTTTTCTTTAAGTGTTCTATTTGAGAGCACTTTGAGAGTTGAAAGTAAGTTGTTGATGTTGTTTTATGTCTTGCTAAAAAAATATGCTTGATCTTTTTTTTCATTAGGGGGAGTTTGTTGCTTGTCTCCTGTCCCTATTACGGCAAATGACAGATAGACATTATCAGCAGCTTCTTGATAGTTTCAATACAAAAGAAGAACTAAGGGTAAGTGACATTATACGGTGTTCTTTAGTATGTCTTTTTAGTTTCTCTTTTTCTTATTTATCATCATTCAGATAATTTTTTGACCATTGCTTTATCTGATTCCATTAAATTCTGTTTATCAGATTTATCCACAGATTTGCTCTTCTGTAAATTGACTCTTTAAGATTTCTGTACCCAAGCCAAGAAATTAACTCTTATTTTGGATAAGCATATAAGGTTTGAAACACCTATCATCAAAGTCCAATAAAGTAACCTAGAAATAGAGTAGCAAAACTAATGAGACAAAATCAAATAGACTGTCTAGTAGTGGTAATGTTGCCTTAATAGAAAATAAAGGAGGATATATTATCTTAATAGAAATAACCTTAATATAAAATAAGGGAGAATGTATTTTAGCTGATTTCATCCTGCTAAAGCCACAGTGAGAAATTCTGGCTACGACATTCTGACTAGGGAGGCAGAGTTTATATTTGATATTCTCTATAGGCTGTAGTCTAATCACTATGCTATGCTACTCTGACAGCCTAACATTAAATAGGAAATATTGATGTCTGGTTTGTAAAAGTCTGATCTTTGCTAAGATTTAGGGAACCTTAATGCTTCCTTCCTTTAAGGCTTCCTGGTGTGCTGCAGTCCATGGGGTCACAAAGAGTTGTATACAGATGGCAACTAAACAACAACAATGCTTCCTTTGTTCACTAAAATCTTAGAAGTTGATTGTCCTCAGTCATAGGAATGATCTGTCATTAATTATGTTTATTTCTCTACCATTGCTTCAGTTTCCAGACAGCTTTATACATACACCATCAAAATGGAAGGGTTTCTCTAGTGCTGGTGAAACCACCCTCCTTCTCAGATGGGACTTGAACCCACAATCTTTGACTTAGGAGGGGACTCAAAACCCGTCTTTCCTATTGAAACTGCTCACCTTCTCACCTGAACTTACTGAAGCTCAGGTTCTTTTGTTTTGTCACAGAAAGAATTCAGCAAGAGGCAAAGTGATAGGCAAACAGTGAGTTCATTAGCATAAGACGCTTGTGAAAGATACAAGTGGGCCAGCAAGAGTGCAACCCCGAGAACAAAGAGGGCTCATTTTTTGTAATCAAAGAAAAAGTGGGGAAAAGACTACCTTCTTCCTCATTTGGGGGTAGATATAAAGGTTTTACATCATCAGTTCTGCCTTTGAACCCCGTGTGGTCTGAGACTGTCATGGCACTGTTTAAGTCACATGTAGATTAGCAAAAGGGTGTTGCTGCTGCTGCTGCTAAGTCTCTTCAGTCATGTCCGACTCTGTGTGACCCCATAGATGGCAGCCCACCAGGCTCCACTGTCCCTGGGATTCTCCAGGCAAGAACACTGAAGTGGGTTGCCATTTCCTTCTCCAATGCAGGAAAGTGAAAAGTGAAAGTGAAGCCACTCAGTCGTGTCCGACTCACAGCGACCCCAGGGACTGCAGCCTACCAGGCTCCTCAGTCCATGGTATTTTCCAGGCAAGAGTACTGGAGTGGGTTGTCATTGCCTTCTCCAGCAAAAGGGTGTTAACATATACTAAAATATAGTAATTCATCTCAGATTTTGGTATAATATCCTCTTTCAAATAGTTTCTTTCCCCTTTTACCTGTATTCCTGTCTTGACTACATACAGAAATGCTGCTCTTCAAAGACCATTAACTTCCTGACTTCGTGTAACATATCTATTGTCTTGTGTTTTAACTATCACGACTTGTTCACAAGTCGAGTGTGTCTTTCACTTGAATGCACCTGATCTTCCTTAAAGGTGGTACAGATTGTTGCTAGGTTACTGTCTTTTTTTGAGTGAGTAGCCTATAACAGTCTCACAAACCCTCTTAAAATTCTGTTTGTCTTTAATCCTCTAGTGAGATTCCCAAGCTATTTAATTTCCCTCCTCTGTCTCTATCACTGAGGGATGAAAAATTATAAGACAGTGGATATAGTTACACTGTAAGAATTCCATGATTAAAAGCCTTCGTGGTGTCAATGGATAGGGAAAAAGTGGAAGCAGTGTCAGAGTTCATATTTTGGGGCACCAGAATCACTGCAGATAGGGACTGCAGCCATGAAATTAAAAGATGCTTGCTCCTTGGAAGAAAAACTATGGCAAACCTAGACAGTGTATTAAAGAATAGAGAGATCACTGCCGACAAAGGTCCATATAGTCAAAGCTATGGTTTTTCCAGTAGTCATGTATAGATGTGAAAGTTGGACCATAAAAAAGACTGAGCGCTGAAGAATTGATGCTTCTGAACTGTGGTGCTGGAGAAGACTCTTGAGAGTCCCTTGGACAGCAGGGAGATCAAACCAGTGAATCCTAAAGGAAATCAGTCCTGAATACTCATTGGAAGGACTGGTGCTGAAGTTGAAGCTTCAAAACTTTGGCCACCTGATGCAAAGAGCCGACTCATTGTAAAAGACCCCGATGCTAGGAAAGATTGAGGGCAAGAGGAGAAGGATGCAATAGAGGATGAGATGAATGGATGGTATCACTGATTCATTGAACATGAGTTTGAGCAAACTCAGTGAAGAACAGGGAAGTGTGACGTGCTGCAGTCCATGGGGTCACAGATAGTTGGACATGACTTAGTGACTGAACAATGGTGTCTTAGAGCAATATTTATAGTTTCAATATAGACAGTGCATAAGGATCACTTCTGTTTGACTTTTAAAAGTTGTATGATCTCAGATGAATTTTTCAGTTACCTTGGATCAGTTTACAAGCTGAGTCATATGAAACAAAGAATAGATTTGGGCAGGTATAATCTATTTGACAGTTGATTAGCATATGTCCAAGCCTGAAAATATCATGTTTTTCATGCTTGTATTAATATTTAATCTTGAGGTTATAATTTAAAATGGATAGATGGATCTTAGAGCTTATCTACTCTACATACAGAAATCCATGTGATTAAAAAGGAAAATAATTGTGCAGTTATGAACTATCATCACAAGTTGAATATTTAACACAGCTGAGGAATCACTAGGTTTTACAAAGTTTATAACTTCGTATTTCAAAATTCACATAGGAAAAGATTATGTATTTTCACAGAGCCTAGGAATTAAAAAAAAAAGTGGAAAAGCATAAGCCAAAAATGAATTGTTTAATCTAGGTATTGAGTTTTATGCTTTAATATTCATGATAACAATAATAAAGCAAATGAAAATAATGAGTGGAATGTTTCATGTGACTTTTCCTTCGGTCAGCCACATACTTTTTCACAAGACAAATGTCCCTCTTCAAAATAGTTGGCCCTAAAAACAAAACAAAACTGGACTCTAATATCAGGAAAATTAATTACTGATATTACTTCATCTGTCCTTTAGGAAATATAGATTGAGCAATTCAGGCATACCAAATGCTATCAGTGTTGTTATGTAACCAGCAATAAAAAGGCCAGTTCCTGCTGGGGGTGGAATCAAACAGGTAATGGCAGTGACATAGGCAAATGAGAGTGGTGAAGACATAGAGTTAACACACAGTGCTTCGGAGCATCTAGGAATTGCAGCCAGCCCAAACTCAAGGCTAGAGGAAAACTTGCCAAAGGAAGTCTTGGCTGAAAACTGAGTAGGAGTGCGCTGGCCATGTTTGGCTAAGACATTCAGCTCTCTCAACTATGTTGTTGCTCAGTGGCGAAGCTGTGTCTGACTCTTTGTGACCCAATGGGCTGCAGCACACCAGGCTCCTCTGTCCTTCACTCTCTCCTGGAGTTTGCTCAGATTCATGTCCATTGAGTTGGTGATGCCTATCTAAGCATCTCATCCTCTGCCACCCCCTTCTTTCAGCTGTAATGTTACCCAGATATCCTGATATACCACATCTGCCATTCTACCATTATTAATAGTTACTAGCATCTGGAATATTTTTGTTTATATATATCCCAACTCCTAGCTACTAGGTTATATAAGCTTCTTGATGTCTGAAACTATTGCTGATTCACTGCTGTGTCCTCAAGCTCAGAACTTGCCTAACACATTGTCGGTATTCAGGCAGCATCTGTGAATTGATGGACTGACTGTGAAGTTTAGAAGAGAGTTGTAAAACATAAGCCTCTCTGAATATATATAGACTTTATTATGAAGACATTGGAAAACTATGGAGGGTTTTAAAAAGGGACAGACGTGGTCACATTTATATTAAGAAAAACCAATCTGGATGCACTATGGAATTATTGGATATTTGGTAAACTTGATGAGCATTTTCAATGCATTGGTAAGAGTGGAAAGCCAAAGTGTCATAGACTGAGGGATTAAAAAAGAAAAAGATGTAGTGGATGTAAACTGTATTTCAAGAGGAGTATAAGGTGTCTACTGAAGGAGAACTTGGGCTATTATAGGAATATTTGTCATGGAGAAAGCTTAAACATGTTGAAATATTAATAATCAGAGCTGGTAGAAAGGGAGACATAAAAATAAAAAGGTGCTAATTCACCAGGGAAAGTCCCTAAGAAAGCAGCAGGAGGGACCCAATTAATCTTACGCCTTGCCCAATGTAAGACTGGAAGGGAAATAACTAGAGTGAAGGCAGGCTGGAGGCATTTATCTTATGAAAGGCTAATTAGTCATCTGGTTTTCATCTGTATTTTAAAAATTCAGATGCCACCTTTTAGCATATACGTTTTTCATGTTCTCAATTTTCTTCAAAGTCAGATATTTATATTCATGCTACTGAAACCTATGTTACAAGACTTTCCAAAGATGATTGCAGTGGTCCACAGTCCCTTAACTAGAGTCCTCATACCACATGTATTGCAGAAATCAGAATGTTTGCTATTCCATAAGATAATGTGGCACATGCACTGTGTAGTATCACCTATAGCATCTCCAGGAGTACTAGCAGTAGCAACTACAGTTTGACCCTTGAACAATGTGCAATTGAAAACCCACATGGAACCTATGGTCAGTCCTCTGTGTATGTGGTTCCTACCTGTGTTTCCTCTGTATCTATAGCTCCACATACACTGATTCAACCAGCTACGATTGTGCAGTATTGGGGTATTTACTATTGAAAAGCTGAAACTCCAACACTTTGGCCACCTGATGCAAAGAACTGACTCATTTGAAAAGACCCTGATGCTGGGAAAGACTGAAGGTGGGAGGAGACGGGGACAACAGAGGATGAGATGGTTGGATGGCATCACCAACTCAATGGACATGAGTTTGAGCAAGTTCTGGGAGTTGGTGATGGACAAGGAAGCCTGGCGTGCTGGAATCTGTGGGCTCGCAAAGAGTCGGACCTGACTGAGCAGCTGCACAGAACTGAATTGAACTGAACTATTGAAAAAAATCTGTATAAGTGAATCTGCACTGCCCAAACCCATAATGTCAAGGGTCCACTGAATAATCAAACACCTCAGTGCTTCTGCAGCTAAACAAAATATTCACTTTAGGTGGAATACATAAAGACCTTCTAAGTAGTTTGGTTTTGCTGCCAAATGGATCCTCAAACCAAAAGTCTTAAGAGGACGGTGGGCTTTGTATTCTCATAAAGGAACTGAGGACCTCAAAAAGCAAACATTTAGTCTCATGGAACTGAATCTTATGGAAACCTGAGCAAACTTTTTTGCCAACTCAATACATACACAGCCCTGTTCTAAGAGGTTGATTAGCACTGACTCATTTAATCCAGAAAAGAACCCCATGAGGTAGGCACTGCTGCTGCTGCTAAGTTGCTTCAGTCGTGTGCGACTCTGTGTGACCCCATGGACTGTAGCCCAGCAGGCTCCTCCATCCATGGGATTTTCCAGGCAAGAGTACTGGAGTGGAGTGCCATTGCCTTCTCCAGTGCATGAAAGTGAAAAGTGAAAGTGAAGTCGCTCAGTCGTGTCCAACTCTTGGCGACCCCATGGACTGCAGCCCACCAGGCTCCTCCATCCATGGGATTTTCCAGGCAAGAGTACTAGAGTGGGGTGCCATTGCCTTCTCCAGTGCATGAAAGTGAAAAGTGAATGTGAAGTCACTCAGTCGTGTCCGACTCTTGGCGACCCCATGGACTGCAGCCCACCAGGCTCCTCCATCCATGGGATTTTCCAGGCAAGAGTACTAGAGTGGGGTGCCATTGCCTTCTCCGAGGCAGGTACTATTATCACTTTATTGTGTCAGTCAGTTGACTCAATAAATGTTTGTTGAGCACCTTGACTAGATGTCTGGGATATCAAGGCTAATAAAACAATCTCTGTTAATGCCTTTATGTTATTAGGGCATCTAAATCACTCAGTTATAAATGTGTGTGAAATGTATTAATATAAACAACAGTGATGATGGCTAATAGTTATGGAGTCCCTCCTTACCTCACCCTCACCCTCACAGCCATGAACCAGATGCAGTGCTAAATTCTTTGCTTGCAGAGTCTCATTTCCTCAACCCCTGCAGTGAAGATTGATACTGTTTCATTCCCAAGAAACTGGGAGGGCTAGGAATTCTATTAATGTCCCAGCTCTTGGCTTAGTCAGCAAAACTCAACTTTCCCCCATACTTTCATAACTCAAAATCTTTGATCTAAAATTGTATAACCTTTTCCTTTATCACCTCTTTAAAAGAAATGAGCTAGTTCTAGTCGTGAATTTCAGGTGTCTGAAAACACCAAAGTAGCAGAGGGAGAGTTTGGGGAGATTTTTTTTTTTTGGTTAGGTTAGAAATTGAATAAATAAGGAATATCAGTAAGGAAAGATAAAGCCTCATTGTTGTTGTTCAGTCTCTAAGTCATGTCCAATTCTTTGCAACCCCATAAACTGTGGCATGCGAGGCTTCTCTATCACTATCTCCCTGAGTTTGCTAAAACTCATGTCTATTGAGTCAATGATGCCATCCCACCATCTTATCCTCTGTTGCCCCTTTCTCCTCTTGCCCTCAATTTTTCCCAGCATCAGGGTCTTTTCCAGTGAGTCTGCTCTTCACATCAGGTGGCCAAAGTATTAGAGCTTCAGCATCAGTCCTTCCAATGAATCTTCAGGACTGATTTCCTTTAGGATTGATGGGTTTGATCTCCTTTCAGTGCAAGGGACTTTCAAGAGTCTTCTCCAACACCACAGTTCAAAACCATCAATTCTTTAGCACTCAGCTTTCTTTACGGTCCAACTCTCACATCCATACATGACTAATGAAAAACCATAGTTTTGACTATACGGACCTTTGTCAACAAAGTGATCTCTCTGCTAACTTTCTAGAGTGATTAATGAAAAATCATAGCTGATACTGGAATTAGACACTGAAAATCCCAATAACCCTACCAGTTAAAAGTATTAAAGCATATATCTTCTTTTCCTTCACACATATGTATTCTAATCCCCAGAGGTAACTACTGTTAACACAGATCAGATCAGATCAGATCAGTCGCTCAGTCGTGTCCACTTTTTGCGACCCCATGAATCGCAGAACGCCAGGCCTCCCTGTCTATCACCAACTCCCGGAGTTCACTCAGACTCACGTCCATCGAGTCAGTGATGCCATCCAGCCATCTCATCCTCTGTCGTCCCCTTCTCCTCCTGCCCCCAATCCCTCCCAGCATCAGAGTCTTTTCCAATGAGTCAACTCTTCGCATGAGGTGGCCAAAGTACTGGAGTTTCAGCTTTAGCATCATTCCTTCCAAAGAAATCCCAAGGCTCATCTCCTTCAGAATGGACTGGTTGGATCTCCTTGCAGTCCAAGGGACTCTCAAGAGTCTTCTCCAACACCATAGTTCAAAAGCATCAATTCTTCGGCGCTCAGCCTTCTTCACAGTCCAACTCTCACAACTGTACATGACCACAGGAAAAACCATAGCCTTGACTAGATGGACCTTTGTTGGCAAAGTAATGTCTCTGCTTTTGAATATGCTATCTAGGTTGGTCATAACTTTCCTTCCAAGGAGTAAGCGTCTTTTAATTTCATGGCTGCAGTCACCATCTGCAGTGATTTTGGAGCCCAGAAAAATAAAGTCTGACAGTGTTTCCACTGTTTCCCCATCTATTTCCCATGAAGTGATGGGACCGGAGGCTATGATCTTCGTTTTCTGAATGTTGAGCTTTAAGCCCACTTTTTCACTCTCCACTTTCACTTTCATCAAGAGGCTTTTGAGTTCCTCTTCACTTTCTGCCATAAGGGTGGTGTCATCTGCATATCTGAGGTGATTGATATTTCTCCCGGCAATCTTGATCCCAGCTTGTGTTTCTTCCAGTCCAGCATTTCTCATGATGTACTCTGCATAGAAGTTAAATAAACAGGGTGACAGTATACAGCCTTGACGAACTCCTTTTCCTATTTGGAACCAGTCTGTTGTTTCATGTCCAGTTCTAACTGTTGCTTCCTGACCTGCATACACATTTCTCAAGAGGCAGATCATGTGGTCTGGTATTCCCATCTCTTTCAGAATTTTCCACAGTTTATTGTGATCCACACAGTCAAACTCTTTGGCATAGTCAATAAAGCAGAAATAGATGCTTTTCTGGAACTCTCTTGCTTTTTCCATGATCCAGCGGATGTTGGCAATTTGATCTCTGGTTCCTCTGCCTTTTCTAAAACCAGCTTGAACATCTGGAAGTTCACGGTTCACATATTGCTGAAGCCTGGCTTGGAGATTTTTGAGCATTATTTTACTAGCGTGTGAGATGAGTGCAATTGTGCAGTAGTGTGAGCATTCTTTGGCATTGCATTTCTTTGGGATTGGAATGAAAACTGACCTTTTCCAGTCCTGTGGCCACTGCTGAGTTTTCCAAATTTGCTGGCATATTGAGTGCAGCACTTTCACAGCATCATCTTTCACGATTTGGAATAGCTCAACTGGAATTCCATCACCTCCACTAGCTTTGTTTGTAGTGATGCTTTCTAAGGCTCACTTGACTTCACATTCCAGGATGTCTGGCTCTAGGTCAGTGATCACACCATCGTGATTATCTGGGTCGTGAAGCTCTTTTTTGTACAGTTCTTCTGTGTATTCTTGCCATCTCTTCTTAATATCTTCTGCTTCTGTTAGGTCCATACCTTTTCTGTCCTTTATCGACATCCTCAGGGTGTATCTTCGTAGACTGTTTTCTTTGCTGCATCCACATGCCTATGGATCATATTATTCATATGGGTTGCACTTCTCTTCACACAATAATGTATCATGGACATTATATAGCCCACTGCATCATTCATTTTTCTGAATATCATTACATAATGTTCCACACTTAATTATTCCCCTTTTGGTGAGCATTCAGTATGTTTATGACTTTTTCCATTAGAAAGAATCCTTCATGGGAATGTAAATTGGAACGCTATTATGGAGAACAGTATAGATTCCTTACAAAACTAAAAACAGAGCTACCATATTGTCCTGTAATCTTAATCCTGGCCATGTATCTAGACAAAATTCTAATTTGAAAAGCTACAATGCACTCCAATTTCATAGCCGCACTATTTACAATAGTCAAGTTATGGAAGCAACCTAAATGTCTATCAATGGAGGAATGCATAAAGTTGTGGTATGTATATACAATGCACACCTGAAACTAACATGACATTGTAAATTAACTACAATAAAAAGATTTAAAAAATGAAATAACTACCTTCTATCAAAAATATACATATGTATATATTAATATAAAGAAGGGATCCTGCCATGTATATCTTAATGTCAATACATAGATCTCCATTGACTTTCACCCTTATTGCTGTAGAATGAATTTCTGGAATTTGAACTGTTGGATCATGGGATATACACATTCTAAATCTTATTTGGTGCTGACAAATTATATACTGAGATTTTCAAATTACTGTTTTGGTTGTTCATTATTTTTTTTTCTTCTTCTTATCAGTTCAAAGAGAGATTTGGCCTAGCCGTTCCCCATGAGTCTGTAAATCAAAATGATTGTTGAAAGTGTGTAGTTCTCAAGTATCTGCTAAGCCTTGCGTGTTTGAACTCCATTCTTGCTTGGAGAGCTTGGGTGTTGGCAGAGTGACTCAGAGTTGCTTCTAGCATCGTGAACAGTAGGCTGTTTCTTCTCCCTGCTCTTCGGGCCCTTGTGTGTGAGTCAAGGTCAGCTGAAGTGTGCAGGAGCGTGGCCCTCGGTGCTGCGCCTCTGTATTGTTTCTTTCCTTCTCTGGAACCTGCCATTATTTTAGAAATGAACAAAAGCAAAAACTAAGCAGTGATTAGAGTTTTTTCCTTCTATAGTCAGTAATGTTATATTATAACCCACCCTTTGTAATACACCCACCTTCTACTGGGGCTAAAGTTTTGTCCATATCCCTGACATTTTATGTATATAGAGGGCAGTAAAACTCCTGTTTTTTGTTGATTATGACTTTTCATATAGAGCTGTGAGGATCTTGCCTTAAGCTTGAGAGTATACATGTTCTGAAAGTTAGATACAGTACTATTATTACCTTTCATTGTCTCCCTTATATTAGCCCACTAGCTTCCAACAGCAGAGAAGGCAGTGGCACCCCACTCCAGTACTCTTGCCTGGAAAGTCCCATGGACGGAGGAGCCTGGTGGGCTGCCGTCCATGGGGTCGTGAAGAGTCGGACACGACTGAGCGACTTCACTTTCACTTTTCACTTTCATGCATTGGAGAAGGAAATGGCAACCCACTCCAGTGTTCCTGCCTGGAGAATCCCAGGGACAGGGGAGCCTGGTGGGCTGCCATCTATGGGGTCGCACAGAGTCGGACATGACTGAAGTGACTTAGCAGCAGCAGCAGCTTCCAACAGTCATATCTGATCAAGTCTCAAGCCATCTATAAAACTCTGAGGCCTTAACATTATCTGCAGGACAAAACCCAGTCTCCTGATCATCTTCCTTATTCTCAATCTTCCTTCCACCCTCACTGTCCTCCATCCCTTCCCAAACACCTTTCATTGCTGTCACTTAAGATTACTGTGATTACTTGTATATTCATCATAAACTGTATAGATAATTTTAAATTCCTGTTTCACCTTCTGCTTTAAATCTGGCTCAGGAGTCATTTAAAAAAAAAATTTAGTTTACAGTGTTCTGGGTCTTCATTGCTGTGTGGGCTTTTTCTCTACTTGCAGTGAGCGGGGCCTCCTCTCCAGCTGCGGTGTGTGGGCTTCTCAGTGCAGTGGCGTCTCTTGTGGAGCACGGGCTCTAGGGCACTGTGGGCTCGGTAGTTGTAGTTCCCGGGTTCTAGAGCATAGGCTGAATAGTTGTAGCTGTGGGGCATGGGCTTAGTTGCTCTGTAGCATGTGGGGTCGTCCCGAATTAGGGATCAAACCCACGTCTCCTGCACTGGCAGGTGATTCTTTACCACTGAGCTACCAGGGAAGCCCCAGATGTCACTTTTTAAAAATGAAGGCTTCACAGACCACAGTCCCTCTCTGTGAGAACATGTACATTTGTTTTCTTGTATTCTTGATGACTGTGAGCTCTCTGAGTGTAAGGACTCTGTGTCCTAAGCATTAAATCTTTATTGAGTGAATCAACCCTCATAATAAATGTCTGATCGCTTCAGAAGCCATCTTTTTCCATGAAGTTATTTCAACTTATAGTCTTTATTTTATTACAAAAAAAATTGTATAGTTCTTGAAGCTTGAGGACCATTTGGAAGTTATTTTTGCATAATCTACTTAGTAAACTGTAAGGATATAAATTTCAATGTGATAATTTTGATTAACACTCTTTAATTGAGTTCAGACCCTGAATCAACGGTGTCACATGTTTGAAATCTGTGGCATATTTTTAAAATAACATTTGGCTATAGTCGAATCATGTTGTTATTGTCCAGGCACTGAGTTGTGTCTAACTCTGTTAGCCCACGGACAGCAGTGCACCAGGCTCCCGTGTCCTTCACTGTCTTCTGGAGAGAAATTACTCAAATTCATTTCCATTGAGTCACTGATGCTATCTAACCATCTTATCCTCTGCCACTCTTTTCTCCTTTTGCCTTCAGTCTTTTCCAGCATCAGGGCTCTTTGCAAGAGCTGGCCAAAGCATTGGAGCTTCAGCCTCAGTCCTTCTAATGAATATTCAGGGTTGATTTCCTTTAGGATTGACTGGTTTGATCTCCCTGCTGTCCAAGGGACTCTCAAGAGTCTTCTCCAGAACCACATTTCGAAAGCATCAGTTCTTCAGTGCTCAGCCTTCTTTATGGTCCAGCTCTCACATCCGTATGTGACTACTGGAAAAGCCATAGCTTTCACTATACGGACCTTTGTCAGCAATGTGTACATAGAAGGCACTGTCCCATTTACATGAGGAGACAGTGTCCCAGGCTGTCCAGTACCTCGTGAGGCCTTTTCCCCCAGATTTCTTAACTGAGGTTTCATGATCTCCAAAGGCCTTCTTCTGTGCCTCACCAATTCTGTTTCATATACAACTGATTTCTATCTTGTGTTGTTCTGATACCATCGTATATTTAAACACAAAACATTGAGTTGTATATTGTAGTCAGAAAATCTTTATGAAACAGGAGTGTGATCTTCTTACATGTATGTATAAAGTCCCTCAGTGTCTCTACATTGTCTTCAGGGTGAATTTCCAAACTGCTTACCAGGGAAAAGGTAGGCGATTCATTTGTCTTTTTATTTGCTTATTTATCTTTGGTCCATAGTTATTGTTAGTATCCTGTTTATCTATCCATCTTTTATGTATCTCTACCCACCTACCATTATATCTACTACTGTGGGCAAGAATCCCTTAGAAGAAATGGAGTAGCCATCATAGTCAACAAAAGAGTCCAAAATGCAGTACTTGGATGCAATCTCAGAAACGGCAGAATGATCTCTGTTCATTTCCAAGACAAACCATTCAATAACACAGTAATCCAAGTCTATGCCCTGACCAATAATGCTGAAGAAGCTAAAGTTGAATGCTTCTGGGAAGACCTACAAGACCTTCTAGAACTAACACCAAAAAAGATGTCCTTTTCATTATAGGGGACTGGTATGCAAAAGTAGGAAGTCAGGAAATATCTGGAGTAACAGACTAATTTGGTCTTGGAGTACAGAATGAAGCAGGGCAAAGGCTAACAGAGTTTTGCCAAGAGAACACACTGGATATAGCAAACACTCTCTTCCAACAACACAAGAGAAGACTCTATACATGGACATCATCAGATGATCAATACTGAAATCAGATTAATTATATTCTTTGCAGCCAAAGATGGAGAAGCTCTATATAGTCAGCAAAAACAAAGCTGGGAGCTGACTGTGCCTCAGATCATGAACTCCTTATTGCCAAATTCAGACTTAAGTTGAAGAAAGTAGGGAAAACCACCAGACCATTCAGATCTAATGAGAGATCTAAGTCAAATCTCTTATGACTATACAGTGGAAGTGACAAGTAGATTCATTCGAGGGATTAGATCTGATAGAGTGCCTAAAGAACTATGGATGGAGGAGGTTTGGAACCTTCTACAGGAGGTAGGGATCAAGATAATCCCCAAGAAAAAGAAATGCAAAAAAGGCAAAATGATTATCTGAGGAGGGCTTACAAATAGCTATGAAAAGAAGAGAAGCAAAAGGCAAAGGAGAAAAGGAAAGATATACCCATTTGATTGCAGAGTTCCAAAGAATAGCAAGGAGAGATAAGAAAGCCTTCCTCAGTGATCAATGCAAAGAAATAGAGGAAAACAATAGAATGGGAAAGACTAGAGATCTCTTCAAGAAAATTAGAGATATCAAGGGAACTTTTCATGCAAAGATGGGCTCAATAAATGACGGAAATGGTATGGACCTAACAGAAGCAGAAGATATTAATAGGAGGTGGCAAGAATACACAGAAGAACTATACAAAAAAGGTCTTCAGGACCCAGATAATCATGATGGTGTGATCACTCACCTATAGCCAGACATCCTGGAATGCAAAGTCAAGTGGGCCTTAGGAAGCATCACTACAAAGAAAGCTGTACAACCTTTTTCTTATTCCAGTTGAGCCATTTCAAATCCTAAAAGATGATGCTGTGAAAGTGCTATACTCAATATGCCAGCAAATTTGGAAAACTCAGCAGTGGCCACAGGATTGGAAAAGGTCAGTTTTCATTCCAATCCCAAAGGTGATGCCAAAGAATGTTCAAATTACCACACAATTGCACTTATCTCACACTCTAGTAAAGTAAGGCTCAAAATTCTCCAAGCCAGGCTTCAACAGTATGTGAACCGTGAACTTCCAGATGTTCAAGCTGGATTTAAAAAAGGCAGAGGAAGCAGAGATCAAACTGCCAACATCCGTTGGATCATTGAAAAAGCACAAGAGTTCCAGAAAACCATCTACTTCTGCTTTATTGACTATGCCAAAGCCTTTGACTATGTGGATCACAACAAACTGTGGAAAATTCTTCGAGAGATGGGAATATCAGACCACCTGACCTGCCTCCTGAGAAATCTGTATGCAGGTGAAGAAGCAACAGTTAGAATTGGACATGGAACAACAGACTGGTTCCAAATCGGGAAAGGAGTATGTCAAGTATTGTCACCCTGCTTACTTAACTTATATGCAGAGTACATCATGAGATATGCTGGACTGGAAGAAGCACAAGCTGGAATCAAGATTGCCGGGAGAAATATCAATAGTCTCAGATATGCAGATGACACCACCCTTATGGCAGAAAGAGAACTATAGAGCCTCCTGATGAAAGTACAAGAGGAGAGTGAAAAAGTTGGCTTAAAACTCAGCATTCAAAAAACTAAGATCATGGCACCTGGCCCCATCACTTCATGGCAAATAGATGGGGAAACAGTGGAAACAGTGACAGATTTTATTTTTTTGGGCTCCAGAATCACTGCAGATGGTGACTGCAGCCATGAAATTAAAAGATGCTTGCTCCTTGGAAAAAAAGTTATGACCAACCTAAATAGCATATTAAAAAGCAAAGACATTCCTTCGCCAACAAAGGTCCATCTAGCCAAAGCTATGGTTTTTCCAGTGGTCATGTATGGATGTGATAGTTGGACTATAAAGAAAGCTGAGCACCGAAGAATTGATGCTTTTGAACTGTGGTGTTGGAGAAGACTTTTGAGAGTCCCTTGGACAGCAGTGAGGTCCAACCCGTCTATCCTAAAGGAGATCAGTCCTGAATATTCATTGGAAGGACTGATGCTGCAGCTGAAACTCCAATACTTTGTCCACCTGATACGAAGAACTGACTCATTAGAAAAGACCTTGATGCTGGGAAAGATTGAAGGCGGGAGGAGAAGGAAATGACAGAGGATGAGATGGTTGGATGGCATTACCAACTCAATGGACATGAGTTTGAGTCAACTCTGGGAGTTGGTGATGGACATGGAGGCCTTGCGTGCTGCAGTCCATGGGGGTTGCAAAGAGTCGGACATTACTGAGCAACTGAACTGAACTGATACACCTACCCGCCCCATTTCTGAGCGCTTCCTTTTGCAGCCTGGGTGAGCTTGTGTTCTGTTTTGCCTCTGGGGCTGGGAGGTTCCCTTTCCTTGGCGTGAAATACCTGTGAAAGTGTTAGTCTCTCAGTCCTGTTAGACTCTTTGGGACCCCATGGAGTGTAGCCTGCCAAGCTCCTCCGTCCATGGGATTTTCCAGGCAAGAATACTGGAGTGGGTTGCCATTTCCTTCTCTAGGGGATATTCCTGACCCAGGGATCGAACCCAGTTCTTCGCATTGCAAGTCTGCAATGCAGGTCAATTGTAATGACTTGCAATATGGTCACTGCAATTAATGACCATATTAATTATTTTTAGTCTTTTCTAACTACAATAGACTTTAAATTGTTAGTCACTCAGACATGTCTAACTCTTTGAGACTCCATGGACTGTCATCTACCATCTGAGCTATCAGGGAAGCAGTGAAATAGCTGGCCCACAGATTTATCCTAGTTTGTAGCACATCTTTAAATAGATGAGCACTCATCTCTCCCACAAAACTGAGTTTGAGGAAGGCAGAGGTCACGTTCAGCTCACTCATTGTGGTGTGGCCTGTTGCAGGTACTGTGTACATATTCTTGCATGAATAAATGAAAGAATATATTTTATCCCACTAGGTGTCCCCAGCCTCTTTTACAGTGCCTAGCACATATCAAAGCACCCAATATTTATGAATGAATAAATGTTAATGATTATCTAACACCATAGCAATTACTTCTGCTTTCTTTTCTATTTGAATTTGAGACTTTTTATTGTTTGTGAAGGTTTTCACCTGAACCTTCTTCTTTGAACCTCTTGCACTGCAAAAAAAAAAAAAAAAAAAAAAAAAACAACTATTGCTGTGAAATAACACCTCCCTATTTTTTTTTAAATTTTGATCCCTTATTTGAATAATAACCAGCAATGCAATTAAATAACTATGTTGTGCTATTTGAAGTTAACAAACAAAAAATAAACTGCTGCCAGGCTGCCAATTTTAAAATAATGGCATATGAAACACTTATTTCTGTGTGCTATCCAAACCAGAGTATGATTGCAACAGTGTTCTTTTTTTAAATATTAAAAAGAACCTGTTACTCATTGTTCATATGCACAAAATAACTTCACTTATCTGTGCAGACATTCTTGTTTAGTGAAAAGTCCTTAGAACAGACAAGGAAATACCCTTGCATTTGGAGAGCGATGGGATGTTGAGCCTCACATTCAGGTCTTGGTGCTTTAAAATATTGAAACTGATTTTGAAATGTAACCTGTGACAAGGCAATTGACAAGAATACTTGCTGAACCCGTGTAAGTACCACAGTGAATGTGCTTGTGTTACCATCCAGTGAGACATTAACCTACAGTTCAGAAATATAAAAAGTTCTGCATGCTGCATGAATAGATGAGTGACCGTGTTAATTATTTTTATTCTCTTCTAACTACAAGAGACTTTAAAGTGTTAGTCACTCAATCATGTCTGACTCTTTGAGACTCCATGGACTGTCGTCTACTATGCTCCTCTGTCCATGGAATTCTCCAGACAAGAATACTAGAGTGGGTAGCCATTCCCTTCTCCAGAGGATCTTCCCAATCCAGGGATTGAACCTGGGTCATGCATTGCAGGCAGATTTTTTTTTTACCCTCTGCTGCTGCTGCTAAGTTGCTTCAGTCGTGTCCGACTCTGTGCAACCCCATAGACAGCAGCCCATCAGGCTCCGCAGTCCCTGGGATTCTCCAAGCAAAAACACTGGAGTGGGCTGCCATTTCCTTCTCCAATGCATGCATGCATGCTAAGTTGCTTCAGTCATTTCCAACCCTGTGCAACCCCATGTACAGCAGCCCACCAGGCTCCCCTGTCCACCGGATTATCTAGGCAAGAATACTGAAGTGGGTTGCCATTTCCTTCTCCATTTTACCATCTGAGTCACCAGGAAAGCCCAATCCCTCGCATTATAAAGCCTCAGAGTTCAGCTCCAGAGAGGTTAAATAAATTATCTAGGTCATTGAGTTTGTTAATGACAGAGGCAGGATTAAAATCTAGATTTTCTGATATCAGTATAATGTTCTTTTATTTTTCATTATAAGATTTCTACAAATGAATGTGTTTGGTTCCACAAAGGTAGATGAAGCTTAAAAAGCTACTTGAGGTAGTGAGAGGTTTTCTTCAGGGAAATAAAGGTTGATGTCAGTTTGTAGGCTCTGGCCCAAGGCCCCATGCTGCCACACCTTTTATTTTATGAGATAAATGGGAATAGGAAAATAAGATGGTACAGAAACAGGTTGTATGTCGCCAGTCCTACACCTGGAATAACTTAGTCTTTGTCCCCTGCACTACAAAACAGCAGTCAAATTTCCTAGCCCTGAAGATAGATATCTTGCCTCCTGTAGCCAATTATTCAGCCATTCTTTTTTCCTCTGTGCAACAGACATCCCTCTTTCCTATTCCCTACTGTGAGGGGTGCTGCCTCCAATTTCCAATTCTGTTTAATGATTAGAGGAGAAAAGATGAAACATCAGCATTTTTGAACCTACAGTGGTAAAGATTCCACCTGCCAATACAGGAGATGCAACAAGAGATGTGGATTCAATCCCTGGGTCAGGAAGATCCACTAGAGAAGGAAATGGTAATCCACTCCAGTTTTTTTGCCTGGAAAAGTCCATGGAGAGAGGAGCCATTTGGGCTACAGTTCATGGGGTCACAGTCAGTCATGACTTAGCAACTGAGGGTGCACGCACACACACACAAGCGCATGTGTGCTAAGTTGCTTCAGTAGTATCTGACTCCTTGTGACCCGATGGACTATAGTCCACCTGAATCCTCAGTCCATGGGATTCTCCAGGCAAGAATACTGGAGTGGGCTGCCATTTCATTCTCCCAACGAAAGTACTTGTAAACTATGAAAAACAAGTGACTCCCCACCTTCAGGATTTTTCTTAAATATCTATCTAAGCAAATACATCAAGACAGAAAAGTAAAGTGAGGTATAGCACTTCGAAAGGTAAATGCAAACAGTTTTTGCAAGGGTTATATGTGTTTGTGTCTGCAAAACGCAGAAGAATCAACAGGAAAACTGAAAAAAGTTTTAGAAATGCATTAAAAAGAGCTTCTCACAGTTTTGGTGTGCTAATGACCCCTATCCCAACGGAGGGCTAGAATGGGAGTTGCCCAGAATTATCTGACCTGAAGGAGAATATGTTTGGGAAACTGTGGTAATTCTGCCAACACAGGAAGGGTCTGTCTCACCATTTAAAGACAGATGACCTAGTGGGCATGTTTCCATATGGCATGGACTACACATCAGTGTATGTGTGCTGATGCCAAAGAAGCTAAATTAAATCCTTGTCAAAATATTTATGGGTTTGATGAAAGCTGTTAGAATATGTAAACACACACACACAGCTCCCACGTGTTTCTAGCTTTTTAGGATCTTTCTGTCTACTGATGGTATGGGTGACAATGATAATCTTAATTTCAAGTGGCTTACATGTTTAACCTAATGTGTTGTTAGGTTTGATAAGTAAAACTCTTATATTTGGGGTGTTTTTCTGAGCAACACCATACTGTTACCTTCAGTGAAATTGTGAAATATATTTTCCTAACAGTAATTAAGTTACAAAACTATCTCTAAGTTTTCTAGTTAACAAATCTAAATCGTAATTAGATTGAGCCTGTCTCTTTTTGAATAGGGCAAGCTCCATTTCACTCATTACCTGCAGTGTGTTAGCTTCTTGAGTTCTTATTAAGTATAATGTGCTCCAGCACTTTGGGTCTGTTTCTTACAATGTTTTAAGAAATTATATTTCTATGTCTGACAATAGCTTTTTGTCAAGAGTGTTTCCAGGTGCTCGGCTTAAAGATACCATCTCCATAAATACCAGTGCCCCCTAGTATGGCATCTTTGTGAAGAATACCTTGACATACTCTTAGTTTCTAAGGACTTGTCACTGGGCTCAGCTTCATACACACCCCTCTCTCTATTTATTCTTCCTAGGACCTTCAGATTCTATAAACCTGCATGCGTCCCATTAATCCTGCATTTTTAGAATGCCCTTTAAGAAACATGGATTTTTGCCTAAGATGCTTTTCAATGAGCATAGCTTTCTAAATTCTAACACCCACTTAAAGGAAAGCATAATTGAACTAAGACCCTTTGCAATTCTCTTGAACTGAAAAGTTCTGAAGTTTAGGACACTATAATAGAAGAAAGAAAATACATTTCCCTGCTAATCTGTTAGTAGTTTTCTGTTTTATTTCTCAAACCTAAATGTTTAGAGCTTGTGGAGAAAAACAAAGAGTCATTTCCACTATGCATGAGAAAGAGAAAGGA
The DNA here is from genome assembly GCF_019923935.1 of Bubalus bubalis. Taxonomy (NCBI): domain Eukaryota; kingdom Metazoa; phylum Chordata; class Mammalia; order Artiodactyla; family Bovidae; genus Bubalus; species Bubalus bubalis. The sequence goes on from NC_059164.1 coordinate 56,134,662, forward strand.
GGAACGTTTGGGAAGGGTAGCAAATCAAGTGGGCACTGAGAATGGGAAAGATGATTTTTTCTCCTGGGTAAAGTATTGAGTAGGGCTCCTTTCTCTGTAAGTGCTTTAGAAATGGTAACAATAGCTCTGTGTGTGTGTGTGAACAATTACAGTAACTCAGTAAAATGGTCTCTTTCCTCCTTACCCAAGGATTTCCTGCTGCAGATATTTACTGTGTTCCGAATATTGATACGCCCAGAGATGTTTCCAAAGGACTGGACTGTCATGCGCTTGGTGGCTAACAAGTAAGACATTTACATTGATGATAATTGCAACTCATTGAATATGGGAAGAGGAGAATATGAAATGATACATTCACTTTTATCTCAAATTTGAAACATCCAAATCCTGGAGTTCTTTTTCTTTGCTTCTGAGTCAACTTGTCTCACTTGTTTTGTTTCTTTGCTTGCTTGCTTTTCCTAATCATTACTATTTGTTTTAAACAGGTAGTATGTTAACATAGCTCAAAAATCAAACTGTGTAACAGAGTATGCCTTGAGAAGTCCCTCTCCCACCTACTTTATTTACCCCTACTCCCAGCCTGCAATAACCACTTTTATTTGTTTCTTGCATGTCCTTCCACTGTTCCTTTATGCAGAGCTTAGCAGGTAGCAGAATAAATGAATTGTCCTGCAAATCTTTCTTTTACATAAAAATCCTGGCAATCTTTCCAAATCAATATGTAGAAAGTCCCTCATTCATTTATGGTTTCTTTTTCTTTTGTAGCTGTATGATATTCCATTGACTAGATGTACCACAGGTTATTTAATACCAGCTTTGTTTCTGGACCCTTGAGTCATTTCTGATCTTTCTTAACTCATTTGAACTCAGAGAATACACTCAGCATCTCCCATGTGCTGAGCACTGGGAATAAAATAGGATCCCTGAGTTAGGCAGGTGAAGATTGAAGTTCCTTTTACATGCCTGAGTGATGTGACCAACAGAAGGCTGAAAATAGTGCTCTGAAGGAAGTTCAGGAAGAGATAGAGACATTTGGGGAGTTACTGATGTTGACAAAATTAGCTTATATTAAGCATATTGGGGGGAAAAGTAAAATGACCTGAGGTCAATAGTTGAATGAGTAGGAACCAGGGAAGGAGAGTAAGGGATAGTCAGAACGGCCTTCTATTCCAGGAGCTATTCCTGGAGGGCACAGCATCATGGGTTTATCTGCTCTCACACTTTTGGCCTCTATTATCTCAGGATTTGAAATGAAGATGAAGTGGGTTTTTTTTTTGTTTGTTTGTTTTGTTTTGTTTGTTTTTAGGAAAGTGGCTTGATCTTTATCTCCACACTTATAATTTACCCTATTTCATAAGCATCCTTTCCTTCCAGTCCACATTTGCCTGCCTCTCCTTCCTCCTCTTCTTCCATCCCCTAAACTCTCATGCTCGGGGTGAAGGTTGGCTTCTTCAGGTATCTGTTCATGGGTCAAAAACACCATTTGTCCTTCCCAGGTACCCAAATATGATGAAGGTAAGAGCCCCAGGAAGATAGGCTTTGATGTTGATTAGAGATGCCTAATGTGGCTTCTGCTGCAGTACACATTTAGAGACGAGGAGGTGTGAAAATGCTGTGTTAAAAACTTTGTGAAGTAACAAATTGTATAATATGGCATATTATATTTTACATAAGTACAGAAACAGCTTTTCCATTTTGAAGACTAATTGAGAATCCTGAAATAGCTCTCTTTAGAGTTTAGCATATTTAGTTTGATATCTGTGAGTAGAATCAAATATCTCTTCATCTGGATGTCCAGATGCTACAGGTTTAAGTGGGAGCCACTGGTCATGTTTCTGGCCTCATTACCAAACAGCAAGTATTCTGGGTACCTGGAGAGGGTGTTGAGTGGTCCAGGGAGCCAGCACAGGAAGGGGTCTGTGCTGTTGACATCATCATCGTACAGCATCATTGTTTGGTCATCCTGCCTGCCCTGTGTGCACAGGGATATTTTGACTTGAATTAGAATTTCCAGTGGCAGACATTCAGACTGAAAGTGAATTTAACATTTTGTTTCTTTTGTACAAAGGTGGTGGTTGAGCTTCTGAAAACCATGACAATCATGTGGCTTATGATAGGAAATGCCATCTCACTCAGCCGCCACCTAAAAATCTCTACTACACTTGGCAAGACTTTATGGTCATGTGAGTGGGGAGCAGACTTAGAAGTCAGATTCTGTTTTTGAGTAAACTTATAATGTTCAAGATTGCCATCCATAATGGTAGCTAAATAGGAGCATGGTTCTGTTAGAGATGAGCTCTGTGTAATGTGTTTAAACCAAAGATTAGTGCCATAGCAAGTCTAAGAAAAAGGTCGTAAGACTTTGCTGAATGCAGTACCATCATTCCATTGACACCCAAGTCAGTGCTGATAGGAATCTGGCACTACTTTTCCCCTGGTGATGTCTGGCTGTGGTATATCCAACCTAATTCATAGACAGGACTCCACAGCCTGTGAACCACCTGCCAAGTTGGAATAGACCCCCTAATTTCTGCTGTTCAGTTTCCTCTCCTCTCCTCATTTAACTGTCATAGTCATTTCCCATTCAAACCTTGAAAGCATGTGGGATCTTTCTTGTGTGATAGTGGTTTTTCCAGTAGTCATGTATGGATGTGAGAGTTGGACTATAAAGCTGAGCACTGAAGAATTGATGCTTTTGAACTGTGGTGTTGGTGAAGACTCTTGAGAGTCCCTTGGACTGCAAGGAGATCCAACCAGTCCATCCTAAAGGAAGTCAGTCCTGAATATTCATTGGAAGGACTGATGCTGATGCTGAAACTCCAATACTTTGTCCACCTGATAGGAAGAACTGACTCATTTGAAAAGACCCTGATGCTGGGAAAGATTGAAGGTGGGAGGAGAAGGGAACAACAGAGGATGAGATGGTTGGATGGCATCACCAACTCAATGGACATGAGTTTGAGTGAACTCCAGGAGATGGCGATGGACAGGGAGGCCTGGCGTGCTGCAGTCCATGGGCTCGCAAAGAGTTGGACATGACTGAGCAACTGAACTGAACGTTCAGAAATAAACCTTCAGCTATTTGTGTCTTATCTGTTAAAAAATATAAACATCAATTGTACTGATAGAGAAATAAATCTCTGAAAGATATTTTAAATATGTTAAAGAGCCCACACCAGAAATTAAAAGGTTTTACTTTGTTAAATTGTATAGAAGCAAGTTTCAGAAGCCAGATCTAGGTCCCTGAAGTTGACCACCTTTTCTTCCATGACACTAACTTTCTTAGAGAAATATTTGAGAAGTGCCCCTCAAAGAGGCATTTTCACCTAAACTTCCACTTTTACTACCCACTTGCATGCTTGATACATGTCAAATTGCTGGTAACTGGCCCAGAAGTCATCATCACCTAGACTTGAACTCAACTGAATAGCTCATCCCACAAAGTATGTGTTCTTTTATATGTTGGTCCTTTCTTCCAGTGTTTTCAAGGCAGTTAAATGCTATCTTTAAACTGTCCTGTCCCAAATCCTGGAGCTTCTCTGCATTATGTGAGGTCCTACCAAAAGCCATGACTTACAAATACCTGGCTGTTAGTATGGTCTTTTGTTTTTTTCTACCTGAATGTCTCACGTTGTGTGTTCAGGCTGAATTTCCCAAGGATAAGAAAGTTGACTTCTGCTTGCCTGCAAAGCTTAATTGTGCCTGGCCACTGTAAGTTCTTGGTAGATGTTTCACATGAGGACAACTGCTCAATCTGAGAAAGAAGGAACATAAGGAAGATGAAAATTGAGTACCAAAAATACAGGACACTTTGAGACAGGCTTCTCTCCACCCTCTTCCATACACATTGCAAAATACAGTACAAAAATAAAGTCACAGCTTTATACATATTTTCAAGATTTGCTTAGTGAGGAAAGTAAAAATTCCCTAGCCCTGCAGTTAAAATTTCAGACCCTTATTTTGTTTATCTTCTCTGCATGTTGGCTTCAAACATTTACTTTTGTGTGTGTGTGTATGTGTTTTCCCACCAAACACTGAATTGTTTAGCTGATTTACCTTCACCAGTTTATGTTCAAATGAGACATATATAGCAAATAAGTGATTTATGGAATCAGAGTCTTAGGGAAGGTCATCCATTCCTTCACTGACTCCTTCATTGAGTAAATATTTTCTAGTGCCTAATCTGTAAAATAAATGTCCTCATGATAAAAAGCACAGTTCTGAGAGGGGGGCTGTAAAAGGAACTTTGTTCTGGACTGGAATAGGAGGAGTTTTTATGAAGGAGTGAAACGAGCTGAAATCTGTAGCAGGAGTTAATAGGTAGACAGCAAAGGAAGGCTTCTTATCAGCAGGAATAGCATGATCAGATGGCACATTCAAGGATCTGGAAGACTGTGTGGAGGAAATGCCAGGAGGGAAGGAACCAGTAAAAATGAGGTTGGAAGAAGACAAGGTCCAGATATTAGGGGGTAAAGAGACAAGGGAGAAACCAGGAAAGACCAGTTAGGAGCTTAATACAGCAATCTGGGTAAGATATGATGAGGACTTGAACAGGTGGATTGCAGTGAAGGTAGTGGGAAGGTCAATTTTTTTTTAAATTATTTATTTATTTGTTTATTGAAGGATAATTGCTTTACAGAATTTTGTTGTTTTCTGTCAAACCTCAACATGAATCAGCCATAGTTATACATATATCCCCTCCCTTTTGAAATTTCTCCCCCATCTCCCTCCCCACCCCACCTCCCTGGGTTGATACAGAGCCCCTGTTTGAAAACAGATAACAAGACTTGCAGATGTCTGGATGTGGGCAGGAAAGAAAAAAGTTTGAAGATGGCTCTTAGAATTGTGGCCTCAATAGAAGGACAAATGGTGGTAGCATTCACTTAAATGGAAGATACAGAGAGGAATGGGAGAGGTGAGGGATCCTTTATTGAGCAGAAATTTGAGATGCTGTTAGACACCGAAGTGGAGATGTAAGAAAAGAGGCTGGACATGCTTATATGGAGCTCAGAGAAGTTAAGACCAGTGACATGCTAATACATTTGAGGTCCTTGGCATTGGGTAGTATTTGAAGTCATCAAACTGAATCAGAGCACTCTAGAGGAAACTACAGATTGAAAAGAGAAGCCTACTTAAGACTGGGCCCTGCGACATGCCCACCTCCCAAGGTCAAGATGTTTGGAAGCCACTAGCAACAGAGATGGAAAAGGAGTAGCCTATGAAGTAAGATGAGAACCAGAAGGGCATAATATCAACCATACGAGGGAAATATTTCATAAAGGAAGGCAGTAAAGAGCTTCTGGGAGGTTGGAGGATGAAGACTGACAACTATCCCTGGGTTTTGGCAGTGGGATGCAGATACTGGTGACCTTGACAAGTGCTGTTTCAGTGGAGTGGTAGAGATGAAAGTCATCAGAGTGAATTCGAGAGCAGATGGGAATTGAAAAAATGAAAGCAATAATTATCAGCTCTTTAGAAGATTTTGCTGTAAGAAGGAGCAGAGAAATGTGGCTATATCTGGAAGGAGATATGAATGCTAAGATTCATTTCTGAATATGGAATATTATGCATGTTGGTTTACAGATAGGAAGGGCACAGAAAAAAGAAATATTGATAGTGCTAAAGAAAACAGGCCTAAGTGAAGAAACAGTGTCCTTGGGTAAGCCAGTAGGGGTGGGATCAAGTACAGGATTTCTCATCGTGCCTGTCTGAGAACACCTTTCCTGAAGGTAGCACTGTCTGCTGTCAACTTGCAGTGGAAATTAGGTCAGCTGCCTAAGCATACAGTTTAGTTCCATTGACATTGTTTTTTGTGGTGAGACGTTCTCAATGAAGGAAGCTCACCACACTTAGGATAGCACTGATAAAGTACCCACCAGGAAGCTTGGCTTTAGCTAGGAGTGTTGATCCGTTGTAACAGGAAGGAAGACAAAGTATGTGACGCTGACTATGAAAAGTTTTATGTTAGAGTAGATGATCTTTTGAAAGTGAGAACTTGAATGTGTTAGTCCCTCGGTCATGACCAACTCTTTTTCAACCCCGTGGACTGCAGCCCTTCAGCCTCCTCTGTCCATGGAATTTTCCAAGCAAGAATACTGAAGTGGTTACCATTCCCTTTTCCAGGGGATCTTCCCCACCTGGGGATTGAACCAGATCTCCTGCATTGCAGGCAAATTCTTTACCATCTGAGCCACCAGGGAAGCCTGAGGTCTGCCAGGCTCCTCTGTCCATGGAATTTTCCAGGCAAGAATACTGGAGAAGGTAACCATTCCCTTCTCCAGATGTTCTTCCCAACCCAGGGATTGAGCCAGGGTCTCCTGCCTTGCAGGCAGATTCTTTATCATCTGAGCCACCAGGGAAGCCCATTGTCTGTTGAAGACCCATTGAAAAATAATTACTATTGCTTTTTGTTGACGGTGGGGTTTTTCTATTAGGGTCATTATCTTTAAAAACTTTACTGTGGTGGGGCGTGGGGAAGATAGTGATTTTTACCAAAAACTTTATTACTAAGAGAAATATGCCATACTTCCAGAGTTAAAGCAAATATTTACAAAATAATTGTCCCCATCTCCTGGTGAGGTGTGAGGAGTTGGTAGAATGAATACATGAGGAAAGGCAAGAGTTCATTAGGATCTAAGTCTAATAGGCCAAACAAACAAACAAACAAAAACTGAGGCTGTTGCCACATGAGTGATTTTGTACCAACACTGCCCAGAGGAGAAGGTCATGGGATTTTAAAAATCCTTCCATTGCAAGAATCTTTGTTGATTCTTTTGACCTCACCCACACTACATACCTCCCTGACTAAAAGCAGAATCACTTCTTTTCCTGCCTTCCTGTTTTGGCTTATTCTGTGACCTCCACTTGGAGTGGCTTTCACCATCAACTTTGCCTTTCTTAATCTCAGTCTCGTCTTCAAAATATGCATAGAAACAGTATTGGTTCCTTTACAGTGATAAATGTACCATACCAATAATAGATGTTAATAATAAGGGAAACTGGGTATGACGTATACAGAAACTCTCTGTATTATCTTTGCAATAATTCTGTAAGCCTAAAACTGTTCTTAGAAAAAGTTTATTTAAAAAAAATAGCTATAGAAAAGTATAAAAAGTTCTACAAGGCTTACACTTTAGAAATACCTAGTACAGCAAATAATTATCACAAACCATAGATTTAAATACTGGTTTGAAACTACAGTCATTCAGCAAACACTTACTGGGCTAGGCCCTTGGTGATGCAGTGTTTACCATAGACTAATTTCCCAAATATCATTGCTCACCAAGTTCCAGCTCTCATCATCTTCTTTTCCATCTCTAACACCAGACCTCAAAATGAATGATCATGTGCATCAGAATCACGTGGCTGAGCCCTGGCGTGATCTTGCCAAGCCATAGCCTCTGGTGAGACCCTAAAGCCTCATGTATCTTTCAGGTACTACTCATGTACTGACATTTGAGGACCACTAGCTTAGGCCACGGATAAGGCAATGGCAGCTAACTCCAGTACTCTTGCCTGGAGAATCCCAGGGACAAAGGAGCCTGGTGGGCTGCCGTCTCTGGGGTCGCACAGAGTCGGACATGACTGAAGCGACTTAGCAGCAGCAGCAGCAGCAGCAGCTTAGGTCAGTTTCCCTGATGGCCATCCAGGATTTTGATCTGCCCTCTTAACCCTCCAGCTTATAGGGAATTTGTCATCCTCCAAGTTTAGATCTCCTTAGTTTTTCAGTGCACAGACATTAACCTTGTTGATGCCCAATTTATCCAAAAACTGGATATTGGAATCCAAAATATTCAGTCCATTTATAATTTATGGAGATGGGCTTTTGCTTGAGCAGATTATCAGGTTAAAGTAGTTTTCAAAAGGACAGTTTATACGATGAGGTTTCTCTAGGGAGGATGGCATTGCATAAAAATACTTTCTAAATGCCAGAAATGAGGTGGCAGCTGGAAAACTTGAAGAAAGAGCTTTGCTTTCCTGTCTGCTAGTTTCTCTTTTATGTATACATTTATCATGCTGTGCCATAGATTAGGGTTGTCAAAAGTGATCCTTATGGTTGCATTACTATGGCAGACACCAGTATTTTGACCATTTGTAGTAACAGATTGCAAACCTTTCTTGGCTATTGAATTGGAGCCCTGAAATTTGTAAAGTCCACATATTCAGAAACTGAGTCATGAGTAAAAGAATAAAACCAAAGGAGCCACATGGTTTTGGGTAAATTAGAACAAGTAAAGAAAAATCCTTAAACACTACAGGTTTCCACCACAGTGAAGGAGCCATAATATATATGTGCCTTTTTAGCTGATTGAGGGCCTGTATGCCAGGAAACTGTCTTAGTGCTGAGGCATAAAAAGCTCTGGGAGCTGCCTCTGTGACTTGGGCTGAATATTATAAGCATAAATGAAAAGCAATTGAAATAGTCATTTTAAGATCTTTTTAGCCCTGGGAAGTCATATTTTTGAAGGTCTTATCCCTCATCATACTACCTGCCGCATGCCAAAATGAAAAGCAGTTTTTACATTTTGTTTTTTAAAGTATTGGCCTATGTAATAAATTGCCAGGCTTCCCTGATGACTGAGACTGTAAAGAATCTTCCTGCAATGCAAGAGACGCAGGTTCGATCCCTGGGTCGGGAAGATCCCCTGGAGAAGGAAATGGCAACCCACTCCAGTATTCTTACCTGGAAAATCTCATGGACAGAGAAGTCTGGCAGGCTACAGTACATGTGGTTGCACAGAGTCGAACATGACCGAGTGACTAACAAACATATGCAGTACTTTCCAAAGCCCCTGAAAAGGCCTGTGCCCTGTACTTCTTATGCCTGATGATAAAGCACCCTTGGTAAGAGGATGAGATGTTCAGTGTAGAGCAAGGATGAATGTCCTGTTAAAGAGCCACGGCAGTCATTGGCCTAAAATTCTCAAAGGCAGGAGAATGTAAAGCAGTGTTGTTTGGAATGTGTTTCTGACTTGGACCTCTCCAGAGCCTTGCTCTTCAAAAGTTGGATTGTGAATCAACAGTGTGAACATTTCCTGGAGCTTGTAAGAAATGCAGAACTTTAGCCCTATCCCAAGCCTGCTGAATCATGATATACATCTTAACTGATCACCAGGTACCCATGGAAGTTTGTCTAACTTTTAAAAAGGTTTGTCTAGAGCAGTGGTTCTCAGCTCTGGGTGTACATAGGAATCACCTGGGAGCTTTACTGATCCTGAGGTCCACATTGCACCCCAGTCCAATTATTAAATCTCTGGGGTGTGATCCAGACATCTGTGTTTTTTAAAGCTCCCCAGTGATTCCAGTAAGCCGTCAGCTTGAGAGGCTCACAGGTTCTTCATAAAGCCAGAGAGACTCCTTGTTTACCAGCAAGTGCTGTTCAAGAAGCTGTGGATTTTGTTCATGTGTTTGGGATCTGGCATATAAATTACAAATGAGTAGTCTTTGCCAAGGAATCATCGCACTTGGAAGATTGAGTTTGTTGGCTCCTTTCCACAGCATTGGGCCCAATAATCCAAATCTCAGATATGTCATGTTTTACTAACACTAGAGGTTACTGGTTCTGAACAACAGTCCAAGCTAGAGTTGCGGGCCAGAAGGTCGTTTTGATGTGAAACTCAAAACGTATCGTGGTTCTGTGTATGTTTCTTCATTGACTATTGAAGGAAAACTTTTGTTAAGGATGCAAAATTTTCTTCTTTCAACTTAGAAGCCCAACAATGCAATAGGTGCTGGACAAGGAGCCCGTTTCTTGCCTGATAGCGTTCCATTTTCTGATAATTAAGCTTTAGTTTTATATAGCAAGATTTGAATGAACTACTTTAGAAACTTAATCAGTTACCAGCATGGATTTCATCAGTGTCTATAGACAGTTGTCACTTTATACTGTTCTGATATATGTGATTTGTCTCTTTGATGTGGAATTCACTGTTGATATCTGCCATTTGGGCGACAGAAGAAACCATAGGACTTCTCAATCTCATAGGCTTTACCTATGCTTGACTTTCATAGGATGGTTCATTGGAAGGGGTAAATGACATATTAAAAGGCACGTGAATGTAACACAGTGCTGGCTCATGGTAGAGCAAGTACCCAAGAAAATGGTGGCTTTCTTCTCTTTCTTCTTCTTAACACATTATTGACTGGGGGTTTTGGCAGAAGCTAATGCCTGTGGCCAGCAATTTGTTATGTAAGTGAATGCTGAAACATCTCCAGTCAATAACAGGTGACAGAAGATGTATTAATATCTCTGTCAATAAGTTGTTAACTTGAGCTTCCATATTCAACTATCCATTCCTTAGCCTCGTTATTCATCTCCTGCCCCACAGGGAGACTATAATAGTGACTTTTCCAATAGATTGCAATAATGAACATTTATGTTCTTCAAAAACTATAAATATTCTTCTAATGAGTAAATATTCTTTTAATCTCTATTTTACCAGTAGGATAACCAAGGTGTGAGGTTGATGAGGTGTTTTGTTTTGTTTCATGTTATTTTACCTAGGGTCATACAATTACATCCTTCAATTACAAGTCCTGTAATGAGAACTAGGGCCTCATCACATCACAAAGACTTCCTTATGCATGCATCTTAGGAAAGGCCAAAGAGGTTTTAAATATCAATCATTTATAAATTGGTGCTTTGTTTCTGGTGGTTTGGGGAGTGACCTATCTTGTTTCAATAAATGCTGTTATCTGATACTAAATGAGCCAATTGGAATTGCATTCAGTTTTGAACATATGTTCTTGTAGCCGTAAAAAGGAGCAGATTTTGAACAAATTGCTTAACTCAAGAGTTGACCAAGGAAGCTTACTAAATCCTTTTTTAATCTCCCTAGCAGGATACAGATGACTGTATGTGGCCTCTCTTACCGGCTTTCCCTAATTCTCCAGCCCAGAGATGCCCCTTTCTCTAAAGTGCTATAACACTGTCAGTTTCACACAGCTTAGTACTAGGATATAGACAATTTCACAGTCTGTAATGGTTTCTTTAGTGGCAATCTTGTCACCATGGAGAGGGAATCTGACTCCCATAGCTCTTACATGCCCACTAACACCTTAAATAGGGGAGAGCAGAGAGAAGATGGTCAAATAAATACTCAATATAATCCATTGCTTTAGCCTGCCCATTTCATCTTTGGGCTCTCTCTCTTTTGCTGTATTTTATAAGTTTTTATACTTTCGTCCGTGTTAATAAAATATAGACTATTGTAAATTTATTGAAAAGTTTTTGCTTTGTTTAGAAATTTAAATATTGTAAAACATCAAGACAATATAATTCTGAGTCATATGAATTTATAGATTTTTCTGCATATCATTTCAGTGATAGATTCTTTTACTTTTTTTTCTGGGTGTCCTCTTTTTTATTTCTAATATGAATTAACTAATATTGTTCCACAGGTTTACTGAAGAGGTTTTCTTTTGTCTTAATTACTTTATTCTTGCCTAATAAATGGTTTTCACTAATGTGACGTTTTCAACTTAAAATGTATTCTTTTTTTATCACTAGCGTCATTATTACAACAGTTCTGTACCTGTCAGATGCACTTCGGAAGAACTTCTTAAATGAAAACTTTGATTATAAGGTCAGTATCCATTTAGATGACTATCTTGCTTGAGCTAAAAGGTTTTACGTTGTCCCTCAAGAAATTTCCTCATGAATTTTCTTTCTCTTAGTAATAAGAAAATAAAGTTATTCTGGCTACCTCAAATTAATCTTGGAGCATATTAGTTTCAATTATGAATAATGTTAAGAGTTCTTCATTCTATTTGCGAATAAGTTAGGTCTATAACTATGTTCATCAACCTGGTCGAAATCATAGTGCTTAAGAGGAAAGAATGTGCTTTACTATTACTGTAAATTTTGATTTTTTTTCTTTTTAATCCCCTGCAAGACAAAAAGAACTTAGTGCATAATGTTTTAAAGCATATTTTAAAATAGAGTTTATGTAAAGAGCGTATTTACAAAGTAAACTGGTTAGTTCCTTTAGATCTCTATCTTCTTATATTTTAGAATGAACTAGTGAAAAGAAAAAAAATGAAAAATTAGTAAGATTCTTTAGGGCAGATCTCTCTGTAAGTTTGTAATGTAATATGATATGCCGGGGTCTCTAAGAATTCTCCGTATACCATTTTTTAAATAGAGAATGAAAAATGGTAAATAAAGATGGGCAGTGCCTATCCTGGTTTCCCTTCTTAGTGGTGTTTTATGTTTTCGACATCTTAATTTCCCATTCTTTTAAAAATAACATCTTTTATACTAAACATTCAATAAAATTTCCTTATCAGAGAACTAGAAAATACCAAAAGCATAGTAGAAACCAGCGGAATTTTAATGGTTGCGTAATAAATGGCTTTATACTTTATAATAAAATATCAAAATTTCATAATCACCACATTACTTTTTAATATTCAGTTTGTTTCTACTGTTTTATTCTCATAAATTGCTCTTTTTATGTATTTCTTACAAAATAAAATTTGACTTATATTCCTAATTGTTTCTTTGGATAAATATTTATAAAGGAAAATGTTGAGTTAAAGGTTGTAACAATTATATTTGATTGCCTAGGTGTACACCAGTACTAGAGGAGACCATTTTGGGGGGCAATTTGATAAGGGGAACAATTTTTTGCTCTATTTACATTTCTCACTGAGATGAAGTAAAGTCGCTCAGTCATGTCTGACTCTTTGCCACCCCATGGACTGTAGCCTGCCAGGTTCCTCTGTCCATGGGATTTTCCAGGGAAGGATACTGGAGTGGGTTGCCATTTCCTTCTCCAGGGGACCTTCCCAACCCAGGGATAGAACCCTGGTCTCTTGTATTGCAGGCAGATTCTTTACCATCTGAGCCAAGGGGAAGCCCACATTTCTCACTAGTTATGTTATTAATTATTCATTGGTTATTAATCATTAACTATATTAGTTATTGACTAATTATTGACTAAAATTCATGTTTTGTGAGATATCTGTTCTTTTGTTCATCATAATACTTAGAGTTTTATATTCTTTTTAATTTGTGAACACTCTTTATATATAAAATATATTAATTCTTTATAAGGTTTCTCATATTAATCTTTAATTTTACATGATGTCAATAGAAAAGTCATTTCTTTCCCTATGTCCTCCATGTTTTTGGTTACATTTATTTCTGGAAATTTTATTTTGATCTCTTTCTAATGCATTTTTGGTGTAAGAGAACTTAGAAGATTTGTCTGGGTGGGGAATTTTTATGTACTCTCTGAATTTAAATCAATTAGCATATCCAAAAGAGTGTATGTATCTTTCTTTCTTTTTTTTTTTGAGTCCTACATTAAAAAGGGTTCCAAAATGAAATCACACTGAAATAAAGGTATCCAGCTTATGCCTCAGCCTCCTTGGAGGCAGACAGACATGTTATGAGAGAAATGAAGTATCTACCACTTAGCATTTACCAGAGAGCCCAGGAAACTTGGGATACAGCAATATAAAAATAGTATCTAGTTTGTTTGCTTCTTTGTTATAGGAAATTTCACAGATGTATAGAAGTAAAGAGAATAGTATGATGAATCCCTCATGTACCCATACCCAGGTACAGCTACTATCAACTCATGGCCCATCTTATTGCAACTCTCCCCCCATCCACTTAGCGCTTTTGAAGCAAATCCAAGATATCTTGTCACTTCACCTGTAAATATTTTTGTAACCCCATAGTATTTAAATATGTCATTCTCATTGTAGATCTGGGATTCCTACTTTTACCTTGCGGTCATTTTTATAAACCAGTTGTGTCTGCAGTTAGAGATGTTTACACCTTCCAAAAAGAAAAAGGTATTAGAAAAGTAAGTACCAGTGTATAATTGGGTAAGAATATGAGGCAAATCAAATGTTGTGCCTTTTAAAAAGTATTTCAGTTCGAGTGATTAATAAATCTGATCTCCATAACTAGAAATCAAAGTGGAGGGGCAATGACCAAGAGGATAACAAGCAACTTTTCTGGGAATTTCACTATTTTGAGCTTATTTAGAAATCTTTGTCCTCAGTCTTTCAGGATTCAAAAATACTATAGGAGCCAAAACTTATGAGACAAATATGTTTCACTCAAGGGTTAATATGTGAATTTGAATTAGAGGCATCAAGACATGTATTAATACATTGTAAAAATTTGTAGTTATAAAATGAATGGATATAATGTACATACAACACTGTGATTCTAGTTAATAATACTGCATTGCATATTGAAAGTGCATCTTGAAAGTTTTCATCAAAAGAAAAAACATTGTAACTAGTTATGGTATGGATATTAACTGGACTTACTGTGGTGACAATTTTGCAATATATACAAATATTCAAATTATTATGTTGTATACCTAAAGGCAATATGATATTATGTCAGTTATACCTCAGTAAAAGATGTGTACATTAAACATTTTCAATTAAGAACATGTTATCTTTTAATTCAGAATGATAGATTGTGTCCTAAAAAGACACAGATAACTTCTTTTTTCTGGAGCCTTTGTATCAGGTTTGATTTTTGTTCTATTTCAGATATGGTGACATGCGGGTAACAATGGGTTGTGAAATTTTCAGCATGTGGCAAAACCTAGGTAAGTGGTGAAAACAGAAGCCACCTCCTGTTTTATAGCTTATCACTGTTCTTGTAAGGAAACAAATGAAGATGGACAGTTTACCACTGACAGCATTTGAAACCAAATGTCTGATTCAATAAAGAAGTCTAGAGAGACTAAGTGACACTTTGGCATTGAATAAGGCTACAACTGATTCTTCAAATTGGTATCTATCTGAAAAATCACCTTTCTTTTGTGTGTTTCATTGAATGACAAATTTTATAATCTAGCATTATTCCAGTACGACCTGCAATGAGCTAACCTTTTAGAATTTGGAATTATAGCAACTCAGAATCTCTAGAACTCTGAATTGAGGCTGTGAATCATAACGAATTTAAAATAAGCTTCATGAAACATTGACTTGAGCATCTGTACTCTTAAAATCTTGAAACCAATGACCTATATCATAAAAACTATAGCCAAAGGATTTTAAAGCATCTGTAGTTGCTAAGAAACAATTAGATCCAGTTTTGTTAATCTGCCACAGCAGATAGAGCATATTATCCAGCAAATTGATGACACAGATCTGGTTGCATAAAAAAGAATAATATTTAGAAGAAACATTGTTTTAAAATCTCATTGGCATTGGGTTTTTTTATAGAAAGTCATAACTTACTTAATTCGACATGTTAATATGCATGTTTATAGCTCTGCTCTGCTTAGTTGCTCAGTTGTGTCCCATTCTTTTCCACCCTTTGGACTGTAGCCCACCAGGCCCCTCTGTCCCTGAGATTTTTCAGGCAGGAATACTGGAGTGGGTTGCCATTTCCTACTCCAGGGGATCTTTCCCACCCAGGGATTGAACCCACATCTCCTGCATTGCAGGCATTCTTTACCGCTGAGCCATCCAGGAAGCCCTAAGTTCATAGCATTCATTTACTATTGTAATTCTTCCTTGTGATTTATTAAAGTGATGGACCTATTTGAACTGAATATATAATGACCTGAAAGTGTATGTTCTCTTGGACTTATCCAAACACAACTTGAAAATGACAAAATTTGTTTTCTGTAACTGGAAATAGAACCCTTATCATTTTACTTCAATTCATGTTACAGAAGTGATTTTTGACCAAGATACCTCTCAAATGTAGAATACATACAGGGCAATTTGAAGAAACCTTGTTATATATAATTGAGCCCAGTGTTCGATGCTAACTGATAATTTCAGGGGGAAAAAAAAAAAAAACAAGTTACCACTTGAAAGCAACCTCCAACTATCTAAAACCAGCCAGAGAAGCCCATGAAATATGTTTAGATTCAACTGAAAAATAACCTCAATTTGTCTTATATGAAGAACACCTCCTCTCAGTCTTCATGTTTCATGGATTCTTTGTGTCTTTGCTTTTCAAAAACAGATCAAGACCCTTGGAATGTCCCTATTGCTTTTGGCATTAATTTAGCAAAGAGTTTTCCAAAGAAGGCTACATTGAAATACAGTTGTGGCTTAAGCTCTAGTCAGAGCTCAAATGATAAGACCTGTACAGGTTCACTTGAGTTCTTCTAGATAAATCTTAGCACAGCCATGTGTGGTTATTTCCACACAAAGCTTTCTCTAAGCCTGCATACCTGTGCCCTTAGGCCCATGACCTGCTAAATAAAACTGGTACCTTTTGTTGCATTAAAGATGTCATTGTTTGCTTCATAAACTTTTCTCCTCTATTTTGACTTTAACAAAAGTATGTCTACCTCTCTGGGTTTTGTTCTCCTCAGAAACCTGAACAATGTAAAAAAAATCTCTAAAGCATGCTGATCCCCATGTATTATGATGTCAGTGCTCTTTAGAACAGTGGTCCCAGGTGGCTCAGTGATAAAGAATCCCCACTGCCAAACAGGAAATGTGGGTTCAATCCCTGGGTTGGGAAGATACCCAGGGGAAGGAAATGGCAGTCCACTCCAGTATTCTTGTCTAGAGAATCTCATGGGCAGTGGAGCCTGGTAGGCTGCAGTGCATGGGATTGCAAAGAGTCACAACTTAGCAACTAAACAACCACAAGGGCACTCAGTAAACAGCATCACCTGGAAGCTTGTAAGAAATGCAGATTCTTTGGCTCCTCTCAAGACCACTGAAACAAAGTCTCTGAGAACCCCTGAGAGGAGGCACAACAGTCTTGAGTTTTTCCAAGTTCTCCAGGAGATTCTTAGGCACTTGGCTAAAGATTGAAAAGCACTGCTGTAGACAGCACTCTAGCCTTTCTTTGTTTTTCCAACCCTAAAGTCTAGCTCTAGCGCTCTGTTACAAAAGGCTCATTATAATCAAGTGCAAATTCCCAGCATAACATAGTTCAAGTATAAGGTGTGTGTACATTTTCACTTCATTCTTTAGTTTCTGCATTATTTCCCTAGAGTTGTGGTCAGCCTTCCAAAACATGAGGTGAATTTTAAAGGTCATTGCTGCCATACAACCACTGGAATTGGAGACTGTTTAGAAATGTGAAAACCTCTTTTCCAACGTATATTTTTACAAAAATGTTAAGAAAAATTAAGTATTCAGGGTACTATTTTAACACCCCTCATATGGCTTAAGTCAGCATGTTACTTAAGAATATCAATATACATTAGAATTTGGATTGCCTAAAAATGTGTAATATTGAATGTTTTTCTTGCTAAAGGAGAATTTATTCAGATAATTAAAGGTTTTCATTTTATACCATACACAAAAATTTAAAATGGATTAAAGACTTGAATGTAAGATCTGAAACTATAAAACCCTAAAAAGAAAACATAGTCAGTACAGTCTTTTATATCAGTCTTAGCAATATCGTCCAGAGTATGTCTACTTAGGCAAGGGAAACACAAGCAAATATAAACAAATGGGATTAAATAAAACTTAGAAATGTCTGCACAGCAAAGGAAACAATCAACAAAACAACAAACTACCTACTGAATGGGAGAAGATATTTGCAAATCATATATCCAATGCTGCTGCTGCTGCTAAGTCACTTCAGTCATGTCCAACTCTGTGCGACCCCATAGACAGCAGCCCACCAGGCTCCCCCGTCCCTGGGATTCTCCAGGCAAGAACACTGGAGTAGGTTGCCATTTCCTTCTCCAATGTATGAAAGTGAAAAAATAAAGTGAAGTCGCTCCATCATGTCTGATTCCTAGCAACCCCATGGACTTCAGCCCACCAGGCCCCTCCATCCATGGGATTTTCCAGGCAAGCATACTGGAGTGGGGTGCCGTAAGAGGTTATTATCCAAATATATGGGGCATCCCAGGTGGCACAGTGATAAAGAATCTGCCCTGCCAATGCAGGAGACACAGGTTTGATCCCTGGGTCGGGAAGATCCCCTGGAAAAGGGGGTGGCTACCCCACTGTAGTATTCTTCCTGGAGAATTCCAGGGACAGAGGAGCCTGGCGGGCTACAATCCATGGGGTCACAAAGAGTTGGAAACGACTGAGCAACTTAGCACTCATACAACTCAACCACAACAAATGATTAAAAAATGAGCTGAGAATCTGAATAGACATATTTTCAAAGGAGACGTGCAGATGGCCAGCAGGCACATGAAAAGATGTTTAACATCACTAATTATTAGGGAAATGTCAATCAAAACCACAATGAGATATGATCTCATGCCCATTAGAATGGCTGTTATCAAAAAGATAAGAAGTAATAGTACTGAACAGGATGTGAAAGAAGTGGAACCATCATATACTGTTGGTGGTAATTTTCTGTAGTGGCTGCACCAATTTACATTGATAAATTGATAAATTTGGTAAACTGGTGCAGCCACTATGGAAAAAGTATGGAGAGTCCTCAAAAAATTAAGATTAGATCTACCATGTGACCAAGCAATTCCACTTCTGGATATCCAAAGAGTACCAAAAAATTAATTTGTACAGATATATGCACCTCTATATTCATTGCAGCATTTTTTATTGTAGCCAAGATATGGAAACAACCTAACTCTCTATTAACAGATGAATGGGTCAAGAGATTGGATATACATACAACAGAATACTACTCTGTCATAGGAAAGGTGAAATATTGTCATTTTTGACAACCCAGAGGGTATTATGGGTGTCCGTGATGGCTCAGATGGTAAAGAATACGCCTGCAATGCAGGAGACCTGGGTTCAATCTCTGCTTTGGGAAGAACCCCTCAAGAAGGGAATGGCTATCCACTCCAGTATTCTAGCATGGAAAATTCCATGGACTGTATAGTCCATGGTGTCAACAAAGAGTCGGACACAACTGAGTGACTTTCACTGAAACTGAAACTGAGAGGGTATTATGCTAAGTGAAATAAATCAGGCAATGACACTTACCATATGATTTCACTCATGAAGAATATTAAAAGTAAATAAATGAACAAACAAAGTGAAACAAAATAAGCATGTAGAGAATGGATTAGTGGCTACCAGATGGGAAGGGAAGTTGCTATTGTTGTTCCATCCCTAAGTCATGTACAACTCTTTGAGACCCCATGGACTGCAGCACACCAGGCTGCCTTATCTTTCACATTCTCCTGGAGTTTGCTCAAACCCATGTCCATTGAGTCGGTGATGCCATCCAGCCATCTCATCCTCTGTCACCACCTTCTCTTCCTTCCATCAATCTTTCCCAGCATCATGGTCTTTTTCATTGAGTCGGCTCTTTGCATCAGGTGGCCAGAGTATTGGAGCTTCAGCTTCAGTGAATATTCCAATGAATATTCAGGGTTGATTTCCTTTAGGACTGAATGGCTTAATCCCCTTGCTGTCCAAGGGACCCTCAAGAGTCTTTTCCAGCATCACAGTTTGAAAGCATCAAATTCTTCGACCCTCAGCCTTCTTTATGGTCCAACTCTCACATCCGTACATAACAATTGGAAAAATTATAGCTTTGACTATATGGACCTTTGTCGGCAAAGTGATGTCTCTGCTTTTTAATATGCTGTCTAGTTTTATCATAACTTTTCTTCCACAGAGCGTCTTTTAATTTCATGGCTTCAGTCACCATCTGCAGTGATTCTGGAGCCCAAAAAAATAAAATCTGTCACTGCTTCCACTTTTTCCCCTTTTATTAATATTTGTCATGAAGCAATGGGCCTGGATGCCATGATCTTAGTTTTTTGAATGTTGAGTTGCAAGCCAGCATTTCACTCTCCTCTTTCACCCTCATCAAGAGGCTCTTTAGTTCCTCTTCACTTTCTGCCATTTAAGTGCTATCATCTGCATATGTGAGGTTGTTGATATTTTTCTCGGCAATCTTGATTCCAGCTTGTGCTTTACCCGGCCTGGCATTTTGCATGATGTACTCTGTCTGTAAGTTAAATAAGCACAGTAACAATATATAGCCTTGATGTACTCCTTTCCCAGTTTTGAACCAATTCATTGTTCCATGTCCGATTCTAACTGTTGCTTCTTGACCTGCATACAGATTTCTCAGGAGGCAGGTAAGGTGGTCTGGTATTCCCATCTCTTTAAGAATTTTCCACAGTTTGTTGTAATCTACACAGTCAAAGGCTTTACCATAGTCAATGAAGCAGAAGTAGATATTTTCCTAGAATTTTCTGCGATGTTTATGATCCAATGGATGTTGGCAATTTGATCTCTGGTTCCTCTGCCTTTTCTAAATCCAGCTTGTACATCTGGAAGTTCTTGGTTCACGTACTGCTGAAGTCTAGCTTGAAGGATTTTGAACATTACCTTACTAGCATGTGAAAGGAGTGCAATTGTATAGTAGTTTGAATATTCTTTGGCATTGCCCTTTGGGATTGGAATGAAAACTGACTTTTTCCAGTCCTGTGGCCACTGCTGGGTTTTCCAAATTTGCTGATATATTGAGTATAGCACTTTCACAGCATCATCATCTTTTGGGATTTTGAAATAGCTCAGCTGGAATTTCATCACCTCCACTAGCTCATTTCTTAGTAATGCTTCCTAAGGTCCGCTTGACTTCACAACTCCAGGATGTCTGGCTCAAGGTGACTGACCACACCATCATGGTTATCCAGATCATTAAGACCTTTATGTACAGTTCTTCTGTGTATTCTTGCCACTTCTTAATTTCTTCTGCTTCTGTTAGATCCTTGCCATTTCTGTCCTTTATTGTGCCTATCCTTGCATGAAATGTTCCCTTGATATCTCCAATTTTCTTGAACAATACTCTAATCTTTCCCATTCTATTGTTTTCCTCTACTTCTTGCATTGTTCACTTAGGAAGGCTTTCTTATCTCTCCTTGCTATTCTCTGGAACTCTGCATTCAGTTGTGTATATCTTTCCCTTTCTCCTTTGCCTTTCACTTCTCTTCTTTTCTCAGCTATTTAAAAGATCTCTTCAAACAACTATTTTGCCTTCTTGCAATTCTTTTCCTTTGGGATGCTTTTGGGTCACCACCTCCTATACAGTGTTACTAACCTCTTTCTATAGTTCTTCAGGCACTTTGTCTACTAGATCTAATCTCTTGAATCTGGTTTTCAACTGCACTGTAAAATCATAAGGGATTTGATTTAGGTCATACCTGAATGGCCTAGTCGGTTTCCCTACTTCAATTTAAGCCTGAATTTGGCAATAAGGAGCTCATGACCTGAGCCACAGTCAGCTTCAGGTCTTGTTTTTGACTGTAGAGAGCTTCTCCATCTTCAGCTGCAAAGAATGTAATCAATCTCATTTCCATATTGACCATCTGGTGATGTCCATGTGTAGAGTCATCTCTTGTGTTGTTGAAAAAGGGTATTTGCTATGACCAGTGTGTTATCTTGGCAACCTCTGTTAACTTTTACCCTGCTTCATTTTGTACTCCAAGGTGAAACTTGCCTGTTACTCCAGACATCTCTTTACTTCCTACTTTTGCATTTGAGTCCCCTGTGATTAAAAGAACATCTCTTTTTTGTGTTATAGAAGATCTTAGTTCTTCATAGAACTAAGAAGAAGAACTACAGCTTCAGCTTCTTCGGCATTGGTAGTTGGGGCATAGACTTGGGTTGCTGTGATATTTGCCTTGGAAATGAACTAAGATTATTCTGTCTTTTTTGCGATTGCTCCCAAGTACTGAATTTTCTACTCTTAGGTTGACTATGAGGGCTACTCCTTTTCTAAGGGATTCTTGCTCACTAGAAGATATTATGGTCATCTGAATTAAATTCACTCATTCCCATCCATTTTAGTTCACTGATTCCTAAAATGCCATCTCCTGCTTGAATGCCGTCTCACGTCCAGTTTACCTTGATTCATGGGCCTAACATTTCAGGTTCCTATCCAATACTGTTCTTTACAGCATTGGACTTTACTTTCACTACCAGACACATCCACAGCTGAGCATCATTTCCACTTTGGGCCAGGCTTTTCATTCTTTCTGAAGCTATTTCTCCACTCTTCTCCAGTAGCATATTGGACATCTACTGACCTGGTGGGCTCATCTTCTAGTATCATATCATTTTGCCTTTTCATACTGTTCATGGGGTTCTTGAAACAAGAATACTTGAGTGATTTGCCATTCCCTTCTCCAGTGGACCACGTTTTGTCAGAACTCTCCACCATGACATGTCTGTCTTGGGTGGACCTGCATGGCTCATAGCTTCATTGAGTTACACAAAGCTGTCATCCATATGATCATTTTGGTTAGCTTTCTGTGATTGTGGTTTT
Organism: Bubalus bubalis; assembly: GCF_019923935.1. Classification (NCBI taxonomy): domain Eukaryota; kingdom Metazoa; phylum Chordata; class Mammalia; order Artiodactyla; family Bovidae; genus Bubalus; species Bubalus bubalis. The sequence continues at coordinate 56,156,839 of NC_059164.1, forward strand.
CATTCTGGAGGGTGTGGAGCTGTAGGTCTTGCTTCTTCCATCTGGCCTCTGAAAGGAGATAGAAGAGGGTGAAATAAGTAAAGTGGTCAACCGTTCGATGATGGATGGAAACTAAATTTTTGGTAATGAGCATGCTGTAGTGTATACAGAAGTCAAAATATAGTGTTGTACACATGAAATTTATAAAATTTATAAGCCAGTGTTACCTCCATAAAAAGTGAAAGTGAGCAAAGCATCAAATCCCCTCAATTTTATTTATTTGTACCTATACTTGCAAGAGTAGTCTACAAAGAAAGAGGTTATTCTCTGCTGCTGTGTCCCACCTTTGCCATTCATCATGCTGCAAGGTTAAGTTTTTTCTTTCTATTTTTAGTTGAACTAATATCCTTACTAAATATAAAGTGGGCTCCTCTTCCACATTTGCAAACACAGCGTCTTGTAACTGCTGTAGAAAAATCAATACTTCCCTAACAGGCTGCTATGTGTGCATAAATATACAACTCCAGCAGCCCAACTAGCAGGTGCCCTAAATACTTCAAAACAAGACCATGTGGCTGACAATTAGAGATGGGAAAAGTATACTAAATCTGTGATTTAAAAAGAAATAATCTAAGTGAAGTTTATTTTCCTGCTGCTATACATAGCTCAAGATTTTGCATGGTGGATTGGGCAAGAGTAAAATTTTCTGTGGTGGAAAACTTGTACAGTTGCACAGATTCTTTGTTTCCAGAGTGTGTTCTCAGTAAAGAAGGCTAGCCTCATACAGTCTGCACAATAATTTAAATGTGGGTATGGCTTCCCTGGTTGCTCAGTGGTAAAGGATCTGCCTTCCAATGCAGACGACACAGGGTCAGTCCCTGGGTGGGGAAGACCCCCCTGGAGAAAGTGAAAGTCACTCAGTCATGTCCACTCTGTGACTCCATGGACTATAGTCCGTGAAATTCCAGGCCAGAATACTGGAACGAGTAGCCTTTCACTTCCAGGGATCGAACCCAGGTCTCCCACATTGCAAGCAGATTCTTTACCAGCTGAGCCACAAGGGAAGACCAAGAATACTGGAGTGGGTAGCCTATCCCTTCTCCAGCGGATCTTCCCAAACCAGAAATTGAACCAATGTCTCCCGCATTGCAGGCAGATTCTCTACCAACTGAACTATCAGGAAAGTCCTAGGAAATGACTCCAGTATTCTTGCCTGAGAAATCCCATGGACAAAGGAGCCTACCAGGCTACAGTTCATAGGGTCACAAAAGAGTTGGACACAACTTAGCAACTAAACAACAACATGGTTTCTCTACTGTCATAGAAAATCAGGCTACAAAATACTATATGTATTTTGTTTGGATTGTGATTGAAAGAAGCCAACTGTAAATTACATGTTTTAAGACAATCTGGAAATTTTTAATATAGACTGGTTTTAGATTAATTTGAAGAATTACTGTCTGCCTTTTTTAAAGATGTAATAAAGGTATTGTGGTCCTGTATTTATAAAATGACCTGCCTGTGAAAGATGCTAACTGATGTTTATACAAGTAGAATGTTATGATGTCTCTGACGTGGTTTAAAATTTCCCAGTGAAAAAATAGTTGGGTTGGTAAGTGAAACAAAATTGGCAAAGAAAAAATTGATAATTATTGAAGCTAGATGATGGGAATGTGGGGATTTATCTTACTGTTCTTTGTAATTCTGTGTACATTTGAGATTTTTCATAGTAAGAGAATTTTAAAAGAGAAAATTGTGTTGTAAAATGCTTATAAATGGAAGAGAGTTTTTAAAAAGATTCATGGATGCTCAAAGAAATAGTGGTAAATAAACTAAGTGCATGCTAATGATGTTCTTTGCTAGGAGGTCAAAGGATGGCAGGCTCAGGGAAGATTAAAAATAAAAATTCTGTAATGGAGCAGTTCTGAATATCATTCCACCATAGCAGCTGTGGGAAGACTATCTGGCTGGCAGGAGTTTTCATTTTATTCTATATTTGCTGCTTCACTCATCCCCCTCACCCCATGCACACCCCAAAAGTGTGCAAAGGATTGGTGTCTTACACAGTGTCAAGGAAGCAGAAAGGTCCTCTTGGTTATTAGTCACATGCCAGGGTGGCCCTTGTCCTGTGTACAGAGTCCCTTCAGTCCGTGGCTCTACAGAAGCAGAGCACCTGTGGCTAGACTCTGAAGCCCTGCAGCCATTTCCTGGGGCAGGGGCAGAGATAAGAGTAAGGCTGGCTGATCTCAAGACTTGCCAGCCTTCATCTCTGCAGAAATCTCCTTTCCTCTTTTCTCTTTCTTCCCCTCGCTTGCCAGAACATCTTGAAGAAGCAGTGAGTGGGTTTAGACTTTTGCAAATGACAGGAAGAGTGATTGAGTTCAGGTTGCTCTGCATTCTGCCCTGACAAAAATAACTACAGAAAGGAATTGCAAATGCTGGCTGCTAGTTACCTGCTCTAAATGAGTATGTTGGGAGGATGGGGAAAGTGCAGGGAGAAGACCATGAATTGATGTTTTTGTATATTCTGCCACACTGAGTTTGTTGGTCTTGGAAGTATTCATTCTTTTGGAGGAAAATATACAAGGGCAGATTAATAATGACATTTCTTTTGATGAATAAGAGGGACATGTTCTTGCTCTGAAGAGGAAAACTAAGTAGTTCCTTGGAAAAGATAAAATATTACCCAGGTCAAGAATAAAGTTAGGAAAGCAAAAAGAATTACAAGCCACATTTCCTCCTCACATGTAATGGATGCCTTGATATATAAGTAATTTAGAGATGATAAGAAACTGTGAAGTTACTTTCAATGGAACATGAAGAAAAGAGGAAAGGACCATGTGGCATCACTGATGTACAGGGACTTTCAGATACAGAGGGGCCTGACAGTTGTATCCTGTTATCATCCCATGTTGAGTACAAAGGATGAGAACCACTTTCTGAAGACGTCAGAAATATCCCAAGGCGTTTGCAGTCACAAAAAACAGTGACTTCACAACACCTACTTGGGTTTGCCCATCCATCATTTTCCTTTTCTTTCCAAATTCTCTTCTTCATGTTCTCCTTCCTTTAAAAATCCCTCTAAAGTCAGTACAAGTTTAAATTGTATGTTTGCATCCTGGATTTATGTCTGTTCAAGTCTGTGTTCACCTTCAGGCCTTCTGCTACAGAAACAAAATAGAGAAAATGATAATTAATGTGAAGATATTTAATTCCAAAATTGGCAAGTAAGTCTAAACAGCAAGATTTTGTGTGTATTCAACACTTACAAAAAAAGATCAAAGATGGAAAAATTAATAAGAGGGAAATGATCCTTTTTCATGAAGCCAGCTCTCTTCTGCTCAGCCTCCCAGTATCGTATGCTTTCGTCCATAATGCAAAAGGCTGTGCATGTAATGTGCATGCATGAAATGTGCATTGTACATTTTCCATAATGTGCAGTTTATTATAAAAATAGAAACTCTCTGAGATTTAACATGGATGACTAGGGTAATAGACTGAACTCAACACATATGTGCTAGACAAAATCATCTGTGTCCACCCCACCCTCCACTTTCCTTTGCTCTGAATTATCCCCAGTATACTTTTTTTTTTTTAACTTTACAATATTGTGTTGGTTTTGCCATATATAAGCATGAATCCACCACAGGTATACACGTGTTCCCCATCCTGAACCCTCCTCCCTCCTCCCTCCCCATACCATCCTTCTGGGTCGTCCCAGTGCACCAGCCCCAAGCATCCAGTATAGTGCATCGAACCGGGACTGGCGACTCGTTTCATATATGATATTATACATGTTTCAATGCCATTCTGCCAAATCATCCCACCCTCTCCCTCTCCCACAGAGTCCACAGTATACTCTTCAGGACTTGCTAAATACCATTTTGAATTCACTATTATTACACTGTAGTCTTTTCAGAAAATTGTTCTGTTTGTTGTTGTTTGGGCCAATGTTTATATTTTACTTAGGCTGTTATGTTTATTATGTAAAGAAGGAAGACAAATTACATAATGAAGATAGGAACCACCTTTTTCATATATAAAAGTCACCAGTAATATTATCACCCAGAGATAACCAATGTGCTTACTATTAGGGGATATAACCTTGTAGACTATCATATATATATATATATATATTCTTTTTTTTATTTATTTTTTTTTTTTAATTTTATTTTATTTTTAAACTTTACACCTTTGCATACTGTGTGGTACTTTGCTTTTACAATTAATTATATTGAAAAACTTCATCTGTGTTTTTCTTCAACCTCATTTTTAATAACTGCATAAGAATTTTAATGTGTGAATGTGCAGTAGTATACACAACCAATTCCTGATGATTTATATAATATTTAATTGTATCTTACGGCTTTTTGTAAACTGTGAAAAGGTAAATCCCTAGGTTTTTTTTTTTTTTAATTAAAAATGATGCAGAAATACTAACACATGGAAATCTGTTTGTATAGCTGCTTAGAGAAATATTTTCTTGCTTGAGACAACTATAATCGATCGTGTTCTTGTGACACAAGTTTTAAATAAGTTGTATAACAATGATTTTCTGAAATCTTATTAAAACTAAATCTGCTGCTGCTGCTAAGTCACTTCAGTCGTGTCCGACTCTGTGTGACCCCATAGATGGCAGCCCACCAGGCTCCCCCGTCCCTGGGATTCTCCAGGCAAGAACACTGGAGTGGGTTGCCATTTCCTTCTCCAAAACTAAATCTACAGAAAGGTAAATATTTCATTCATTTTAGGAGAGCACAAGCTTCATTTCATTCCTGCCCTGATTGGCCCCTTCCTGGAAGTAACCTTGATACCCCAGCCAGATCTCCGCAATGTCATGATTCCTATTTTCCACGATATGATGGACTGGGAGCAGAGGCGGAGCGGCAATTTTAAACAGGTAGGTGGATGTGCTCTCAGAGCAGTCAGAAGAGTCTCAGTTCCCTCAGAGGTGAGTGTGGTGTCTCAGAGATGCTCCGAGTTGAGGAATGAGCTCTGAACCAGATTTCAACCTAGGCTGCCTACTTCCAAGCTGAATACATAGCCTCGGACACCATTCTGGGACTGTGTCTCCCTGAATCTCTGAGAAGCCCTGGAAAAAACATTTCATTCCCTTTCAGCTAAAAAAAAAAAAAAAAAAATCCTGTGATTTTCTAGGTCTGTGTTTAAGAGCTAGCAGAAACTTTATTTGCTCCCAGCTGGACACAACACAGAGGAATCAGAAGGTTAATGATTCCTAAAATTGCTGACCTCTCAATTGTCTGCACATTGTATTTGGTGAATGGCTTAGCTTTGAACATTTGATGCACAGTATGTTTTATTGCTCTTTGCTTGAAGTGCTGAGAATTAATTTAAAGAGAAAAGCAGTCAAAATTGTTGTAAAGGAAATTCCAAGAATATGAGCATGAGCCTATCATTTCTCTTTGACACAGGATCTCTTTGACACAGGCTCCAGTTTTGGAAAGACACTTGTTCTTATTCCAAAACCAGATCTCATAGCAGAAATCAACTGCCTTTGCCAGGGCAAGTCACTCCTATTGGAGACAGCAGGCCAGCTATTCACACCGTCATGGCACTCACCTGTATGCACTCTGCTGCATTAAGGAAGCTTCTTGCTTCTCCCTATGAGTCCTTCTCAAGTCTTAGAAATGATTGTCAACTGTACGAACAAGCTGGATGCATACACAGAACAAGCATGGCATTTCATCTGTATCAAGACCTTCATTTATTTTCAGGAGTGTCAATACGTGAATGAAAGCCTATTTAAAAATTATATTGGGGAAAACCCACTTCTCTTCCCTTATCTCTTTACCCATTTATTGAAATTTGATTCAAAGGAAATAATTGTGCTCAGTCCTTTGACAAAGTCAGATATCCCTCCATACCCCTAGTTGTTAACTCTCTGGCCTTGCAGAAATTCTTCCTTTTCTGTCCCCTCTGCTGTCTCCAAGAGATGATGGGATATTTATTTCTGCCTTCCTGATACTGAAGTCCTAAAGGATTTATGTTCTTGAAAATATAAATGTTTTGACTACAGTTTTCAGGAAATATGTCCTTTCTGTCTCATGCTGCCGATTGCTGACTTAGAATACCATCTGTACATGGTTAGGACAAATTCTCAACTTCAGCAAAGATTTAGTGCAACCTCAAACTGTTTTGAGAAAGAAAATAGATACAAAACACATCAAAGATTTAACTGAATGTTTGTGGATATAGTAGTTTGCTGATGTTCTTATATGTATGTATGTGTGTGTGTGTGTGTGTGTGTGTATCATGATTTGCAAAAAACAAAAAAGACTTGCCAGTTTTTACAGCTCCTAAAAAAAGAATTCAAACATTTAAGCTGGGCTGCAGGCATTTGTGTTTGAATCAACAAATAGAAGTCTTTCGCGGCAGCACACACTACCCCACCGGGAGTTTGAAGTCATGTTCCTGCATCTAAATTGGCCCCCTAGAATTCCAAAAGGGTGTCTTCGGTTAACCACAGCTGATAAATTCACTAAATTTACTGTGGCTTTTTCCCTTGCAGAAATAAATATGTTTCCATGTGCCTAGAAAATCCTTCTCGTGAGAAGGAAAGAAAAGGAGTAACATTTGGGTCTGTTTCAGGTGGAAGCCAAGCTCATTGACAAACTGGACAGCCTGATGTCCGAAGGCAAAGGTGATGAAACCTACCGTGAGCTCTTCAACAGTATGTGAGTAACATGTGTATCTCCAGTTGATTCTTTTTGGGGGATTTGGGTGTCAGTGCTAAGCAGCTGAGAGCTGCAAAGACAGCTTGGGTCTCCCCAGAGTGCTTTGTCTTTGTGGAGTGTGAAATAAAGGATCATTGCTTAACTCTGGTGAATGGATCTTATTATGCTGATGATTAGACATATCTCCTTGTGTTAATCTCTGATTAGGACAGGTTACAAGTGTTACATAACAAATCTGACTCTTTTCATGACTAATTATTTTAAAATTGGGGCTGCAAGATAATTATTTTCAATTGGGTAGATAGTGGGAGAGGAAAACAAAATAGAGGTGTGATTGTTGTGTTTGTGTGCAATGCTTTCCAAGATGTCCTTGGCTGATTCGCTGGTAGGAAAATTAACCTAGTTGGCATCTGTTCTTCAGCGCTTGATTTAATTCAGCAATACTTATTGCTCATTCAGCATTATTAATTGCTTCCTAAATGTTTCTTACTAGAATATCACAGAAGCAAATAATTTCTAGTAGATTCTGTGATTAGGATTTGTAAGGAGGATAAAGAAGTAATGGAGTGTTGTAAGGAGACTTGAGGTTTCCTTACTAAGGTAAGACTGTGATCACTGTCCCAGGATGAAGTGCCTGTACTGAGTAGTCATTCACTGTGTAAAATGGCCACAGACAATACATAAGAAGGTTTCAGTGCTTTAGGATTTTAATTCTAGCACTTGTTTTCTCTACAGCTTTCTAAGGCTCTTAGTCATTGTCTAACCTTTTATACTTATGAAGTGCTTCTTTTTGAAGGAAGAACCAGCTGATTGTGCTTGGGAAATGTTTGCAGGTCTTTCAGAAGTGCAGAAACAATTTAGCAATATATTTTTCTATTACAAAATATGCTTTTCCTTGTATTTACAACCAAGTAAATCTAAAACTAAATACTACTGCTTTAGCACTGATAGCCAGATAGAAAACTCTGTAATTCGTTTATGATCATAAATTTAGAGCAGTAGATATATTAATATATAGGGTTGAAAAGTATTATTAATGGTTGATAGATTTAAACTTGCCTGATTTAAAATCATTCTTGACGCTTTTAAGAAAATTATATTGAAGGGAAAAGCCAAGAAGGAGTATACAGATCTCTTGTGGTGGTGGTACCTGATAAAATATATTCTTTGTACTGAATCCTGAACAATGGCATTTTCTTCTGATACTGTAATTAAACTGGAACTTTTAATAATTATTCATCAAGCCCTCATTCATTCTAGTGTACAAAGCATCTGTCTTTCATGACAGCTGGAGTTTAGCAAGAATTCTGATTAAAACCTCATCCAGTATAATAAATTACTTTTGAAAACCACTCTCAATTCCGTTACTAGTCTTTGGTTTGAACAAAGAACTAAAATGAGAAAGCACTCGGTGAAATGAATCTCTTGAGATTTGTGATTAATTATTTATAATAAATTCACAAGATTAATAAGCACTCACATAGCTCTGTAGTGCCTCTTATCTACTTTAATAAAGGCCTGAGAGCATGCAATTTGGACTGCTTGTGTGTAAATATGGCCTTGAAATAGAAGATGTACCTTGACATTAAAATCAAACCAATAATTAAAATATTAAGCCTCTATAATTAGGACTATTTTAAGGTCCCTGATTCATTCACTGGAGATTTTTATTCTTTTCTTGATTTTTTAGCATATCACTAGAAATCTTACTATAAATGTTTCTCTTTCATACTTTTATGATCAGCATGAGAATAAATAAAATCTAAAGTGATAATTAAATGTCATTACTACCTGGGCTCAGAAAAGAAAGGGAAAATCCAACTATATTTCAGGAAACAATAAAATGCTTTTTTGGCAATAGAAATCACAAAGAATTAGGGTAATCACACTGTGTCATTGCACACATTATGAATTGGGAACACATGCCATTGTGGTACAGATTTTCATTTTCTGTCTGTAATTCATGTCTAAAACTTCTTAAAATTTGTTCAGAAGCTGAAAGTAGCTCACCGCTTCCTGAAAATGCGGTATATGCTTGCCAAAATAGCCTCCTTAGAATGAAACTGTAAATTTATATAGTACAGTCCTTCCTAAGAACTCATCTTTCCCTGACCCTCATGTTATCCTCATTTTCCCATACTACATCTTTTTGAAATAAATGAGAGTCAGGATTTATTGGTTTTGATAATGCTGAAATTGTGGATCATTGTTGCCCATGAGATATGCAGAATAAGGCATCAGAATGAAGTTCTGCTTCCCAGCATCCACTTCATTGACTCATTCAGCCTCATTTATTGAGCATCTCCCTGTGCTTGGTGGTCTTCTGAGGCTGAGGGTGCATCAGTGACTGTGCTGTTGGAGCACACAGTGAGAGCACTGACAGCCTCGGGGCTTATAAAGGGCATTTCCCGAAGATGTACCCTCCACCTCAGTCCTCCACTGTGCTTTATTGTATGTTGCTCTGAATAATTCAGTAAGGCTCCAAATCATTTCATAGAGCTTTGTATACCCACACACACACACACACACACACACATATTTGAAGTGAAGAAGTGAAGTGAAAGTTGCTCAGTCGTGTCCGACTCTTTGCGACCCCGTAGACTGTAGCCCGCCAGGCTCCTCTGTCCTTGGCATTCTCCACGCAAGAATACTGGAGTAGGTTGCCATTCTCTTCTCCAGGGGATCTTCCTGACCCAGGGATCAAACCCAGGTCTCCTACATTGCAGGCAGATGCTTTACCATCTGAGCTACCTATGTATATAAAGCATTGGCCTCCACACAATCCTATTACGAGACAGAGAAATGTAGACTGAGGGTCAAATTCTGTACCCTTCATTCTGTCAGAGGGGAAAAGCCTAATGAGCAAGTATATAGTCCTGCAGGATGTTATTTATGTTGCTTCTCATTGTCATGGAGTCCAATTGCCTATCATTAGCAATAAAAAGTCACCTTGGAGCCAGGAAGTGAGTAGTGGGGAGATAAATTAGGAGTTTGGGATTAACATAGACGAACTTCTATATATAAACAGCAAGGACCTATTGTATAGCACAGAGAGCTATATTCAATATCTTGTAATAATCTATAATAGAAAAGAAAAAAAGGGAGATATATATGTATATATACGTATCTGAATCATTTTTCTGTACCCTTGAAACTAACAACATTGTAAATTAACTGTACTTCAGTTTTTTTAAATGGTTTAAAAAAGTTATAAAGAAATGATGCATCATTTATGCTCTTGTGACATGTATGTAAAGTTAGTGCATTAGTTTATGTAGCAACCATTCATCATCTTCTTGCCTAAAAAAAGAAAAGTAGAAAACTTTCACTGTTACTAGATGAGTTCCCTGTGTACTCAGCATGGACACACTGGCATGATTATAGACCAAATTATAGACCAGTGTCACCCATGTTATCTAGACTCTTCTTGCCTGATAGCCTCTCCTTGTCCAGGTGTATCAAGTAAGCTTGGAGGGCCAGCTTCCCCACAAAAGGAATAATCCTGGGCAAGAAAGCAGATGAATTGGGTTCTAGGCTTGGTCCTGATAATTTGAGTCTCAGGTTAGTCAAGGCAGCAGGCTCTGCAGAGCTGTGCTTCTTTTCACAAGAGGATTCTGTAGCTCTGATTTCTGACTGCATCCAGAGGCTATGCAAGTTAGTGAAGCTCATGCCTATAAAAGAAGTCTCCCATTTATTTTTAGAATTATTACTTAACTTGAGTTCTGTGTTTTTCAGCCTCTAAAGTATATGAGGTGTGGGCTGTCACTTGGGAAGATTTCTCCATCATCCTGCCTTGCTTTGGCAGGCAGAGTTTCATTTGCGTACTTGGTTCAATACCAATTTGGCATTTAAGCTTGAAACAGGTGCTTTTCAGAGGTTTTTTTTTTTTTTTTTTTTTTAAGAAAACGCATTTAGAACAAAGTAGGGGACTTTTCCCTGGGGGATTAGTCAGGGCAGGCTCCATCCCTTCCTGTGTTCCCTCTCCCTTCCTCTCCCTCCTTAGTTTAGGAAGCAGTTCAGAATAAGCCAGAAAAACAAATGATCAGGGATGTCTAGGCACCAGATGAGGAGCCAAGACAGAAGACTGGGCATTGGAATGGCAATGGCAAAAAGAAGGTGGGGGGAGCAGGAAGGACAATTGAGAGAGAACATACCCAAAGACCAAAAAAAAAAAGAAAACTTTGACAAATTATCTTCTTTTCCTACTAAGCACAGTACAGGCTAGTCTGAGATGGTACTTGTGAAAAAAAAAAATGTCTTCTCTCTCTGTTATTCGTGAAACTAGGATAAGAGGGAAACAAGATTTTAGAAATAATCATCATTAGGAGGACAGAGTAGCCTCATGTTGTTATGCCTATGTTCTTTCTTTTTTTCTTTTGGGGAAAGTTCAATCTTAAAGGGCTTTTGCCAAGTATATGGTTAATTTGCCTAGAGGTGGGAGTGAAAGTAAAAAGAGATCCTAATGATTATGATTGTTATTGTTTTGTGTTGACATAGCAGTGCCTCTGCTCCAAGGTGCTTAAGATTAGGGGGAAAATGTAGGAGGAGAGATGTGGTTCGGTACTTGTCATCAATCTGCTGTAACAACCACATAGAAAATCCTTGGTGATTAATGACAAAATGAATGAAACTGTTGAGTGAGTGCACAGATAGTACAATATGTATTGAGTGGGCAAATGTTAAGTGAAAGGAAAAAAACGCAAAACGTCATACCGTCTGTACAAGGATTTTCCTGTAGCAGTTGCATTGCAGTAAAATTGCTTGGATGAAGATGCATTCCACCGAGAGGTAGGAAAACATTTTTGTGTGACTAAAGCAAGATCTTACTTAAAAGTAAACTTTGAGGCACTCCTGTTTTTGCTTTTCTCAGTGTTGTTTGTTGTGGGGAGGCACAAGCCTCTAATATTAGTGGAAGAGAGAAGCTAAGAAACAATGTCTTTGAGCTGTGAGGGGCTTGCATATTTTGAAAGTATGATTTATATGCATGTGTTCGTATTTGATGACTTGGATAATCTGAAAATCAATTTGCTTTGTCAATGCTTCCTGGATTAGAATTCCACTCTTTGGTCCCTATCCTAGGTAAGACATTGTTTGCATTGTGCTACTTGTGAGATGTTGCGGTGGTTGCTAAGGCATTTAAGGTACTGATGAAAGTAAAATGGTTGTCATGGTGACTGATAAAAATAAATGTTGAAAATGCCCTGGATTCTTTCTTTTCCAGTCTACTAAAGAAAATTGAGCGGGAAACATGGAGAGAAAGTGGCGTTTCCTTAATCGCCACTGTAACTCGGCTGATGGAGAGGTTGTTAGATTACAGGTAAGCCCCTGTTTCTCAGATACACTGCGCTCCAGTTAGGAAGTCGAAGAGTTAGAATACAGTTGCACTTGAGTTAATCACTCAAAGAACTGATAATCAGACCATGGAACCTTGTGCAGTAAAATAGCAGACTTTTAACTAGCTAGCTCAGTTTCTTCTTTGTTTGTTTTTCCCTTTTTAATGTTTTGTTCTGGGTTCTTCAGCAGTTCTTTTAAAGTTTTAGTAAATTGAAAGAGTCCTGTTATTAAAGAAATCTTTTGTTGCTGTTTTTGAAACTCACCCATTAGAACCAATAGACCCATTCATTTTAGTGTAACGGTGGTGTAACAGAATTGTATAACCATGCTGCTTTCTTATAGAAGGAGAGAGGGAATGAAACTCACACCATTACCTTTCAGAGACATGATTTTTTGATTTTGAAGTGATCTAAACTGTTGAAGCAGGTCATCCCACTTAAATGCATGGTATTTTAAGAAAAAAAGCCTCACTGTTACTGCTGATGGCCAGGCTTACCGGCTCCTTTTCAGCCCAATAAAAGGTGTATTATGACACACCTTTTACTGTTACTTTTACTGTTTACTTTTACACCATAACTCCTCTTCCTTAGCCCCTCTCTATTGAGAGAGGGCACAGCCCACCTGGAAGTGAAATCTACAGCCACGTTGGTGCTCAGGGAGGGTCTGACCAGCCCCCTCAACCCAAGCCTCTTGGGGCTCTGGCCTCCTTGATCCAAAGCAACTTACAAATAGCCTCTAGTCTCTGACAGTTTCTTTCTTTCCCCTAAAAGAACAAACTGTGTTTGCCCTTAGGAAGGAAGTTCTGAATTCTGACTCTTTCTTCTTGTTTTTAGGGACTGCATGAAAATGGGCGAGGTAGATGGCAAAAAGATTGGCTGCACCGTGAGCCTCCTGGTTAGTCAATGATTTCCCTTTTCCTCCTTGCATTCTAATGTTTGCTTTTTCTCAGAAATACTGTATTTTGTTTGTTTTGCCACTGCAGTGTGTCTGAATGTTTCTTAGAAGAGTTTAGAAGTGTTCTTTGCTTTAGTTTGAATTAAATGCTAGAGAATTCTCAGCTCCCGAGTGTTGCAGAAAGTACCCACTGTAAGATCCCACAGTGATGCCAGCTTCTCCCTGTTGTATTGTTTTTCTGCCCTGGAGTCCTTTGTTGCTCTCCTAGGAAAAAAAGATGATGTCCCTGGAAAAAGGTCTTTTCAATTCTGTGTAAACAGTTCCTTTCTACCCTGCTTATATTTATTCTAGATTTTAATAAACATTAATGTTCCTTTCTGAACAAATGACAGTTTCCTGTTTAACGCACATATTTTCACTCTATAGCTTCTTTGCAAATTAAAGCCATCTGTGGTTAAGGTTTGGACTATAACTGGGATAACCATATAGTTTCTCATCCAAACAAGAAATTTTGGAAAACAAAAATCAATATCGTAAGGATAATAGGCTATAGCAGAACAGTTCTGGGAACACAAAGTTTACCCTGAAAGTTCTCATAACTAATTATCAAATAGAATGGTATTCTCACTACAGAGCAAAAGAAGGACTATACGTTTACATTCCTTTTTCAAATTTTGGTGTAGGATAAATTGATGCTTTTAATAATTTACATTGATCACATTTAAAATACAATACTCTGTGACTGCTTTTGGTTCTAAATTTGTGCATATCATGGTTCCTTTTTCTTATTTTGCAGAATAGATACACCTCATCATCTATCCTAAGTATTTGCACAATCAATTCTAATTCTTACTCTGATCCACGAGTCTCTTACATCCATGCCTTTTTGTTCTCTATTTGCCTGCACCTTAAAATTTTGTTTTTTCCCCAACCTGATTCTGTCTTGTCTTAGCTCATTGATTACAGATTTGTTTTGTTTGTTTTGTTTATTCCCCCTTACAGTCCCTCTTCAGAGCTCAGAATTTTTACTTTCTTAGGACTATCTTTTTCCTTAATTTCTTTTCTCGCTATACTGTTCATCTCTGAGTATATGACTTTATCCTTTTTTTTTAACCACACCCACCACTTCCTTCTCATTTTTGCATTTAATTGTTACATCCCACCTCTGATACCAGTTGCTAAAAATAGTGAGACCTGAGCATCTTTTGTCAGGCCACCTCTTGTTATAGAGTTTCTCCATAATTTTTATCATCAGATCCACTAGTAACCTGCAGGCTATCAGGCCAAGCTAGTTTCTTCCATAATTTTTTTATGCAGTATCTTCCATAATTTTTTTATGCAGTTTCTTCCATAATTTTTATTATCAGACCCAATAGTAACCTGCAGGCCGTCAGGCCAAGCTCATGAGGTCAGCCCATTACCTCTCCCCTTAGCACTTAATGTCTAACCTTGAGCACAGTCATTCCCACTTCTAAATTTCCTTTCTGTGCTTTCCCCACTGTTTGCCAGCCTTTGGCCATGGTCAAGGTCCTCAGCCTGATCTCCTTCCATGTCTCTGCTTGTACGTCAATATTTGAGGAAAAAAGCCAAGTGCTGTATAATCTTCAGGTTTTCTCAGTCTGTCTCCTTAATCCTGGCTCTCCCCCAGCTCCAAGCCTGAAATCTCATAAATAACCTCAAAGGAAAGCCTTTACCTTTTCATGAAGGACTCATCTTCCATTGTCTCCATCTGCTTTCACAGCGCCCTCTGTGACCTTGAGAGGTACACTCTTAAATGTAGACTCTGGGTCCATTTCCTCAACTGGTATAAACAGAAGATATCATTTCCTCAGATGAAAGACTGAATATTCTGACCTAAACGTGTTTACTCTAGTTTCCCAGTAGGAATAAGCCAGAGACAATAAAATCAGTGGCCCCCATCAGTGTTCACATGAGACAAAGAATCTAGCTTGTTAGTTTTGCACTGACCAAGAATAGTCCTTATAGGAAATGCTAACACTTTGAACACTGTTTTAATTTCAACTAGCACAGGAATACTTATTATTAAAGGACCGAATATAGAACTCTGAAGCTGATCTTTTTAGCTTATACTCCATATGGAAAGTTTTTTGATGTTTTCTAGCTGCAATATGCTTCTCTTTAATCACTCACTTCCTCCTGGAGATTTTTCTTAACTCTTTGGAAAGATCAATTCCAGATTGTCTTCAGAGGAACTCTGACTTTCTCTACAAGCTCTGAGTTAAACGGTACTATTAGACTGGTAAAAATGTGTAATCTTTGACATGACTAAAACTAGGAAATCAATTATTGTTTTGTTCTCTCTGTCACTAGTTTTGCCAGACATACATGAAAGCGACTCATCTGCTGACTGAGAGATTTTTCTTTCTTTCTTCTTTTTTTTTAAAGACCTATTATTTATTTACAGAATGATCACTTCTTTTGTTCCCAAAGAAATTTGCTTCTTACCAGAAAGCTATTGGAAAAAAAACATTGCTTAATAATGTAAAGGTCTGCTATTGAGTGGTTAGATTTATGTTTATGGTACAATAGTTCTTGATGATTAAAATTATTTTGATTATAATAAGAGAGATGTGAAGAGCATTGTTTACTAGCTTTTTAAAGAATGCTAAGATCTACAGGACACTGTAGCCTACCAACTCCTCTGTCCATGGGATTCTCCAGGCAAGAATACTGGAGTAGGGTGCTGTGCCCTCTTCTTGGAGATCTTTCCAACCCACGAACTGAACCCAGGTCTATTATGTCTCCTGCATTGGCAGGTGGGTTCTTTACCATTAGTGCCACCTGGGAAGCCACTCAAGATTAGTGCCACCCAAGGTATATAGGACACAAGAGGAAAGGGGAAGGATAATGGCATAAATTGGAGGAAATAATCTTTTTATAATGCGTTCAACTACATGTCAGCTTCTTGAAGTTAGATGAGTCCTCATATGGAAGAATGGATACCTATTAGATAGTGGCCACAAAGTACATTGACAGGAGGCCCTCAGGCTTCATGCCCAAGTACAGTTAAGCAGCCACACTGGCTAGTTTGGTCCGTAACCAAAGCCCTCTCTAGCTAATCAACTTTAAAAATGTTTAAAATTCCTGGCCTTTCACCCTAGAAAAACCTGTTACTCCTTCAAGTCAACAGATTTGTCTCCCCATCACTATTCATTTTTCATTCTACACACCAAGTAGCATCTGTCAAAATAATAGCGATAGTAATGGTAGTAGTTCAGATGGCTGGAAGCAGAGATTTCATAATATCTGCAGTGATCTGCTCGCTCAAAGAGCCTTATACAGAGCCTCACAGCATCACGCTTTTGCTGGATTCCAACTTCTTACACTTTTACTCCTATGTTTACTAAGTTCAGTGAGGACTAACATACTTTCTAATATGATAAAGAAATAGATGTGGAGGCCTGTAAAGTAAACATTTAAAATGACAGCATAATGTGTTAAGTCAAAGTTGAGTTTTTGATGATGAATGTTAAAACATTTTAGAGAAGTTTAAATAAGATCCAGATACTTTGTTTTCATAAACCAAATATTTTCAGTAAGCATACCCTTGTAACAATAATTTGAAATAAAATCTCTTACAAATCCCTTTATGTTGTAGTCATAAACTGGAAACCTTTAATTCACCATAAAATAATTTTAAGATGAAAGAAAATATCCTTTGACTATCGGTGATCAAATGTAATAAATAGGTTAATATCTTATATCTTTTTAATATTTTAGTTGAATTTTTAGACTAGTTCATTGGCAGTTAAACTTAACCAAAAAACAATAGACAGTAGCAAAAGAAATGTGAATCAGTGGTAATAACATCGCCCCAGGAGTTACCAGCCTATCTAGTTGTTGATAGGTAATTTTTAATACAGACAGTGTTGAATTAAAGATATATAACTGTGTTTTGCACTTGACTGGCAGTCCAAAGGTTGAGACTGCCCTAACAATGCAGGGTGTGTGGGTTCTATCCTTAGTCAGGGGACTAAGATTCCACATGCCATGCGGCACAGCCAAAATAAAAGGAAAGAAATGTAAAAAAAAAAAAAAAAATATATATATATATATATATATAACTGTGTCCCTTACTTAATTTTGTAAGACATTTATATAGAAAAATTTGTCTATTTTCTTGGTTCAAGACATGAAAGTTCAAGCAGAGTAAAGGGTACATACTTGCCAACCTAACCGTTGAGAAATTATCCATAGTTGTACTCTTTTTTTTTCTCTTAGAACTTCTATAAGACTGAACTGAACAAGGAAGAGATGTATATACGCTACATCCACAAACTCTATGATCTGCACGTCAAAGCACAGAATTTCACAGGTAATTTTGTCTTTTGACTTGGGTTGGGGGAAGTGGGCTGGTCACTGTTATATTAAACATAATAATTCCTCTGTCTTTTAAACTACAGCCAAAGACTCAACCATTTCTCCTTTTAAAATTGGAATTTAGAACTGGAATATATATGTTGTTTTTTCTTTACTATATCTCGGCATAGTTTTTTAGGGGTTGGTTTTGGGCTTGGTTTTTGAGTGGTTTATAAAATACACAACTAGCTTTTCACAGTCTATTTAGAGTTAGTATTTCACCACTTCAAGTTAAATATAGGAACTTTACAACCTCCCCACTGTACATTGTAATAGTCATAAGCATATATGTATGTACATTGAAAAATTCCATCAGGTAATGTCATAATTTTTAAGTCATACCTATTTTAAAGAATTTAAGAGGATAAAAATTATCTATTATATTTACTCAGATATTTACCATTCCTGTTGCTCTTTGTTCACTCATGAAATTCTCAGTTTTCCTCTGTTAACATTTTCATTCAACCTCCAGAACTTGTTACAGTATTTCTTTTAGAACAGATCTAGTAGTGAAGAACTCTTAGTTGTCCTTCATCTTTATTTTACCTTCATCCCTGAAGGAAATGTTTGCTGGATACAGTTGGACAGTGTCTTTGTATCAGTACTTTAAAACTTTATTTTCTTCTGGCCTCCATTGTTTTTGGTGAGAGCTGTAGTCATTTCAATTGTTCCCTGGAGGTAATGTGTAATTTTCTCTGGTTGCCTTTAAGACTCTGTCTTTGGTTTTCAGCACTTCAATTATGGTATATATATTGGCATGGTGTTTTTTTTAAATCTATCCTGGTTGGGTTTGCTGAGCCTCTTGGATCTCTCAACATTTCTTTCACCAAATTTGGGAAACTTTCAGGCATTATTTCTTCAAATATATTTTCTGCACTGATTCTCTGTTTTGGGACTCCAGTTTTATGGATGTTAGACCATTTGGTATTGTTCTATAATTTCCTGGGGTGCTGTTTTGGGGTTTTTTGTTTCAATTTTTTTATTCTTTCTGTTTTTCAGATTGGATAATTTCCATTTATCTATTTTCAAGTCCATTGGCTCTTCTTTATCATTTCCATTCAACTACTGAGGTCTTCCAGTGAAGTTTTAATTTTTTTACTTTTTTATTATTTGTCTAAGTTTATTTAGCTATTTTTAATAGCTTCAGTGGTTTTGCAAAAATTTGTATTTTCTCATTTCACGAGTGTTCACTTTTACTTCAAGTAACACGGTTATAATAGCTGTTTCATAGTATTTGCCTATAATTTCAAAAACTGAATCATCTTAGAGTTGGCATCTGTTAATTGCTTTTTCCCTTTGAGATTTATTTAGTGTTCCTGGTTCTCTGAATGTCAAGTAATTTTGGATTGTATCCCAGACATTTTGAATATTGTGAGATTCTGGGTTTTCTTAAAATATTCAAAAAATCAATCCAGCTAAGTTCAGACCTAAAGTCCTGAGTTACCTTTTGAAGGTCAGTTTAGTTTTCAAAGCCTTTGCTACACTTTTGTGGTCTTTCCTGCTTGTGTGCCACCTGGGGAGAGCCTGGGACATGGGCAGTTATCTCTACCATAGTTCATTTATCAGAATCTTTGTTAGGTTGATTCTGATTCATTCTATACATGTACAGCTTAAGGGTGAGCCCAGGAAGACATACACATAATTTAAAAATTCCTTTCTCCATCTCCTTGTTCTCTCTGATCTTTCTCACTCTTACCATCTCCCAAGGGCTCCTTTTCCTGAGACTCTTGCTTAATCAGAGCCCGAGTACTCAGAGCCAAGACTTGATCCTCCACACTATGAGCTACTATGAGTCAGCCTCCCTGGTAGAGGGAAAGCAGTGAAAGAAAAGAGAAAAGAGGAAGCCACTACTGCCCCACCGTGACTGCCCCTGACGCCACAGTGCGGGTTTGCAGCTTTGTTCCTGGGACTCAGAGTGGACCAGAAGAATAGAAAGTACCCATCCCACAGAGGGTGCTTCTCCCAGTTCTCTGACTAAAGGAGCTTTTTCTGTCTGTTTTCCATTTGAAGTTACAGGAAACAGAGAAGGCTAAGCCTGGAGATACAAAAGGCAAAAAAAGTAAAAACAAGGAGCTCACTACTCTGTCATCCTCCTTTAAGTATTGATTTTCCTGTTCTGTCTGCCTTCTCGTTTACTTTTCAGAATTCTCCAATAGTTGCTTTATACATTCTGTCTTGGGTTTTTAGGTGAATCAGTGAGAAAAATACAACTAAAACGTGCATACTACATCTTAACCAGAATGAAAACCCTTTAATTGGATCTCGAAATTACAAATCTTAGTCTTTGGGCACACTGTTCTTCCAAGGAACTCCTGAATCTTGGTTCCTCCCCCAGCTTTGAAAGAGTAAAGGAACACTTTCTGAAGTGATGCTCATGTTCCCAGGATTTAAGCATGCCTTTAGCTACAGTTCCACTATATCAGCTAAGAGCACCACTTAAAAGTTAAAAGTTCCCAGTTCTTGACTCAGACTGGAGACCTTTATGATACCTTTGATACCTCTCATTCATGAGGTGCTATTGGTTCTGATTCCTAAAAATGAAAGCCATATCCTCTCTTATTGTTTCCAATTTCACTGCCTCAATCAGGCCTTCATCGTCTCTCTCTTGGACTGCTTCTTAACTATCCCAAGTTATTCTCTAGAGCAGGGATCAGTAAACTTCAACCTGCAGCCCTGTCATTTGATTTTTTAAAGAATGTTTTATTGAAACTCCAGCCACACCCACTTAATTACATATTGTATATGGTTGCTATAGCACTCAAATGGCATAGTTGAGTAGTTGCAACAAAGACTGTATGTCCTATAAGCCTAAATTATTGACTGTCTGATCCTTTGAGAAAACTTTGTCACCCGCTTCTCTAGATGTAACTCTGTCAATTCATGTCTTCTGCAAAGTAAAGCTCAAAGTCTTTATTCAAGGCCCATCATAATTGAAACAACACCTGTCCATTCAGCCTAATGTATTCTTGTTTACCTCTAATACTGTGTTCCTTCTTCTTATCCTTCAGAGCCAGCTCCTATATCATCTTTTCCATGAAGTCTTTATCTTCCTTCTCTCTCCCTCACCAACTCCATGAGCTCGCACCCCCAGCTTTGGGCTGAATTAATGTTTTCTACTCTTTTCCCATTGCAGTTTTTGCAGATTTCCATTCAAGTACTTATCATATCATTTTATTCATAGTTATATAACAAATGTGTGTGTGTGTGTTGATAAGTAGGGAGGTAGGTAGGTTGAGAGATCTTTAGTTGAAGGTAAATTCCTTGAGGACAGAGATGATATTTTCTCCTTAGTCTTCTCAGTTCTTAGATTAATGCCTAGTGCTGTGAGATTTAAATAAATGCATTACTAAGAATGCATTCAGATTTTAACACCCCAAGAGCAGATTTTTCTCCTTTAATATTGTTAATTCCTTAATCACCAAGGAAGCCCCGGTATCTCTTCACACAGATGTCCTGATAGTTTTGATTAAATAAACTAAGACTTTTTTAGCTGACTCTGTTGTCTAGAAGTTTAAGTAGTCATTTTAAAGTAGTTTGTAGCTAATATTAGGAAAATGGTGAACCTGTTTTTTTTTAATCTGTGAAAACAATCTAGTAGACTTGCTTTATTTTGAAGCCCATTAAAAAAAAAGAAGAAGAAATGAGAGAGGGAAGTGAGGACAAGCTCTTGCAGATATGTAACGGATATATTTTGGTTTTCTGAAACTCCAAATCTGTCGCCTTATATTTTGAAAACGTGTAAATCTTTTTTTTTAATTTATTTACTGAGCTTGGAGTTTTTATATTCCCCAAAGTCATAAGAAATAAGTTCTTTTCCCGTATAACATTTTGCTCATTTCTCCTCTGTCCTCATTTTTTTGGGTCTTGGAGAAAGTGGAATTGATGGAAAAACTTCTGTCTTTACAGGATTTGTTTCTTATGGCTTAATCCTTTCCAGCCCTCTGTGACAATGCCCTCCATTGCACGATTCATCTCCACATTTATCCTGTGTTACTTCTTTCTGCATATTGATACCTTCCCTGTACAATTCTCAAAATGATGGAATGAGATGGCCCATATATTTAATTATGTGATGATGGCCTTTTGTTCAAAATTATAAACACTTTTAAAAACATTGTTTGTAATTTTGGATGTGAGTCATCTTTCTCTTTTCAGTATGCAATGCAGTCTTCTAAAGATACATAGGAATAAACATGCAACATATTGTGATAAAACATCTTCGATATGCTGATGTGTTCCAGAAACCTCAGTAGTCTGTTGCTGACACCTCAGAGGCATACGTTTCCTTTAATGAAAATTTTCTGCAGTTTCCTTCACACACACCGTTTACCCCTGATATACATTGTTATCTTCTGGAATCAAATTCTGTTCCAGGTGTAACTTGTTTTCACACCTCCCCACATCACCCTTCGGTCATCTGTCAGCTTGCTCTGCTGGCCTGCCAGTTGTTGTTCATTCACTAAGTCATGTCTGACTCTTTGAGACCCCATGGACTGAAGCACGCCAGGCTTCCCTATTTTTCATTGTCTCCTGGAGTTTGCTCAAAATTCATGTCCATTGAGTTGATGATGCCATCCAACTATCTCGTCTGTCCACTGCCTTCTCCTCCTGCCATCAGTCTTTCCCAGCATGAGGTTCTTTCCCAGTGAGTCACCTCTTCACATCTGATGGCCAAAGTATTGAAGCTTCAGTTTCAGCATCAGTCCTTCCAGTGAATATTCAGGGTTGATTTCCTTTAAGATTGACTGGTTTGATCTCCTTGCTGTCCAAGGGACTCTCAAGAGTCTTCTCTAGCACCACAGTTTGAAAGCATCGATTCTTTGATACTCAGCCTTCTGTATGCTCCAACTGTCACATCCATACATGACTACTGGAAAAACCATAGCTTTGACTAAACAGACCCTTGTCAGCAAAGTGATGTCTCTGCTTTTTAACACACTGTCTAGGTTTTGGATGTCTTGGATGTCATAGCTTTTCATCCAAGGAGCAAGCATGTTTTAATTTCATGGCTACAGTCTCCATCTGCAGTGGTTTTGGAGCCCAAGAACATAAAATCTGCCACTGTTTCCACTTTTTCCCCATCTCTGTACCATGAAGTGATGGGACCGGATGCTTTGATCTTAGTTTTTTGAATGTTGAGTTTTAAGCCAGCCTTTTCCCTCTCCTCTTTCACCTTCATCAACAGGCTCTTTAGTTTCTCTTCACTTTCTGCCATGCAGAGATCCAGGGAATAGCAAGGAGAGATAAGAAAACCTTCTTAAGTGAATAATGCAAAGAAATAGAGGAAAACAATAGAATGGGAAAGACTAGAGATCTCCTGAAGAAAATTGGAGATACCAAGGGAACATTTCATGCAAAGATGTATACAGTAAATGACAGAAACAGCAAGGACCTAACAGAAGCAGAAGAGATTAGGTGGCAAGAATACACAGAAGAACTGTACAAAAAAGCCCACCAGTGGTTACTTCTTTTTCCGCCCTTCTCAGGGGCAGGTCACCCACACCCGACCTTCCCGCCATCCCTTGGACGTTCCCAGGGCAAACGTTACTTGAACAGCAGTTTACAAGATTAGAAACACTTCATTACTCCCCACTTTTTTCATTTTATTTATTGTGGCAAAATGTACATAAAATAAAATTTGCCATCTTACCCATTTTTCAGTGTGCACTTCAGTGGCCATTAAGTGCATCCATGTTGTTGGGCCACCATCCCCACCATCTGTCTCCAGAACCTTCTCATCCACCCAATCTGAAACCCTGTACACATTAAACAGTAACTTCCCATTTTCCCCTCCCCTCATCTCTGGCACCACCACTCTACTTTCTCTCTGTGTAAATTTCACCTTCATTGCCTTTTCGGTCCCTCCCTGTGGGCAGCTGAGATGTGGGAAGGGGTTCCCTCTGGCCTCCCCACTCACTATTCCACCTTTACACTGTGTCATGGTTAGTCTCAAGGATATTTTTTGAAAGCTCAGGGAGATACAAGAGAAATCTGAGAGGCAAAGATGATCATTTTGGAGCTGTGTCATTAAGAGAAAATAGGAATTATTCAGCAGCTAAAGGCTTGAAGGAACAGGCTGTGAAGGACCCCAGGTGTCAGTTGGTGTGATAAGGGAGAGGAATCTTAGTTTGTTCAGGTGACAGGAGCAAGAGTGGACAGAAAAACAAAGATGCCCTTGGGGTTTTCTTAGATGCTTGTCATTATAAGGGTATGTGGGTAATTAAAGATTAGGAAGTGATCTCAGGAGGCCTCAGGGAAAATGAGGACGCTGTTCAGATATAGCACAGCTCTGATGATCTTGTTATCATCATCATCTGTCTAACCCTGTGAAGCAGTCTTCCATGGCAACCCACATCATGGCAGATTTGGCTGCTTCTACATCCACCGATTAATTGACACCCTCCAGCAGACATTCACTCCGTCCATCTCACCCCAGGAAAGGGCCTGTGTCCATGCAGTGGAAGGCGCCTGTGTCCCTGACAGGCAGCCGCCTCTGGATCAGGATGCATCATGTTGCATTCAGCAAAAGTGATGATGGGGTCGAGGGGCTGGAGGCTTTTTAGGGAGACAGTAGCAGGCTCACAGTAGCAGTCTCCTTCTTACCCGTCATAAGTGGGGACATTGGGGAAATGTGAGTGGACGGACCAGATCATGGGCAGCGTTCTGTGTCACTTTAGGAAGTCCAAATTCATTCTATTGTTAATAGTTACTGAGAATCATTGACTAGTTTTAATCATGGGAGCAATGTGATCATTTGCATTAAAGAAAACTTGTGTTAGTAACAGCTTGCACACTGAATGCTGGGGAATAAGAGACTGCTGGTGGGTGATGAAAAGTTTTGCTGCAATCATTGAAGTTACTAGGTTGAGCTCACCAAAGGTAATTAAAGAGGAAAACACAGCCAGAACCTGTGCCTTACAGGACTTCTACACTTAAAAGACAAGAGAATAGTGATGGGGACCCAGGCCTTTCTTATAGTACTGGAACGTAACGTGTTACTTAGGAGCCATATGTGTAGTTATCCTTAAAGCAAATAAGTGAAGAAAAAGAATTACCATTTATGGATATTGTATTAAAAGTTACTACTGTGTCTTTTCATGGATTGGAAGAATCAATATAGTGAAAATGAGTATACTACCCAAAGCAATTTATAGATTCAATGCAATCCCTATCAAGCTACCAATGGTATTCTTCACAGAGCTAGAACAAATAATTCCACAATTTGTATGGAAATACAAAAAACCTCGAATAGCCAAAGCGATCTTGAGAAAGAAGAATGGAACTGGAGGAATCAACCTGCCTGACTTCAGGCTCTACTACAAAGCCACAGTCATCAAGACAGTATGGTACTGGCACAAAGATAGAAATATAGATCAATGGAACAAAATAGAAAGCCCAGAGATAAATCCACGCACATATGGACACCTTATCTTTGATAAAGGAGGCAAGAATATAATCTCTTTAACAAGTGGTGCTGGGAAATCTGGTCAACCACTTGTAAAAGAATGAAACTAGAGCACTTTCTAACACCATACACAAAAAGAAACTCAAAATGGATTAAAGATCTAAATGTAAGACCAGAAATTATAAAACTCCTAGAGGAGAACATAAGCAAAACACTCTCCGACATACATCACAGCAGGATCCTCTATGACCCACCTCCCAGAATATTGGAAATAAAAGCGAAAATAAACAAATGGGACCTAATTAAAATTAAAAGCTTCTGCACAACAAAGGAAACTATAAGCAAGGTGAAAAGACAGCCTTCAGAATGGGAGAAAATAATAGCAAATGAAGCAACAGACAAACAACTAATCTCAAAAATATACAAGCAACTCCTACAGCTCAATTCCAGAAAACTAAATGACCCAATCAAAAAATGGGCCAAAGAACTAAATAGACATTTCTCCAAAGAAGACATACAGATGGCTAACAAACACATGAAAAGATGCTCAACATCACTCATTATCAGAGAAATGCAAATCAAAACCACTATGAGGTACCATTTCACGCCAGTCAGAATGGCTGCGATCCAAAAGTCTACAAGCAATAAATGCTGGAGAGGGTGTGGAGAAAAGGGAACCCTCTTACACTGTTGGTGGGAATGCAGACTAGTACAGCCACTATGGAGAACAGTATGGAGATTCCTTAAAAAACTGGAAATAGAACTGCCTTATGATCCAGCAATCCCACTCCTGGGCATACACACTTGGGAAACCAGAATAGAAAGAGACACATGTACCCCAATGTTCATCACAGCACTGTTTATAATAGCCAGGACATGGAAGCAACCTAGATGTCCATCAGCAGATGAATGGATAAGAAAGCAGTGGTACATATACACAACGGAGTATTACTCAGCCATTACAAAGAATACATTTGAATCAGTTCTAATGAGGTGGATGAAACTGGAGCCTATTATACAGAGTGAAGTAAGCCAGAAAGAAAAACACCAATACAGTATACTAATGCATATATATGGAATTTAGAAAGATGGTAACAATAACCCTGTATACGAGACAGCAAAAGAGACACTGATGTATAGAACAGTCTTTTGGACTCTGTGGGAGAGGGAGAGGGTGGGATGATTTGGGAGAATGGCATTGAAATATGTATAATATCATATATGAAATGAGTTGCCAGTCCACGTTCGATGCACGGTACTGGATGCTTGGGGCTGGTGCACTGGGATGACCCAGAGGGATGGTATGGGGAGGGAGGTGGGAGGAGGGTTCAGGCTGGGGAACACATGTATACCTGTGGCAGATTCATTTTGATATACGGCAAAACCAATACAATATTGTAAAGTTAAATAAAATAAAATAAATAAAAATAAATAAAATCAGTAGAAAAGAAGAAAAAAAAAAGAAAAATAAATAAATAAAAGTTACTACTCTGTCTTTTCAGACATGTGTGGGGATGGTAGGTAAATGGATACCTAACATAAGGGTTTTATCATTTTATTCAGTTTAGTAAGTAAGTTGGCTGTTATAATGTCAGGAGAAAAAAATTATTATAGTCTTTCATCAGGGACAGTGAATTCTGGTTCCCATTCTTGATGTATTTGGCCATATTTATGGTTCAGGAAAAGAAGAGACCTGCAGAATGGCAAGTATCCTATTAAATACATTACCCGTCAACCATGCTTAAGCCTGTGGGTCACCGTTTCTATACACATGTATAGAATGTCATCCCTTTACATGTTTCCCCAGGAAATTCCCCCTGCACCAAACATGTCATGACTTTAGTAACCATCACTGAGGATTTGTGGGGCCAGCCAGAGGGGGTGTCAGAGTACATAGCCCACACAGTTTGTTCTCTCTCTCTCACACTCACACACATACACACTCTTCTTATCCAATACTTTTACCCTTTCTGGTCCTTTCTCTGTTGGCTATTAATAGATTTTAAAAGGTTTTCTTCTCTGAACTCTTCTCTAGCTTTTCCCCTTCTAAATTCTGTCTGTACTGTGATACCCCTACACACATATACAATAAGTCCCCTACATACGAACTTTCAAAGATGTGAACATGTGTTCCATCAATGTCAACGTGAGTGAAATGGCAGCTTGCCCTCCGTCTCCTATTGCTGACGATCCTTCAGCTCTGCCATCTCCCACCTCCTCTCCCTTCTCCAGTGAGTAACTTTTCTTGCCTGTTCACTCGATGCCAGCCCCTGTGTGCCAGCTGTTGTACCATACTACTGTACTTTCAAGGTACTGCACTTTAAAGATGTTTTCTTTATTTTTTTTGTGTTTTTTTAATGTATTATTTGTGTGAAAAGTATTATAAACCTATTACAGTACAGCACTATAAAGCTGATTGTGTTTGTTGGGTACCTAGGCTAACTTTGTGGACTTATGAACAAATAACACTTAAGAACACACTCGCAGAACAGAACTCATTTGTATATAGGGGACTTGCAGTATCACTTTCACATTTTTCAGCCTTTTATTAGCCAAGAGAATTGAGCTATCATTTTTTGTTTCTTAAGCATGCCCTTTTTTGCCAACAAAGATCCATATAGTCAAAGCTATGGTTTTTCCAGTAGTCATGTATGGAAGTAAGAGTTGGACCATGTAGAAGGCTGAGCATTGAAGAATTGATGCTTTTAAACTGTAGAGTTGGAGAAGACTCTTGAGAGTCCCTTGGACAGCAAGGAGATCAAACCAGTCAATCCTAAAGGAAATTAATCCTGAGTATTCATTGGAAGGACTGATGTTGAAGCTTCAGTACTTTGGCCATCTGATGTGAAGAGCTGACTCACTGGAAAAGAATCTGATGCTGGGAAAGATTGATGGCAGGAGGAGAAGGGGGTGACAGAGAACGAGATGGTTGGATGGCATCACCGATTCAATGAACATGAATGTGAGCAAACACCAGGAGATGGTGAAGGACAGGGAAGCCTGGCGTGCTGCAGTCCATGTGGTCACAAAGGGTTGAAGATGACTAAGTGACTGAACAACAACAAAGCATGCCCTATGGAAACTACCCATAGTCCCCTGCTAAGGGATTTACCAGTGAACCTATGTAGCAAACGAAAGCATGTCTCCCCTACATTTTGAACCAGCTACAGAGCTATCCTTAACATTTTTATTATGCCAGTACATATGAACAGTAGGGGGTGGGGGTGGGGGGGAATAGACGGGAAGGAGAGAAAGAGAAAATAAAGAGAACCAAAAGATCAAACACAAGTTTCCAGTAATTCCATCTCCCAGGGTGCTTCTCATTCATTCACCTTCCGTTGCATGTGTCCTGGACATGTGTTCTTCAGTATCGTGAAATTCAGAAAAAAAATACTTAATCCAGCTTGTCCTGAACCAGCTGCACTGGGGTCCTGTCTCGATCATCAGCTTCCCACTTATCTTTCAGAGGCTGCATATACGCTGTTGTTATATGATGAGCTGCTGGAATGGTCTGACCGGCCCCTCCGGGAATTCCTGACCTACCCCATGCAAACGGAATGGCAGCGCAAGGAGCACCTGCACCTCGCCATCATCCAGAACTTTGACAGAGGCAAGGTAAGTAGCCCCAGTCACCTGTGTCCTTTCCCAAGGTGACTGTCACATCTCCTTAATTTCTAGTTCATTGATGGCCACCTCTTCAAGCAGGGGCCCTCAAATTTTCAGTGTGCATTAACTCCTGAGAGTTGACTGAAATTAAGATTCCCAGGCCCCACTCCTGCAAATTCTGATTAAGTAGGTCTGGCTTGCACCAGGGGGTTCTGCAATTTTAATAAGGACTCCAGAAAATTCCAGTGTGTATGAACTTGAATCCCATCTTGAGAGACCCTCATCTAGAGGTTTCAACATCCAGGCATTTTATTATCTGAAAAACCACTATCACACCTCCCCTACCTCCCCAAATTGGCACATAGTAATCTGTCCCAGTCCACTTTTTTTAAGATGAAATAAATGAAACCAAATTTATTTACAGAATTTTATGACATCCCGTCATATACTCAGAGTTGCCATGGGGTATTGAAAACCTCCCTGAGCTAATAAAGCAATTCAGCATGTCACCTCCCTGCCACCTGCTCCCTCTTCAGGGGTTTGCAATGCTCTTGAAAAAAAACGTGAATCTGACCCCAGTTGATTTGAACACTTGGATGCTTTGGTGATACATGTCTTAGATTTAAATATATCTTTCAAAGTTCCAAGGTTAAACAGGAAATGAAAATACACCCAGTGGCTGTCATTCTTTTATAAAACATAATTGGGTACTCCTAAAAATTTGATGCAAGGGAATTGCTTCTTTGCTATCCTCTTCTATTATTTATCTAACTACACTGACATACCGTTCATTACGTTAATAGCAAAGAAATGCCTCTGTGTCCTCCTGCAGTAAACTTTCCACCTGTAAGATAAGCTGTTATAGAACCTCTCTTGGCCCATTCCCAGCAGTCTGTGCTTTATGAGGACTTGGAGACTATGGCCCATGGGTCAAACAGTTCACTGCCTGTTTCAGTTCAGCCCGCAAACTAAGACTCACTTTTACATTTTTAAATGCTCAAAAGAACTAAAAAGAAGAATGGTATTTGGCCTGTGAAAATTATATGAAATTCATATTTCAGTTGTCAATAAAGTTTTATTGTAACACAGCCAAGCTCATGCGTGTCTGCGGATGTTTTCATAGTTTAATGGCAGTGGTGACAAAGGTTGTATGGCCCACAACACCTCAGGCATTTACTGTTTGGTGGGAAAATTCGCAGACACCTGAGCTAGATCAAAGAAGTTCTGCATTTCTGCTGAGAGTAACCAGCTGGCTTAGACCCTTGCAGTTTACAAGTACGCTTGGGCCAACAAGGAATCCACTGAGCCAGCTGTGGATAATTGGACCTTAGGGGTCAGTGGCAGTTCCGCATATCCCAGCCCTGAGGGGCTGCTCATTCATCTCCTTGGCCATTGTGGAATTGCAGTTATTTCAGCATGATCGTTTTGTTTATTTTTAACTATAAATTATTACTTTTTTTTTCATTTTATTGAAGTGTAGTGATTTACAATGTTGTGTTAATTTCTTCTGTGCAGCAAAGTGACTCATCTGTACATATATATATTCTTTTTCATATTCTTTTCCATTTCGGTTTGTCACAGGATGTTGGATATAGTTCCCTGTGTCACACAATAGGACCTTGTTGTTTATTCATCCTATATATACTAGTTTGCAACTGTTAATCCCAAACTCCCAATCCATCCATCCATTCCTTCCCTACCCCTGCTTGGCAACCACATGTCTGTTTTCCATGTCTGTGAGTATGTTTTTGTCTCATAGATGTGTTGATATGGGTTGTATTTTAGATTCCATATAAGTGATATCATATGGTGTTTATCTTTCCTTGACTTACTTCACTTAGCATGATAGTCTTTAGGTCCACCCATGTTGCTACAAATGGCATTATTTCATTCTTTTTGATGGTTGACTAATATTGTAGTGTATATGTGTGTGTGTGTACACCACATCTTCAGGATAATAGTTTTGAGATGATACCAGGAAATGTTGTTTTTGCACCATATGTTAATGATTTGTAGGTTATCACTTTCAACTCTCGAAATATTTTAAATAATGAACTTGTTAATTACATGCTATTTTCATGCTTAAAATTGCAGTGGTACTATTAAGGGTCGGTTTTAAAGGTTAAGAAGTAAGGCTTGATCATCTGAGAGCGGTCCCCTCTTGACCTCTGGGTGGAAATTAGTAAATGCCATGAGATTGTTAACATTTATGTTATTCATTTGTCCGCAGTGTTGGGAGAATGGCATCATCTTGTGCCGGAAGATTGCAGAGCAGTACGAGAGTTACTATGATTACAGAAACCTGAGCAAGATGAGGGTAAGGTACCTGCATGCATCCTAATCAGGTTATGGAATCCTTTTGTAGATTAACTTCCCCACATGGTGCTAGGAAGTCAACTTTGTGATCGTCTTGATGTGTCTTGTAGAAAGCTTTTGAAAGATACCTTTCCTCTGAAGCATACTCCTCTATTTATCCAGAGAAATAGCATGTTGACCTGTGTGATGCTTTTGATTAATATGCAAAACGTAAGCTGTTGATCTATTCTAAACACTACATCTGAAATATAACATTTAACCCAGGATTAATACTTTTTGTTGGAAGAGCTTGTCACTCACACACAAAGCTCAGTAATATTCCATCCTTAGTCCCATAATCATGCAGTAAAATAGGAGAAATGGCTAGCTGACGCATTTTGAAAGATTTGGGGGTTAACTTCTGAAGGTATCAAATCTTTTTAGCTTCAGAAATGTTTTTATTTGCTAAAACTGAAACCAAGGTCTTAGTACCCAAGAGCTCAAGGAGTTTAATATTCTGTGTCCCTAATCCAAATCTTTTATATTGAGGTAGCCAAAAAGTTCGCTTGGGTTCTTGCGAAGCATCATAGAAAAACTCAAATGAACTTTGGCCAATTCAGTACCTTCTCTTCTTGAAGGTTCAAGCAAGTCCCTCTGGTACTCCACATCCTTATTCTTGTCAGGTCAAACATTTTGTATCATCTTGTTACATTTAAGCTCTTCAGGGCTTCTAAAACAGGATCATCAGATTATATATACATATGTACATACATATATATTTTTAAAAATTATGATATTGCCTTTTCATTCCAAGGTAGTAATATAAGAGATAATACTCATAAACCTTTAACAACCCAGTATCCCTTATACCACAAATAACTTCTTCCTCTGGCAGGAGCCAGCCCTGTACTTTGAGTGTACTATTTCATGTCAGGAGTTCATCGATATTTCTCCTAACAGGAAAACCAAGGAGGAAAAGCCTTGTTTTAACTTCAGCCCATCATGCTGGCTTTGGCAGGCACTGCAGTTTCATATAAAAATGTCCCTGTGCTTCTCTTTGCATCCTGTCCCCGGAACAGAAGCGAGGTTACAGTGTTTACCTGTGAGGGCCCTTGGGTGCCATAGTCACTAAGATTTTTATAAACTCAAAGCTTTGCACTTCATGCCAAGTGCTCTTTTGGGTGCTGTTACTGGGGGCGGAGAAAGGGGAGATATTTTCAATTGCAATATTAGTCTTTCTCTGGAAACCCTGGGGATGATAATACCATGAATGGAAAACCATAATCTTTATGTACTTCATGCTTCCAACCTCATCAAAGACACTTAACAGCCTTCAGCCCCCACAACACTTGCACTATGGGCCCCGTTTGGTTTGTTGGTTTATCCCCGTTCAACCTGTACAAGGTTACATCTTCCAGATGTCCTGAATTACCATGACCTAGGAGAACTGAATGCTTAGGTGAGTACAAGAATTCTCCAGAAAGATTTTGCCTTTAAGAGTTCATGTTAATTTTTATTGTGAAGAAAATATTTTGATAGACTATGTGCATAGAAATCATTTCCTCTGGTGAGAACATGTAGTAATATACTCGATCCTTTAAAGCAGAGGTCAGGAAACTGAAGCCTATGGACCTCAAAGAATTGAGTAGTTATGACAGGGACTAGGTGACTTGTAAGGTCTGAAATATTTATTGTCTGGCCATTTACAGAGTAAGTTTGCTGATCTCTGCCTTAAAGCATAGAAAAGGAGTCAACCTTCTTTTCTGCAAATGGAACTAAAGTGACATTCTCTTTATTTTAATAGAAGAAATAGCCTCTTCTATAAAGTGGTGGAGCTAAAAGATGAGATAAAATGATTAAAACGCCCCCTGTTCTTTGCTAGATGATGGAGGCCTCTTTGTATGACAAAATTATGGACCAGCAACGTCTTGAACCAGAGTTCTTCAGAGTTGGATTTTATGGGAAAAAGTTTCCATTTTTCTTGAGAGTAAGTAATATACTACTTGATTTGCTTTCATGCTTCCAATATAGATATCGCAATCAAGCAAACTAAGATATGAATGATATATTTTCCTTTTAAGGCAGGTAATAACATCATGAGATTCTCTTTTTAGTTTGCAAACATCATACTCATATAGAATGCCTTGTTCTGAATAATTTCCCAAGATTTCAAACAATCAGTTGAATTTTCTTCCTACATTTCAAAGCTTATTATATTCTAGGAGCAATCTTTGGCAATTACAGTTGTTTCCCTTGTATAATTGGTAGCATTTCTTCTGTTCAGCCTGCAATTTCCATAGAGTGAGTCTTAGAGAAAAATGGCGGGTGCTATAGGGCCTGGGAGTTGCAGACCGCAGAAAACACGATAGTTTCACATCTTGTGGAAACTCTGCCTCCAGGCTCCAGAGGACCATTGTTTGTCCTAGCTGACTTTGACAAGATAAATGCCACCCAACAAAGAGATTCAACTTATTGCTAGTAGAAACTATTTCTACAAAGGGAAATTTTCGAGACTTTCCAAGGTACCTACCAGATAATAAAATATTTGACTCCATTCTTACCATTGTTCGCATTCGGCCAGGTCTCTTATGTGCTGAAATAACTTACGTAACATTTCAGTTTGTAACATCTCATTTATACTCACCTAAAATTAGTGTGGTGGCTCAGACGGTAAAGCGTCTGCCTACAATGTGGGAGACCCGGGTTTGATCCCTGGGTTGGGAAAATCCCCTGGAGAAGGAAATGGCAATCCGTTCCAGGACTATTGCCTGGAAAATCCCATGGACAGAGGAGCCTGGGAGGCTACAGTCCATGGGGTCGCAAAGAGTCGGACACACTGAGCGACTTCACTTTCACTTTCAAAAGCATTGGTAAGGACGAGAATGCACCTTTTCCATCAACTAAGGAGGAGTGACAGGAATAATTTGTAACATTGAGTGAATTCATTACAAACTTTAAATCTTAAATATCTTCCTTTAGCTGTTGGTCGGAGAAGGCAATGGCACCCCACTCCAGTACTTTTGCCTGGAAAATCCCATGGACAGAGGAGCCTGGAAGGCTGCAGTCCATGGGATTGCTGAGGGTCGGACACGACTGAGCGATTTCACTTTCACTTTTCACTTCCATGCATTGGAGAAGGAAATGGCAACCCACTCCAGTGTTCTTGCCTGGAGAATCCCAGGGACGCGGGAGCCTGATGGGCTGCCGTCTATGGGGTCACACAGAGTCAGATAGGACTGAAGTGATTTAGCAGCAGTAGCAGCTGTTGGTACCTATGAATAGATACAGGATGGGGGTACTTGAAGGAGGACAGAGAGGAGAAACATTTGACTTCATTGCTTCTTTAATAATCGTTAATGTATCTGCCTTTCAGAATGAAGATACATGTGTGTGTATGTGTGTGTGTATGTATGTATAAAATACCTAAACACCATAGGCAAAGATTCACTTAGTATTGCATAAAACAAATGCTCAAATAACAAATCAGTCATCTAACTGATTGAAATAACCATGTATTTGGGTACTACAGACCTAGGTATAAAATCTCTTTGCTGAGTTAAGGAGGATCCACATACATTGTCGGCTCTGCAGATGGACCTTCCTGCAGACAGAGAAAAGCTTGATTCCAAATCGAAACTACTGGCAAATTCAGAACACTTGCTGAATTTGAAAGACTGTGTCTTGAAAGTGGACACACTGGTCCTGGGCTGTCATCAGCCACCTCCTGCAGAGTGCAGGGTCTGGGTGCAAGTTCTGAGGAGAAGGAGGGACATTCTGGAGCTGTGAGCAGCGCAGAGGGCTGGAGACCCCACAGTAGGGCCCAGACATGATTCTCATGCTGCAGACCACCCCTTCCTCTCTTGGTTCAAAATAATGCAATGATTCTGTTTTATTCCATAAAACAGAATGGAATGGGCTACCTGATCCATTATGCACAGTAGATACAGTGCTTAGGGGCCATAATATTCTTAGATGGTTCATAAAACTGTTTTCTTTTAAAAATCAGAAGAAAGCAGTGAGCTTTCAGCTTAAAGAAAATGTTAAAATACATATTATAGTGTATATTATGGGTATGAGTGCACACTATCATGCCCGATTGTTTGCGACCCCATGGACAGTTCTATCTAATCTGGACTGTAGCCTGCCAGGCTCCTCTGTCCATGGAATTTTTCAGACAAGAATACTGGAGTAGGTTGCCATTTCCTCCTCCAGGAGATCTTCTCAACCCAGGGATTGAACCTGCGTCTCCTGCATCTCCTGCATTGCAGACAGATTCTTTATCTGTTGAGCCATCAGGGAATCCCATAGTGTATACTCTACACTAGATTGTTATTTAATGGTGTATATTGTACATTAGGTTATTATTGATATTATTTGTCTTTATACCAAATGAGTCATACAGTATGATTTT
This sequence comes from Bubalus bubalis, assembly GCF_019923935.1. NCBI lineage: Eukaryota > Metazoa > Chordata > Mammalia > Artiodactyla > Bovidae > Bubalus > Bubalus bubalis. Next base: position 56,191,838 of record NC_059164.1, read on the forward strand.
TAATATTTTTAATAGAGAAAGCAGCCCATAAAAGTTGTATTGTAGCCCTTATCAAATTCTGAATTCAGCTAACAAGTGTATTATAAAGTACCCTAGAACTCTATCATGTATGTGTGATTAGTGGTAATTAAAAGTGTGAAGATTTTTAAAAGTCAGAAGTAGTTTAGGAGCCGTAATTTTAAAGGAAATTTGGCAAATTAGGAGATGTATCAGCTAATAAAATGAATTTTGTTAATATATCAATTGGAATAGACCAATAAATATATCATCTTCCTTTTGAAAACAGCTTTTCTAGAAATAAATGGCATTTCCTTCTAAATGAAAGAGAAGCGTCACCCTCTGTTGGTTTCTAAATGGCACTGCACCCTTTGGAATCACAGGACTAGACTTTTTAAGAGATCAGGTTCTATCTAGTCTGTTCTTTGATTTAAAAACAAATATCAACTTTAAAAATTTCCTTTCACTGTGTGATCAATTTCCAGAGAATTTTTGAAGCTCAAATAAATTGATATGTTTGTGTTATTGAGGTAGCTTTTTTTACCCTCATGGAAAATGAGTTCTTTATTGACAGTGTTTAAATGCATAAAATATCTTTGAATAGTGATTTGTCTGAGGAGGATGACTGAGGTCAAGAATGGGAAAGATATTTACTTTTTATTGTATGCTTATACTATTTGGGAATTTTTTATCCCATAGGTATATATTTCCTTTTTAAAGAAAGACAATTTTAAAAATTAACTATTAACAAATTGTTGTTCAGTCACCAAGTCCTGTCCAACTGTTTGTGACCCCATGGACTGTAGCATACTATGCTTCCCTGTCCTTCAACAACTCCTGAAGTTTGTTCAAACCCATGTCTGTTGAGTCAGTGATGTCATACAACCATCTCATTGTCTGTTGCCCCCTTCTCTTGCCCTCAATCTTTCCCAGCATCCAGAGCCACACAAAGACATGTACATGAGTGTGCACAGCAGCATTATGCACAATTGCCTAAAAGTAGAAACAGTCCAAATGTCCATCCACTGATGAATGGATACACAAAATATGGCATAGCTATACAATAGAATATTCAGCAATAAGAAAGGAATGAAGTACTGATAATGCTACAAAATGAGTGAACCTTGATAATATTATGTTAAGTGAAAGAAGCCAGTTACAAACAGCCACATGTTATGCAATTCCATTTATATGAAATGTCCAGAATAGGTAAATCCATGGAAACCGAAAGTAGATTAGCCAGGTGCCAAGGGGAGGGGGAGCTGGGGAGTGACTGCTAATGGGTACAAATTTCTTTTTGCAGTAATGAAAATTATATAATGCTGATAGTTGCACAACTCTGTGAATATACCAAAAACAACTGAATTGCATACTATAAAAGGGTAAATTTTATGGCTTGTGAACTATATCTCAAAACTATGGTTTTAAAAAATAATTGATGGAAAGAAAGCTTATCTCCTTTTTATTTCTCCATAACTCAAATATTAGTCCCCAAATTTATGTTTATTCCAAAATGATTTCTTACTACCTTTGAATGACCTTACACTTAGAGGCATTCCCCTAATTTTACAAACTGTTGTGACATATAAGCATTGCTTTAGAACTGTTTCAGTTTTCAGATACTTATTTGGGGACTTCAGTAATATGCAAGAAGATATGTATTATTTTATCAAGGAAATTTATATTTAAATTTTTTTATTTTATATTGAGTATAGTTGATTTACAATGTTGTGTTAGTGTCAGGTATACAGCAAAGCAACTCAGTTACATGTATACATGTATCTGTGGCTCAGATCATGAACTCCTTATTGCCAAATTCAGACTTAAATTGAAGAAAGTAAGGAAAAACCACTAGACCATTCAGGTATGACCTAAATCAAATCCCTTACGGTTATACAATGGAAATGAGAAATAGATTCAAGGGATTAGATCTGATAGACAGAGTGCTTGAAGAACTATGGACAGAGGTTCATGACATTGTACAGGAGGCAGTGATCAAGACCATCCCCAAGAAAAAGAAATGCAAAAAGGCAAGATGGCTGTCTGAGGAGGCCTTACAAATAGCTGAGAAAAGAAGAGACGTGAAAGGCAAAGGAGAAAAGGAAAGATATACCCATTTGAATGCAGAGTTTCAGAGAATAGCAAGGAGAGATAAGAAAGCCTTCCTCAGTGATCAGTGCAAAGAAATAGAGGAAAACAATGGAATGGGAAAGACTAGAGATCTCTTTACACAACTCCAGTATTCTTGCCTGGAAAATCCCATGGACAGAGGAGCCTGGTAGGCTGCAGTCCATGGGGTCGCTAAGAGTCAGACACGACTGAGTGACTTTACTTTTACTTTTTACTTTCATGCATTGGAGAAGGAAATGGCAACCCACTCCAGTGTTCTTGCCTGGAGAATCCCAGGGACGGCGGAGCCTGGTGGGCTGCCCGTCTATGGGGTCACACAGAGTCAGACATGACTGAAGCGACTTAGCAGCAGCAGCAGCAGAGATCTCTTCAAGAAAATTAGAGATACCAAGGGAATATTTCATGCAAAGATGGGCTCAATAAAGGAAAGAAATGGTATGGGCCTAACTGAAACAGAAGATATTAAGAAGAGGTGGCAAGAATACACTGAAGAACTATGCAAAAAAGATCTACACAAGCCAGATAATCACAATGATGTGATCACTCACCTATAGCCAGACATCCTGGAATGCAAAGTCAAGTGGGCGTTAAGAAGCATCACTACAAACAAAACTAGTGGAGGTGATGGAATTCCAGTTGAGCTGTTTCAAATCCTGAAAGATGATACTGTGAAAGTGCTGCACTCAATATGCCAGCAAATATGGAAAACTCAGTGGTGGCCACAGGACGGGAAAACGTCAGTTTTCATTCCAATCCCAAAGAAAGGCAATGCCAAAGAATGCTCAAACTACGGCACAATTGCACTCATCTCACACGCTAGTAAAGTAATGTTCAAAATTCTCCAAGCCAGGCTTCAACAGTATGTGAACCGTGAACATCCAGATGTTCAAGCTGGATTTAGAAAAGGCAGAGGAAGCAGAGATCAAATTGCCAACATCTGCTGGATCATCAAAAAAGCACAAGAGTTCTAGAAAAACATCTGCTGCTAAGTCACTTCAGTCATGTCCAACTCTGTGCGACCCCATTGACAGCAGAAAAACATCTACTTCTGCTTTATTGACTATGCCAAAGCCTTTGTGTGGATCACAACAAACTGTGGAAAATTCTGAAAGAGATAGGAATACCAGACAACCTGACCTGCCTCTTGAGAAATCTGCATGCAGGTCAGGAAGCAACAGTTAGAACTAGACAGGGAACAACAGACTGGTTCCAAATAGGAAAAGGAGTACATCAAGGCTGTATATTGTCACCCTGCTTATTTAACTTATATGCAGAGTACATCATGAGAAATGCTGGGCTGGATGAAGGAGAAGCTGGAATCAAGATTGCTGGGAGAAATATCAATAACCTCAGATATGCAGATGACACCACCCTATGGCAGAAAGCAAAGAACTAAAGAACCTCTTGATGAAAGTGAAACAAGGGAGTAAAAAGGTTGACTTAAAACTCAGCATTCAGAAAACAAAGATCATGGCATCTGGTCCCATCATTTCATGGCAAATAGATGGGGAAACAATGGAAACAGTGACAGACTTTATTTTGGGGGGCTCCAAAATCACTGCAGATGGTGACTGCAGCCATGAAATTAAAAGGTGCTTGCTCCTTGGAAGAAAAGCTATGGCTAACCTAGACAGCATATTAAAAAGCAGAGACGTTACTTTGCCAACAATCCGTCTAGTCAAAGCTATGGTTTTCCAGTAGTCATGTATGGATGAGGCTGGCAATCACAAGGCCTCTTTGGCCAGTCTTTCTCCGAGTTGGACTATAAAGAAAGCTGAGCACCAAAGAATTGATGCTTTTGAACTGTGGTGTTGGAGAAGACTCTTGAGAGTCTCTTGGACTGCAAGGAGATCAAACCAGTCCATCCTAAAGGAGATCAGTCCTGGGTGTTCATTGGAAGGACTGATGTTGAAGCTAAAACTCTAATACTTTGGCCGCCTGATGTAAAGAGCTGACTCTTTTGAAAAGACCCTGAAATGGGTAAGATTGAAGGCGAGAGGAGAAGGAGACGACAGAGGATGAGATGTTGGATGGCATCACCGACTCAATGGACATGAGTTTGAGTAAACTCCGGGAGTTGGTGATGGACAGGGAGGCCTGGCATGCTGCAGTCCATGGGGTCGCAAAGAGTTGACATGACTGAGCAAATGAACTGAACTGATACATGTATCTATTCTTTTTTAGATTTTCTTCCCATATAGGTTATTACAGAGTAGTGAGTAGAGTTCCCTTTGCTATACAGTAGGTCCTTGTTGAATATATTTTGAGCAAAATAAAATAACAAAGCATCAGAAGGTATGACTTCAATCAAGAAATTTTAAATATAGGATTGTTTGTGGGGAGGGCAATCCTGATTCCTAAGGAGTCTGTCTTAAGCTTGTGTTTTTCAGGGGTTTATTGGTTTATTGAGTGACTCGTGGGGCATTGTGGCAGGTTCTCAGAGCTCAGTTCTGCTGCTTGGTTCCTCTGCCTGCAGCTGCTTTTTCTCAGCTGCAACCCTGAGCCCCTTTCCCAGAGTGGTTTCTAACTTCCTCACTCTGGCCCAGAGTGCTTCCTCCGTGCATTTGGTGCAAGCACAGAAACCTCCCAGAGCTGAGAACTGCTGAGATCATTGGGCCTTAACTCCCCAGACCACGAAGCACTTTACTCCTTAAAGATCTTCAGGGCATCTTATCCCACAATCTTTCTTGGTCTCTGTAGCTCTTAGGAGTTTTTCTATGTACCAGGCCACGTTCAGAACAGTGGGAGCTAAGGCCTTGGACCCAGACCTGAGCTTAAATCTCATACATGTGGACAAGTATGTAATGATCTTGATCCTCAGTTCCCAGCTACAAAATGGGGGTGGGGGACAGCCTCTCAAGTTTCTTTGGGTTAAATAAGGTATGTGCTGGCTGTGCTTAACAATTATAATTTCATTGTCATTAGACAATCATTAAACTTCCCTGGTGGCTCATGGCAGTCAAGAATCCGCCTGCACTGGATTTGGGTTCGATCCCTGGGCCAGGAATACCCCCTGGGAAGGGAATGGCAACCCATTTCTGTAGTCTCACCTGAAGAATTCCAGGTGAGAATACAGGAGGCTGGCGGGCTACAGTCCATGGGGTCGCATAGAGTAGGACATGACTGAGTGACTAATACTTTCATTTTAAACTGTCAGGAACAGTTGTTCCACATCGATAACCAGATCGTGAAGGTACTTGTTGAGAAGGTTCCCATTCTGCCAGCTCTGTGGCCTCCATCAAGGATAACCTTCACCTTTTTTACCTGAATGAGAGAGTCCTAACTAACAGAATATTTACATGTATTGTAAAAACAAACCAGAAACAGACAAAAATTTGTCCAACATTTAGCAAGACCTTAAAAGTCCCCAATCTTGGCTTTAGTCAGTTAACAGAGGTCCTGGCTACAGGACGCTGAGCGGAGTCAGGGGTGGCAGGGATGCTTGCGGCAGCAGCCCTGCTGAGAGCTGGCGTGCAGGCGGCTTGGCCTTCCTCTCCATGGAAGGATCGAGGAGTGAAAGGGTTAAGACCGATCTCTGTGACCTTTATAGAAAGGATGCATAAAATGTATTTTTAGGGATTGTGCTTACTTTGCTTTCTTCCAAATTGAGAATTTGCCCACTTAACTTTGTTATAGAGTTTTTAAAATACTCTGTAACATGTGTTCACTAACATTTGGAGGGAACACGATTGCTTTGTTTTGTACTTTGGTGCTCTGAGAATCAGACACCCCTTTGCACCTCATGCAGGTGAACCTGGAAGAGTGAGGCATGCTGTGGAACTTACTAGAAGCAATAGAGAGTGATGCTTCTGACCTTTGCCCTCTATTTTTAATATTCGTACAAATTCTCGACTGTTCCGGTGTGGTTTTTTTGGTTATATTCTATTGATGTTGGGTCTGTGCTTAGTTACTGCCAGTGTTGCATATTTTGGCTTCTCTCTGTAGTGACTGCACTCAATTACACCGTCCTAACGTTTCTTTTTCTGATTTTACCTCCAGAATAAAGAGTTTGTGTGTCGAGGGCATGACTACGAAAGACTGGAGGCCTTCCAGCAGAGAATGCTGAACGAGTTCCCCCACGCCATCGCCATGCAGCATGCCAACCAACCCGATGAGACCATCTTCCAGGCAGAAGCTCAGTGTATCCACACCTAGAAAGGCCAGATTCTGACTAGGTCCCGCTGGCCTTTGGCTGCAGAGTGTTTCTGTTCAGGTGCTTCAAGCACTGGCCCCTTGTCAGTAGCCCTGTTCTCATTCTCCTTCTTTCTCATCATCTTAATTTTAGCCTAGCTCCTTCCAAACAGAATTATGCTAGATATTCTCATAATGTCATGAGACATAATGAAAAGAAATCCCTTAAGGATTCTGTTAAGAGAATTTTTTTTTTCCTTTTAGTTGCAGCTTTTCTATATCTCAACCCTGCTTTTAAAGTTCCTTTTTAGGGATTTCCCCCAGAATAATTTTCCTCTGGCATCCCCTGTAGAAATGGGCTTCCCAGGTGGCTCATTGGTAAAGAATCCACCTGCCACTGCATGAGATGTGGGTTCAATTCCTGAATCGGGAAGATCCCCTGGAGAAGGAAATGGCAACCCACTCAAGTATTCTTGCCCAGGGAATTCCATGGACCGAGGAGCCTATTGGGTTACAGTCCATGGGGTCTCAAAGAGTCAGATGCAACTGAGTGTGCCCGTGTGCGCACACGCATACACACACCCTGTAGAAACTACTTCAGTTCAAGGAAATGATAGCATTATGTTTATTGACATATATCACTTACTCAGTTTTCCCTTGATATTTTTATTCTGGATGGAAGGGAAGAAGAAGAGGTAGCCCTGTATCTTTCAGGGACTCTTAGCCATGGCATTCCGGACAGCATTTAACAATTGTCGTGTAATTGACACTCCCATTGTACAAACATAAACAACTCAACTGAAATTACACAGGCATTAGAGACAAAGGAACTTCACTCCAGCACTCCTTTATGAATTGTTCTTTCTTCCTGAAATTGACAATTTTAAGAAGATCAGAAATTCCCCCCTGAAAATTATGGATACCATTCCAATGTAGAAACTTAAATGTACCAGAAGCAAGCAATTACTTAAGGGAAAAGATTTTGCTATCTTTCTTTGAATGAGAAGAAAAGATGGTAAATTTATAAGTAAATATAATACCCCTTTAATGTAGTTTTCAAAAATACCAACTATAACTAAACACTCTGCTTATGCAATACAAGGTTTGGGAGAGTGGATACCTCAAATGTGCGAAGGCTAGAGACAGGGAACATATGAGTTACTATCAGTACTGGTTGCTGTCTTTGGTTGTATAGGTATTTATACATTATTTTACAAACACATTTTAAAAGGACCATACATGCACTAAAGATCAGAGCCTCATAAACAAGGGTTAAAATGAATACAATCCTTAGTACCTAGGATCCAAGCCATTCAAACCTACCCCCACTCCCCAAAAAAAATCTATGATAAATGAATTCACAGGAAATAGAAATTTCAAACTGGTACTTTGTCAAAATGACCTATGTGAAGCTAGTTTAAGGCTTTGAGAAGTGATTTATTTAAGGCTTTGAGAAGTGAGTAGTTTGAGAAGTGATTTGCTATGAACTGAGTTCCTGGTACCTTCTTGGCAGTTTTGATTTTACCCCAGTAGAAACACTCGCTTATTCACCATCCCTTTCTTTCTGCCATAGCTCAGGTCAAGCCAGATGCCCCAGGGAGTCTGCCAAATCAGGTTCCCTCCTTGACTCTTGAATCCTAGATTTGCAGATATACGCCGTGACTCCCATCCCAGAAAGCCAGGAGGTCCTTCAGAGAGAAGGTGTTCCAGACAACATCAAAAGTTTCTATAAAGTGAATCACATCTGGAAATTCCGCTACGACAGACCATTTCACAAAGGCACGAAAGATAAAGAGAATGAATTCAAGGTACTGAGCAATTCTTATGGTACATGGTTTCCTCAAATAGCTTTTTTTTATCAAGATGCTTGTTAAGTATTTACTCAAGACAGAGTCAGGTGATACAACTAGAAGGTGGTCTAATTATTCTTAAACTCTACCACTTATCAGGGTGACATGAGTTGTTTTCTAACCAAGCAGATTTCTTGGCCTGGGAATTCTGACTCCTTGGGTCACAGAGGAGGCCCTGAAGTTTATGATGACTCTAATGGCAGTGGTCGTCTGTCCAGTTTTTGAGATCTCAGGGTTCAGCTCAGTCCTCCATTCATTCATGTTGAACCAACTGTGGGAACCTCAGGTATTTATTCTCAGATACGGGAGACTGGCATGAGTAAAGGATACTGAAGGAACAGGTGATTCTGAGATAGAACCACTGGGGAGGCTCCTGGCCCAGTGAGAGAGACTGTGCTATCTTTTGCTGCTTTTTCTCGATAGAATGATGTGTAACTCAGACATCTGAGAGGACCAACCATAGATTCTTTGCATGGGTTGAGTTTTCCATCCTCAGTTCTGATAAGCCTTGCTAGTTCTCTCAGCCAGAAAGAGCAAGGTTTCTCACAGCCCTACTGGGGGAAAGGGGTGAAATTGTTCCACAGATAAATTATAATCTGCCCTTCCCTTGATAACAGTGACAAAGTGAGACCATACAGATCCCCAGTATCTCCCTCCAAGCACAAAAATGTAAAATAAATGTAGGATCCTGGATGACTGGGCTTAGCTTCTTTCATTGCAGTGAAGTGAAAGTCACTCAGCATGTCCGACTCTTTGCGACCCCATGGACTATACAGTCCATGGAATTCTCCAGGCCAGAATACTAGAATGGGTAGTCTTTCCCTTCTCCAGGGGATCTTCCCAACCCAGGGATTGAACCCAGGTGTCCCACATTGCAGGCGGATTCTTTACCAGCTGAGCCACCAGGAAAACCCCAAAATACTGGGGTGGGTAGCCTATCCCTTCTCCAGGGGATCTTCCTGACCCCGGAATCGAACCGGGGTCTCCTGCATTGCATTTACCAAGTGAGCTATCAGGGAAGCTGGGAAATGTTCTTCTAATACTATCAGCTGTGATTGATGAGAACTCGCTTGTCATTCCTGCCTAAGTTTCAGTCCCTGGTGCTCCTCACAGTAACTCCAGAATCACTCACAGCCAAGTGATCAGAGGGAAAGCTGGGTAGTTTTGCAGTGTTACGATGAGACCGAGCAAAGCAGTCCTTTGGTCAAGGACATTGATGGGTTAAACCTCAAGGCCAGGAAACCACTGGAAAATAACGCTATGACGTTACTGAAAAGGTCCATGACCATTTTCTAATCCCTCTGGATAATTTTTCTTTCTGCCTTCCAAAACTGGTTAAAGATCATTAGTGTATAATATAGTTTTCATTGCAAGTTTCCAGTAGATAGAAAGTCCAAGGTCGCCCAGAATCAGGCAGGTGACTTGCTCAGAATGGCATTCTCAATACCCCAGACCCTGCACTAGAATGCACATCTTCTGATGCCTTCTCCATTGCTTTTTCTGCTGCACCACATTTCCTTTTGGCCATCACTTTCAATATTTATCAATGGTGTAGCAACCCTCCTTAAAAAAAATAATAAATCTGGCTCCTTTTTCCTGTGCTCACAGCCCTCAGCATCTGTCTCCAAACTGCCCTTTCAGAAGCCTCATCTCTGCTGCAGCCCACTCACCCACTCTATCAGCTCTGGCAGCACAGAGCCCTCCCTCCATCTCCTGCCATGCCCTTTCACAAGCCGCTTGCGTCTCTGCTTCCTGCTGCCTGCACCGCCTCCCCCGCTCTCCGCCTGGCAAACTCCTACTCACTCTTCAAAATTCCGCTCACGTGTCGCCTCCTCCATGCAGCACAATCCTCCTCCCACAGGATGCCTTGTGTGCCTGCTTCCTCCTATTTTCCCCCAGCACCTGGACTGTTCCTCTCTCTTCTCCCTGAGCCCTTCTTCTTTTTTTTAAAATCTATGCTGGGTCTTCATTGCCACTCAGGCTTTTCTCTAATTGCAGCAAGCGGGGCTACTCTCTAGTTGTGGTGCTCAGGCTTCTCATTGTGGTGGCTTCTCTTGTTGCAGAACACAGTCTAGAGCATGTGGGCTCAGTAGTTGGGGTTCCCCAGCTCTGGAACACAGGCTGAAGAGTTGTCGCACACGTGATAAGTTGCTCCTCAGCATGTGGCATCTTCCCGGATCAGGGATCGAACCTATGTCTCCTGCATTGGCAGGCAGATTCTTTTCCACTGAGACGCCAGGGAAGCCCCCTGAGCCCTTCTTGATCTGCTTCGCCCCTCATCACCAGCAGAGTGCTCTAGCCACCTGTCACAGGGCTGCTGCCATATTCATCTCATTAGATCTTGGCCGGCACAGAGAAATCCTTTGATTTGTTGTTGTTGTTGTTGTTGAATGGCAGAGTTTCGGGAACTTTGTCAGGTTTACTACACATGGGAATACACTTTGTTTAACCAGGAAACATGAAGCAGAAATGCAGAAGCCTGCTGACGAAAGAGAGACCTATTGTCAACAGCAGCTCTTACCAAAGGCACCTGTGATTTCATGTGTCATGGGGGTGCTCATCCTGGTCAGAGGGAGGCCCAGCTCTAAGTACAGATCCTCCTGGATCACAGCAGTGCAGATGGCACAGTAACTGTAGCCATGGGGGAGCCAGACATTCTAGTGCAGGGGTCCTGGGGCTGGCAGTACAGGTGATGAGAATGTAGCTTTGAGCAGGTCACATGCCTCTTGGGCTTCCCTGGTAGCTCAGCTGGTAAAGAATCTGCCTATAATGCAGGAGACCCCAGTTCGATTCGTGGGTCAGGAAGATCCCCTGGAAAATAGGCTACCCACTTCAGTATTCTTGCCTGGAGAATCCCCGTGGACAGAGGTGCCTGATGGGCTACAGCCCATAGGGTCACAAAGAGTCAGACAAGGCTAAGCACAGTACACATGCCTTTTGGAGGGCTAATGTCTTTCATCTTTAATACAGAAAGATTAGGCTATGAGATTCCTAAAGCCCTTTCCTTCTTGAGGATTCTGTCTAATCTCATGATTAGCCGATACTATATTCCATTCTAAGTAAAAATGGCTAGACCCCCTTGAGGAGTGGAGAAACTTTAAATTAGAAATTTAGAGAAAAAAGAAAGAATGTGATGACCTGTTTTTACATTTTTAAGATTATTGTCTGAAGTATATCATGTATTCTGCACAGAAAAAAGTTTCAGATTATATACAATGAAATAGCATGTCTTACTGAGATAGCTTCCTGAGTGCAAGGAGATTGCTGAAGGACTGGAATGAATACTAAAGAAAAGCTGACAAAGACTGAAAACTTGGTAAAATTGAATGGCAAACATTAGTCATTGCTCAGTAACTGGAAAGAAGGTAACTTGGGAACTTGGTAACAAATTAATTTGTTTTGCATTTCATAGAGTCTCTGGGTGGAAAGAACATCACTCTACTTGGTGCAGAGTTTACCTGGAATCTCCCGCTGGTTTGAAGTGGAGAAGCGTGAAGTGGTAAGGATCAGAGCTTACTCTCAAGTATTGATACTTGCTCAGCACAGTTGTTCACCTGGAGTCAGGCCATGTATTCACTGCTTCTGCTTTGGACTCCGAGTTCCTGGAAACACTCCTAGTAAGTTAGTGAAGTTTGTGATGTTGACTGCTATGATGAAAGCTGGAAGGGGACCCATTGGCCTAGCCCAGCCAGCCCGAGTGATCCCTCCAAAATAGCTCTGAATGCAGCATGTCAACACCTTAGGCCCTTGAGTTAGAGAAACTGGAATTCCAGCTCCCCTAACCACTCTAGCTATGAGACCTTCAGTGTTTATCTTCAGTGGGAGAAAGTTATCTACATTATCTTATTTGATCACCATGTCAAAGCTACAAGGTATGTATTCATTTTTGTTTTGTTATTTGCATTTATTTTTGGATTTCACATGTAAGTGATAACAAAGAGTGTTTATCTTTCTTTGACTTATTTCACTAAGTATAATACCCTCTAGGTTCATCTACATTGTTGCAAATAATACAATTTAATTCTTTTCTATGGCTGAGTAATATTCCATTGTGTGTGTATATATACGCAATTATATACATCACCTCTATCTTCTCTATCCATTTATCTGTGGATGGACACTTAGGTTGTTTGCATATCTTGGCTGTTGTACAGAATGCTGCTATGAACATTGAGGTGCGTGTATCTTTTTGAATTAGTATTTTCATTTTTTTTCGCTGTATAACCAGGAATAGGATTGCTGGATTACATGGTAATTCTGTTTTTAGTTTTTTGAGGAACTTCCATCCTATTGTCTAAGGTGACTGAACCAATTTACATTCCCACCAACAGTATGCTGTGGTTCTCATTTCTCTGTGTCCAAGGTACATATTCTTACCCCTCTTTTCACAAGTTTTGACAAGAGGTTAAAAGCCTTTGCCACAGATCCCGTAGCAAGGTACTGAAAAAGCATAAACTCAAACCCAGATTTTTCTGACTCCAAAGCTAGGTATATTTTTTCCTTGTAGCCTTATAAGCGGTGTGAGGCCAGTGTCAAGCCCAGCACAGTATCTGAAACACAGTAGGTCCATGCTGTACCCATCCACAGTAGAAGGGTGCCGCTGTGCTGTTCTCCCTGAGCACCAGTGGGGCGATCAGTGGGTGTCATTGAGAATGTGGAAATCCCAGCAGCCAAAGAGCAGTTCAGTTCAGCTCAGTCACTCAGTCGTGTCTGACTCCTTGTGACCCCATGGATTGCAGCATGCCAGGCCTCCCTGTCCATCACCAGTGCCCAGAATTTACTCAAACTCATGTCCGTTGAGTCAGTGATACATCCAAACATCTCATCCTCTGTCGTCCCCTTCTTCTCCCACCTTCAATCTTTCTGAGCATCAGGGTCTTTTCTAATGAGTAAGTTCTTCCCATCAGGTGGCCAAACTATTGGAGTTTCAGCTTTAACAGCAGTCCTTCCAATGAATATTCAGGACTGATTTCCTTTAGGAGGGACTGGTTGGATCTCCTTGCAGAACCCAAGAGCCTTCGGTTGTAAAACATTCCCCCTGCTGTGGGAAGGGAGAGAGCATTTGTGGAAGGCAGCCATGTCTGGAGTGAGAACCCCTCCCCAACGGTTATCAAGGCCCCAGCCCCTTGCTGTCAGCCACAGACCTATGCCCCCAAGAATCCCCCCTCCCACCCCTGGCATATCCATTATGTCAGGGGCCAGCCCTTTGCCACAGTCCTGATGGAAAAATGTGCCAATTGTGAAGATGTAATGTAGCCCCTTCCTTTTTTAGGTAACAAGCCCACACTGTCAGTGAATCCATAAGAGCAGATCCCACCCAAATTGTCTTCCAAGAATGGCTTGTCCTACCTGCAGTCTCTAAGCATCGAAACGACCCTCAGCTTATTCTGTTCAATCACACTAGGGGTTTAATGGCATTTTCATTTTGCAAGGCTAAAAAATTCATACAGCTCTCTTAACAAACTGCACTCCATTCAGCAGATTACACCAGTGTGGGTATGTTCTTGTCAAGTCTGAATCAAAGGTCCACAGAGTTGGTTGCTTCCGTGGTGGACCCTGTGGCCTCCTGTGGAAGAGGCTGCTGAGTTCATTGCTCAGAAAGTCTTAATGTTTTGCTTCCTGCTGAATGGCATGGGCCCAAACCACAGGAATGTTCTTAGTCATCCTTGCTGCATTAATGATACAGAGAGCCTTGTCAACTACTTACTACCCAGAGAGGTAAATTCTGTGAAGTCTTACCAGTGTTCCTAACCTTAGAAATATTATACACACACACACACACACACACACACACAGCCCGCTAATAAAAAGCAGCATGCTGATAGTGATTAAGGGAGAGTTACTAAACACAGCCTTTCAAACAGCAGCTGCCTACTTTATTAGAATATGCAATCTTAGACTCTGTCAAACAGAACAAATCCAACTGGGCTGTTTTTTTCCTGAACACAGCCCACTTCTGACAACCTCGTGTCTTTCTCTTATTCCTGCTGCCTGGCATATCCCCACCTTCTATTCATGTTGTTGATTTCCTGCTTTAATTGCCAGTGTAGAAGGTCCTGATGATTGGGGCACTCAAGACATATGTGCCACAGTGAATTAAAATTCCTTTTGGACCTTACCAAACTCTAAATGATTCTGAATACCAAAAGATGTGTTTATAAGTTTGACTCCAAAATTCAGTTAATATACCTAACCCAATCTAAGACCATTTATGATCTTTATCTCACTTAGTTTGACTACTCATATACTTTACTACAGAAATATTAACACATTTGATTAAAGGAAACGTCTTCAGACCCTGCCTGAGGATGGTGTAATATACTATATGTGCTATGTTACCTTTCTGAAGTCAGAAAAATTCTGAGTTCTGAAACATCTAGCAGCAAAGATTTCAGATGAGATAATGGGCCTTTATTCTGTAAATCATAACCCCGGAACATTATTGAACATATTATCCCATTCTTTCAAAGATGATAAGCCTCTTTGAACTACTGTTTCCTCAGTAATTGTTTTTAAAACAAAATATTTTTGATTAAAAATAAGCTTATTTAAAACATTTTAAACATGGTGAAAAAGCTATAAAATAGAGTGCACAAATAATGGTATTTCTAAGCCTTAACGATAATGACAGTATTCTTATGTGCTGTGTGCTACGCTAAGTCGCTTCAGTCGTATCTGACTCTTTGTGATCCTATGTACTATAGCCTGCCAGGCTCTTCTGTCCATGGGATTCTCCAGGCATGAGTACTGAAATAGGTTGCCATGCTCTCCTCCAAGGGATCTTCCCCACCCAGGGGTCAAACTTGCATCTCCTATGACTCCTGCACTGACAGGAGCGTTCTTTACCACGAGTGCCACCTGGGAAGCCCCAATATTATCATGTGTGTGCTTAGTCGCTCAGCTGTATCTGACTGTGACCTCAGGGACTGTGGCCCTCCAGGCT
Source organism: Bubalus bubalis (assembly GCF_019923935.1). Lineage (NCBI taxonomy): Eukaryota > Metazoa > Chordata > Mammalia > Artiodactyla > Bovidae > Bubalus > Bubalus bubalis. Next base: position 56,206,889 of record NC_059164.1, read on the forward strand.
CCTCTGTCCTTGGGATTTTTCAAGAATACTGGAATGGGTTGTCATTTTCCTCCACCAGGGATTGAACCCACCTGTGTCTCCTGCACTGCAGGTGGATTCTTTACCCACTGAGAGAGAATGTTATCATACTTCACATCAGATCCATCAGAAAGTTGTGTGGCTCTAGGTACTTTCCAAATTACCCAGCATCTGAGCCTTGCTCATCTCCCTTCTGATAGCGCCATCTACTGCCTGATCTCTTTTTAAATTTTAATTTATTTTAATTGGAGGCTAATTACTTTAGGATATTATGGTGGTTTTTGCCATACATCCAGTGCCTGATTTCTTTTTTAAATTTATTTATTTTAATTGGAGGCTAATTACTTTAGGACATTGTGGTGGTTTTGCCATACATCCAGTGCCTGATTTCTTTTTTTAATTTATTTATTTTAATAGGAGGCTAATTACTTTAGGATATTATGGTGGGTTTTGCCATACATCCAGTGCCTGATTTCTCTTTTTAATTTATTTATTTTAATTGGAGGCTAATTACTTTAGGACATTGCGGTGAGTTCTGCCATACATCCAGTGCCTGATTTCTTTTTTAAATTTATTTATTTTAATTGGAGGCTAATTACTTTAGGACATTGTGGTGGTTTTGCCATATATCCAGTGGTACCTGATTTCTTTTTTAAATTTATTTAATTGGAGGCTAATTACTTTTGGACATTGTGGTGGTTTTTGCCATACATCCAGTGCCTGATTTCTTTTTTTAATTTATTTTAATTGGAGGCTAATTACTCTTGGACATTGTGGTGGTTTTTGCCATACATCCAGTGCCTGATTCCTTTTTTTAATTTATTTTAATTGGAGGCTAATTACTCTTGGACATTGTGGTGGTTTTTGCCATACATCTAGTGCCTGATTTCTGAGTAGTTTCCTAAGAGGTCACCTGCTTCTGCCTTTCTGGCCTCCCCCTGCTGCAGCCACTTCTGTACACAGCAGCCAGTCTCCTTTTTAAAACTAAAGTTATGTCATGTAAAAATAGAGACAAGATATAATAAACCTAGTTACCCATTATTTTACTTCAACAGTTATCAAAAAGGCCGATTTTGTGTCTACAACTCCCTCCATTCCCTTTTACACTGGATTGTTTGGAAATCAGTCCTAGACACTATATAAGAATATTTCAGTCTGTGTATTTATCAGAAACATAAACACAGTACCATTATTGTCTTTACATTTTCCATCTAAAAATTTTAACAGTAATTCCTTGACCATAAAATATCCAATTTATTCACAATTCTCTAATTTTATAGGTTTTTGTTTGTTTTTGTCATTTGTTTTTTGAACCTGGACCCAGATAAGGGCCACATATTCACATTGGTTGAAATACCTCCTAGATCTCATTTGATCTATAGGTTCCCCCAAATTATTTTTTCCTTGCAGCTCTTTTGTTGAAGAAATCAGGTTGTTTATCCTGAAGTGTTTCCTTGAGTCTGGATTTTGCAGACTATGAATCAGTGAGATCACTTAATGTTTCTTTGTTCCTATATTTTTTGGTAAATTGACAGCTAGATCTAAAAGCTTAATAAAATGTTTTTTTGTTTTTTATTTTTTGCAAGACTACTTCTCAGGTGTTATATGCTGTGGTTGGCAAGCAGCACTGATCATTGCCCCTGTCCAGGAATCTAGTAGAGGTTACAAAAGGGTGATATTTTATCATTCTTTCATTTATTGATTAGAATACTTCTATAAAGAGAAATATCCCTTCATCGACAATCTGATTACCCTAAGGTATGGGAAAGGAAGTCTAATACTTTTTTCTTTCCTTTGATTTACCAATTTTCAAAATAATAATTTGGTTTCCTAACACCCTATAAGGGCTTCCCAGGTGGCACCAGTGGTTAAGAACCTGCTTGTCAATGCAGAGGACATAAGAGATGTGGATTCAATCCCTGGATCAGGAAGATCCCCTGGAGGAGGGCATGGCAACCCGCTCCAGTATTCTTGCTTGGAGAATCCCGTGGACAGAGGAACCTGGTGGGCTACAGTCCTTAGGGTCATAGAGAGTTGGACATGACTGAAGCGACTTAACACCCACTACTACTACTTCTAAGTCACTTCACTCATGTCCGACTCTGTGCGAACCCATAGACAGCAGCCCACCAGGCTCCCCCATCCCCCGGATTCTCTAGGCAAGAACACTGGAGTGGGAGGCCATTTCCTTCTCCAATGAAGGAAAGTGAAAAGTGAAAGTGAAGCCGCTCAGTCGTGTCCAACTCTTAGCGACCCCATGGACTACAGCCTACCAGGCTCCTCCGTCCATGGGATTCTCCAGGCAAGAGTACTTACAACACCCTATAAATGTGACCAAAGAGGGTTTTATTTTGATAGTTTTGTTTAGCATCATGGATTTAAACATATTTGTTTTGTTTCAATCCACTGCAATTATTACTCATTACTTTTCACATTGTTCCATTTTGCCCATTGAAAGCATTTTCAGGTTGGCTCTTCAGTCCTTTTGACAGTATCCAAGTTGTCTTTGTCACTGAAGTAATACACAGGCCAGTTGTCAAATCAAGCATAGGAATCAGCATCAAACTTTACTGACAACTTTTAGGCAGTTAAGAGGCTGGGGTGAAGCAGCGAGATATCTGAGACCTCAAGTTTTGTCCTCCATGTCCTTCTTTCCCGTATCACTAATAATTCAGATCTGGAGACATAGTCTCTAAGGGAAGTTCACAGAGTTCCTCATACAGAGGGCACATTTGAATCATAAAATTTAAATTGTGAAACATTCCAATTTATACTCCAGAGAGTTGTCAAACTGCTCTGGGACATTCTCTAGTGAAGCATGCCTGAGGGACTCTGGGTTTATTTACTGTAAGCAATCTTGTAGCTGGGGACTTCTGCTAGGGGCATTCCATAGATACCATCTCTTCCTCTTAGTCTATATTGAAGCTTTAATTGACAAGTTAGTCTATATTGAAGTTTCAGTCACCTGCTTTCTTTCCTGTTCCCCAAGGACATCCCTCCAGTAAGGAGAGTGAATTGACAGCCGGCCAGCCCAGCTGCTTTAACAAGCCTTCCTTGCTGTCTGGGTAGTCCAGACTCACTTGTGCAATCTTGCCCCAGACCTGAAAGCGACCATTTCTCCTATGATTCCTGATTCTTTACAGTGGTGGATAGTAATTAAAGATCACAATCTGGGACCAATGGAAAATAATTTATTGATAAACATTTCTACGCAGTATTCTTTATGCACTTCTTTAACCGTCACCTTAGAATAATTTCAGCAACATATAATCAGTAATAGTGACTCATGGATCAGCAATGGCATGTATCAATTTATGCCCTGTCTGGAGGAGATAACTGTTCTTGGGAATAACCATTCTCAACACAGAGTGCTGTATATTATTTTAAAATTTCCAGATATTAGGCCAAAAGTGGTCACAGTAGGGTTGGCTTTTTTTGGCATTTGTTGAGTGCTGGTGAAGATGGTATGTTTCGTATATTAACTCACTTTTTGGTGAATGCACTGATTATATTCTTTGTATAGTTTTCATCAGTATTTGAGATATATTGATAATTCATCTGAAATATATGTTGGAAGTATTTTCCTAGGTTATTGTTTGTCTGTATTTACTGTATTTTATTTTGCTTACTTGTAAAATGTCTTCATATTACTAACATTTAAAGGGTAAGCATGAATTTTTTAAAAATTGTGATCAAAAATACATACAAGTCACCATCATAACTGTTTTTAAATGTATAATACAGTGGTATTAACTATATGCACATTGTTGTGCAATATCCATTGAACAGCCATTTCCCTTTTCCCCCATCCCCCAGCATCTGGCAACCACTGTTCTACTTTCTGTTTCCAAGAGGTTTTGTTGACTTTTTAACTTTCAGTTCATCAGAACTCTCAGACTTCTTTGTGAGTTAGCGTTTGTAATCTCAAAGTTTAATGTCATAAATAATTGGAAAATAAAACCCTGTTTACCGCCGCTCAGAAACGGCATATTGGCAGTAGCACCCTGCTGGCCTCGTGTACCGCTCCCTCCCATATCATAGCTTTTATGGTGCCCATTCTCTTGCTTTGTTTATTACCTATATATGTCTCTTTAAACAAGTCAGTTTAGTTTACGTGGTTTAAAACTTTATAAGGCATATCCTGGAGATGGTGCAAGTTCAGCTTCAGACTACCACAATAAAGCAAGTCACACGGATTAGTTGATGTCCCAGTGTATGTAAAAGTGATGTTCACATTATACTATAGTGTATTAAGTATGTAATAGCGTTGTCTTAAAAAAGTGTATACCTTCAAGAATGTGAACTTTATTCCTAAAAAAATGCCACATCAGTTATAATAGTAACATCAAAGACCACTGATCACAGATCACCATGACAAATACAGTAATGAAAAAGTGTAAAATATTGTGAGAATTAACAAAGTGTGGCACAGAGCATGAAGTGAGCAAATGCTGTTGAAAAAAATGATCCCAATAGACTGACTCAATGGAGGGTTTCAGTTTATGAAAAACACAGTATCTGTGAAGCACAGTACAGCAAAGTACAATAAAAAGAAGTACACCTGTGGAATAATGTGATTCTGTATATATTCTAGCATAACTGCATCTGTCAGTATTATTTACAAGATTAGTCCACGTTATTACACGTGACTTGTTTTCACTGTTGTGTACTATTCCATTGTATACCTCCATACGTTTATGCATTCTTTTTTTGATGAATGTACAGGTTTTGGAGATGAGTATGAATATTTTGTACATGTTTCCTAGTACACATGTATACAGATCTTCTACTCCACTTCTCCTCAGATATATGCCTAGGAGTAGAATTTCTGGCTCACAAAATATATAGATATCTTCATCTTTAATAAATAATCCCAAAGTGATGAAACCGATTTGAACATTCAACAGCAGGAGTTAAGAGACTCAGTTCCTCACATTCTCACTTCATTTGCTACTGTCATACTTATTTTGCCGTTCTGCTGAGTGCTTAGTAGTATATCAGTGTGCTGTTAGTTTTCACTTCTTAGATCAAAAATGCAGTTTGACACTTTTCTTATGTCTATTGGTCATTTGGGTTTCTTCCTTCATAAAATGGCTTGTTTTTTGTCCATATTTAAGTGGGCTGTTTGCCTTTCTCTAAATGGCTTATAAGAGTTCTTTATATATTCTGGACATAGACTGATGATTTTTACATGTTACAAATATCTTCTCCTACTTTCTGGTTTATCTGTCCTCTTACATAATGTCTTTTGATAAATGTACATTCTGAATTTTGACATAGTCAAATCATTCTAGTACTTTTCAGTGTTGGTTTAAGATGATTCAGGTGACCTTTAGAAACTATTTCCTTAACCGATAATAATTTCCCTTCCTTAATAATCCTTAAGCTTAGATTATTATACAGATGAGAGCTTGGCAGACCTTCTCTTCAAAGAGCATGTCAATGTCAGTATCAGTCACAGTGCTGTACCTTTGAAGAGCAGTATCATCATTTTCACAATGAGTCTCCCATTAAAACTCAGAATGGAAAAGTCGCTATGACTCTATTTGGCTCTCCTGGAACAAATAGATCCTGCGGCATATCTGATTATCTTATTTTCTATAACTCACAACTGTGTGCCATCCTGTGCCACCTTATGGTGCTGTTATGTATGCATGTGGGGTCCATATAGGCATATGTCCCATCTTCCCAACTGGGCTGAAATCTCCTTGACATCAGAGGATCTGTAAATGCATTTGTTATCTCCTGTGGTACTTTGCATTAAGTATCTAGAAAGATGCTAAGAATATGAAGGGTCCTTGAATATTTAGCCTTCAAAAGAAAATAAAAAATAAATTGTAAAATACATAGGCTTGAATTTTGTTTCAAGGATTAAATTAACTGTTTTAGTGCTAATGTATAATCGGTGATTGCTGATTATTCGAACCACATTTCAGACAGTGAATATAATCACCTTCTCTTCCCAGGGCTTACAAACAGCTTATTTGTCTTCTATATCCTTGTCTGTTCTATACTGATGGCCCCTGGTAGAGATATTGAGGGGAGCACAGATAATTCAGAATGTGGATTATCTACTTTGTCTTTCTTCTTCAATGTCACAAAATCCAATATATATTTATGCTCATTTGTTCTCAGGTAGAAATGAGTCCTCTGGAAAATGCCATTGAAGTGCTGGAGAATAAGAATCAGCAGCTGAAGACTCTGATTAGTCAGTGTCAGACAAGACAGATGCAGAATATTAATCCCCTAACCATGTGCCTGAATGGAGTTATAGATGCTGCGGTTAATGGTGGAGTTTCCAGGTATCAAGAGGTAAGGATTTGGTATTGTTGTGTGAAAGTTTACATTTGTGATTTCTTAAGTTTTCAGAAGTCTTTTATCAAGATATGCACATACATCAGCCTGCTGACATAGGGCTACAATCAATACAACCAGATTTCTTTGCTTAATAGAGCAAATGTATAATCACTGGGGATGCACACTGACTGTGTTTCCCAGAAGGTGATATTTTGAGGTTAAAAGTGTGTGTGTGTGTGTTTTCTTGAATAAAAGTAGTGAAGATATCACAATTGTTTAATAAATGGCTACCTAAACCCATTTCCCTGAGTAAAGAGTGATTCTTGGACATAAAAGAATCTAATCTTATTTGATCATTCTGAGTCTTTAGGCAATTTATTTTAAGATAGCATGTCATAAGCAGATGTTTTTCTGGAATTCCCTTGCTTTCTCTATGATCCAACAAATGTTGGCAATCTGATCTCTGGTTTCTCTTCCTTTGTTAAACCCAGCTTGTAAATCTGGAGGTTCTTGATTCAAGTACTGCTGAAACTTAGCTTGAAGGATTTTGAACATAACCTTACTAGCATGGGAAGTGAGCTCAATTGTCCGGTAGTTTGAACATTCTTTAGCACAACTTGGGCAAAGTCTGGGAGACAGTGAAGGACAGGGAGGCCTGGCGTGCTGCATTCCATGGAGTCACAGAGAGTCAGACACGACTGAGCGACTGAACAACAACATGATGTCATAAAAGCTTATGGATTTAGATTTGCTATCTGTTTTACCAAAGATACAAAGTTCATGCAATCTCTGATTTCCTGTTAACAATCACCTCCTTATATTCCCTCTGACCAGCTGCCATACTTTGAATCATTCCATCCAACCCCCAAAAGTGGTGGATAATGGAGTCATTTCTTTAAAGAAGCCTTAGAAATAATAAGTGTGTCTTCTACTTCCTTTGTAACCCTCTTGAAGTAAACTTTCCTTCTTCTTACCAGGCATTCTTTGTCAAAGAATATATCTTAAGTCACCCTGAAGATGGAGAGAAAATTGCACGGTTAAGAGAGCTGATGCTTGAGCAGGTAAGGGGGGCAGAAGTCTTCTCCCTCTTCCATGCACACATGTGCTTGCCTGCCCAGGGTCCCATCTACATGGTTTTCTCTGGGTTGGCCAAAATGTTTGTCCGTATTGTTCCATAAGCTGTGTCAAAAAACCTTTTTTGGCCAGCCCCATATGTCAGTGATCTAGCAGTCACCGGTTACAGATTCAGTTGTGATATATCCTGACTTGCTAATTTCTACTTTTTCTTCCCACCTAGATGTGGGGTAGGAGTGGGGGGAACAAAAAAATTAATAGACTATGGCAGCCCCTTATAGCAAACATGTCACCCCTTGGAACATTCTTTGAATGCTCTGTCCCCAAAGACTTGATGCCAACTTTTCACTCAAGATTTTGGGATCATATAAGTTCAGGCCAACTTAACATGAATGATTCAGTAAATGAATGAATGAGATTCGTACTTAAATGTTAGACTAAGGAAGTGGGCAATCAATAATACCCTTTGCTTTAAAACAGTATCACACTGTGTAGACAAAGCCTGTAGATCATATGACATAGACAGAACTAGATACAGTCTCATCATCTTCAATTCTACAGAAGCACAGTTGGCTTTTATTTCTTTGGTTCCATCAAATATGAAGAACTAGGGTAAATAATCTGTTGCTTTCTCTTCCCCTGTTGATAGCTCCTGGCCTGAAAATGGTTTGAAAACCATTTTCAAACATGAGATACATTATGGGAGATATTATGGTGGAGAGGCTGGGTTCAATAGGAAATGAATAGGAAACATTTTATATCTATGAAAAATGGAATACATATGATAAAATGTGACAGAAGCATTTCTTTCCATTTGATGATGCCAAATTAATAAAGTATGTTCTAGGAAACAAAGCATGGACTAGGAAATGATGAGGCTGTATCTGGTTTTAGTCCGTATTTTATGCTCTGTAGGCTTAGTCCACAAAATTGATACTGAAGGGAGAGAAGTGGCCGTGGACCAGGACCGTGGGTGGAAGAGTCAGTTGGACAGCTTCTGGAAAAGAGGGATTACTTGAAGCTGACCTGCAAGGAAATAGAGGAAAAGTTAAATCCTCATTGTGGCCCTAGGGTTGATGTAGATGCTTGAAATGAAGTGAGCATCTTAGGTCATCAAGTACTTAGGATTATGGAATGCCTTTAGCCTTTGTTGATTTTTAATTCTCTTGTGAATGGTTTGTCTCACCCCAGGATTCTTACCTGCTGTATTCAGTCTGACTGAACTCTTTCCCTCAAGTTAAAATCAAAAGGGTTAGAAAGCCTCTCAATATTCCAGCAAATTTGGAAAACTCAGCAGTGGCCACAGGACTGGAAAAGATCAGTTTTCATTCCAATCCCTAAGAAAGGCAATGCTAAAGAATGCTCAAACTACCACACAATTGCACTCATCTCACACATTAGTAAAGTAATGCTCAAAATTCTCCAAGACAGGCTTCAACAATACATGAATGTGAACTTCCAGATGTTCAAGCTGGATTTAGAAAAGGCAGAGGAACCAGAGATCAAATTGCCAACATCCGTTGGATTATCGAAAAAGCAAAAGAGTTCCAGAAAAAGCTGAAGAATTGATGCTTTTGAACTGTGGTGTTGAAGAACACTCTTGAGAGTCCCTTGGACTGCAAGGAGATCCAACCAGTCCATTCTGAAGGAGATCAGCCCTGGGATTTCTTTGGAAGGAATGATGCTGAAGCTGAAACTCCAGTACTTTGGCCACCTCATGCGAAGAGTTGACTCATTGGAAAAGACTCTGATACTGGGAGGGATTGGGGGCAGGAGGAGAAGGGGACGACAGAGGATGAGATGGCTGGATGGCATCACTGACTTAATGGACGTGAGTCTCAGTGAACTCCGGGAGTTAGTGATGGGCAGGGAGGCCTGGCGTGCTGCGATTCATGGGGGTCACAGAGTCAGACATGACTGAGCGACTGATCTGATCCAGAAAAATATCTACTTCTGCTTTATTGACCATGCCAAAGCCTTTGACTATGTGGATCACAACAAACTGTGGAAAATTTTTAAACAGATCAGAATATCAGACCACCTGATCTGCCTCTTGAGAAATCTGTATGCAGGTGAAGAAGCAACAGTTAGAACTGGACATGGAACAGACTGGTTCCAAATAGGAAAAGCAGTAAGTCAAGGTTGTATATTGTCACCCTGCTTATTTAACTTATATGCAAAGTACATCATGCTAAATGCCAGGCTGGATGAAGCACAAGCTGGGAGAAATATCAATAACCTCAGATATGCAGATGATACCACCCTTATGGCAGAAAGTGAAGAAGAATTAAAGAGCCTCTTGATGAAAGTGAAAGAGGAGAGTGAAAAAGTCGGCTTAAAGCTCAACATTCAGAAAATGAAGATCATGGCATCTGGTCCCATCACTTCATGGCAAATAGATGGGGAAACAATGGAAATAGTGGCAGACTTTATTTTCTTGGGCTTGAAAGTCACTGCAGATGGTGACTTCAGCCATGAAATGAAAAGACATTTACTCCTTGGAAGAAAAGCTATGACCAACCTAGACAGCATATTAAAAAACAGAGACATTACTTTGCTGGCATAGGTCTATATAGTCAAAGCTATGGTTTTTCCAGTAGTCATGTATGGATGTGAGAGTTGGACTATAAAGAAAGCTGAGCTTTTGAACTGTGGTGTTGAAGAAGACTCTTGAGAGTCCCTTGGACTGCAAGGAGATCCAACCAGTTCATCCAAAAGAAAATCAGTCCAGACTGACTCATTTGAAAAGACCCTGATGCTGGGAAAGATTAAAGGCAGGAGGAGAAGGGGACGACAAAGGATGAGATGATTGGATGGCATCACCAACTCAAGGGACATGAGTTTGAGTAGGCTCTGGGAGTTGGTGATGGACAGGGAGGCCTGGCGTCCTGCAGTTCATGGGGTCACAAAGAGTCAGACACAACTGAGTGACTGAACTGACTGAAGAAGTCTCTCAAGAAAAAGATTGAGGAAGCTTTGTTTTTTGTCTGCATCATGGGACCCTGTGGAAAGAGCTGTGGCCTAGGAAGCATTAGATCCTATCAAGTCGTGCACATTATAGCCTTGTGACCTTGGGCGAGTTACATGTCTTTGCAGGGCTGGAGAGGGATGATCCTCTGGGAAGTGGTTCAGAGATCTGTCTAGTAGACTTGGAGGTGCACAGCCCCAGGGCTCCTTCCAGAAAGGACCTGCTGGAAGACACCTTAGCCTCTCAGATCCTCCAGCATTGCCTCTGCTGCAGAGTGTCACCTAGCCTAATATCCCTACCTTCCTGGATGACCTGCATCCAGTAACCGGGAAGGAGAGGCCCAGCCTGGCCAGTTGCACACACAGTGCAACCGTGACAGATCATTCAAGATCCAGAGCTGCCTTGGGGTCAGCAAAGGCTTTCAGGATGCCATGCAGGTTCGGTTTCCTTTTTGGTCAAGTCCCGCTCTGCCCCTCCCTCCTACAGGCAGTGATCCCAGGGATACTCCCCAACAAACATCCCAATGTCCATGCCGAAGCCTACCTCCAGGAGAATCCAACCTGCAGCATTACCTGGACAAAAGGCCGGGCCCTTCGCAGCCAGTGTCCAAGATGCAGAGGACCGAGGGCTCTGCCCTTAGACTCAAATCCATCCTTCTTCCCTCCCCACAGAGACCGGGCTTGCCCTTTGTGCCTCAGACATCCTTCACTTGACATTTATTTCAAGGTGTTTTTATCCTTATGCAAATATTACAGGCAAAGTTGTCACAATTCTGACCCTTAGGAAGGTACTGGATGCTCTCACTCCCGCCGAGCCACTCATGTCTGGCCTGAAGCTTTCAAACTTGAACCATCATGGGCTTTAAAGATAAAGGACCGTCTAGTAGTGATGTGTGATTTGTTTTCCTCTCAGCCTCTGAAATTTGTCCCTTTGACCACTGTAGCGTGGGGCATTTTTTTAAATGTAAAAGATGTCTGCTACTCCCATCAAAGGAATTAAGCACTTTTGACCTAGCTGTACAAAGGAAATGTGAATGTTTACATTCATCTCGGTTTAGGTTCTCAGAGCAGGAAACCTTTTTTGAAAATAGGAACTGTTCTTTTTTGCATTATAATAAGTGAACAAGAATAATATTTTTTAACAAAAACAAGCAGCATAGCAACTGTTACAGAATACCCTCTCATTTGTTCCTTCCTCCCTGACAGGTTCTGAAAATCTGAGAGAGGGAGGGGTAGGGACAGAGGAACCCATGGGACAGAGAAGGGGAACATGGCCGAGAGTGCCATCCAGAAAAGAGGTCTCTTGGGGAGTGCCACGTGGTGCATGCTAAGTCACTTCAGTCATGTCCGACTGGCTCCTCTGTCCATGGGATTCTCCAGGCAAGAATACTGGAGTGGATTGCCATGCCCTCCTCCAGGGGATCGTCCCGAGCCAGGGATTGAACCTGTGTCTCTTATATCTCCTGCATTGGCTGGCAGGTTCTTTATCACTAAGGGGAGAACCATCTGACCCTACTAACAGGGAGCCCCCATCCTTTGCCCCCTCCTGAGAAGTGCAGGAAGGGGCCAAAGGGACGCTTAACTGTTTAATATGGTTGTTGTTATGGATTGAAAATACATGGGAAAGAAACTTGGGGTAGTAGGACAGTTAACTCGGAATCAGACTTAAGTTCAGATTCCCATTTGTCCTTTAGTACATGCCGAATTTTTTTTTCTTTTTTAAAATTATGTTTAATTGCTTTACAGTGTTGTGTTAGTTACAGCAGCGTGAATCTGCCATATGTGCACATATGTCCCCTCCCTCTTGATTCTCCCTCCCAGCCCTCTAGGTCATTACAGAGCACTGAGCTGAGCTCCCTGTGTTATAGAGCACTCCCCACTAGCTAGCTGTTTACACAGGGCATTATAATGTATGTCAATGCTACCCTCTCAACCCATCCCATCCTCTCCTGCCCCAACTGTGTCCACAAGTCCATTTGCTACATCTGCGCATGCAGAATTTTCTGATCCTCAGTGTCCTCCGCAGTAAACTAAGGATTGCTCCTATCTTGTCAGATGGGGAGGTTAACAGTAATGTATGCAAAATGCAGGGCACCATGCTTGAATCCCCAGCAGGCACTTAAGGCGGTACTCACTGATGTGGATTTTTTTCCTTCTGTTACTCTCAAGGCACAGATTTTGGAATTTGGCTTGGCTGTGCACGAGAAGTTTGTGCCTCAGGATATGAGACCTCTTCACAAGAAGCTGGTCGACCAGTTCTTTGTGATGAAGTCCAGCTTGGGGATCCAGGTATGTACATAAAGGGTCCACCAGGGGGCAGTCTGACCTCTACCATTTGCTTTTTGTTAGAGGGACCATGAAATATACAACAGTGACATCTTTTGGTGTGTCTGCCAAACTGCACCAAAATTTTACCCGAGAGCCCTCAAATATTAAAATTGCACTGACTTCGGTTTGCCACACTTAACTTTCATGAAAACAAAAAAGTAAATGAGGGAAGGCTTAATGACTTACATTCCTAAGCGCCTATATAAAGGTTTTATGACCATCAGAATGCACTAGTATAGCATAGCACCTCTTGAGTGATTCTGCCCTTACCATTACAATTCTGAAATATTTTCTTTACTACCTGTTTAGGAATTCTCCGCTTGTATACAAGCCAGTCCAGTCCATTTTCCTAATGGAAGCCCTCGTGTGTGTAGAAACTCAGCACCTGCTTCCATGAGCCCAGATGGTACCAGGGTAATTCCTCGACGCAGGTAAGTCATATTCTGAATTATCTGACAATTTGGCATTCCCACAAGATGATCCGGAACGATTCTCTCGTTCTTTATGGCACAATTTGTCAAATACGCGGTTTCTTAATGAAATAAGTAACCCTAGAGGCAGCTGCAGACATCTGCCACTGGTAAAACAGCAACAGCATGAGAAATAAACTCAGACGTTTGATCACATTGAGGCAAATGGGAGGCGACAAAATGGGATGTATATATATTTTTTTCCCTTTGGTTTTTATACCATGCCAGCATGTGATAAAGTGCAATGTAGAGACTGAGTTAACGACCATGTCTTTTTCTCCCTGAAAACAGCCCATTAAGTTACCCAGCTGTCAACCGATACTCTTCCTCCTCATTGTCCTCACAAGCGTCTGCTGAAGTAAGCAATATTACAGGGCAATCAGAAAGCTCTGATGAAGTCTTTAACATGCAGGTACTTGATCAGCTGTTTTCTTTTTGTCTGGTCCTGTTTATTCCCTTTCTGTCTCAATCATGAGTGTTTCCATTCACTCTGCTGTGCTTAGGAACAGACCTACGAGCGAGAATTTGACCTAAGGACAAACCTTTACACACCTGTATTGCTTTATTGGTCCCTGGAGTCTGCAAAGCTGATTCTCTCAAAGCTGCCCCGGCCACTCGAGGAAGACCTGAGCCAGCGGTGGGCAAGCCTGGCCAGGCCCTACGAGGGGAACTTGGAGCTCTGCCTCTGAGTCAGGTCTTCAGTCGGGTGTCCTGGAGCTTGTCACCACCGACCAGCTACCTCTTAGCGTTGCTAAGTGTTTTGTTCTTTTCTTTAAGAAGATATGGTTTAGGGGCCCATTCTAAGATTTCTCTACTTAGGCATATGTTGGAAATTTCCCATGATAAAAAACTGTTTACTAAAGAAAAATAGAGGTTTTTAGGGATTTAAATGTCAGTGTAACTCTTGCAACAAAAATTTGTGTTTAGATACAGCTAATAGGACATCGATAATCACTCGGTAAGACTCAGCTGAAATTTTCCTCACCTCTGTCTTTGGAAAGGGGGCATAATACATATTGCCAAATTCACGCGTTGAACATACGTTGGAGAAAAAGCACAGGCATGTTCTCTGCCGTTTAGAGGCACTCACCTGTTTACCTGCCGGAGGCTGGGAGCCTTTCTGCTCGTGCTTTTAGTCAGGGAGCCGCTGCTGACTGGTCTTTAGTCATAGGCTGTATGGAGCTGAATTGAACACAAAGGCATTCCTTTGGCAGGTGTCAAAAAATCTCAGTTTTTAAAATTAATTCAGACAGGCATCCTTACTGGTCTGAGTTAGTGAGATTTTTCCGTAATTCTTAATGGGCTTTTTTTTTTTTTTTTTTTTTTGCTACTTTGAAAAAAAAAAAAAAGTGATTTTGTTTCAAATGTATCAGTGTAGTCTGCAGCCTTTAAGCCCTGTCTGATAACAGCTCTTGTGTTTTCCAGCCAAGTCCATCTACCTCAAGCTTGAGTTCTACTCACTCCGCCTCGCCTAATGTGACAAGTTCTGCTCCCTCGAGTGCCAGAGGTCAGTGCCAAGGTGTGGGGTGACTGAGGGTGCCCAGAGGACCTTCCAGCCTCCCGTAGGCTCAGGCTTTCTCCTCCAAATGATCCCAGCTCACCCCCACCCTGACGAGCCTCTCTTTCCATCTCTTCTCAGCTTCTCCTTTGTTGTCTGACAAACACAAACATTCCAGAGAAAACTCTTGCCTGTCCCCAAGAGAGCGGCCATGCAGTGCCATCTATCCGACACCTGTAGAACCTTCTCAGGTAGTGTTTGTGGGATGGAAATTCTAGGAAACAAGGAAAAGTCTGGATGTTACTTACAGGGCTGCAGAAAGTCATGGTAGCTGCCAGAGACCACCAGATGGGCCGTGTTGACAAGTCCAGCTGGATGAAGTCCACCTCGGCCCCAAGCCTGTTGTTAGGAATTTCTGTGTGAACTGTCAAATCTGACGTGGATACCTGGTGGTTGCCTGAGCAGTAAAGCTGAGAGAGAATTGGGAAATGATTTTTCCCACTTCTATCTATTTTGTTGCTGCCACTTGAACATTAAGAGAGGTCATGGGTGAATGAGTTAGGGGTGGGGGTGTCTGTCTGCATGTGTCTGTAGCAGAAATTTGGAGGAACTCCTTGTACTTCATGTTAGGTCGCTTCAGTCATGTCTGATTCTTTGTGATCCCATGGACAGGAGCCCACCAGGCTCCTCTGTCTGTGGGATTCTCTAGGCAAGAAGAATACTGGAGTGGGTTACCATGCCCTCCTCCAGGGGATCTTCCCAACCCAGGGTTTGAACTCGTATCTCTTACGCCTCCTGCATTGGCAGGCAGGTTCTTTACCACTGGCACCACCTGGGTCTGCTTGCCTGTGTCTGTAGCAGAAATTTGAAGGAACTTCTTACATTAGCCAAAGATCCTTGAGGAGAAGCATGGCTGCCACGGATGGCTTACCGAGGTATCCAAGAGTGAAGAGCGTGTCTTTTTGCATCTGCTGTTCTTAAATGCACTGAGGAGGGAGTGGCTAAACCCTGGGGCCTCCCCGCAGCCCTCTCCACCCAACTCAGACCTGCTCTGCAGTGATCTCTCTCAGCCTCAGCGACTACAGGGCCAACGTTTTGACCCTCTCGGCCCTTTAAGCACTTTGAGGCGGGGTTTCAAAGGTAAAGATGCCTATGGAGCCCTGCATTTTATTGATTATTTGTGGATAACTCAGGAGCAGAGAATAATCGTTAT
Source organism: Bubalus bubalis (assembly GCF_019923935.1). NCBI lineage: Eukaryota > Metazoa > Chordata > Mammalia > Artiodactyla > Bovidae > Bubalus > Bubalus bubalis. The sequence continues at coordinate 56,222,754 of NC_059164.1, forward strand.
TTATCCTCCAGCTCATTTTCTGTTTTTTCACACCATCCTGGCAGAAGGCTGTAGTTGCATCTGGAAATGGATGAGAATGAGGGGGATTTGTCTGGATTGGTTTCTCTTTGCTGATTGTGTGATCTTCCCAAAAGTTCCAGGATACCCCATCCGCACAGCACTGACGTGTTGTAGAAACTGTACCCGAGTGCATTTTCCTGAACCACCTGACTGGTTTAATTTCCCCTTGTCACGACTTTCAGTTTGTTCCCTCTGCTCCTGGAGAGCAGGTCACCAGCGTGGGGGACTCTGAAAGACTTCCTCATTAGCCTCTCAAGTTTTCTGCTTTTGGTAAAATTTGAAGCAGTGTGTGTTGCCAAAATTTCCATAATACACATTCCTCTGGTGTATCTACTTTTGAGGACTTGGTGCCTTTTGTTTAATATATTAGGTAGAACTATGTAAAACTGGCATTTTTGTGGGTTAAAAATTGCAACATACTATAACCATTTCATATGTTTTAACCTAATCTAGGATTTAAAATGTAAAGTTCATTGACTAGAGATTTTTTGAGCTAATATTTCTTCTTTCTTACTTACATTTTATATTGCCAGTCTAGCATTTGTATTTATAAAGAGCACTGTAGCTTAACTGCTACTTATTGTTTATTTTTTCCATATTTTGTTAGAAAAATTTATTTGCCAGTTGTATTGGGTTGGCCAAAAAGTTCATTTGAGGATGGTATGGAAAAACCCAAATGAACTTTTTGGCCAACCCAATATTTGAAATCCTATATAGACTTTTAACGGAGAAGGCAATGGCACCCCACTCCAGTACTCTTGCCTGGAAAATCCCATGGACAGAGGAGCCTGCTGGGCCGCAGTCCATGGGGTCGCTAAGAGTTGGACACGACTGAGCAACTTCCCTTTCACTTTTCACTTTCATGCATTGGAGAAGGAAATGGCAACCCACTCCAGTGTTCTTGCCTGGAGAATCCCAGGGACGGGGGAGCCTGGTGGTCTGCCATCTATGGGGTCGCACAGCGTCGGACACGACTGAAGTGACTTAGCAGCATCGACTTTTAAAACACCATTTAGAAACACTGTTTAACACCTAAGGGTCTTCTCCTTTTTTTCCCTTAAATATAATTGAGTCATTATTGAACAATAATTCAGTAATGATAAGCCAATCATCAACAATGTTAAGCCAGTAATGTTTTATATGGCTTATTTTGGCATATGAAACATTTTTTAAAAACAAAAGGTTCAGTAAGGACTTCCCAGGTGTCACTAGAAGTAAAGAACCCACCTGCCAATGCAGGAGACACAAGAGCTGAGGGTTAGATCCCTGGGTTGGGAAGACTCCCTGGAGTAGGGAATGGTAACACACTCCAGCATTCTTGCCTGGAAAATTCCATGAACAGAAGAGCCTGGTGGGTCCAGAGGGTCGCAGAGAGTCGGACATGACTGAGCACTAGCATACACCATTTGGTAATAAAATAATCATCTCGTTTTCTAGAAGATCTCATAAAAATAGATTCTTGTGCCTTTCCAGAGGCTGCTGTTTAATCACATTGGAGATGGAGCCTTGCCACGCAGTGACCCCAATCTTTCTGCTCCTGAGAAAGGTGGGTATGAAGCCAGCGTCTGCGGCAGTCGTGGAATGTGTAACAGTGTGTTCTGGCTTCATTTCCTCCAGCCGCCCCTGTGTCCCTGTGGAAGGCAGATGTGCAGACCTTTAATGGTCAGGACTGATCTTGTCTTTAGGGGATAGATGGAAGACAGTTATTTCTAATACATTCTTCACAAACTGTTTTCTTGTAGGATTTAACAGCAGAATCTGAGCAAGGTAGGGACTCCTGTTTAATGACTTTTGGTGTCATTCAGTGAGTCAGGGAGGCAATCCCTGTGCTACCTGAAACAAAGTGGCCAATTAGGCTACTTGTTCAATGTGAGGAAAGTAAGCACCTTCCCAGATGGATCCTCGGTCCCACTTTGTGTCTGCCTTAGCAAGCTCATTCAGTCAGCTCATCTGTTGCTCATGGGTGACTCAGATGCTACTGAAAATTTGCGACCCAGTGCATAATGGAGTGTGCTCTGCTGCAAGGTCACATGGAAAATGAGAAACCAACATATGCATAGCAGTTAATAGCCAATTAGCATGGGTCTGTGCAACACAGCCGAGGAAGAAGAGCGGATTAATTGTGACTTCCTCAGCTAGGGGGATGGGGGCTAACAGCAAGGCACTCGTTCACCTTCCGGAGTCAGCCTCAAAAATCAGAGCAGTCCCCGAGCCAGCAAATTAAGTCACTAATGACATATCTCTGTAAAGTGCATTTTAATTGTCCCCATTAAGATCTCGACTGCACTGTCATTTGAGTACACCAATACATTAAAACTTTCCTCGGGAGATAGGAATCAGCAAGACTGTAGCCTAAATTATTTTAAAACACACATTTTGCTTTACAGCTACAAGTCAAATATTGATCTTTGTCTGGATAACTTAGAATTGTGATCGTTTTCTCACCTCTTCTACCAAAGAAAACCCACAAAGCACCTTTTAAAGGACCAGAAGAAATGTTTTTTACAAGTGGTGGTTCCATCCAATTAAAGTGGTTAATATAATCATGGAATGTTGAAATTCTGGCTATGTCCACCAGGTGACAGTGTCTGCTCAGTGAGCAAGAGACTGGCTCTCTAAAGGCTTGATTTTGTAAACCTCCCCTCAGAGCAGCTATTTATAACCTTGTATGTCTTGCCCTTGTTCCTAAGGGGGTTGTTCCATATTTCAGCATCTTACTGAAGTGTGGAGCAGGTAGATTACAAAAAAGGAATGAAACTGTCAGCATTCCAAATTATTTTTTTAGGACGTTCTCCACTGTAGCCCTTTGACTTGAGGAACAAGGGCCAGCAGGATGGTGTGGTATGGCTATTCCTTGCCAGTAATTCTGCCAGGCAGTGGAGATATTAGCGTCCATGCCTTCCCCCTTTTAGGGTGCTATTTGCCCAGAAAATTCCACTAAAAATCACGTTTTAAAATAGTCGAATGACTACATCTTCCATCTGTTATCCAGCATCTAAACATATTTGTAAATCTCAAGTTTCTACACTCTTTTGTCAAGATGTGTAGTTCTGACTGCTTGAGGGAAAAAGAGAGACATGCTATCACTCAATGAAATGTCAACTATAATTGTGAGATGGGCAATTAAATAAAGGGTTCGCATTTAGGAAGTTTCCTTATTATTTGTAATCCAGCTGATGTTTTCATTCTGGATATTTCTGACTTCTAAGATTGAGTGCTCGCAGGGTGACGTAGACCATGTGATTTTAGCTGTGTTATTCCCTTCCAGCTGTGAACCCCACCCCTAGCAGCTGGAGCCTGGACAGTGGGAAGGAAGCCAAGAACATGGCAGATGGTGGGAAGCTTATCTCTCCCCCCGTCCCTCCACGACCCACACAGACTGGTGGGTATTTGAAGCATTTAACAGTAATTTTTATAAAAATAACTTTTATTGACTACTCCGACCTGAATTCCTCAGAAAGGTAGGCATTTGGTGTGTCCAAGGTAAAAACCTTAGTAGTAGCTACAGAATTCATCTGCTATGTTCCCTCTTTTTCCTCAACTCTTGTTACACTAAGTCCACGAGGGCACCATTCCTAAACTGTAGAACATTCTTCTCCTAGGTATCATCCTCAGAATTGGGGGGGGGGGCACCCTAACCTTGCTGAACCACTAGCATTTTCTCTATCCTTCGCTTGAATCACCTCATTCTTATCAACCTCTGCTAACTCCAGCCACTTTCTGCAGGACTGATGCCCCAGCTTCAGGTTGTCCCTGAATAGGATTGACTGTGATTTGGGTAGGCTTGTGGAGAACAACTAACCAGTACCTTGCACCTACTGCTTAGACAAGACTGTATTCCACGGTCATCTTTCTCATAAGGCTTCATTCAAGGCTCTGCATCTCCTAGGGAGGTGGTTTAAGCAGCAGACCGGCTGAATCAGATAAATTATCTGGGCCAAAGCTCTAGAATCTGTGTTTTACCAAACCTTTCTAAATTTTGAGAACCACTGAAAATTATTCTCAAGAAACTTCCTTTCTGAGTTTATAACAGTAATGGGCCTCCTTTCCTCTTGAACAAGCCATTGCTGGATGACCTGCATATGAGGGCAGTTTTTAAGGGAGGCTGTTGCACTTTACTAACTGTATCCTGTTGATGGCGAGAGCTTTTCCAACACTTCGCCTATATTTAGAGTCGTCTTGAAGCTTTACAAATACAACTAGCCTAAAGGCATGAGAAAATATGACGCTGTGTTTTTCATGGATTTTTCTGGATGGATCATCCATGTTTCGTTTGCTGCATTTTAACATCTTTCTAGCTGCCTTTTTTTTTTTTTTTTTTTTTTACCGAAAAAAGAAAAATGACTCTTTTTTTAAAATAAACTGTGTGCTACCCAGTTTGTTTTTTACTTTCCAAAGCTAGAAGTTGCCAGTAGATTTGGAAAAACATGTGAGACCTTCAAACAGAACAAGAAATAACTGTAGCCTTACTTGATAATATGCATTGCTAGGTCAGTGTGACCATGGAAGTTTAAAACTCACCAACCAGTGCTTGGTGTTTTATTCATGATGTTTGTACATTGAGGCGACCTCCAGTTTAAACCCGGTTGTGTCCATAAAGTTGGAGACTTGAAAAGTGTTTTCTAAGGGACAATAATATTCATGGTATTTAGGTTCCTAGGCTAATTCTACCTTGTAGGCAAGGACAGGGATAGAACTATTTTAGGTCTTTTCCGGAGAAACATCACTCTAAACATGCAGTGGGTGCAGGGGCTGCTGGGTAGTCCACAGTGATGGAGTCAGGGAATGCCTAAGTTGAGAGGAAGAGGGTCCCAGACAATAAAGATACCATTTCCCAATCAAGCTGTGCTTCTCTAGACGTCCATGCTCTTATGCTATACTCGACCCCCACAACTGATGGGCTAGGAGCACTAACTGGCGATGGAACATGGCACGTGCTGACAGCGTGCCCTGGCACGCACAATGGATCTGCACAACCCCGAGGGCGGGCCCAGCCACTCTCCCTAGTCCCTTAGACCCAGAGCACGCAGGTGGCCGTAGCTCTCCCCAGTTACCCTGGCAGTGCTGCTTTCCCTTCTGCACTGATTGCTGTCATGGTCTGCCCTCATGTCATCCCGTGTGGTCACTGTTGGCGGGATCTGTAACTGTCTCTCTCCCCTTCGGCCTTTCTGTAGTTTTCTTATCAGCTGCAAACCCCACTGTGACAGCTGGGAGGTTGGCAGCTGGGAGGATGGCAGGGGTTGCAGCAGCAACCCCTGAGCCCGCTGAAAACTCTGTAGGCAGACCTGGGAAATTGGTCTTATACTCACGGGTTGACAGTGTCATGGCTGGCTGTGGCATGTGTGGTCACGCTTTAGAGAGCCGGATCTGGTCCGCAAGTGCACACACAGCAGTGTCATCACACTGGCCTTGTCCCAGGTGTAGGGCTTGAAAATCTGGTGGAGAAACAAAGAGAGGGTTCTTCTTACCTTAATGATGACATCCATAGGGTATCACCTCCTAGAGATAAAGGAAGACCCAAGTACAGACATTTGGGAGAAAAATGGAAAACTTCTTACCTTTTATATGGATGTGGCCAAGGGTTTTCTGTCAATTTCAGGAATATTGCGGGGGGTGGGGGTGGCGAAAGGGGAGACTGATGTCAGTACATTCCCAGGGACCTATTCTGAGCTGTCTGGGTGACCTGGGTCTTTCCATTCTTGCTCAGCCCAAAGCCTGCTCCCTGGCACCTCACGCGTAAAAGCACCTTTTGAAATAGACCAAGGGGCAGAGAAGCATCTGGGCTTTGAGGAAGTGGAAAGGACACTGGACCAGTCAGCTGGTTAAACCATCATGCATGCTCTGGTGACTTTTCCCTGATTACCCATGTCTTGGAGCTGCCATTCTTTGTGGGGAATCCATTTTGGGTGGGCACCATTTAGACTCTCCACCCACGCCCCTCCCCCTTGCCTAGATCCTTGTGCACTGGATCATCCGTATGGGTTTGTACACACAGAGGGCTTTTTCAGGTAGTCAGCTATCTGGTTTTCTGAACTGAAATGATCTCTCTCTCTCTTCACAGCTTCACCAGCAAGACACACGGCGTCAGTATCCCCCTCGCCTGCTGGGCGATCTCCACTGAAGGTACAGGCTCTTGTTTAGATGGGAGCTAGAAATTGGCTCCTTGCTACTTTTTCCTCTGTTACATCAATGAGGTGCTTTCATCTACAAAGACCAGGCAGAGAACATAGAAGGGGGAGAGGAAGATGGGCAAGAAAACATTAGACTTTCCCTTTGGGGAGTCTGCCATTTCATTTCACATTAGTAGCCTTTTTCTCCAAATGGTGGCAATGAGAATGTACAAACTAGAGTGAGAATATACACTGAATGAGAAAGAAATGGTCCCTAGGTATCTTCTACGACATTTTCAGCCTTATCTTTTAGTTTAAGGCACATCAAAAACAAACACTTAAGTTATAAAATAATCAAGATCTACTAAATATTCTCAAGTGCCTTTTTCATCAGTCTCACTCATTTTGAAAAGGCCAAACCCAAAACTTTTTCTCTTTTAAGATATTATAGCAAGGCTTTCATTTACAGTAGAGATACATACTTGATCATGAAAAACAAGACAGTAAAATGAATTTTAAAATCTCGGGGAAACAAACTGGAGAGCTTTAAAGGTCAGACATTTAATATGAAGACATAGGCTAGTTAACATCTCTTAAACATACAAAATTCCTCATGAAGGTAAAGAATAATATTTAGTCTCTATCCAAATTGAATCAGGCTGGCTGCAAGGATTATTGGTGCATTCAGAGGTAGGTGTTCAGAGCTGCTACACCAGAGGCTTAAATATGAAGTGACTGCGACTGCGGAAAGAATGATTTGTACCTGAATGATTTAGGATGTGCATGCTCTGTTTCCTTTTTGTTGATGAGACATTTCTAACTAATGTAAAAGAAAAAGAGAAATCAGCTTCTGCAAACACATAGGGGCAGATTGTGATCCTGTGCATCTGTGGTACTCAGGATTGTTGCTGGTAGAAATGGAGACTCTGGAAGGAAACCTCCCCTCCCCCACCCGCCTTGCAGTGGAGAAAATTGCAAAAAAAAAATTTTTTAAGCGTGATTTGCATTGCCGACATTTCTGATGTCACAATTTGCTAGTGGGTGCAAATTATCTGCTGGTTTGGTTGTCATACTGCCATGCAGCTGTTAAGCATAAAGTGCATGAGACCGCATTCACCCTGGGAGCCACAGACTGTTATCTTAATGTGATGGAAACAAAGCAACATGGTGTTTCCACATTGTTACATTTCCCCTTACTAGCAAAGAACCCCACATGTTGCTATGGGATTCACATATGCATTTTTTAACTTGATTTGCAAATTAGTAATCAGATAAAATTAGGAATTATTTTTTAATAATAGGATCAAAGAGTTGAAAACATTCAAGTAGCCACCAAATAGTTAGCAAAGTGGTATATACTCTTTTTTCCACAGACCTGCCTGTGTTCTTGCTGGCCATAGGTAGCCTTGTAGCAGTATCTACAAATCAGGCTTTGAAAAGATGAAACATTGTGTTGTAACTCTGGTGACATTAGAGGGCGTAGTGCTACCAAGTTACTGGCTTTGCTGTGCTTCAGTTCGGTTCACTCACTCAGTTGTGTCTGACTCTGCAACCCCATGGACTGCAGCACGCCAGGCTTCCTTGTCCATCTACAACTCCCAAAGCTTGCTCAAACTCATGTCCATCAAGTCGGTGATGCCATCCAACCATCTCATCCTCCATCGTCCCCTTCTCTTGCTGTGCTTAGAATGCAGAAAAGTCAATTTTAAGAGTGTTTTTCAGCAATTAAATGAGGGAATTAACCCGTGGAGAAGACTCAGCTTACCTGCCCTATTTTGCACTTGAGGTCTAACTTTTAACAAAAAACACCAGTGAATTTGGATCTTTTAATTGGCCATTCTTGATCTGAGGCTCCTGATAAATGAAAGGATTTGTGTCTACCAGAATTCTCGTGTTTAAAAAGAGAGACCAAGGTAAAATTAGTCTAGGATAACATTTCTTGGTTTTATAGGCCATTATGTGATAAATGAGGGGAAAAAAAAAAAAAAGGGTCTGTGGTGAAATAAGTTTAGCAAACACTGGGCTGAACAAAATCGTTGAGGTTCCGTTATTGTCAGACTTTAATGAGCTAATAGGCTCTGAATGGACTCAAGGAGTACATAGGATGCAGTATCTCCCAGTAGAACCCTCTGTTCACAGAGCGCTGTTAGGGGAGAGGGAGAAAGAGGCGGGAGAGAGAATGTGTGTGTATGTGTCACTCAGCCGTGTCTGACTCTCTTGTCATTCCATGGACTGTAGCCCGCCAGGCTCCTCTGTCCATGGGATTTCCCAGGCAAGAGTACTGGAGTGGGTTGCCACTTCCTTCTCCAGGGGCTCTTGCCCACCCGGAGATGGAACCCAGGTCTCCTGCATTGCAGGCAGATTCTTTACCCTCTCAGCCACCAGGGAAGCCCAAAGGGAAGTACAGATCTTGCTGCCAGTGAGAAGAGACAGTTAACAAATGAGGCCTCTGTGTGATGTGGTAACGGTGGGTAACGGGCGGATTCAGGCCCCATCTAAAGGGCCAGCTCCTGCTCAGCAACAAGAGCTTCTCTACCGAAAGAGCAAGTGAGCCCTGTTGTTAGAACTTCCAGTGCTTAAAGAAATGCACATTTGGTGGGAAACCGTCCTATTTTACAAAATTAACAACTGAGGCTTTTAAAAACACTGCAGATGAAACGTCTGGTCTCTCAGGCTACATAGCCTGAGGGCTGCCAACCCGAGGCTTAAGCTTTTGAGTCTGGCAGGAGCTCAGAAGTCTCCAGGGCAGGGCCTGCCATGCCTTCCCCAAGGGTGTAGGAGAGAGGCTTCAGACTCTGGGTTTTGATGGGGGACACAGCAGAGCTCATCACCCTTTCGCTGAACACTCTGCCGTTTCCCCTCCGCACAGGGCTCCGTGCAGTCCTTCACCCCCTCTCCCGTGGAGTACCACTCCCCAGGACTCATCTCCAACTCCCCCGTGCTGTCGGGCAGCTACAGCAGTGGGATTTCGTCCCTCAGCCGGTGTAGCACATCAGAGACCTCAGGCTTCGAAAATCAGGTGAATGAACCGTCTGTGGCGCCGATGGGGTCGGGGCCGGGCTACGGCGGCGGGTCGGAGGAGCCGGTGCGCAAGGAGAGCAAGACGCCGCCGCCGTACAGCGTGTACGAGCGGACTCTGCGGCGCCCCGTGCCGCTACCTCACAGCCTCTCCATCCCCGTCACCGCCGAGCCGCCCGCCTTGCCCCCCAAGCCCCTGGCGGCGCGGTCGGGCCACCTGGAGAACGGGACCAGGAGGACGGACCCCGGCCCGCGGCCCAGGCCCCTGCCCCGAAAAGTCTCCCAGTTATAAGTCCCTTTTCTATTTCCCTGCGACGCATTCTTTGCCGTTTACAAGACATTAAGAGGTATGGTGAAAAGACATCTTTAGTGTAGGCACTTTAATAACTTAACTCAGATTTGTCTTTAGATGAATGGAATTTAAACTCGCTTAATAGAATGTTGCACAATATTAAAAGTTACTGATCCCCAACGCCAGATGTCCCAAGTATGGCTGAATTTCATTACACCGTTTCTCGTTTGAAAGTGATAAATAGTGATAAAGCCTTCTTTTGTATCTTTTTATGTTCACTTTTTTTTTACATAGTTTAATCTCAACCAGTAAAATATTGTCGAACAATACGAGGCGTGATAATGTTGTATACTTTTTACTGAATACTTGATACTTCATGAAAGCTTATTAAGTCAGTGCACATCCTGAGGCAGTGGTCCTTACTTTAGAAGACTTCTGTAAATAAGGTGAGATTTCTGACTCTTTCTATCAACAGACAAATGAATGCATATCACCATAATTAAAAGTTAAAGCAGGCTAGTGAGATACACACTAAAGGAGTTGCAAGGATTGGAACTGGAAGCGGTTTTGTTCTTGAAAGATACGTCTTTAAGGTTGCTTTTGACCTTGACTGCTGTCTACATTCTTCAGAAGCTACTCTACCAGTTGGTTGGTAAACCGTTTAGTACCCTGACACCATGATATCTACTGTATTTCTTTTCAAGGTGCAATTTACTTCCAGAGTTCCAATCAGGTTGATGAAGCAAAAGACCCCAGGAGAAATGTTTACTTGAATCTTGTGCTTCCTTAGATAATTTCCGCTACCCAATTTGTCATTGAAGAAGAGATGTTCGTGTATTAAGTAGGCACAAATTAATGTGTCCCATTAACAAGAATTCAGGAATCAATACAGGACAGTATTAAATCGATAGAGTAAATGAAGAAAAAAAGTAGAGAAAATATATTAGCATGATTAAATGGCAAAAGGACTTTCAAAAGGCAAGGGCATTAACTTTCAGTCCTGCACAAAATAAGAAATTCCTCACAACTCCATTGTTACCAGTGGGGCTTGTCTTCTGAACTAATCCTGTTGTCCTTTTGTTGGAGGAGGATGGCTGTAGACTGCTCTAGCTTGAACGTAGCATCTTAGATCTAGACAGGGATGCTAATGCCGCAGTCATAGGCGTGTGAAGAGAGAAAAGCACCTTGTATGTAGTAATGTATTTTGTATCTTGTTTTCTTTACTGACTGTTTATAACACTCAACTGACAATAGATATGAACCGTATTTTAAATCATACTGTTGAATATTTTCCCTCTTTTGTTGGGAAGCTCATTTTAGTTTAGCTGTGTTTGTTTTTGTTGATAGCTTACCCAGAAGGCAGTGACCACTTTTTTATATTCCCTTCGAAACCATTCAGCAGGTATATGCTGTTGAGACTGGTTATAGAGGTTTTCTATAATAAATGTTCAAGTATTTTTGTACATAACTGGTTAATTTTAATAAGAGATACCATTACATGTAAAAAAAATTAAAAATAAAAGCAAACTGTTGTGGATGCAGTATGATTGTTATAATTATGCCAAATACTTTATGTATGGAAAAAGAATATTTGTACATATGTGCTTTTAACAATAATTCTGCCATATTGACTACAGTTTTGAATGTCAGAAAAATTAATATATGTTAAAATATTTATGTTTAGTGAAAGTATTCTTAATAGAGAAAAGGAACATGAATTTTAGCTTTGTATCTTTCAAGTTTTTCAATTGAAAATGTCTTGAACTAGCTTTTGCTTTTGATGATAACACTTTGTGTTTGTAATCACATCCTTAAGTATATATATATATATATCTATATATATAGGAAGATACATATTTCTGTTGCTTTAAAGAAGTAAAGCCTTCCTTCCATTTAAATAAGGTGACATGCTTAAGATAACAAAGCTCTGATTTCCTTTTCTTCTGTAATTTAATAGATTTCTTGACTAGTGCTTGGGCACAGTGTAAATCAGTGTTATTTGCTCTTGAATCCATTTTTAAAAAAACAAAATTGGGGCAATGAACAGTCGATCATGTGCGTGTATTTCTGAAGCAGCTATATAGCAGAACATTTCAAGAGATTCTGTTAGCCCAGATGTTCATGTTGGTTGCTGCGAACGGTAAATATTAAATAAAAGTACCTGATTAATCTTGGTATTTCTGTCTTTATTCCAGTCATAAGCATATCCTTACTTGAACAGAAGCTGTGTAAATAACTGCCAAATGTACAAAAGAAATAGTTGAGTGCTGCTTTTGCCAGCTGCACAAACTATCTGCATGCCTGCTTTCTCCCTGATGTTCGTAAAATGACAGGAAATATATTTAACACTGCAAAGTCCATGGACTACCAAATTTGCTAATAAAGCCTGGCTTTTAATTTTGTGAGCTGTATCTATGCTGTGTTAGATTTACAACATTTATGTCACTCAGTGCTAAGCAAACCACTGGCTAAAGCCTCTGTTGCATTAAGTACCAAAACTCACTTAAAGGTCATTGTCAATGTCTTCCTGATTATTTCTCAACATTAAGTGATTTTAGAGCATTTGGGGAACATTTTCATCACCACTGAATCCACAAGTGTTTTGATTCTACAAGCTTAATTACAATAAGAATAGCTTCTTTCTCTAGTAGTCTTCTCTCTGGATTAATATTGATTGTTCTACAAAATACAACAAAGAAAATAACAAGTTACACAGCTTTGCCCTTATTTGATCTTTACACATTAAAAGATAGCTCTACCAGAATGTCTTCTTAGTTATTAACTGAAATAAACCTTGTCCTCATTACATAATACCATTAAAAAAAACTTGAAAATTTGACAGTCCCCTAGTATAACTATTATTTTTACATATTCCTTTTGTCTTTTCTCTATGCATATATTACACACTTTCCCTACATTAAGTTCTGGTTCCCCAACATAATTATATAATTATGTATCCCAACATAAGTATCACAACGTAATTTATCGACAATACAGGGCTGAGTTCACTGCCCACTGAAATAACAGAGACCGTCACTTCAACAGAGCTTTGGCAGTATCTCAGAAGGGCAAGGGCAAGATCAGATTTTACTGAAATTCTGGAGTTTTGTTTAAGGTAGATCTTTTGAAGGAGCAGGGCTTAAGACTGGGTACAGATCACGATATAATTATTGAGGATTGGTAAGAAACAGCAGTCTTAGGACATAACTGTTAGTTGATAATTTCTATTGACAACTTGATGAGTCTATTGACAAATTACATCGTAAAAATAAAGTTATTTACCCGGCAAAAAGACTCCTGGAAGAGTAAAGTTATACCAGCAAATGCTGGAATATGGAGGTCACGTTCATGTAAATGGTATGGAGTAGATGGTTTCATTTTTCAACGTGTATGTTTAACAGAGTCATAGTCACAGGGTACTGGACAGACTACTCAGTTTGTTGTTGTTGTTTAATGTTACCGTACAGTAAGTATTTTCATATTTTTACATGTACATAAAAAGCAAAGTATATATTCCCACCATTTACTTAGCCATTCCCCTATTAATGGACGTGATATTATTTCCAGTTTTTCACCAATGCAAATAATACCATTGGCACATACAGCTTTTTCCATGTTTTAGATTAATTCCTTAACATGGAATCCAAGACTAAAATTGCAAAGGCAAGGGAAGGATGATTTTTGTTGTTATCTTGCATATTGGCAAATTATTTCTCAAAAGTATTGTAACAATTTTAATGCCACCAGCAATATTTTTCCAAGGTTGGATAGCAATGCCATTATTTTTTGCTATGTGGGAAGAAAATATTGCTGCTTTACCTAAAATTTGAGAAAATATTACTCCACTAATTAAGTATTTTACAGAATTGTGTATAAGGAAGTTGATATCTATAAAGAAAAGGAGAGAGAAGACAAAATTAGAGTAACAGGCACTAACACTTAAGTATATCACCTACTGAAAATACTTCATCCCAGAGAAGGCACTTTAGATCCTCTATTTATATGGAATACTAGAAAATCCCCAACATTCTGAACACAAGTACCATCTCTTATCCAGTTTACCGCCCCACCCTTGCACCTCCCCCCACCCTGCCCCCCTGCATCATTCACAACCAGTGAAGAAGCCAAAGACCTAGAAGTGAGGACACTGAACAGCCATGTGAAATGTCCCAAGAAGATGAGGCTGATGAAATGCTGGATGTGTTTCAACTTACTGACAGGAGATGAAACTTTTGTAAGACAGTTGAGGGGTGGTTGAGAGAAGTACCTAGAAATCTATGCAAGTCAAAGGGAAAGGAAAAACTCCAGAGAGGACAGAAAAATGTTTAAATAAGTAAATGTAATTATAGTATACCAAGGAGTCACCTCTGCATATTTACATAGTCTTGGAAATGTAAAATTGTAACTCCAAATTATATTGGAAAGATGAGGGTAAGGAAGATGTGTGTATGTGGTGAAAGTGAGCCAAACTTGTTCAGTCGTCTCTGACTCTTTGCAATCCCATGGACTATACAGTCCATGGAATTCTCCAAGCCAGAATACTGGAGTGGGTAGCCTTTCCCTTCTCCAGGGGCTCTTCCCAACCCAGGGATCAAACCCAGGTCTCCCACATTGCAGGTGGGTTCTTCCTGCATTGCATGCCGATTCTTTACCAGCTGAGCCACAAGGGAAGCCCAAGAATACTGGAGTCGGTAGCCTATCCCTTCTTCAGCAGATCTTCCCAACCCAGGGATCAAACCAAGGTCTCCTGCATTGCAGACGGATTCTTTATCAACTGAGCTATCAGGGAAACCTAAATGTGTAACCACCTTGAGTGGTAAGAAGGAAAAGTTCCCCTGACCTGCAGGGGGATCAAACCCGCAACCTTGGCATTATTAGCACCACGCTCTAACCAACTGAACTAATCGGCCATGACATGTATGTGGAGAATAACAAATTCTCTCATATAGGGATGTCAATCAGAAATGCCTAAAATTTAAAGACAATCAAAAAGTAGCAATTTAAGATGTTTTTTAAATCTAGATATAAAAGCAAAAATTAAGAAATAACTTGAAAATAATGCCTTCTGTAGAGTGAAATAATGGCTGCAGGACATTCCTGTTTTTCACAGTGGTTTAAACAACTATTTGCCTATTTTAAGAGATTTTTTTTTAAATGGTTTCTACAATGTTCACCACACTGGCTTCACTTCTCTTGTTTTTTTTTTTTCCTTCCAAATTCAAAGCAGACCTGGATTTGGAACTCTTTGAGAAACACATATAGAGCTTGCCAGAAGATTTCTACTTCAAAAGCATGGGTGCGACAGGTTATAGGGAGTAAAGGGGAGGAGTTTGGACCCATATAAAACTCCTCTGGGAGAAGCGATTGGCAGTAATACAAACATTGTAATTCCAATCATGACTTAAGCCTGTCCACTAAGTCATTTGCAATTATTTTTAAGGGGCTGAGTCCTCCTTGTTTTTTAGTAGCAGCGTGAAGCAGCCAATAGATAAAATTTTTAGGCATGTCTGAAAAGAACACTGCACACATCAACAGTTCACAAGTTCCTTTCACGTCAACAACATGAATTTTCTCATCCCGAGAAAACACTCAGGTCTTAGTGTGACTGACTTGGGAACAACAGCCAGCAGTCCCATGTTATTTCCCTTCAAGAGGGAGAAAATTAGGTTATTAACAAATAATTTTTTTTTAAGGTAAAAAATGGTGAGCATTAGAACTTCAAGCCTGAAATGAAATTTGGCAGAGGGTCTCCTGGTACAGCCATTGTTCATTCCCTCACTATACCTCAACCTCTTGCCTCACCACCCACAACTCATCCAAATCTTTGTTGCAAAACCAGAAAAGGAAGAAACCCCTTCATTGGGATTAAGTTTTCTACCCTTGAGTTGATCCCACTTCATCTCCCTCTGAATCTTTCTTTATCGATGAGGAAGTGAGGGGAATCTGACCTTTGATCTACTTAAAGCAACTGATCTTGATGACTAGGTCTGAAGATAAGAACAAATATAAGTAAATGTTTACCAACTTCAGATAACTTTCCCCTCTTTTTTTTTTTCTCCTTGGTCAGGCAACTGTCTGAGCTTAAGAATTTATAAGTTGGCATTAAATTTCAAAACTTATATATAAGTCAAAGAAAAATATAGCCAAGATGTAAGAGCAAACAGACTAAAAAAAAATTTTATCCAAATATGACAGTATTAATATCCTTGTAAAGAATTCATCTAAATTGATTTTAAAAAGTACTAAGACTGTTAAGAGGTATTAGAAAGGAGAGGAGAAAATATGCCAACAGGCAAATAAATAGATCATTTACAAAAGATGAACCATAAACATATGGTAAAATAATTAACTGAACTACTAATCAAAGAAAAATGGAAACAATGAAGTAACATTTGTTGCTTATGAAATTAGCTATATGTATAAAATAATAGCACCCAGTTCTGGGAAGACTATGGTGACAAGTTGTCCTCAATGATACAGTTAGTGGCACTAAATTAGGATAACTTTTTTTTGGTAATTTTATTTAAATTTTTTATTTTGTATTGGGGTATAGCTGATTAAGACTGTTGTTATACTTTCAGGTGAACAGAGAAGAGACTCAGCCATACATATACATGTATCCATTCTCCCGCACAATAGTGGAGAAGGCAATGGCTTCCCACTCCAGTACTCTTGCCTGGAAAATCCCATGGACGGAGGAGCCTGGTGGGCTGCAGTCCATGAGGTCGCTAAGAGTCGGACACAACTGAGCTACTTTACTTTCACTTTTCACTTTCATGCACTGGAGAAGGAAATGGCAACCGACTCCAGTGTTCTTGCCTGGAGATTCCCAGGGACTGGGGAGCCTGGTGGGCTGCCGTCTATGGGGTCGCACAGAGTCAGACACAACTGGTGACTTAGCAGTAGCAGCATTCTCCCCCAAATCCCAAGCATAACCTTTTTGAAATGCAATTTGGTAGAATAGATCCAAAATCTAAAAAATGATCATGTCCTTTGAACCATAATTCATTACTGGAAATGTATGAGAAAATAATAATTCAAAATGCAATATGGTTATATGGAGAAGCAACAGGCAAAAAATTAAAGTCCTAGAAATGTCATTTCTAGGACTTTAAAGGAGATGGTTACATAAAATATAATCAAAAGAATGTTATATGCTATTTTAAAACATGTATTTGAGGTCAGGTAACAAGGAAGAAAGGCTTCCCAGGTGGCTCAGAAGATAAAGAATCTGCCTGCAATGCAGAAGACCTGGGTTCAATCCCTGAGTTGGGATGATCCCCTGGAGTAAGAAATGGCAATCCGCTTAAGTATTCTTGCCTAGAAAATTCCACGGACAGAGGAGTGTTGTGGGCTACACACCATGAGGTCACAAAGAGTTGGACATAACTGAGCAAATAAGCACACAAGCACAACAAGGAGGTAAAAACTAATAGTGTTTAAAGTGCAGGAAAAAAAGATTTAAAGTATATGCACATTGGTGGTGAGGTAGAGGAGACAAGATGGCAAACTAAAAGAACGTGAGTGATTTCTTCTAACACAAACACCAAAATCACAACAAACTGCTAAATAACCACCAACCACCACCAACAACAAAAATGCTGGAGCCTTCAGACAAAAAAAAAAAAAAAAAAAAAAGATACCTTACATCCAAAGCCAAAGAAGAAGCCACAAGAGAAAGCAGGAGGGGCACAATCACAGTAAGATCAAGTTCCATACATTCTAGGTGGCAACTATAAAGTGGAAAACAGTTATACCGCAGAAGTTCTACCAGAGGAGTGAAAGTTCTGCCTCCCACATCAGGCTTCCCAGGCAACTAGATGAGGAGTCCCCGGAGAACCTAATTTTGAAGACCAGTGAGGTTTAATTGCAGGAATTCCACAGGACTAGGTGAAACAGAAACTCCACTCTTGGAGGACACACACAGAATCTTGGGCAGACCAGGACCCAAGGAAAAAAGCAAGTGACTGCACAAGAGATTGGATCAGACATATCTGCTAATACTGCGAGCTCTCCTACAGAGGAAGGGGCAGTGGTGGCTCAATATATGGACAAGTACACTGGCAGTGGCAGTTCTGGAAAGTTCTGGCAAGTTCTGGCAAGTCCATTTGAAGGTGGCATGAGCACTCCTGGAGGCTGCTGTTTTCTCACCAAACACGGCCCCGCCCAACAGCCTGTCTCACCAAGATATGTCCCTGCTGCTGCAAAACTTCTAGGGCCCACAGCAGACTTCCCAACCTGGGGATCAGGCAAAGGGACTGAGAACCCCTAGGGAATTTGACTTTGAAAGCTAGTGGGATTTGATTACAGAACTTCCACAGGACTGGGGAAACAGACTCTTGAAGGGCACAACAAAACCTTGCGCACACCAGGACCCAGGGGAAAGGAGCAGTGACCCTAAAAGAGACGGAGCCAGACTTGCCGGTTGAGTCCTGGACTCTCTGGTGAAGGTGTGAGTTGACAGTGGCCTGCTTCAGGGTCAGGGGCACTGACTACAACAGTCCTCTACAACATGTCAGCCGTGACATACTGGCATAAGCATTTGAAGGTGGTGTCCACTATAGCTATTACCCCTACCACTGTTTGGCCTCAGGCCAAACTATAGGGAGGGAACACAGCCCAACCCATCAGCAGAAAATTGGATGAAAGATTTACTGAGCATGCCCTCACTCACCAGAGCAAGATCCTGTTTTCCCCAAAATCAGTCCCTCCCATCAAGAAGCTTCCACAAGCTTCTTATTCTCATCCATCAGAGGGCAGACAGAATGAAAACAGCAATCACAGAAAACTAATCAACTGATCACATGGATCACAGCCTTGTCTAGCTCAGTGAAACTATGAGCCATGCCATATGGGGCTGCCCAAGATGGATGGGTCATGGTGGAGAGTTTTGACAAAATGTGGTCCACTGGAGAAGAGAATGTCAAACCACTTCAGTATTCTTGCCTTGAGAACCTCATGAACAGTATGAAAAGGCAAAAAGATAGGACACTGAAAGATGAACTTCCCAGATTGGTAGTGCCCAATATGCTACTGGAGAAGAGTGGAGAAATAATTCCAGAAGGAATGAAGAGGCTGAGCCAAAGCTGAAACAACGCCCAGCTGTGGATGTGTCTGGTGGTAAAAGTAAAGTCTGATGCTATAAAGAACAGTATTGCATAGGAACCTGAAATGTTAGGTCCATGAATCAAGGTAAATTGGACATGGTCAAGCAGGAGATGGCAAGAGTGAACATCAACATCGTAGGAATCAGTGAACTAAAATGGACATGGACAGGAATGGGGGAATTTAATTCAGATGACCATTATTTCTACTACTGTGGGCAAGAATCCCTTAGAAGAAATGAAGTGGCCCTCATAGTCAACAAAAGAGTCCAAAATGCAGTACTTGGATGCAGTCTCAAAAACAACAGAATCATCTCTGTTCATTTCCAAGGCAAACCATTCAACATCACAGTAATCCAAGTCTATGCCCCAACCAGTAATGCTGAAGAAGCTGAAGTTGAACGGTTCTAGGAAGATCTACAAGACCTTCTAGAACACCAAAAAAAGATGTTTTTTTCATCATAGGGGACTAGATGCAAAAGTAGGAAGCCAAGAGAGATACCTGGAGTAGCAGGCAAGTTTAACTGTGGTGTACAAAAATTAAGCATGGCAAAGGCCAACAGAGTTTTGCCAAGAGAATGTACTGGAAATAGCAAACACCCTCTTCCAACAACACAAGAGATGACCCTACACATGGACATCACCAGATGATCAATAACGAAATCAGACTGATTTTATTTTTGGCACCAAAGATAAAGAAGCTCTATACAGTCAGCAAAAACAAGACCTGGAGCTGACTGTGGCTCAGATCATGAACTTCTTATTGCCAAATTCAGACTGAAATTGAAGAAAGTAGGGAAAACCATTAGGCCATTCAGGAATGACCTAAATCAAATCCCAGATCACAAAGTTCTGCACCCAATATGCCAGAAAATTTGGAAAACTCAGCAGTGGTCACAGGACTGCAAAAGTTGAATTTTCATTCCAATCCCAAAGAAAGGCACTGCCAAAGACTGTTCAAACTACTGCACAGTTGCACTCATTTCACATGCTAGCAAAGTAATGCTCAAATTCTCCATGCTAGGCTTCAATAGTACATGAGCCAAGAACTTCAAGATGATCAACATGGAATTAGAAAAGGCAGAAGAACCTGAGATCAAATTGCCAACATCTGTTGGATCATAGAAAAAACAAGGGAATTCCAAAAATGCATCTATTTCTGCTTCATTGACTACGCTAAAGACTTGTACTGTATCGATTACAACAAACTGTGGAAAATTCTTCAAGAGATGGGAACACCAGACCACCTTACCTGCCTCCTGTGAAACCTGTATACAGATCAAGACGCAACAGTTAGAATCAGACATAAAACAACAGACTGGTTCCAAATTGGAAAAGGAGTGTGTCAAGGCTGTATATTGTCACCCAGCTTATTTAACTTGTATGCAGAGTACATTATGTGAAATGCTAGGCTGGATGAAGCACAAGCTGGAATCAAGATTGCTGGGAGAAATATCAATAACCTCAGATATGCAGATAATGCCATGCTATGGCAGAAAGTGAAGAGGAACTAAAGAGCCTCCTGATGAAGGTGAAAGAGGAGAGGGAAAACCTGGCTTAAAAGTCAACATTCAAAAAACTAAGATCATTGCATCTGGTCCCATCACTTCATGGCAAATAGATGGGGAAACAATGGAAACAGTGACAGACTTTATTTTCTTGGGCTCCATAATCACTGCAGCTGGTGACTGCCGCTACAAAATTAAAAGATGTTTGCTCCTTAGAAGAAAAATTATTACCGACCTAGACAGCATATTAAAAAGCAGAGACATTACTTTACTGACAAGGTTCATACAGTCAAAGCTATGGTTTTTCCAGTAGTCATGTATGTATCTGAGAGTTGGACCATAAAGAAGGCTGAGTGCCAAAGAACTGATGCTTTTGAACTGTGGTATTGGAGAAGATTCCTGAGAGTCCCTTGGACTGCAAGAGGATTAACCAATCAATCCTAAATGAAATCAACCCTGAATATCCATTGGAAGGACTGATGCTGTAGCTCCAATACTTGGTCCACCTGATGCGAAGAGCTGAATCGTTAAAAAAAGACCCTGATGCTGGGGAAGATGAAGACAGGAGGAGAGTTTAGTTCAGTTACTCAGTTATGTCCAACTCTTTGTGACCCATAGACTGCAGCATGCCAGGATTCCCTGTCCATCACTGACTGCTGGAGTTTGCTCAAACTCATGTCCATCGAGTTGGTGATGCCATCCAACCACCTCATCCCTCTGTCATCCCCTTCTCCTTCTGCCTTCAATCTTTCCCAGCAACAGGGTCTTTTCCAAGAAGTCAGTTCTTCATATCAGGTGGCCAAAGTACAGAAGGAGAAGGGGATGACAAAGGATGAGATGGCTGGATGGCATCACCAACTCAATGGACATGAGCAAGCTCCGAGAGATGGTAAAGGACAGGGAAACCTGGCATGCTGCATTCTATGGGGTCACAAAGAGTCAGACATGACTGAGCGACTGGACAACAAAAACAGCCTGTAGGCTCCAGTGCTGGGATGCCTCAGGACAAACAACCAATAGGGTGGGAACACAGCCCCCCCATCAGCAGACAGGCTGCAGTAAACAACTGCCTGATAAATGCACCTCTTGATGCAGTCCTGCCCACCAGTGGAACAAGACCCACCTCCACTCATGAGTAGGCAGGTACCAGTTCCTCCCACCAGGAAACTTGCACAAGCCTCTTAGACAGCCTCATCCACTAAGGGGCAGACAGAGGAAGCACAAAGAACTATAATTGTATGGCCTGCAGAACAGTAACCACAGTCACAGAAAGTCTGATAAAATGAGATGTTAGTGGAGTATATCCCAGATGAAGGAACTAGATAAAACTCTAGAAGAACAATACAATACAATACAAATTCACTTAGTCATGTCCGACTCTTTGTGACCCCGTGGACTGTAGACTACCAGGCTCCTCAGTCCATAGGATTTTCCAGGCAAGAATACTGGAGTGGGTTGCCATTTCCTTCTCCAAGAACAGCTAGGTTGAGATAGGTGATCTATCTCAAAAGGAATTCAGAGTAATGATGATCCAAGATCTCAGAAAAAGAATGGAGGCACAGATTGAGACGATACAAGACATGTATAACAATGACATAGAACAACTAAAGAAGTTACTGAGATGAACAATACAATAACTGAAATGGAAAGTACACTATACAGTATCAATACCAGAATAACTGAGGCAGGAAAATGGATGAGTGAACTGAAGACAGAATAGTGGCAATCATCGCTGTGGGGCAGAATAGAGAAAAAAGAATGAAAGAAATGAGGACAGTCTAAGAGACCTTGGGACAATATTAAATGTACACCAACATTCACATTATATGGGTCTCAGAAGAAGAATAGGAAGAGGAAGGACTTGAGAAGATATTTGAAGAGAGAATAACTGAAAACTTTCCTAACATGGGAAAGGCAACAGTCATCCAAGTCCAAAACAGCACAGAGTCCCAGGCAGTATAAACCCAAGGAGAAAAATCACAAGACACATAATGAAATTAAGAAAAATTAAAGATTAAATGTCATAAGCAATAAGGGAAAAGCAAGAAATGACATTCAAGGCAACTCCCATAAGATTATCAGCTGATTTCTCAGCAGAAATTCTACAGGCCAGAAGGGAGTGGTGTGAAATATTCAAAGTGATGAAAGGGGAAAAACTACAACCAAGAATATTCTACCCAGCAAGGCTCCCATTCAGATTCAAAGGAGAAAGCAAAAGCTTTACAGATAAGTAAAGGCTAAGAGAATTCAGCACCACCAGACCAGCTTTACAACCAATGCTCAAGGAACTTCTGTAAAGAAAAAGCCACAACTAAAAATAAGAAAATTATGAATGGAAAAGCTTACCAGTAAAGGCAAACATACAGTAAAAGTAGGAAATCATCTGCACACAAATATTATATCAAAGCCAGCAATTTTTGAGATGAGAAGAACATAAATACAGGATATTGGAAATGCATTTGAAATTAAAAGACCAGCAAGCAAAAACAATCTTGTTTATATCTAGACTGCTATATTAAAACCTTGAGGCAAACCAAAAGTCTACGATAGATATACACACAAAAAAGAAAAAGGAATCCAAAGACAACACTAAAATTAGTCATCAAATCATGAGAAAAGAGATCAAAGGAGGAAGGGAAGAAAAGACACTTCAAAACCATTACAAAAATGGCAATAAAAATACATATCTATAACTACTTTAAATGTAAACAGATTAAATGCTCCAATTAAAAGATATAGACTGGCTGAATGGACACAAAAGCAAGACCCGGACATGTGCTATCTATACCAAACCAACTTCAGATCTAGGGGCACATATCAACTGAAAGTGAGGGGATGTGAAAATGTATTCTGTGCAAATGGAAATCAAAAGAAAGCTGGAGTAGCAATACTCATAGCAGATAAAATAGATTTTAAAAAGATGAGATAAAGAAGAACACTACATAATGATCAAGAGATCAATCCAAGATGTAATCATATAATGGGACTTCCCTGGTGGTCCAGTGGCTAAGACTCTGCACTCAGTGCAAGGGGACTTGGTTCCATCCCTGGTTGAGAAACTAGATCCCACATGCTGCACCTGAAAGTCCAATGTTGCAACTAAAAAATCCTGCATGCCTCAATGAAGATCGAAGACCCTGCATACTGCAACTAAGACCTGGTGCATCCAAATAAAAAATTAGAAGTTTTTAAAAAGAAGATAGAACAATTTTAAATGTATATGCATCCAACATAGAACCACTTCAATATAAGGCAAATACTAATAGCCATAAAGGGAGAAATCAACAGTAACACAATAAAAGTGGAGAAATTTTAACACCCTATTTTCATCAGTGGAGAGATCATCCAGACAGAAAATCAATAAGGAAACGCAAGCCTTAAATGACACATTAGACCAGATGAACTTAATTGCTATTTATAGGGCATTCTATCCAAAAGCAGCAGAATACACTATCTTCTCAAGTGCACATGTAACATTCTCCAGGGTCTTTGCTGGGCCACAGAGTGAGCCTCAGTAAATTAGAGAAAATTGAAATTATATCAAGCATCTTTTCCAACCACAACACTTAAGAGATATTAGAAACCAAATATCAGCAAAAAAACTGGGAAAAACACACACACACACACACACATACACAAACACATGGAGGCTAAACAATATGCTAGTGAGAAACCAATCACTGAAGAAATCAAAGAATAAGTAAAAAATATCTACAGACAAATGAAAGCACTAAGATCTAAATCCTATGGCATACAGCAAAAATAGTTCTGAGAGAAGTTTATAGCAATACAATCTTATTTCAGAAAGAAAAATCTCAAACAACCTAACCTTATACCTAAAGCAACCAGAGAAAGAAAGTAAAACCCAAGTTAGCAGAAGGAAAGAAATCATAAGGATCAGAACAGAAATAAATAGAAATGAAGTAAACAATAGAAAAGATCAATGAAACTAAAAGCTTGTTCTTTGAAAAAGTATTAATCACATCCAACTGTTACCCCATGGACTATAGCTCATTAGACTCCTCTGTCCATAGAATTCTCCAGGTAGGAATAGTGTAGTGGGTAGCCATTCCCTTCTCCAGGGAATGTTCCCAACCTAGGAATCAAACCCAGTTCTCCCACATTGCAGGGAGATTCTTTAAAAGATTATCAAAATTGATAAGCCTTTAGCCAGACTCATCAAGAAAAAGAGGGAGAGGGCTCAAGTCAATAAAATTAGAAATGAGAAAAAAGTTACAGAGGACACTACAGAATACAAAGGATCATAAGAGACTACTACAAGCAAGTATATGCCAATAAACTAGACAAACTAGAAGGAATGGACTAATTCTTAGAAAGGCACAATCTCCCAAAACTGAACCAGGAAGACTTAGAAAATATGAACAAACCAATCAGAAGCACTGAAAATGAAACTGATTTTAAAAATCACAATAAACGTAAGTTCAGATTCAAATGGCTTCCCAGGTGAATTCTATCAAACATTTAGAGAAGAGTTAATGTATATCCTTCTGAAACTGTTCCAGAAAACTCCTGAGGAAAGAATATTCCCAGACTCATTCTATGAGGCCACCATCATTTTTGACACCAAAAACAAAGATATCACACAAAAAAGAAAGAAAGAAAGCTATAGGCCAATATCACTAAAGAACACAGATGCAAAAATCATCAACAAAATTCTAGAAAACTGAACCCAGCAATACATGAAAAGGATCATACTTCATGATCAAGTGGGGTTTATCCCAGGGAGGCAAATATTTTTTAATATCTTCAAATCAATCAGTGTGACACACCATATTAACAAATTCAAGAATAAAAACCGTATGATCATCTCAATAAACACAGAAAAACTGTCTGACAAAGTTCCACACCCATTTATGATAAAAACTCTCCAGGAAGTGAGCAAAGAGGGAACACACCTCAACATAATAAAGGACATATATGACAAACCCACAGTTAATATCATACTCAATGGTGGAAAAGCTGAAAGCATTTTCTCTAAGATCAGGAACAAGACATGGATTCCACTCTTGCCACTTTTATTCAGCATAGTTTTGGAAGTCCTAGCCATGACAATCAGAGAATAAAAATACAAGAAATTCAAATTGGAAAATAAGAAATAAAATTGTCACTGTTTGTAAATTACAGGAAACAGAGTCAGACTTTATTTTTTTGTGCTCCAAAATAACTGCAGATGCTGATTGCAGCCATTAAATTAAAAGATGCTTACTCCCTGGAAGGAAAGTTATGACCAACCTAGATAGCATATTCAAAAGCAGAGACATTACTTTACCAACAAAGGTCCATCTAGTCAAGGCTATGGTTTTTCCAGTAGTCATATATAGATGTGAGACTTGGACTGTGAAGAAAGCTGAGTGCTGAAGAATTGATGCTTTTGAACTGTGGTGTTGGAGAAGACTCTTGAGAGTCCAGTCCATTCTAAAGAAGATCAGTCCTGGGTGTTTTTTTGAAGGAATGATGCTAAAGCTGAAACTCCAGTACTTTGGCCACCTGATGCAAAGAGTTGACTCATTGGAAAAGACTCTGATGCTGGGAGGGATTGGGGGCAGGAGGAAAGGGGACGACAGAGGATGAGATGGCTGGATGGCATCACCAACTCGATGGATATGAGTTTGAGTGAACTCCGGGAGTTGGTGCCAGAAGGGAGGCCTGGGGTGCTATGATTCATGGGGTTGCAAAGAGTCAGACACAACTGAGCAACTGAACTGAACTGATACATAGAAAGGGGCTTCCCAGGTGGTGCTAGTGGTAATGAACCCACTTGGCAATGAAGGAGATGTAACAGATGTGGGTTTGATCCCTGCATCAGGAAGATCTCCTGGAGAAGGGCATGGCAATCCACTCCAGTATCTTTGCCTGGAGAATCCCATAGACTGAGGAGCCCAGTGGGCTATAGTTCATAGGGTCGCAAAGAGTTGAACTAGACTGAAATGACTTGGCATGCACACATACACAGAAAATCCTAAGATGCTACCAGAAAACTACTAGACCTCATTAATGACTTTGGTAAAGTTGCAGGATACAAAATAAATACCCAGAAGTCTGTTGGATTTCTATAAACTACCAATGAAAGATCAGAAAGATAAATTTAAAAAACAACCCCATTTACCATTGCATCAAAGAGAGGAAAATACTTAGGAATAAATTTACCTAATGAAGCAAAAGACCTGTACTCCAAAAACTATGAGATGCTGATGAAAGAAATTGGAGATGATGCAAACAGAAAGATATACTATGTTCTTGGGCTGAAGAATCAGTATTGTCAAAATGACTGTATTACCCAAGGCGATCTACAGATTCAATGCAATTCCTATCAAATTATCAATGGCATTTTTCAGAGAACAACAAAAAAAAAATTCTTAAAATTTGTATGGAAACACAAAAGACCTTTAATAATCAAAGTAATCTTAACAAAGAAAATAGAACTGGAGGAATCAGGTTCCATGACTTCACACTATACAGTAAAGCTACAATCATCAAAACAGTATGGTACTGGCACAAAAACAGAAATATAGATCAATTGGGAAAGGATAGAAAGCCTAGAAATAAACCCATTCACCTACGGCCCATTAAACTACAACAAAGAAGGCAAGACTATATAATAGAGAAAAGACAGTTTCTTCACTAAATGGTGCTGAGATAACTGGACAACTATATGTAAAAGAAGAAAGTAGAAGATACTTTAACACCATATCAAAAATAAACTCAAAATAGATTAAAGACCTAAATGTACTACTGAATACTATGAAATTCTAGAGAACAATATAAGCAGAACACTCTGACATAAATCACAGCCTATCTTTTTCCATCCATCTCCTAGAGTAATGGAAATAGAAATAAAAATAAACAAATGGAACCTAATTAAAATCAACAGCTTTTGCACAACAAAGGAAACCATAAACAAAATGAAAAAGACAACCCTCAGAACGTGAGAAAATATTTGCAATCAATGTGATTGACAAAATTTACAAATTGCTCATGTAGCTCAATATCAGAAAAATACCCCAAACAACCCAATCAAAAAATGGGCAGAAGACCTATGGGACCTACATAGACATTTCTCCAGAGAAGTCATACAGATGGCCAACAATTGTATGAAAAGATGCTCAATCTCTCTCATTATTACAGAGATGCAAATCAAAACTACAATGAGATATCACCTCATATCAGTCAGAGTGGATATCATCAAAAAGTCTACAAATAATAAAATCTGGAAAAAAGAGAATTCTTTTTTGGAGAAAAGGGAACTCTTCTACACTGTTGCTGGGAATGTAAATTGGTGCAGCCACCATGGAGAACAGTATGGAGATGCCTTAGAAAACTAAAAATAGACTGCCAGATGACCCAGCAATCCTAGTCCTGGGCATATATCCAGAGCAAACTGTAATTCATAATGATGCATAACTCCAGGGTTCATAGCAGCACTACTGTTTAAAATAGCCCAGACATGGAAACAACCTAAATATCAATGGACAGAAGAATGGATAAAGAACATGCAGTACACATATACGGTGGAATATGTAATTTAAAAGAAGGAAATAATGCTATTTCCAGAAATATGAATGGACCTAGAGATTATCATACTAAAAAAAAAAGTCAGACAGAGGAAGACAAATACCATGTGGTATCACTTAAAAGCAGAATCTTCAAAAAAAAATGATACAAATGAACTTATTTACAAAATAGAAACAGACTCAGGCTTAGTGAATGAATTTAAGGTTACCAGCAGGGATTAGTTGTGGGGAAGGGATAGATTGAGAGTTTGGGATTGACATGTACACACTGCTATATTTAAAATAGAAAACCAATAAGGATCTATTGTATAGCACAGGGAACTCTGCTCAATACTCTCATAACCTAAATGGGAAGAGAATTTGATAAAGAATAGATACATGTATATGTATAACTGAATCACTCTACTGTACATGTAAGACTAACACAACATTGTTAGCTATACTCCAATATAAAAGAAAAATATAATGTATATGCAAACTATGATTATACCAGTGTTTTTAAAGTTGCATACTTTAAAAAATATACCAAAGTGATAATAGTAATAGTTGTTTTAAGAAGTGAAATTATGGGTGACAAGATGTATTTACTTTAAATTTTTTAAATTTATGAACACATAGTTTTACAAGATAGGCAGATAACACCACCCTTATGGCAGAAAGTGAAGAGGAATTAAAGAGTCTCTTGATGAAGGTAAAAGAGGAGAGTGAAAAAGCTGGCTTAAAACTCAGCATTCAAAAATGAATATCATGGCATCTGGTCCCATCTCTTCATGGCAAATAGATGGGGAAACAATGGAAACAGTGACAGACTTTATTTTCTTAGGCTCCAAAATCACGGTGGACGGTGACTGCAGCCATGAAATTAAAAGACACTTGCTCCTTGGAAGAAAAGCTATGACAAACTTACACAGCATATTAAAAAGCAGAGGCATTACTTTGCCTCATAGGTCCATCTAGTCAAAGCTATGGTTTTCCCAGTAGTCATGTACAGATGTGAGAGCTAGACAATAAAAAAAGCTGAGTGCTGAAGAATTGATGCCTTCCAACTGCGGTGTTGGAGAAGACTCTCTAAGAGTCCCTTAAACAGACAGGAGATCAAACCAGACAATCCTCAAGGAAATCAACCCTGAATATTCATACCCTGGATGCTGAAGCTCCAATACTTTGGCCACCTGAGGCGAAGAGCTGACTCATTAGAAAAGACCCTGATGCTGAGAAAGATTGAAGGCAGCAGGAGAAGGGGACGACAAAGGATGAGATGGTTGGATGGTATCATCGACTCAATGGACATGAGTCTGAGCAAACTCCAGGAGGTGGTGAAGGACAGGGAAGCCTGGCAAGCTGCCATCCATGGGGTCACAAAGTTTCGGACACAATTGAGTGACTGAACAAAACAATGTGTGTGTATGTGCGTGTATATATATATATATATATATATACACACACACACACACACATATAAAGTTTCAAAGAATTAGAAAAGAAGGCCAAGGAACAACTGACTTAGAGTATTATCTAGAAGTGGGAAAATCCACTGGGACCAGGAGAAGCAGGAGCAGCCCCAGGCCTGGATCTGGTCAAGTTCTTCAGTCTCCTGGAATTGAGTGAGGTAGACTGATTCCTCCTACTCAGTAATGCTGGGAACCCCTGGAAATGGAGTGTAATCAGGGCATCTGGAACGTAATTTAAAGGAGAGAACTGGGCAGAAATAGAGGTAAGAGGCAAGAAAATGGGTACTGGCCCACAATGGAATCAGTGCTCCATGGGATTAAGAAAATGGATGAGTGTAAGCAGAGGAGGCAAAGTACCTGGGGAGGGGAGCAGGAGAGAACTGCAGACTGGAAACTGAAAGAGAGCATGTTGAGGATTATGGCTGGGAAAAGTGGCAGGCATGCAGGTGTGGGCTAACGGAGTTTCTCAAATTCTATTGTTTTTCCATGATAAAGTTTTCACAGTTTTTGTAAAATGAAAAAAATAAGAACAATATTATATCGATAACATATGTGCTCAGTCGACTCTTTGCAACCTCATGGACTGCAGCCCACCAGGCTCCTCTGTCCATGGAATTCTCCAGGTGAGAATACTGGAGTGGGCTGCCATGTCTTCCTCCAGGGGATCTTCCAGACCCAGGGACCGAACTGGCGTCTCCCGCATTTCCGGCATTGGCAGGTGCATTCTTTACTACTGCACCACCTGGGAAGCCCCATGATATCAGTATATTGGCTTAAATGTCCAATTGTTGTAACTTGGGAAAAACCTTCCTTTGTGTGACCTTTATCTAGGGTGCTCCAGTGTTCTGTTTTTGAACTGTTAGTGGTGGTAGATGAGGGGTTTTCCCCCAATATCTTTACTTGCACAACTAAAAGTTAATACCCTTGTTCCTGTTCCCCATTTTCCCATTGTGCTGCTTCATGAAACCTCAAAGGCTGGGGATCAGGATAAGAGGAGTGGAGGTGAAAGTGATAGTTTATGATGAACAGTGTAGGATTTGTGATCTCTAAAGATGATGATTTAACCTGGGGACCAGAGACCAGGCTTGATCACTCAAGAGATTTTGTATAGCAGAGTTTTATTAAAGTATAAAAAGGGACAGAGAAAGCTTCTGACATAGACATCAGAAGGGGGACAGAGAATGCCCCCCTTGCTAGTGTTAGCAAGGGAGTTATGTACTTTTTCAATTAGTTATTACAGTAAATTAAAAGAATGTCTCAAGGATCTTACTAGACCCACTCCCATAATTTGCATTTTAAAATAACAGGATTAGCCAGAAGGTTTTCAGGAAGGAGAAACTGTCCTCAAGTAGGATACATTGTTGTTATATAATCCTTAGTACAGAGTTTAAAATGAGTTGCTTGTTGTGTAATCATCATATCCAGGCTTAAAGAGTGAAATGTTTTATGTGACTAAGACTAAGGAAAGTAGAGGGAAAAAAAGATGTTTGTCCTTTTCTCCTCCTTGACAATTCCAGACCCCTTTCTCCTCCTTGAGGACCCCAGACTTCTTAACAACCTGCCTAGGAACTGACTCTCTCAGAAGCCCAGCTCTCTGAATGGAGCATCACATGGGTGTAGGTAGGAGCCCAGGGCCTGGAGATTCCATTACTCTTGATGAAAAAAAGATGGGACAGATGCAGAAACTACCTTTAATTTTCCTAATCCAAGAGTCTAAAGGATGAACTAGAGATTATCATTCTAAGTGTAGTCAGAAAGAGAAAGATAAATACCATATGATAATCACTTTTATGTGGAATATAAAATAGGACACAAATGAACCTATCTATGAAACAGAAACAGAATCACAGACACAGAGAACAGGCTGATAGTTGCCAAGGAGGAGGGAGGGCATGGAGTGAGATGACAGGGTTAGCAGATGTAAGCTTTTATTATAGAATGGATAAACAAGGTACTACTGTATAGCATAGAAAACTATATTCAATATCTGAAGATAAATCAAAATGGAAAAGAATATTTAAAGAATGTATATATAACAGAATCACTTTACCGTATAGCAGAGATTAACACAACATTGTAAATCAACTATACTTCAATTTTAAAAATTAAAAAATAGAGTCAAAATGTACAGAAATGAGCTGATTAGTTATCACTTTAGCCTCACATATTTAATGAGATGTAGTTTCTTAATACTAATTTTATGTCATGTAGTAAGTTTCAACCTGGTTTACTCCTTCCTCTCTATTTCATCATGTTTAGCTGTGATTTCAAAGCCTTTCTAGGCTAAGCCTGGGGTTCATTTTGAACCCTGAATGCTTGACTGCTACAGAATCCCAGTCAAAAGTAGTTGAGTAACCTGGTGAGTGGAGAAGGCAATGGCAACCCACTCCAGTACTCTTGCCTGGAAAATCCCATGGACGGAGGAGCCTGGTGGGCTGAAGTCCATGGGGTCGCGACTGAGTGACTTCACTTTGATGCACTGGAGAAGGAAATGGCAACCCACTCCAGTGTTCTTACCTGGAGAATCCCAGGGACGGCGGAGCCTGGTGGGCTGCCGTCTATGGGGTCGCACAGAGTTGGACATGACTGAAGCGATTTAGCAGCAGCAGCAGCAACCTGGTGAGTGGGTAATGGCTGCCAGAGACTGATTTCGTTTTTCTCCCATATTCCTGCTACTGCCTTTGAAAGAACATTCTTATATTCCTTAAACTGGTGGAAGACTGTTATTCAGAAAATTTGTTCAAGTCAGATGCATAAAATATTAAGAACATAGTGCTAAAAAAACTAATAGGCTGAAGGGTGGAGGCTGGGTGGCAACAGAAAGTATGCATTTATTTGAACGTTGAAATGGTCCTTGACCTCCTATATGACTCTTAGCAACGCCAACCAGCTGTCTCAGGCAAGATCATCCACTCATTACCACCCATGAATGACACTGAGTAGGGAGCTGCTAAGTCACGTCAGTCGTGTCCAACTCTGTGCGACCCCATAGATGGCAGCCCACCAGGCTCCCCTGTCCCTGGGATTCTCCAGGCAAGAACACTGGAGTGGGTTGCCATTGCCTTCTCCAATGCATGAAAGTGAAAAGTGAAAGTGAAGTCGCTCAGTCGTGTCCGACCCTCATGGACTGCAGCCTACAGGCTCCTCCATCCATGGGAGTTTCCAGGCAAGAGTACTGGAGTGGGTTGCCAGTGCCTTCTCCGGAGTAGAGAGCACCTCCAGCTATATTTAATGAGTGTGGAAGGCAGTTAGGGCTTCCCAGGTGGTAAAGAACTCGCCTGCCAATGCAGGAGATGTAAGAGATTTGGTTGATAGCTGGGTTGGAAAGATGCCCTAAAGGAGAGCTTGGCAACCCGCTCCAGCATTCTTGCCTGGACAATCCCATAGACAGAGGAGTCTGGTGGATTTGGTCCATAGGGTCGCAGAGTCGGACATGACTGAAGCCACTTAATATGCAGCAGTTCATTTTTTCACTTGGTCCTTTATGAGGGATGGAAAACATTAGCAGAATGGGGCCCATGTCCCTCCCTTCCCCCTAGCAGTTTCATGGTCAAGATTAGATTTATTGGGGTGATTAAAAATATTTACTGAGGGCCTACTAAGAGCACAAACTTCTAGACATACAAGAAAGTATAATCATACCCATTTTACAGGAATTTATTAAGAAAAAAGTGGAGGTATTTATATTAACTAGTAAAAAAAAAAAATCACAAGAAGTGCCATGAAGAGCATGAACAAGTGATTAATCACCAAATGAGTGACACAGCCCATAAATGCAGACTTTACGTGATATACATCCCATTCAAAACATAGCTCCAGAACTTATGGTTACCATGGGGAAGGGTTGAGGGGAAGAGATAGTTAGGGAGTTTGAGATCAACATGTACACACTGCTATATTTAAAATGGATAACCAACAAGGACCTACTGTATAGCACCTGGAACTCTGCTCAATGTTATGTGGCAGCCTGGATGGGAGAGGCATTTGGAGGAGAATGGATACATGGATGTGTATGGCTGAATGACTTTGCTGTGCACATGTAACGGTCACAACATTGTTAATCAGCTATACTCCAGTATAAAATAAAAAATTAAGAATACACAAAAAGCATAGGTTCAAATACCCTGTTTCTCTTGCTGTTGGGTTTGATTTATTTTCATGAAAACACTGGAATTAAGCTTGTCTGGGGCTGATGATCCTGATCTGTGTTGTGTTTCCTTATTCCTAGACAAAGGTAATCAGCCTGATGACATGAATCTGACATGTTCAATGTGAGGCAGTGATACGTCCAAGTGTGGTCCTGGGGACAAAGAAAATAACAAAACTGTTTCTAGCTTGTAGGAGTCTCTACCCTGATGGGAAGGAAGAGAAATATACCAATACTTAAACACACGGTGATTCTGCTATTGGACAAATAATTACCAGCACACTCTAAAATTCTCCTTCATCCAGAAATTGAACTTCTAAAAGTTTAAGAAAATGCCCTTATCATAAATGTACACAAATATTTATAGTATATATTTATACTATATTTATAGCATATATATAGTATTTATAGTATATATTTATCAGTATAATCATACTGATAATAAAAAACTATGATCATAAACAACACTGATAAGAAAAAATACTGAGATATTCTATGAATAACACTGATCATAATAAAGAATCTGAAATATTCTAAATGGCTAACAGTACAGAATAGCTTTAATAAAATATGTATACACTAATTCTCTGCAGCTATTAAAATTATGATATGTATGTATATTTCTGACATTGTAATATATTTACAGCACTGCTAACTCAAAATCTTTATCATAGAAAAAAAGTTTTCAAGTATAATACTCTATATAAACCCATTATCAAATAATTATTTATATATAACACTTAGAAATATAGTCTAGGTGTATGCCCAAAATTTAATATTGACTAAATCTTGGTAGAAGAATTTTAGGTTTGGGTTTTCCTTTTTTTCTTATATCTATTTTCAATTTATCTATGGTTAATTTACTTCTATAAAACATAACTAGCTAAAATGATGAATAAAAAATAAGGCATGATAAGGATTATAAAAGAATTATGAGGAGGCTGTTATGGTAGTGTTCAGGCATTTAACTTAGAGTGAGGGGTTCTGGGGTAAACTGGGACAGAAGAGAACACAGAGTTGGGCTCCCTTATTCAAAGACTTGAAAAACTACCAAGAATGACATGGCAGGGAAAAGACATTCCAGGGGGAGAAATTTGCACAAGCAGAGACCTGGGAGCAAGCAAGAGTGTTCCGGGGATGGTAAGTGGGCTCTAATTTTAGGAACACCTAGAAATAAACTGAGCGTAGAGAAATGGAGCTAAAGAGGTGGGCAAGGACAAAGTTACAAAAAGCATGGTTTGCCATGCCAGGCATCTTGGACTTTTTTCTAGTGGTTTAAAGGAGCCTCTAACAGATTTTAAGCAGGACAAAAGCATGTTCAGATCTATGTTTTAGAAAGATTGTTGTGCCAGTTTACAGAGTTGAGGAGGACAGACTGGGAGAAGCAAAGAATGGAGGAGGCAGAAAGACCAGCTAGGGGCTCCTTTTGGGGTTTTCAGTAAGGGCAATCTCACTAAAGCCAGAAAAGTGGAGAAACAGGAAGGACAAAATTCTATCTGTAACAGAAATAATAGGATGCATCTGGGAGAGAAATAGTTGACCTATAGGGTAGGTCACCTGTAGGGAAGCTGACCTATAAGATAGGCTTCCCAAATGGCTCAGACAGTAAAGAATCTGCCTGCAATGCGGGAGACCCAGGTTCAGTCCCTGGGTTGGGAAGATGCCCTGGAGAAGGGAAAGGCAATCCACTCCAGTATTCTTGCCTGGAGAATTCCATGGACAGAGGAGCCTGGCGGGCCACAGTCTATGGGGTCACAAAGAGATGGACTTGACTGAGCCCCTGATACATACACACATAGGGTAGGTGGAGATGTTTTTGAAGATATGAAGGGACTCAGAGAGTAGGTAAAGAGGGGGATGCCTCTTCATTTCAGACTCTTGATGATGACTCGAACAGTTTTGTTTTTTAAAGAGATGTAGTAAGAATTTATAGAACTCACTACTAGTGGTCCTGTTTTATCCATGTAGCAGAAGGAGAATTATTTGCTGAGAGAAAGGACATCACTAAACACTTATATGTGTGTTACTAAACATATATAAGAATTATCAGGTAGTGGAGGGCCTGCTGAGATTAGAAATCATGATTTTGTGATGGCATCAGTTGGTGCAATTTTGTAACTTTCTCCAGGAGTACTTAGTGCTCAAGGCCTAACTCCCAGGAGGGCAGATGAAAGTTGCCTTCATATTAGTTCATCATAGTTGAACTATGGGGTAAAGTGGGGCATGAAAGACCAAAGACACACATAAAGCAATGGATCAACTAGGTTGGGTCATACAGGGAAGGGAGTAAAATTTGTGAGGGTCTAAAAGACTTGGAACAACAGACTGGTTCCAAATAGGAAAAGAAGTACGTCCAGGCTGTATATTGTCACCCTGTTTATTTAACTTATATGCAGAGTACATCATGAGAAACGCTGGACTGGAAGAAACACAAGCTGGAATCAAGATTGCCGGGAGAAATAGCAATACCCTCAGATATGCAGATGACCACCTTTATGGCAGAAAGTGAAGAGGAACTAAAAAGCCCCTTGATGAAGGTGAAAGTGGAGAGTGAAAAAGTTTGCTTAAAGCTCAACATTCAGAAAACAAAGATCATGGCATCCGGTCCCATCACTTCATGGGAAATGGATGGGGAAACAGTGGAAACGGTGTCAGACTTTATTTTTCTGGGCTCCAAAATCACTGCAGATGGTGACTGCAGCCATGAAATTAAAAGACGCTTACTCCTTGGAAGGAAAGTTATGACCAACCTAGATAGCATATTGAAAAGCAGAGACATTACTTTGCCAACAAAGGTTCGTCTAGTCAAGGCTATGGTTTTTCTGGTGGTCATGTATGGATGTGAGAGTTGGACTGTGAAGAAGGCTGAGCACAGAAGAATTTATGCTTTTGAAGTGTGGTGTTGGAGAAGACTCTTGAGAGTCCCTTGGACTGCAGGGAGATCCAACCAGTCCATTCTGAAGGAGATGAGCCCTGGGATTTCTTTGGAAGGAATGATGCTAAAGCTGAAACTCCAGTACTTTGGCCACCTGATGCGAAGAGTTGACTCATTGGAAAAGACTCTGATGCTGGGAGGGATTGGGGGCAAGAGGAGAAGGGGACGACAGAGGATGAGATGGCTGGATGGCATCACTGACTCAATGGACATGAGTCTGAGTGAACTCCAGGAGTTGGTGATGGACAGGGAGGCCTGGCATGCTGCAATTCATGGGGTTGCAAAGAGTTGGACACGACTGATGCGACTGATCTGATCTGATCTGATCTGAACAGACTTGGAGGAATGTGACTAGAGGTTTGGATAAAGCCAAAGAAGAGATGTTGGAATGAGTGAGAGCTGGAAGGAGAAGTGTTGGGTCAAGAGTAGGGTATTGGGGATTATTTCAGAGAAGTTCTGGGGGATCAGCAGTCCATAGGCTACAGTGGAAGTGAGTGGTTGATGTTAAAGGAAAATGAAAGTAAAAATCAAAATACAGCACAGAATATAATCCTAATGTTTATGTAGATTGGTCTAATAGTCACTGATGCATTCTTCTTTGGAATACTTTATTATTTGTAGGCTAATATAAATTTCTACCCCCAATATACTATTGCTTATGTCTTTGTGTTGTGAAGTGTTAGTCACTCAGTCATGTCTGACTCTTTGCAACCCATTGACTGTAGCCTACCAGGCTCCTCTCTCCATGGAATTCTCCAGGCAAGAATACTGGAGTGAGTTGCCATTTACTATCCAGCTCATGTCTTTAGAGATGTTTTATTTTCCATTAGTCAAAACACTGAATTATTCCTCCTGTTCTATAGACTCAATTTCTGCAGGGTAGGGGTGAGGGGGGCCTCCCAGATGGCTCATGGTAAAGAATCTGCCTGCCAGTGCATGAGATATAGGAGATGTGGGTTCCATCCCTGATTCAGGAAGATCCCCTGGAGGAGGAGATGGCAACCCACTCCAGTACTCTTGCTCAGAGAATCCCATGGGCAGAGAAGCCTGGTGGGCTACAATCCACAGGGTCACAAAGAGTTGGACATGACTAAAGAAACTTAGCAGGCAAGCTCAAGCAAGGGGGTGAAGAGGGGATGAGGTGGAGTCTCCTGGTTCACTCATTGACCCACACTGTAAAATAGCCTTCTCTAGACTTTAACCTACATTTGGGAGGTTTCATTATAACACCTCAATAGATTCATCACAAGAAGCTTTGGACTCCAAGATCCCTGTTTGATATTACTCAAAAACTCTTCTTCGGTAGAAAGGAGCCAAGTTTCCCAACACTTCTATCTCCGAGGAACTGACAGTGAATTAAATGAACATTTATTGACTCAAACCCATGGAGATGCAACCTCAGAGATATTGTTCTTCATGAACTTGTCCTAAATGAGCCCCTTCATCCGTATTTTTAGCTTCTAGGTGGCAATTTGGACGTTCCCTGTACCATCTTTTCTTGAGCTATTCTTCATGCTCCAGCACTTTTTCACTGACTAGTCATCACTTCAAATATGACTCCCCCAAATGTTGATATTCTACTAGAAATAGCAACAAAAAGATGAAAATTTTTGTTTCCTTATTTTAAGACAAATGAAAAAAATAGGCATCATTTTAGTGCCTTGGGAACGCCGTCAGATATAATGATTCCAACAACATCTGGTCAACCACACATATGCATTAAAACCAGGTGGTGGGGACTTCCCTGGTGGTTCAGTGGTTAAGAGTCCACCTGCCAATGAAGGAGACATGGGTTTGATCCCTGATTTGGGAAGATTCCACATGCCTCAAGGTAGTTAAGCCTGTGCATCACAACTACTGAGCCCATGCTTTAGGGCCTGTGCTATGCAACAAGAGAAACCACCAAAATGAGAAGCTCGTGTGCTGCAACTAGAGAGTAGCCCTGCTTGCCACAACTGGAGAAAGCCTGAGTGTAGCAATGAAGACCCAGTACAGTCAAAAATAAATAAAATAAAAATACTGCTTTTTTTAAAAAAACAAAACAGGTTGTTGGGCCCGTCAGGCCTGAGTGGATCCTGAGTAGCAAAGATAGCCACAAAAGGCCTCAAAGACTGGACTTTACATTAAGCTACTTTCCTATTTTCTGCTGTGAGTGGTGTCCAGGTCATCTGTGTCACATTTGGAATTACGAGCTTAAATGCTGAGATCATTTTTCCCCCCATGGAACTACAGTCATAAATCATGGTGTTAATCAGACAAGGCAGCGGCTGGAAAGAATTAAAGACTCCTATTTTCCTTATCAATTACAACCAGACCACACTCCCTGAGTCTGTTCAGAAGACAGACTCTGAAAAGAAAGCCCTGTCATTACTTTGACCTGTTTCCTGGCCTTACTGACTTATTATCCATTCATTTACCAATTATTAGGAGCCTAATACATGTTCATAAATGTGCATATTAATACAAACAATTTCAGGATGTTTTAATAACAATAAATGTTAGCTTAAAAGCAATTAATTACCCCTAGTGGCTGCTAAAATACAAACTAATATAAATTGAATGCTTTCTACAACCTGGACACTGTGCCAAGCATGTTTCATCACCATTATCCGTATGAGAAAATAAAGCACAGAAGAGCAAAATTATTTACTCAAAGTCTCAAAACCAATACACAACAAAGCTTGAGTTTTTAACCAAGATAGTTCCCATGCTCTCGACTCTAATGTTTAATTGCTTTTTCCCTCTAAAGAACAGACAGGAAGAGGTTTCTTGTTCAACAAGACATTCCTCTCTGCGCTTTATTGCAACAGATTGAGCTGTGAAAAAAACTGGTAAACTCTCACACTTTAGCTGTCCCCTGATTTGGTGGACATTGCTAAACTAGTATCCATTTTTTCCTTCTTCCTTGAGGGCTAGAACTTGTTTGTTTTAGCTGAACTCATGGCAAAGACTTTTCCCAGCCTTCTTTTCAACCAGGAGTGGCCATGTGACTAAATTCAGGCCAATGGGATATGATCATAAATGATGTATGCAAATTCTGAGGCAACTCTAATGTAAAGACAAGCTGTTGAAACATGTGTATTACCCTATGTGAAATAGATCGCCAGTCCAGGTTTGATGCATGAGACAGGGCGCTCAGGGATGGTGCACTGGGACGACCCTAAGGGATGGGATGGGAAGGGAGGTGGGAGGGGGCTTCAGGATGGAGGACAAATATTCACCCATGGCTGATTCATGTCAATGTATGGCAAAAACCACTACAATATTGTAAAATAATTAGCCTCCAATTAAAATAAATAATTAATTAAAAAAAAAAAATACAAGCTGTTTGCCCTGGTCCACAGCCTTTCCTCCTTACTGTCAGTTGGAAATGGGATGAACTATAGCAGGGGCCTTGGGCCTGGAGATGGAAACCACACGCTGAAAGCAAAGATTACTAGCCATGGAGTAGAGCCATTTACCCATCCTTGAACATTTAGATTATTATGTGGGGAGAAAGGGGAAAAAAAATCAAACTTAATCCACAGAATTTAAGCAGCTTAGACTAAACCCTAACTAACACATGTAGAATTTAAATTAGAGAATTGATGAAAGTGTGTCAGTAAAATTAAATTGTGTTTGCCAAAGGCTTCTTGTTGGATTTTTATACTGCAGCAAGCAGCCATAGGTAGAATGGGATAAATCAAAGCAGATGCTTAGCATATTTTTACATATACAGGAAAGATTATTTTCAATGAGTCTTTTTAAGTGTGTGTGCATGGGTTGAAAATACTTTAACTCCAGGAATATATGATGCCTTAAAAATACTTTTGAAGATTACATTCTCCCCTCAAAATCTAGGCAGATTTAATTCATACCTCAAACCATCTAGACCAAACATATAGTTAAAAGTGACGGCAAAGCAGATATTTCTATGTGAATTTGACTTGATATTGAATCTGTCACTTAGTCAAGAAGATGTTATCTAAAACATTCTTTTAAAGTAGATACAAAAAATTGAACAAGTTTATGTAGTGTATTTTCTGTTTGGAGAGAAATAACAACCTAGAAACCAATCTCCATTCCCAACTGGAGGATGCCTCCACTGTGGGTAGTATTGGTAGGAGGCAGTGTTCAATTTTCCATCATATAAGCCAACAGTGGTAGACCTTATCTCTTTATGCTCCCCAGCAGAAAGAGGCCTGGATAGATCACCTCAGGATTTTGAGTCTTGCTCTAGTGATGTAAAGACAAAGGATCAATTTAGAATTCAGTTCAGACTTCCTCTCAAGTGGCCCAATCTACTAATCACACCCCAGTCCCCAACCCGTCCCTGTGTTCTCTAACTTCCCAGTACTGATAAACAATGTTTTTAATCTCTTTCCTGAACATTCCTTTAACTTCCTGTCTTAACTGAAAAGT
This sequence comes from Bubalus bubalis, assembly GCF_019923935.1. Lineage (NCBI taxonomy): Eukaryota > Metazoa > Chordata > Mammalia > Artiodactyla > Bovidae > Bubalus > Bubalus bubalis. The sequence goes on from NC_059164.1 coordinate 56,263,312, forward strand.
GATACCTTTGAGATGTCTCCCTTGTAAGTTGCAGCTCTCTCAAGTGGAGACTGTTTCCTCTTATACCCCATGGACTTCAAGACAATGAGTTGCCTTAGGAGTTCTCCATTGTCCCTCACAATTTAGTTCAGGAGCCCAACCACAACATTTTACAAACCCTCCAAGGTCACAAATGACTTCTTTGTTGCCAAACCTGTGGATATTTCTTTATCTTCACTTTACCTGATCTCTCCCAGCAGGCAAAATACAGTTGACCATGACACTTAAAGCGGGAGCATCTAAATTAAAAATAAACTTGAATTTGGCAAAACTAATACAGTTATGTAAAGTCTAAAAATAAAATAAAATTTAAAAAAAAATAAAAAAAATAAAAATAAACTTGGACTTTATCAAAATTAAAAACTTTATGCTTCAAAGGGCATCACTAAGAAAGTGAAAAGACAGCCCACAGAATGAGAGAAAATATTTGCAAATCATATGTTTGGTAAGGGACTTGTATCCAGAATATATAAAGAATTCTTACAACTCAATTATAAGAGACAGATACTCCAATTAAAAATCTAGCAAAGGGGATGTCCCTGGTGGTACACTAGTTAAGACTCTGCCTTTCAGTACAAGGAGTGGTTCCAAATCGGGAAAGGAGTATGTCAAGGCTGTATATTGACACCCTGCTTATTTAACTTATAAGCAGAGTACATCATGAGAAGTGCTGGACTGGAAGAAGCACAAGCTGGAATCAAGATTGCCGGGAGAAATATCAATAACCTCAGATATGCAGATGACACCACCCTTATGGCAGAAAGCAAAAAGAACTAAAGAGCTTCTTGATGAAAGTGAAAGAGGAGAGTGAAAAAGTTTGCTTAAAGCTCAACATTCAGAAAACTAAGATCATGGCATCCAGTCTCATCACTTCATGGCAAATAGATGGGGAAACAGTGGCAGACTTTATTTTCTTGGGCTCCAAAATCATTGCAGATGGTGACTGCAGCCATGAAATTAAAAGATGCTTACTCTTTGGAAGGAAAGCTATGACTAACCTAAACAGCATATTAAAAAGCAGAGACATTACTTTGCCGACATAGGTCCATCTAGTCAAAGCTATGGTTTTCTCAGTAGTCATGTATGGATGTGAGAATTGGACTATAAAGAAAGCTGAGTGCCGAAGAATTGATGCTTTTGAACTGTGGTGAAGAAGCACAGTGAAGAACTGTGGAGAAGACTCTCGAGAGTCCCTTGGACAGCAAGGAGATCCAACACATCCATCCTAAAGGAAATTAGCCCTGAATATTCATTGGAAGGACTGATGCTGAAGCTGAAACTCCAGTACTCTGGCCACCTGATGTGAAGAACTGACTCATTGGAAAAGACCCTGATGCTGGTAAAGATTGAAGGTGGGAGGAGAAGGGGACGACAGAGGGTGAGATAGTTGGATGGTATCCCCGACTCAATGGACATGAGTTTTAGTAAGCTCTGGGAGTTGGTGATGGACAGGCAAGCCTGGCATGCTGCAAAGAGTCAGACACGACTGAGTGACTGAACTGAACTAAACAAGGAGTGTGGGTTCTATCCCTGATCAGGGAGGTAAGATCCCACGTGCCTCTTGGCCAAAAAAACCCAAACATAAAAAGAAGCAGTATTGTAACAAATTCAATAAAGACTTAAAAAAAAATCTAGCACAGGATTTCTCCAAAGAAAACTGACAATTGACCAACTAGCGCATGTAAAGATACCCAACATCCATAATCCTCAGAGAAATGCAAATCAAACCTTCACATAGACTAGAAAAGCCATAATCAAAATGATGGACAATGACAAATGCTGATGAGAATGTGGAGAAATTGGGGCCCTCATTCATTTCTGCTGAAGAGAGTAAAATACTATAATATAAAATAGTGAAACCATTTTGGAAAACAATCTAGCCATTCCTCAAAGAGTTAAACTAGAGCTACTGTATGACTTAGCAATTCCACTTCCAAATATATGCGAGAGATCTGAAGACATATGCACACAAAAACTTCTATATAAATGATCCTAGCAGCATTATTCATAATAGCCAAAAAGTCAAACAACTCAAATGTTCATCAACTGATGAATAACAGATAAACAAAGTGTGGTATATTTATATGATAAAATATTATTTGGCAATAAACAAGAATAAGGTATTGATAATGCTACACAACTTGATGAATCTTGAAAACATATGTGCATGAAGCTAATCACAAATGACAACATAATTTATGATTCCCCTGACATAGAATATCCAGATTAGGCCCATTCAGGTTTTAAGGGGACCAACTATTCTGGAATTAGTGGCAATAGATGGTTAGGGTTTCCCAGGAGGCTCAGTGGCAAAGAATCTGCCCGCCTGTAGGAGACACGAGTTTGATCCTCAGGTTGGAAAGATCCCCTAGAGAAGGAAATGGCAACCCATTCCAGGATCCTTACTTGGGAAATCCCATGGACAGAGGAGTCTGGTGGGGTCCATGGGGTTGCAAATGAGTCGGACAGAACTTAGTGACTAAAACAACAAACAATAGATGCTTAAGTCACTGAGCTATATACTTTAAAAGTGTAAACTTCATGGTATGTGAATTATTTCTCAATAAAGTTGTTGCTTAAAAGACCCTCAGTTGACCATACCAGCCCTCTTGAAGTACTCTGGCTCCCAGAATACCACACCCTCCTAGTTTTCTCTGTGAAGCTCCTTTTTCTCAGTCGCCTTTTCATTCCTTTCACCCTCTGCCAGGCCCTCAAGAATGAGTTTTCAAGCTCATCATAAGTTCTCTTCTCTCTCCTTCCTCTCCCCCTAGAAAATCCTCTCCCCATCCCCACGGTTTCATACAGTGCTGTTAGGCTAACATCATTCCTTCTCCAATTTCACTACTGCTTGATCAAATAGCTTACTTGAAATCTCTTCTTGAATATCTTAGAAGCATCTTAGGTTTAGTTTCACCCCAAAACTGAACCCTTAAGTACACAAAGTACACACATTATATTGGGAGCAAAACTATAGCTTAGGAGAGCTGCTAGGAGTTCGAGTGGATGATCATTTGAGGGAGGAAATAAAGGGATGCTCCATAGAAATGGGCAAGCTGTAAACAGGAGGCATTCCAAAGTCGATTTGTGCCCTTGAAATCCTTAACTTGTACCTGGGATGAGTGATGCATTGAGAATATATGTGAATCCAGATAACATGCAGCCATCACCACTGTGTGTCCATAATGAAACATACAATAAAGACACAATCCCTCCTGCCCACAGGAAAGAGACAAAGAAATGTGGAGAAAGTCTTATGGCAAACAAAATCAGAATGGTCCAAGTCCAACATTTGTCTGCAAGCAAGGTCTTGTGACCTAACTGGGTGCTATAACTTGAGTGTCCAGGAAACAACCTCTGAGAAAGAGATTTTGGTACAGGATTTTATTGAGGAACTCAGGAACACAGTAGTAAGGAGTAAAGAAAGCAAGATTAGACAGAGGGAGAAGTTGAACGAAGATGCTCCTGCCAAAGACCCTGACCTAATCCCACTGAGAACTCTGGAGCAGAGGTTATGTAACAGTGCGAGGCATTTCCCTTTGACCAAGTGCAGTTCCTGGGGAAAGGGAGAGGACACATCTGTGAGTCAACTCTCCCCAACTCCTAGTGGCTGAGGAAAGGAACAGCTCAGTCCTGAAAAGGATTCAAATTGGGTACGACAGGACTACTACTCTGCCTGTTTACTTGTCTCACTGCCGTTATTATACCCTATCATCAGCCACCGCAACAAAGAAAGCACTTCAAGCCTCAGAATTCTTTGATGTGCAGTGATTTATTGACTGGATAAAAGAGAAAGGGGCTTCATTTACTCCCTTGGTTTTGGAGCTAGAAGGGAATTGTTTAGATTTCCACCAACTGATTTTGGAAAATTGTTTTCTGGTTAGGCAGCCATAAACAGGTTGAGACGTATGGAACCACAGACTATACTGAGAGATAAATTGTAAGGTCTGTGCAGGGCTGTTTGAAAGGGCCTCCACTGAAAAGGGTTAACATTTCATAGGCAATGGATGAAATGCTCTACCCAGGAAGAGAAATGACAGCAGATGGTGAGGTCAGCTTGTTAGCTATATTTATCTAATTAAAGGCTTTATACACATTGTCAGGTAAAAATCAGCTGTCAAAAAGTCCACCTGGTCATAATGGATCCTCATTAATAAGTCTGTTCTAGCCACTGCTGCCAAATCTTTGTTATGATCACATAATCTCAATTAATTAAGAAAACAACTCAAATAACAGAGCTTGGCATTACATCCCCCCAACAGGAGTGAAGTGATGCCTGACAGCAGGGAGGGGGATGGGATGGGATGGAAAATGCTTGTCATATGGATATATTTTGATTTTACAGTCAGGTACCATTATAAATCAGAGAGCTATGGTCAAACTTCTCTGTTGGGACTGAATTTGATTTTGATATGCATTGTGGGTACAGCAAAATATTGATGAAAACAAATGAGTCTGGAATTTCTATTTGCCCTTTGAAACCAAATTCAGTTTGGGGCATTGTCTTGACCTTTATTTTAGATACCTTCACCTAAAATATCAATTTGCATTAAATCTATTGAGTAAAATTAACCTTACTTGCTAAGAGAGAAAGCTTGATACCTGGTCTCTCTTCAAAGAAGCAAGGAAGACTGATTAAGAATTTTCATTTGAAAGGAATTCCAAGAGCCAAAGAAATGCATTTCATCAGTTCTGGTGAAATTCAACCCTTTGGTATGGCTTCTCTACCCTCTTACATGCATTTCAAAAGTAATTTATTAGTGCAATAGAGCAAAACCAGAATATATGCATTTTTTTCCTGTTCATTCTGCCAATGCTGTGGACTTTATAGTTGCTTATGTAACACATACCCTAATATTTTAAATACATATTGGTATATTTTTTAATTATATCTATTACGATGTCCATTTTTTCAGGAGTACACCAACAAATTTTTTCTTAAAAACTAGGCAGTTGTGACAAAGTGGAGAGACATTAATACAAACTAACATGGGAGTTGCACCTATCCATTAATACACCATCCACCAGAATTTTCAGACATCAAGGAACTAAAAAGAAGAAAGAAACAGGAGATCATATAAGGGTAATATGCCTAGAAACATGATCCAGTTTCTAAGATGGGCGAAACTCCCTTTGAAGTCAAATACAGTTTTACTTACCTAAGAAATAAAGTATTTAGTTCCCAAATAATATTATATGAAATAATGTTAGCTTAAATTATCTCTCAGCAAGCAGGAAGTAGATATGCCTATAATTGGCTTTGTCATATAAAAAGAGAATCACATCAACTCAGACTTTCAAGCTCTGTAGATTATATTTTATTGTAAAGCAAATTTCTCAGCCTCTGGGCCTGTTTTAACCCCATTGGGATAGTTTTGATATTCCCAATGAAAATTTCACTGAGAAGTGATAGATGATTTTAAGTAAAATATTGAAGTTTATCTAATACTTTCCAAAAATGACTTTAAAAATATAATATACTCAGCAATTCTTCTTCTTGCTTTTAAACTATATTTTTTTGGTCATTATGTGGGAACAAACTTGAAACATTCAAGGAAGTAGCTTAGCTCTATCATATTTAACCAAAAATTAATGTTATATATTAGGAACTGCATATTGAACTCTTGACTTTTTCTGTTCTATAAGTGGGATATTTAGGAGAAAATTATAATAGATCTCTGACATTACCGAGTTTAAAAATCACAAACTTGACTTGTTAATAGTGACCTTGGAAGTCTGTGATATTATAAATTGAAACTTTGCTAGACAGTTTTTTTTCATTGACGTGTAGTTGATTTACAGTGTTGTGCTAACTTCTGCTGTACAGCAAAGTGATTCAATTATATACATATATACACATTCTTTTGCATATTCTTTTCCATTACAGTTTATCACAGGATATTGAATATGGTTTTCTATGCTATACAGTAGGAACTTGTTGTTTATCCAACCGACGTATATACTTCCCCCAGTGACTCAGTGATAAAGAATCTGCCTGCAATGCAGGAGCCACAAGTGATGTGGGTTCAATCCTTGGGTCGGGAAAATCCCCTGGAGAAGGGTATGGCATCCCACTCCAGTATTATTGCCTGGAGAATCCCATGGACAGAGGGCGGGCTACAGTCCATTGGGCTGCAAAGAGTTGGACATGACTGAAGTGACTTAGCACATACACACCAACACACGCATGTATATACTAGTTTGTATCTGCTAACTCCAAGCTCCTGATCCAACCTTCCCCACCTTGGCAACCATAAATCTTCTCTATGACTGAGACACAAATTTGAATTCCATAAATTTCCAGTTACATAGTTAATATATGAGCCTAGTTCACTCCATACAGAATCCCTATCTCAGGTCAACTTTTTTGTTGTCTATAAAATTGTAATTATATCCTATGTAGTTAATCTAAATTTAACATTTATTTAGCAGTTACTATGTACCAAGTACTGTGATAAAACCTATCATTTAGGTATCTGCTCTGTTCATTAACTGCTGTATTCTCTGAGATCTAACTTCTATCTATAGAGACAAACCCCAGACCACATATATACCACACACTGATGAGCATCCAGAGCAGGTATGGACACCTGACCAAGCTCAGCCAATCAAAACCCTTTGTCAGAAGTTTAGAAATCTGGACATGGCTTTAAGCCTGCATATAGACCTTTGAGGCAGCACTGTATGTGGAAAGGCCAAGATAACTCATCTGCAGACAGAAGCATGAAGCTAGTGGGCTGATTACAGGTATAAAAGGACCACGTGGCCAGAGATTGAGATATACAGCGAGACAGACAAAGCCTTGGAGAGAAACAGAATGGCTGCTGATGGCTCTCCCAGTCTGGATTCCCTCAGACTTGACTACACTCCCTGCCTTGGATTTTGTGAGACAGCTCTGCTATAATTTAAGAGAAATTCTACATGGTTCCTATGCTGGTTTGCAATAATTTTTATTTTTTTGATTCACAGACACAAGAGCCCAGTTCTCCAAGCAGGAGGTTACATGGCCCCAACTGCAGAGGCCAGAAAGCCAGAGTGTCAGGGCACCATGTCAATGTGCATAGAGGTCTCTAAAGAAGGTTTTGACATTTTTTACCAAGTTCTGAGTCACAGCTAATATTCATCACATAGTAGAGAATAAATAGAGGGAGTCCTTGTTGAAACTTCAGTGCTTAACACAGAATAATTTGTTAATGTAATTGATAAGTGTTGTCACTGAGTCAATGAGTTTCAGACCAGGAAGGGACTTTCCTATGATTTTCCTAGCAGATGGCCACACAGCTGCTACTTGGCTCATCTCACCCCCTCATGAAACATTGTATTCTCTTATTGAGAAGTTTTGGGGCACTTCTTTGGATGGAATGATGCTAAAGCTGAAACTCCAGTACTTTGGCCGCCTCATGTGAAGAGTTGACTCATTGGAAAAGACCCTGATGCTGGGAGGGATTGAGGGCAGGAGGAAAAGGGGACGACAGAGGATAAGATGGCTGGATGGCATCACCAACTCGATGGACGTGAGTCTGAGTGAACTCCGGGAGTTGGTAATGGACAGGAAGGCCTGGCGTGCTGCGATTCATGGGGTCGCAAAGAGTTGGACACAACTGAGCAACTGAACTGAAGGCTTTTTTGCTGAATCTTAGCCCACTGATTCTTTAGGAAACAAGTGTCTCTGTGCCCAAAGACAACTCTTCATGTGTTTAAATACATCTTAGTCTGGTTGGTGCCAGATTATACATTCCTCCAAACATTCTGTGGGCGATGGATCCAGGACCCCTTAATACTCTGAGATAAGCTCTAGCAGTTATCTCCTCCACAGTGTGCTCAGAACCAAAGTGAGGTTCCTGTAAGCTCTGTGAGGGTTATACATATACAGTTGGGCACATTTTGAGACCATTATCTACAAAAAACTGGACTCCAGACATATAAACACCTTAGAGTGTCTTAATGATTTTTTAATGTACTGATATGATTTAATAATGTGTTTATTTTTATTGTGGTAAAAATACATGAGATCTACTCTTAAAAATTTGTTAAGAGTACAGAATATTAACTATAAGCTCAATGTTGCACAACAGACCTGTAGAACTTTTTAATCTTCAGTTCAGTTCACTTTAGTTGTTCAGTCGTGTCCGACTCTTTGTGACCCCATGAATCGCAGCACGCCAGGCCTCCCTGTCCATCACCAACTCCCGGAGTTCACTCAAACTCATGTCCATAGAGTTGGTGATGCCATCCAGCCCTCTCATCCTCTGTCGTCCCCTTCTTCTCCTGCCCCCAATCCTTCCCAGCATCAAGGTCTTTTCCAATGAGTCAACTCTTCGCATCAGGTGGCCAAAGTACTGGAGTTTCAGCTTCAACATTAGTCCTTCCAATGAACACCCAGGACTGATCTCCTTTAGAATGGACTGGTTGGATCTCCTTGCAGTCCAAGGGACTCTCAAGAGTCTTCTCCAACACCACAGTTCAAAAGCATCAATTCTTTGGCACTCAGATTTCTTCACAGTCCAACTCTCACATCCATACATGACCACTGGGAAAACCATAGCCTTGACTAGATGGATCTTTGTTGGCAAGGTAATATCTCTGCTTTTGAATATGCTATCTAGGTTGGTCATAACTTTCCTTCCAAGGAGTAAGCATCTTTTAATTTCATGGCTGCAATCACCATCTGCAGTGATTTTGGAGCCCCCCAAAATAAAGTCAGCCACTGTTTCCCCATCTATTTCCCATGAAGTGATGGGACCAGATGCCATGATCTTTGTTTTCTGAATGCTGAGCTTTAATCCAACTTTTTCACTCCCCACTTCCACTTTCATCAAGAGGTTCTTTTGTTCCTCTTCACTTTCAGCCATAAGGGTGGTGTCATCTACATATCTGAAGTTATTGACATTTTTCCCGGCAATCTTGATTCCAGCTTGTGGTTCTTCCAGCCCAGCATTTCTCATGATGTACTCTGCATGTAAGTTAAATAAGCAGGGTGACAATATACAGCCTTGACGTACTCCTTTCCCTATTTGGAACCAGTCTGTTGTTCCATGTCCAGTTCTAACTGTTGCTTCCTGACCTGCATATAGGTTTCTCAAGAGGCAGGCCAAGTTGTCTGGTATTCCCATCTCTTTCAGAATTTTCCACAGTTTATTGTGATCCACACAGTCAAAAGCTCTGGCGTAGTCAATAAAGCAGAAATAGATGTTTTTCTGGAACTCTCTTGCTTTTTCCATGATCCAGCGGATGTTGGCAATTTGATCTCTGGTTCCTCTGCCTTTTCTAAAACCAGCTTGAACATCTGGAAGTTCACAGTTCACATATTGCTGAAGCTTGGCTTGGAGAATTTGGAGCATTACTTTCCTAGCATGTGAGATGAGTGCAATTGTGCGGTAGTTTGAGCATTTTTTGGCATTGCCTTTCTTTGGGGTTGGAGTGAAAATTGACATTTTCCAGTCCTGTGGCCACTGCTGAGTTTTCCAAATTTGCTGGCATATTGAGTGCAGCACTTTCACAGCATCATCTTCCACGATTTGAAATAGCTCCACTGGAATTCCATCACCTCCCCTAGCTTTGTTCATAGTAATGCTTTCTAAGGCCCACTTGACTTCACATTCCAGGATGTCTGGCTCTAAGTGAGTGATCACACCATCCTGATTATCTGGGTCATGAAGCTCTTTTTAGTACAGTTTTTCTGTGTATTCTTGCCACCTCTTCTTAATATCTTCTGCTTCTGTTAGGTCCATACCGTTTCTGTCCAATATAATAATAATAAATAATGAGCCCATCTTGCATGAAATGTTCCCTTGGTATCTCTAATTTTCTTGAAGAGATCTCTAGTGTTTCCCATTCTGTTGTTTTCCTCTATTTCTTTGCATTGATCACTGAGGAAGGCTTTCTTATCTCTCCTTGCTATTCTTTGGAACTCTACATTCAGATGCTTATATCTTTCCTTTTCTCCTTTGCTTTTCACTTCTCTTCTTTTCACAGCTATTTGTAAGCCTCCTCAGACAGTCATTTTGCTTTTTTGCATTTATTTTCCATGGGGATGGTCTTGATCCCTGTCTCCTGTACAGTGTCATGAACCTCTGTCCATAGTTCATCAGGCACTCTGTCTATCAGATCTAGTCCCTTAAATCTATTTCTCACTTCCACTGTATAATCATAAGGGATTCGATTTAGGTCATACCTGAATGGTCTAGTGGTTTTCCCTACTTTCTTCAATTTAAGTCTGAATTTGGCAATAAGGAGTTCATGATCTGAGCCACAGTCAGCTCCCTGTCTTGTTTTTGCTGACTGTATAGAGCTTCTCCATCTTTGGCTGCAAAGAATATAATCAATCTGATTTTGGTGTTGACCATCTGGTGATGTCCATGTGTAGAGTCTTCTCTTGTGTTGTTGGAAGAGGGTGTTTGCTATGACCAGTGCATTTTTTTGGCAAAACCCTATTAGGCTTTGCCCTGCTTCATTCCATACTCCAAGGCCAAATTTTCATCTTATGTGCCTGAAATTCTAAACTCACTGAACAGCAACTTCCCATATCCTCCTTCCCTCAGCCCCTTGCAATCACAATTCTATTTTCTGTTTCTCCAATTTCAACTGTTTTAGATACCCCATATAAGTGGAATCATGTGGTTTTTACATAAAATGGAAATTATATGTAATTACATTAAAAAAGGAAATATTGTCATATGCTATGATTTGAACCAAACTGAGGATATCATGCTAAATGAAATAAACTAGTCATAAAAGGACACTCAGGACAAATTTTTTCATTGGTGAATTATATCCAACAATTTTAGAAGAATTAAATCCAATTTCTCCCAAATCACACCAAAAGAAAAAGAAAAAAAAATGCAAGAGGAGGGAACACTCCCAAACTCATTTTATGCGGCTGGCATTACCCTGATACTAAAGCCAGATAAGAACACTGCAAGAAAAGAAAACTATAGGCCAATATTTCTGATCAATATAGACCAAAAAAGTTCTTGTCAGAATACTAGTAAACCAAAATCAACAGCCCATTAAAATAATTATATACTGTGATCAAGTGGGATTCACCCCTGGGATACAAGGATGGTTCAACATGTGCAAATCAATCAGCGAGGTATATCACTTAACAGAATGAAAAATAAAAAGCACAATCACCTCAATAGATTAAGAAAAGGCATTTAACAAAAGTAAACATCGATTCATGATAAAAACTCTCAAATTGGGTCTACAAAGAACATGCTTCAACAGGAGTGGGTAGTTATTCCCTTCTCCAGGGATCTTCCCAACCCAGGAACTGAATCCAGGTCTCCTGCATTGTAGGCAGATTCTTTACTTTCTGAGCCACCAGGAAGCCCACTTCAACATAACAAAGGCTATATGTGAGAAGCCTACATTATACCAGATGCTCTATGGTTAAAACACTATGCTCAATAGCAAAATCTTAAAAGCTTTCAGAACAGTGCTGGAAGTTCCACCCAGAACAATCAACCCCTGCAGCCAAAAAACAGAAAGAAAAGGCATGCAAGTAATCAGGAAGAAGTACAATTTCTCTATTTGCATATGAAATAATCTTTTATAGAAAATCCTAAAACTTCCACCAAAAAAACTGTTAGAACTCATAATCAAATTCAGTAAACTTAAAGATTTCAAAATCAATATACAGGGATTCCCTGGTGGTTCAATGGTTAAGAATCCACCTGCCAATGCAGAGGACATGGGTTTAATCCCTGGTCTAGAAGATCCCACATGCCTCGCAGCAACTAAGCCCACACAGCCAAAAACACATAAATTGTTTTTAAAAAAATCAGTATACAAAAATAAGTTATATTTCTTTAATTAACAATAAATTATCCAAAGAAGAAAAAAAACAAAGCAACTCCCCTTACAACTGCATCAAAAATAGCAAAATACTTAGGAATAAATTTAACCAACTAGGTGAAAGATCTATACGCCAAAAATGTTAAGACATTAATGAAAGAAACTGAAGACGACGCAAGAAATGAAAAGATAATGGTGCTCGTGGATTGGGGGAGTCTACAGCACCTCACCATTTAAAGAGAACAGTGTCAAAGAATTTGTGTCTAAGCTTTTCAACCTCTACGAATTGACCCAGTGGCCATAAATATGTAAATATTTACATATGTAAATATACTTTAATTCTTACGACATACAAAACATACTCACTCTCTATCAAGAACTCCCAAAAGTCCCATGATTTTACAAGTTTAGGTTTGAGGTCTAGCTATCAAAATCAGGTCTGGATGTAGATGAGACTCCCGGGGTGTAGTTCCTAGGATATGACTTCTCCTGATTTAAAAACCTGTGAACTAAAGAGACATGCTAACTGCCCCCTATATAGCAAACATATCAAGGTATGACAAGTCTAGAATTACTGTGATACTCTTGATCAAAAAGAGGGGAACTAATAAATAAGCCACTTAATGGATCACAACCTTGTGGCACCGGGGCTTGCATAACTCAACGAAGCCATGAGTCATGCCGTGCAGGACCACCCAAGATGGACAGGTCATAGTGTAGAGTTCTAACAAAACATGGTCTACTGGAGGAGGGAACGGGAAAACCACTATAGTATTCTTGCCGAGAGAACCCCATGAACAATATGAAAAGATAAAAAGATATGACACCAGAAGATGAGCCCCCCCAGGTTGGAAGGTGTCCAATATGCTACTGGGAAAGACCAGAGGGCAATGACTAATAGCTCCAGAAATAATGAAGCAGCTGGACCAAAGCAGAAATGAGGCTAAGCTGTGGATATGTCTGATGGTGAAAGTAACATCCAATGCTGTAAAGAGTAATTAATATTGCATAGGAACTTGAAATGTTAGCTCCATGAATCAAGGTAAATTGGACATAGTCAAGCAGGAGATGGCAAGAGGGAACATCAACATCTTAGGAATCAGTGAACTAAAATAGCCATGGATGGGAATGGGGGAATTTAATTCAATGATCATTATATCTACTACTGTGGGCAAGAATCCCTTAGAAGAAATGGAGTAGCCCTCATAAACAGCAAGAGTCTGAAATGCAGTACTTGGGTACAATCTCAAAAATGACAGAATGATCTCTCTTCCTTTCCAAGGCAAACCATTCAACATCACAGTAATCCAAGTCTATGCTCCAACCACTAATGCCAAAGAAGCTGAAGTTGAACAGTTCTAAGACCTGCAAGATCTTCTAAAACAGACACCAAAAAAATACATCCTTTTATCATAGGGGATTGGAATATAGAAGTAGGAAGTCAAGAGATACCTGGAATAATAGGCAAGTTTGGCCTTGGAGTACAGAATGGAGCAGGACAAAGGCTAATAGTTTTGTCAAGAGGATACATTGGTCACTGCAAACACCCTTTTCCAACAACACAAGAGGTGACTCTACACACAGACATCTCCAAATGGTTAATACCAAAATTAGATTGATTATATTCTTTGCAGCCAAAGATCGAGAAGTTCTATACAGTCAGCAAAAACAAGACCAGGAGTCGACTGTGGCTCAGATCATGAACTTATTACAAAATTTAGACTAAAATTGAAGAAAGTAGGGAAAACCACTAGGCCATTCAGGTATGATCTAAATCAAATCCCTTATGATTATACAGTGGAGGTGATGAATAGATTCAAGGAACTAGATCTGGTAGACAGAGTGCCTGAAGAACTATGGACAGAGGTTTGTAACATTGTATGGGAGGCAGCAACCAAAACCATCCCAAAGAAAAAGAAATGCAAGAAGGAAAAGTGTTTGTCTGAAGAGGCTTTACAAATAGCTGAGGAAAGAAGAGAAGCAAAAAGCAGGGGAGAAAGGGAAGATATACCCAACAGAATTCAGAGTCCCAATGAACAATTCAAAGAAGTAGAGGAAAATAAGAGAATGGGAAAGACTAGAGATCTCTTCAAGAAAACTAGAGATATCAAGGGAATATTTCATGTAAGGATGGGCACAATAAAGGACATAACAGAGGCAGAAGAGACTAAGAAGAGGTGTTGAGAATGCAGAGAAGAATTGCATAAAAAAGTTCTTCATGAACAGGATAACCAGGATGGTGTAATCACTCACCTAGAGCCAGACATCCTGGAGTGTAAAGTCAAGTGAGCCTTAGGAAGCATTAATATAAACAAAGCTAGTGGAGGTGATGGAATTCTAGGTGAGCTATTTAAAATTCTAAAAGATGATGCTGTTAAAAGGCTGCACTCAATATGTTGGCAAATTTGGAAAATCCAGCAGTTGCCACAGGACTGGAAAAAGTCAGTTTTCATGCCAATCCCAAAGAAAGGCAGTGCCAAAGAATGTTCAAACTACCAGACAATTGTGCTTCTTTCACATGCTAGCAAGGTAATGTTCAAAATCCTTCAAGCTAGGCTTCAGCAGTGTGTGAACTGAGAACTTCAGATGTACAATCTGAGTTTAGAAAAGGCAGAGCAAGCAGAGATCAAATTGCCAACATCCAGTGGATCATAGAAAAAGTGAGAGTTCCAGAAAAAACATCTGCTTCATTGACTACTCTAAAGCCTTTGACTGTGTGGATCACAGCAAGCTGTGGAAAATTCTTTTTTTTTTTTTTTTTTTTGATATAAATTTATTTAATTGGAGGCTAATTACTTTACAATATTGTATTGGTTTTGCCATACATCAACATGAATCTGCCACAGGTGTACATGTGTTCCCCATCCTGAACCCCCCTCCCTCCTCCCTCCCCATACCATCCCTCTGGGTCATCCCAGTGCACCAGCCCTGAGCATCCGGTATCATGCATTGAACCTGGACTGGCGATTTGTTTCACATATGATATTATACACATTTCAATGCCATACTCCCAAATCATCACACCCTCACTCTCTCCCACAGAGTCCAAACGACTGTTCTATACATCTGTGTCTCTTTTGCTGTCTCGCATACAGGGTTATCGTTATCATCTTTCTAAATTCTATATATATGTGTTAGTATACTGCACTGGTGTTTTTCTTTCTGGCTTACTTCATTCTGTATAATAGGCTCCAGTTTCATCCACCTCATTAGAACTGATTCAAATGTATTCTTTTTAATGGCTGAGTAATACTCCATTGTGTATATATAGCACAGCTTTTTTATCCATTCGTCTGCTGATGGACATATAGGTTGCTTCCATGTCCTGGCTATTATAAACAGTGCTGTGATGAATATTGGGGTACACGTGTCTCTTTCAATTCTGGTTTTCTCGATGTGTATGCCCAGCAGTGGGATTGCTGGGTCATATGGCAGTTCTATTTCCAGTTTTTTAAGGAATCTCTGTGGAAAAATTCTGAAAGAGATGGAAATACCAGACCACCTTACCTGCATGCTAAGAAACCTGTATGCAGGTCAAGAAGCAACATTAGAACTGGACATGGAATGACAGACTGGTTCAAAATTGGGAAAGGAGTATGCCAAGGCTGTATACTGTCACCCTACTTATTTAACTTATATACAGAGTACATCATGTGAAATGCTGGGCTGGATGAAGATCAAGCTGGAATCAACACTGCTGCTGTGAGAAATATCAATAACCTCAGATATGCAGATACTACCCTAATGGCAGAAACCTAAGAGGAGCTCAAGAGCCTCTTGATGAAGATAAGAGTGAAAAAGCTGGCTTAAAACTCAACATTTAAAAAACTAAGATCATGGCATCCAGTCCCATCACTTCATAGCAAATAGATGTGGGGAAAAATGGAAATAGTGACACTTTATTTTCTTGGGCTCCAAAATCACTGTGGATGGTGACTGTAGCCATGAAATTAAAAGACACTTCCTCCTTGGAAGAAAAGCTATGACAAACCTAGACAGCATATTAAAAAACAGAGACATCACTTGGCTGACAAAGGTCTGAATAGTCAAAGCTATGGTTTTTCCAGTAGTCATGTACAGATGTGAGAGTTGGACCATAAAGAAGGCTAAGCGTCAATGAATTAATGTTTTTGAATTGTGATGCTGGTGAAGACTGTTGAGAGTCCCTTGGACAGCATGGAGATCAAACCAGTCAATCCTCAAGGAAATCAGCACTGAATATACCTTGGAAGGACTGATACTGAACCTGAAACTCCAATACTTTGACCACCTGAGGCGAAGACCTGGGTCACTGGAAAAGACCCTGATGCTGGGGAAGACTGAGGGCAGGAAAAGGGGGTGACAGATGAGATGGTTGGATGGCATCATCAACTCAATGGACATGGATCTGAGTAAATTCTGGGAGATAGTGAAAGACAGGGAAGACTGGTGTACTGTAATCCATGGGATAGCAGAGTTGGACATGATTGAGGGAATGAACAACAACCACAACCAGTTTGCCAGCAAACAAGTTTTGTAGTTTTCATGGAGCATTCAGTGTTACTTCTGCTGAACTCTGTTGTTGAAATCTTCAAAACCTACCCAAATTCCATGAGAGGGGTATAGACGTCCCCTCTTAGTGGGAACAGTGTCAAACAACGTGAGGCCAGATTGTAAAAGCTTTCTAAACCACCACAAACTTATTTTATGTTATCAATTTGACCATAGTTCAGAAATTGAAGTCCTCTTCAGTTTCTTTGCTTGACTAGCACATACTCTTATTTCGAAACACAAAAGCGTATCCAACTACACATGAATGGAATAAGATGTCGTGAATTGGAATTTCAAATGAACAATAAGTATCATCATGTAGCTGGAGGAAATAGTTCAAATAACTTTAAGGAGCTGCTGAAATTAGATCTTGACTCAACATTAACCTCAATAAAAATGATATATAACTTGGGGAACAATTGTATTTAACCTTATGAAGTAAGATCAATGCAATTAAAATGAATTTTCTCTTGAGACTGCCATATGACTCTGCTTGCTCTTATTTCATCTGCCTTTGGTTGGGGGAATAGAGAGGCAAAACTCTCCCAGAAAATACTCTAATTCAGAGCAGGTAATTTTAGTTTTCAGGACCAACTTTTTTTTTTTTTTCTTTTTACTACGAATCAGTATGCAAATTCTAAGCTTAGAATATTCTAATTATGAATAACTCAAAGATGAAATACTTCTTAGAACTTCATTCTCTTAAATTATGAGTAAGAGTTTTTATAGGGAAAAATCACCTATGCCTTCCCCTCTCTAGAACACAAGCTACCAGTTTTAAATTTAGCCATAATAATAAGTGTATGTTTCCACTCCCTTTCTGCCATACATATTCCTTGCTTATATCAACAATTATATCAGGGAAAAGAATTTTGTCTGAATATTAGAAAATATGACCTTTTCAGATACTCATTGGAAATCTATTTGCCAACTAGTTATCTGAGGTCTCCTTAAGTATATAAAGAAAGAAAAATGATAGTTTGGTACCTTAAAAACCATAAATTTTCAAAATCACTTTTATTGAATCCAAGTTAACAATTTAAATGGTAAATCTCTTGTTAAACAACCAAAGTTGTTTTTGAACATTTAAACTGCTCTTCAAATGGAAAAAACTTGATCTATGAAATCAGAAATGAATTATGTAATCCATTTTATTTTCAGTTCAGTTGCTCAGTCGTGTCCGACTCTTTGTGACCCCACGAATTGCAGCACGCCAGGCCTGTCCATCACCAAGTCCCAAAGTTCACTCAGACTCACGTCCATCGAGTTGGTGATGCCATCCAGCAATCTTATCCTCTGTCGTCCCCTTTTCCTCCTGCCCCCAATCCCTCCCAGCATCAGAGTCTTTTCCAATGAGTCAACTCTTCGCATGAGGTGGCCAAAGTACTGGAGTTTCAGCTTTAGCATCATTCCTTCCAAAGACCACCCAGGACTGATCTCCTTTAGAATGGACTGGTTGGATCTCCTTGCAGTCCAAGGGACTCTCAAGAGTCTTCTCCAACACCACAGTTCAAAAGCATCAATTCTTCGGCGCTCAGCTTTCTTCACAGTCCAACTCTCACATCCATACATGACTATTGGAAAAACCATAGCCTGACTAGACAGACCTTTGTTGGCAAGGTAATGTCTCTGCTTTTGAATATGCTATCTAGGTTGGTTATAACTTTCCTTCCAGGGAGTAAGCGTGTTTTAATTTCATGGCTGCAATCACCATCCGCAGTGATTTTGGAGCCCCAAAAAATGAAGTCTGACAATATTTCCACTGTTTCCCCATCTATTTCCCATGAAGTGATGGGACCAGATGCCATAATCTTCGTTTTCTGAATATTGAGCTTTAAGCCAACTTTTTCACTCTCCTCTTTCACTTTCATCCAGAGGCTTTTTAGTTCCTCTTCACTTTCTGCCATAAGAGTGGTGTCATCTGCATATCTGAGGGTATTGCTATTTCTCCCGGCAATCTTGATTCCAACTTGTGCTTCTTCCAGCCCAGCATTTCTCATGATGTACTCTGCGTATAAGTTAAATAAGCAGGGTGACAATATACAGCCTTGACATACTCCTTTTCCTATTTGGAACCAGTCTGTAGTTCCATGTCCAGTTCTAACTGTTGCTTCCAGACATGCATGTAGGTTTCAGACTTGTTTAATTCAGAGGTAAACAATTTTGGATTTAGGAATCACAATTACAAAAATTGACAAAGCCTAATATATACTTTGTGAAATTTATTTTTAGCAGATTATAAAATCTCACGGAGACAGACAATTCTAGTGGCTGTTTCCATGATGCATGTAAAGCAGGAAAACCTTCCCTTTTTCCATTCATAGGGGAGCAAAATTTGCCATTCCAAAATATTTCTTTGGCATATTTTAAGCTGGTTATTTTCTAAGAAATAAGCAGACATAGGATAAACTGATAACCGTGTAGGAGTTACTGTTTTATAAGAAACAATTACACTCATATGAGAAATCTCCATTTGTAAGGGTGTCTCATTAGGAGCTTAAAGATGGAGAAGGCCAGGACTTAAACCTGCATAACAAATTTACCCTTATTAACTGTGCTTTTCCTGGTAACTTCTCTGACTGACTACCCATGTTCAACATCCCTTGTCCATAGCTGTGTGTGCTTAGCTGCTCAGTTGTGTCTGACTCTGAGGCACCATGGACTGTAGTCTGTCAGATTTCTCTGTGAAATTTTCTAGGCAAGAATACTGGAGTGGGTTGCCATTTCCTACTCCAAGGGATCTTCCTGACTCAGGGATCAAACCCACATCTCTTGTGTCTCCTGCATTGGCAGGCGGGTTCTTTAACACTCCGCTGCTTGGGAAGCCCTTCGTCTGTAGCTAAGGGTGATATTCAAAGTGAGAGCTTTAGCGGTTTTGCTGAATTACTCAGTTATCATGAGTCTCTCCCATGTAAACATGTTATTAAGCTTCAGTTTGTTTTTTTCCTGTTAATTTGCCTCACATCTATTTAATTCATATCAGCAAGAAGAACCTAGAAGGGCAGAGGAAAATTTCTTCCTTCCAACACCCTCTATATTCTTTGGCTGGCTTAATCATTAAACCAACATAAGATGGATTCACAGAAGAAAAATAAAATTTGAACATCCTGGAGTCCTATCAAAACATCAGATTCAAAGTCAGCCAGGCAACTGATGCTCATGTTCATCTGAGCTAAAGGATGGGAGAGGAGCCTGGGGCTTCAAAGGAAAGGAAGGCAAATCACAGGCAGATGTCCAGAGCAGATGTGAGGGAAACAGCTGTATGACATGACATGCAGGTGAGGCTTTCTCTTTAAAAATAAATAAATAAATCTTTATTTTTCTGTTGCATTTGGGATCTTAGTTCCCTGACCAGGGACCAAACCATGCAGTGGAAGCTCAGAATCTTAACCACTGGACAACCAGGGAAGTCTGCAGAGGGGTCTTCTGACAAAAAAGTTACGCTTGTCCTGGTCCAGGCCCTCTATACAAATTCTTTTAGGCAACTGAGAGAGGCAGAGAGACTTTTCTTGAGTTTGCTGGGTCTTAATTGCCTTTAGCTCAAAACAGTCCATATGTCAAAAGTGGCACTTTTTTTGGGGGGGTGGCATATTGCTGCTCCCTCTTAGGTATTTGTATTAGTTTATGTTGTATCACCTTAGGTAGGTAGATAATACTGGGTTATGTAAAGAGAGAAATAATAAGGTTTGTCAGCACCTTCACAAAATTGAATTTAAATTTTAAAACTTGGGTGGCCCAATAAATAATATGAAACCAAAAAGCAACTTTATATTATAAATAAACTGTGGAAATAGCATGCAAATGCCAACTGGGAACAACTGAGCACAGATGTATTTCCAGAAAAGATTACAGCAAGCATCACAAATGCATGGTACTTGTGCTGCCACGCCCTGCTCCAGAACCCATGGAAGATATTTCTAATTAATTCTTTTCCTGAGAAACCTTGAAACTGTTCCAATGCAGAGCTTCTGCTTGTGTTTTAACATTGACATTCAGATGAAACCTATCTGCCATCTCTGAATGAAATGGTCATAGTGATCCCAAAATGAAAAATAGCTAGGGGCATACTGATTTGATTTTATCACCTGGAATATAGCAAGCAGAAACTTCAAGGCCATGGTCCTTGAAGACTGTGATCCTCAGCCATGAGGTGACTACTGAAAAAATTCCAACTCATTCTCAAGGCAGCACCAGTAGGGGTGAACCAACGGGGCCAGTTAAATCCTTAGCTCTATATAGGACAGCAGAATTTTCACAGCATCTCTAGAACAGGGATGAGACTTATTTCTCAAGTTTGTTATGAAGATTAATAGAGATATACCATGTAAATTACCTTAAAATAGGCACTTGCTCATTGACATGACTTAGCGACTGCTGCTGCTAAGTCACTTCAGTCATGTCCAACTCTGTGCGACCCCATAGATGGCAGCCCACCAGGCTCCTGTCCCTGGGATTCTCCAGGCAAGAACACTGGAGTGGGTTGCCATTTCCTTCTGCAGTGCATGAAAGTGAAAAGTGAAAGTGAAGTTGCTTAGTTGTGTCTGACTCTTAGCAACCCCATGGACTGCAGCCCACCAAGCTCCTCTGTCTGTGGGATTTTCCAGGCAAGAGTACTGGAGTGGGGTGCCATTGCCTTCTCCGACTTAGTGACTAAACAACAACAAATGTCAGCTCCAAACTCTAACAGCATGAGTTTTAAAGGGACATGAAGAAGGGCCCACTTCCTAGGTGGTGCTAGTGGTAACAAACGCACCTGCCAGTATAGGAGACGCAAGAGATGTGGGATCGATCTCTGGGTTGGGAAGATCTGGGCGTGGAAACCAGCTCCAGTATTCTTGCCCAGAGTATCTCATGGACAGAGGAGTCCATGGGGTCACACAGAGTCAGAAACGGCTGAAGTTACTGAGCATGCGCGCACAAGGAGGGGCCAGAGCAACACAGATGAAGTAGTTAAAAGTGTTGGAAAGTAAAATAGGGAAGATATTAATCAAAATTGTTCCAGGCACAAAAATGAAAAACAATCAGGAATTCCTACTTGACACAGATAGCAACAAGGTTGTTATCTGTTTCGATGCTGAAAACTCCAGCGATGTAATCCAAAGTGTGGTACACGTATCAGTAGTGGTGCATGACCAATGGTGTCAATAAAAATTAATAGTTGATATCAAGAAAAAAATGGGCATTTTTATTCAAGCCAAACTAAAGGTTATAACTTGGAAGACAGTCTCTCAGAGTTCTGAGAACTGAACTGAAAAGGCAAAGGGGGAGGTCAGTATATATGTGATTTTGGCAAAGGAGGACAGCCAATGAAATACACGTTTCAGTAGAAGGTTGCTGTAAGCCGTTAGAAATAGATACCCTAAAGGATTAGTGGTTTCTAAGATACAGGCAAGGAGATCCCACCAGTCCATTCTGAAGGAGATCAGCCCTGGGATTTCTTTGGAGGGAATGATGCTGAAGCTGAAACTCCAGTACTTTGGCCACCTCATGCGAAGAGTTGACTCACTGGAAAAGACTCTGATGCTGGGATGGATTGGGGGCAGGAGGAGATGGGGACGGCAGAGGATGAGATGGCTGGATGGCATCACTGACTCGATGGATGTGGGTCTCAGTGAACTCCGGGAGTTGGTGATGGACAGGGATGCCTGGTGTGCTGCGATTCATGGGGCTCCAAAGAGTCGGACACGACTGAGCGACTGAACTGAACTGAAGATACAAGAATTCAAATTCATTAAAAGTAGCTTCTGAAAACATCTGACTATCTGAAGCCCCATTCTTCCAATTTTCCTAGAGCACAGAGTGCTTCATCCTGATCTTTGCCCTGAATTCCTTGCAGGATGTGATGTAGGTCAATGACTACAGTGGCTAAGTGGCTAATGGCTTGGTTCTTGTAGAACTGAATTGTGGGCAACATTATGCCACAACCCTTTCCCTTTTTATCCAACCAAAATTTGGGAGGCATTTCATGACTAATTTGTCCCACAGTGCTGGGAATGCTCATTCCCACATCAGGCAAGGATTTCACTGATAGGCGCCTCAATTAGCTATTAATGTACTAGACTCTGTTAAGAGGAGCCAAAAGCCTTTTGACCACTTGTCTTATTAGTCTGTTATGGTCCAAGAAGTGGTTCCCTTTAGCTGCTTCCTCCCATATCTAGAGTTACACTATTACAATCATTGATCTAATAGAACTACATAGTTGGTCAATTGTTTCAAGTCACCTAATCATTAATTTGATCCGAGTTTCAGTCACATGTTTAGTAATTCAAGAAATGATCTAGGGCTTCCCTGGTGGCTCAGTGGTAAAGAATATGCCTGCCAATGCAGGAGATACTGGTTCGATCCCTGATCTGGGAAGATTCCACATGCTGCAGAGCAACTAAGCCCATCTCCACAACTATTGAGCCTGCGCTCTGGAGCTCGGGAGCAATAAGTGCCACAACTACTGGAGCTTGCACACTCTAGAGCCTGTGTTCTGTGATGGGAGAAGCCACTTCAAGGAGAAGCTCATGCACTGCAACTAGACAGTAGCCCCCACTTGATGGAACTAGAGAAAAGTCTATGCAGCAATGAAGACCCAGCACAGACAAATCTAGAAGAAACAATCTGGTAAAGTAGGCAGAATACAGGTAATGAAGTTAGTAACATAAGTAAGTCATAATCAAGTATTTAAGCTAAGAACTTCCATTAGGTGAGACTCAGTCTCCTCCCCACCATGCCACGCCTGCCCTAAGTCATCTGACCAGTCTGTTCTAAATCAATTGCCATCTCGCTGGATCATCAAAAAAGCAAGAGAGTTCCAGAAAAACATCTATTTCTGCTTTATTGACTATGCCAAAGCCTTTGACTGTGTGGATCACAATAAACTGTGGAAAATTCTGAAAGAGATGGGAATACCAGACCACCTGACCTGCCTCTTGAGAAACCTATATGCAGGTCAGGAAGCAACAGTTAGAACTGGACATGGAACAACAGACTGGTTCCAAATAGGAAAAGGAGTACGTCAAGGCTGTATATTGTCACCCTATTTATTTAACTTATATGCAGAGTTCATCATGAGAAATGCTGGGCTGGAAGAAACACAAGCTGGAATCAAGATTGCCAGGAGAAATATCAATAACCTCAGATATGCAGATGACACCACACTTATGGCAGAAAGTGAAGAGGAACTCAAAAGCCTCTTGATGAAAGTGAAAGTGGAGAGTGAAAAAGTTGGCTTAAAGCTCAACATTCACAAAACGAAGATCATGGCATCCAGTCCCATCACTTCATGGGCAATAGATGGGGAAACAGTGGCTGACTTTATTTTTCTGGGCTTCAAAATCACTGTGGATGTTGACTGCAGCCATGAAATTAAAAGACGCTTACTCCTTGGAAGGAAAGTTATAACCAACCTAGATAGCATATTCAAAAGCAGAGACATTATTTTGCCAACAAAGGTCCGTCTAGTCAAGGCTATGGTTTTTCCAGTGGTCATGTATGGATGTAAGAGTTGGACTATAAAGAAAGCTGAGTGCCGAAGAATTGATGCTTTTGAACTGTGGTGTTGGAGAAGACTCTTGAGAGTCCCTTGGGGGGAGGAGCTAAGATAGTGGAGAAATAGGACGGGGAGAACACTTTCTTGCCCACAAATTCATCAAAAGAACATTTAAACGCCGAGTAAATTCCACAACTTCTGAATGCTGGCAGAGGACATCAGGCACCCATAAAAGCAACCCATGTCTTCGAAAGGAGGTAGGAAAAAATATAAAAGACAAAACAAGAGACAGAAGAGGGAGGGACAGAGCTCCATCCCAGGAAGGGAGTCTTAAAAAAGAGAAGTTTCCAAACACCAGGAAACCTTCTCACTGCCGAATCTGTGTGGAGCCTTGGAAGCACAGAGGGCAACATAACAGGGAGGAAAAATAAACAAACAATTAAAACCCGCAGATTACGAGCCCTACGGTAACTCCCCCAGTGGAGAAGCAGCGCACACGCCTGCATATGCCACTAGCAAGTGGGGGCTGGGCAGGGAGGCGCGGCGCGGGCTGCATCGCTTAGAGTAAGGATCTGGCCTGAATACCCCGAGCGCTATCTGAGCGAAATAATTTGGGCTAGCAAACCAGACTGTGGGATATCTACTACGCGAAAAGCCAGCCCTAACCGAAGACACCGCCAGGCCTGCGCACGGAACAAAGGACTAAACAGAGATAGCCGGCTGCAGACCATCCCCCTCTGGTGACAGGCAGCCAGAGCCGGAAAGGGGCAATCGCAGCCCCAGAGAGACATTATCTACAAAACTGTAAGCAGGCTTCTTTGCTAACTAAAACTTCTTGGGGGTCTGGACGGTCAACATCCGCCTGAGAAGGTGCACCGGTTGTACACCTAGATAACCGAGCTGCGGGGAGGCGATAAGTCGCAGCAACCGCGCTGGCCAAACACCTCATCACCTAAGCTGCTCGGACCTGGGAAGGGCACAAAACGCAGGCCCAACCAAGTCTGCGCCTCTGAGGACTACCCGAGTGCCTGAACCTGAGCGGCTTAGACCTGGGAGCTGCAAGAAGTCCAGGGCCAGCCACGGATGGTTCCTGGTGGAGCAACCTAGAGCCTGAGCAGTGTGGGCAGGGAGGCTACACGTGCCGTGAGTGGGGCAGACCCAGTGTGGCTGAGGCACTGCGAGTGCACGCCAGTGTTATTTGTTTGCAGCGTCCCTCCCTCCCCACAGCGCGACTGAACAAGTGAGCCTAAAAAAAAAAAAAAAAAAGTGTCCACCACCATCCCCTTTGTGTCAGGGTGGAAACCAGACACTGAAGAGACCAGCAAACAGAAGAAGCTATAACAGAGGGAACCGCCTTGGAAGCTACAGGCAATAGATTAAAACCCTGTGGTTAGTACCAACTTCATAGGAAGGGGCCTATAGATCTTGAGAAATATAAGTCGGACCAAGGAACTAGCCGAAAATGAACTGACCCCACAATACCCACAACAAAACCAGAGAAAGTCCTAGATATATTTTTACTATTTTTAGGATCATTCTTTATTTTTTTAATTTAAAAAAATTTTAAGTCCTCTATTACTCCTTTAATTTTCACTTTTATAACCTACTATTACTTTGCAAAAAAAAAAAACCCTATTTTTTTAATGCAAACTTCATATATATATTTTTTATAATTTTTGCGACCTTGTTTTTGTTTTGTTTTTTTTTTTCCTTCTTTTCTTTAACATTGTATTTTTGAAATTCCAAACTCTACTCTAGATTTTTAATTTATGCTTTTTGGTATTTATCAATTTTGTACCTATATTTTCTTTATAATTTTTGTGACTTTTTTTTCTTTTTCTCTCTTTCTTTTCCTTCTTCTTTTAACATTGTATTTTTGAAATTCCAAACTCTACTCTAGATTTTTAATTTTTGCCTTTATGTATTTGTTACCAATTTTGTACCTTTAAGAACCCAATCTTCAGGACCCATTTTTTACTAGGGAGTGAGATTACTGGCTTGACTGCTGTCTCCCACTTTGGACTCTCCTTTTTCTCCACCAGGTCGCCTGTGTCTCCTCCCTAACCCCTCTCTACTCTACCCAACTCTGAATTTCTGTGGGTTCCGGACAGTGGAGAACACTTAGGGAACTGATTACTGGCTGGATCTGCCTCCCTCCTTTTCATTCCCCCCTTTTATCCTCCTGGCCACCTCTGTCTCCTTCCTCCTCCTTCTCTTCTCTGTATAACCGTGAACATCTCTGAGCAGTCCAGTTGTGGAGTGCACATAAGGAAGTGATTACTGGCTAGCTCACTCTCTCCTCTATTGATTCCACCTCATCTCATTTGGGTCACCTCTAACTCCCTCCTCCCTCTTCTCTTCTCCATGTAACGCTGTGAACCTCTCTGGGTGACCCTCACGGTGGAGAAACTTTTCATCTTTAACCTAGATGTTTTATCAATGGTGCTGTATAGAAGGAGAAGTTTTGAAACTACTGTAAAAATAAGACCGATAACTGGAAGTAGGAGGCTTAAGTCCAAACCCTGACTCCAGGGAACTCCTGACTCCAGGGAACATTAATTGACAGAAGCTCATCAAACGTCTTCATACTGACACTGAAACCAAGCACCACACAAGGGCCAACACGTTCCAGGGCAAGACATACCAAGCAAATTCTCCAGCAACACAGGAACACAGCCCTGAGCTCCAAGATACAGGCTGCCCAAAGTCACCCCAAAACCACAGACATCTCATAACTCATTAATGGACACTTCATTGCACTCCAGAGAGAAGAAATACAGCTCCACCCACCAGAACACCGACACAAGCTTCCCTAACCAAGAAACCTTGACAAGCCACCTGTACAAACCCACACACAGTGAGGAAATGCCACAATAAAGAGAACTCCACAAACTGCCAGAATACAGAAAGGACACCCCAAACTCAGCAATTTAAACAAGATGAAGAGACAGAGGAATACCCAGCAGGTAAAGGAACAGGATAAATGCCCACCAAACCAAACAAAAGAGGAAGAGATAGGGAATCTACCTGATAAAGAATTCCAAATAATGATAGTGAAATTGATCCAAAATCTTGAAATCAAAGTGGAATCACAGATAAATAGCCTGGAGGCAAGGATTGAGAAGATGCAAGAAAAGTTTTAACAAGAACCTAGAAGAAATAAAAAAGAATCAATATATAATGAATAATGCAATAAATGAGATAAAAAACACTCTGGAGGCAACAAATAGTAGAATAACAGAGGCAGAAGATAGGATTAGTGAATTAGAAGATAGAATGGTAGAAATAAATGAATCAGAGAGGAAAAAAGAAAAACGAATTAAAAGAAATGAGGACAATCTCAGAGACCTCCAGGACAATATTAAATGCTACAACATTCTAATCATAGGGGTCCCAGAAGAAGACGACAAAAAGAAAGATCATGAAAAAATACTTGAGGAGATAATAGTTGAAAACTTCCCTAAAATGGGGAAGGAAATAATCACCCAAGTCCAAGAACCCAGAGAGTCCCAAACAGGATAAACCCAAGGCGAAACACCCCAAGACACATATTAATCAAATTAACAAAGATCAAACACAAAGAACAAATATTAAAAGCAGAAAGGGGAAAACAACAAATAACACACAAGGGAATTCCCATAAGGATAACAGCTGATCTTTCAATAGAAACTCTTCAAGCCAGGAGGGAATGGCAAGACATACTTAAAGTGATGAAAGAAAATAACCTACAGCCCAGATTATTGTACCCAGCAAGGATCTCATTCAAATATGAAGGAGAAATCCAAAGCTTTACAGACAAGCAAAAGCTCAGAGAATTCAGCACCACCAAACCAGCTCTCCAACAAATACTAAAGGATATTCTCTAGACAGGAAACACAAAAATGGTGTATAAATTCGAACCCAAAACAATAAAGTAAATGGCAACGGGATCATACTTATCAATAATTACCTTAAATGTAAATGGGTTGAATGCCCCAACCAAAAGACAAAGACTGGCCGAATGGATACAAAAACAAGACCCCTACATATGTTGTCTACAAGAGACCCACCTCAAAACAGGGGACACATACAGACTGAAAGTGAAGGGCTGGAAAAAGATTTTCCATGCAAATAGGGACCAAAAGAAAGCAGGAGTAGCAATACTCATATCAGATAAAATAGACTTTAAAACAAAGGCTGTGAAAAGAGACAAAGATGGTCACTACATAATGATCAAAGGATCAATCCAAGAAGAAGATATAACAATTATAAATATATATGCACCCAACACGGGAGCACCGCAATATGTAAGACAAATGCTAACAAGTATGGAAGGAGAAATTAACAATAACACAATAATAGTGGGAGACTTTAATACCCCACTCACACCTATGGAAAGATCAACTAAACAGAAAATTAACAAGGAAACACAAACTTTAAATGATACAATAGACCAGTTAGACCTAATTGATATCTATAGGACATTTCATCCCAAAACAATGAATTTCACCTTTTTCTCAAGCGCACATGGAACCTTCTCCAGGATAGATTACATGCTGGGCCATAAATCTAGCCTTGGTAAATTCAGAAAAATTGAAATCATTCCAAGCATCTTTTCTGACCACAATGCAGTAAGAATAGATCTCAATTACAGGAGAAAAACTATTAAAAATCCCAACATATGGAGGCTGAACAACACGCTGCTGAATAACCAACAAATCACAGAAGAAATCAAAAAAGAAATCAAAATTTGCACAGAAACTAATGAAAATGAAAACACAACAACCTAAAACCTGTGGGATACAGTAAAAGCAGTCCTAAGGGGAAAGTTCATAGCAATACAGGCATACCTCAAGAAACAAGAAAAAAGTCAAATAAATAACCTAACTCTACACCTAAAGCAACTAGAAAAGGAAGAAATGAAGAACCCCAGAGTTAGTAGAAGGAAAGAAATCTTAAAAATTAGGACAGAAATAAATGCAAAAGAAACAAAAGAGACCATAGCAAAAAATCAACAAAGCCAAAAGCTGGTTCTTGGAAAGGATAAATAAAATTGACAAACCATCAGCCAGACTCATCAAGAAACAAAGGGAGAAAAGTCAAATCAATAAAATCAGAAATGAAAATGGAGAGATCACAACAGACAACACAGAAATACAAAGGATCATAAGAGACTACTATCAGCAATTATATGCCAATAAAATGGACAACGTGGAAGAAATGGACAAATTCTTAAAAAAGTACAACTTTCCAAAACTCGACCAGGAAGAAATAGAAAATCTTAACAGACCCATCACAAGCACGGAAATTGAAACTGTAATCAAAAATCTTCCAGCAAACAAAAGCCCAGGTCCAGACGGCTTCACAGCTGAATTCTACCAAAAATTTAGAGAAGAGCTA
Organism: Bubalus bubalis; assembly: GCF_019923935.1. Lineage (NCBI taxonomy): Eukaryota > Metazoa > Chordata > Mammalia > Artiodactyla > Bovidae > Bubalus > Bubalus bubalis. The sequence continues at coordinate 56,292,530 of NC_059164.1, forward strand.
ATGCCTATCCTACTCAAACTCTTCCAGAAAATTGCAGAAGAAGGTAAACTTCCAAACTCATTCTAGGAGGCCACCATCACCCTAATACCAAAACCTGACAAAGATGCCACAAAAAAAGAAAACTACAGGCCAATATCACTGATGAACATAGATGCAAAAATCCTTAACAAAATTCTAGCAATCAGAATCCAACAACACATTAAAAATATCATACACCATGACCAAGTGGGCTTTATCCCAGGGATGCAAGGATTCTTCAATATCTGCAAATCAATCAACGTAATACACCACATTAACAAATTGAAAATTAAAAACCATATGATTATCTCAATAGATGCAGAGAAAGCCTTTGACAAAATTCAACATCCATTTATGATAAAAACTCTCCAGAAAGCAGGAATAGAAGGAACATACCTCAACATAATAAAAGCTACATATGACAAACCCACAGCAAACATTATCCTCAATGGTGAAAAATTGAAAGCATTTCCTCTAAAGTCAGGAACAAGACAAGGGTGTCCACTTTCACCATTAGTATTCAACATAGTTTTGGAAGTTTTGGCCACAGCAATCAGAGCAGAAAAAGAAATAAAAGGAATCCAAATTGGAAAAGAAGTAAAACTCTCACTGTTTGCAGATGACATGATCCTCTACATAGAAAACCCTAAAGAATCCACCAGAAAATTACTAGAACTAATCAATGACTATAGTAAAGTTGCAGGATATAAAATCAACACACAGAAATCCCTTGCATTCCTATACACTAATAATGAGAAAACAGAAAGAGAAATTAAGGAAACAATTCCATTCACCATTGCAACGAAAAGAATAAAATACTTAGGAATATATCTACCTAAAGAAACTAAAGACCTATATATAGAAAGGTCTTTAGTTTCTTTAGGTAGATATATTCCTATATATAGAAATGGAGAAGGCAATGGCATCCCACTCCAGTACTCTTGCCTGGAAAATCCCATGCACGGAGGAGCCTGGTAGGCTGCAGTCCATGGGGTCGCTAAGAGTCGGACACGACTGAGCGACTTCACTTTCACTTTTCACTTTCATGCATTGGAGAAGGAAATGGCAACCCACTCCAGTATTCTTGCTTGGAGAATCCCAGGGACAGCAGAGCCTGGTGGGCTGCCGTCTATGGGGTTGCACAGAGTCGGACGCGACTGAAGCGACTTAGCATAGCATAGCATATATAGAAAACTATATATATATAAACCTATATATATAAAACACTGGTGAAAGAAATCAAAGAGGACACTAATAGATGGAGAAATATACCATGTTCATGGATCGGAAGAATCAATATAGTGAAAATGAGTATACTACCCAAAGCAATTTATAGATTCAATGCAATCCCTATCAAGCTACCCACGGTATTCTTCACAGAGCTAGAACAAATAATTTCACAATTTGTATGGAAATACAAAAAACCTCGAATAGCCAAAGCTATCTTGAGAAAGAAGAATGGAACTGGAGGAATCAACCTGCCTGACTTCATGCTCTACTACAAAGCCACAGTCATCAAGACAGTATGGTACTGGCACAAAGACAGAAATATAGATCAATGGAACAAAATAGAAAGCCCAGAGATAAATCCACACACATATGGACTCCTTATCTTTGACAAAGGAGGCAAGAATATACAATGGATTAAAGACAATCTCTTTAACAAGTGGTGCTGGGAAATCTGGTCAACCACTTGTTAAAGAATGAAACTAGAACACTTTCTAACACCATACATAAAAATAAACTCAAAATGGATTAAAGATCTAAACATAAGACCAGAAATTATAAAACTCCTAGAGGAGAACATACGCAAAACACTCTCTGACATACATCACAGCAGGATCCTCTATGACCCACCTCCCAGAATATTGGAAATAAAAGCAAAAATAAACAAATGGGACCTAATTAATCTTAAAAGCTTCTGCACAACAAAGGAAACTATAAGCAAGGTGAAAAGGCAGCCTTCAGAATGGGAGAAAATAATAGCAAATGAAGCAACTGACAAACAACTAATCTCAAAAATATACAAGCAACTCCTATAGCTCAACTCCAGAAAAATAAATGACCCAATCAAAAAATGGGCCAAAGAACTAAATAGACATTTCTCCAAAGAAGACATACAGATGGCTAACAAACACATGAAAAGATGCTCAACATCACTCATTATCAGAGAAATGCAAATCAAAACCACTATGAGGTACCATTTCGTGCCAGTCAGAATGGCTGCGATCCAAAAGTCTACAAGTACTTAATGCTGGAGAGGGTGCAGAGAAAAGGGAACCCTCTTACACTGTTGGTGGGAATGCAAACTAGTACAGCCACTATGGAGAACAGTGTGGAGATTCCTTAAAAAACTGGAAATAGAACTGCCTTATGATCCAGCAATCCCACTCCTGGGCATACACACTGAGGAAACCAGAATAGAAAGAGACACATGTACCCCTATGTTCATCGCAGCACTGTTTATAATAGCCAGGACATGGAAGCAACCTAGATGTCCATCAGCAGATGAATGGATAAGAAAGCAGTGGTACATATATACAATGGAGTATTACTCAGCCATTACAAAGAATACATTTGAATCAGTTCTAATGAGGTGGATGAAACTGGAGCCTATTATACAGAGTGAAGTAAGCCAGGAAGAAAAACACCAATACAGTATACTAACGCATGCATATGGAATTTAGAAAGATGGTAACAATAACCGTGTATGCTGCTGCTGCTGCTGCTGTGTCACTTCAGTCATGTCCGACTCTGTGTGACCCCACAGACGGCAGCCCACCAGGCCTCCCATCCCTGGGATTCTCTAGGCAAGAACACTGGAGTGGGTTGCCATTTCCTTCTCCAATGCATGAAAGTGAAAAGTGAAAGTGAAGTCGCTCAGTCGTGTCCGACTCTAGCGACCCCATGGACTGCAGCCTACCAGGTTCCTCCGTCCATGGGATTTTCTAGGCAAAAGTACTGGAGTGGGGTGCCATTGCCTTCTCTGAACCGTGTATATGAGACAGCAAAAGAGACACTGATGTATAGAACAGTCTTTTGGACTCTGTGGGAGAAGGAGAGGGTGGGATGATTTGGGAGAATGGCATTGAAATATATATATCATATATGAAATGAGTCGCCAGTCCAGGTTCGATGCACGATACTGGATGCTTGGGGCTGGTGCACTGGGACGACCCAGAGGGATGGTATGGGGAGGGAGGAGGGTTCAGGGTGGGGAACACATGTATACCTGTGGCAGATTCATTTTGATATATGACAAAACCAATACAATATTGTAAAGTTAAAAAATAAAATTAAATTAAAAAAAAAAAAAAAGAGAGAGAGTCCCTTGAACTACAAGGAGATCCAACCAGTCCCTCCTAAAGGAGATCAGTCCTAGGTGTTCATTGGAGGGAGTGATGCTGAGGCTGAAACTCCAATACTTTGGCCACCTGATGCAAAGAGCTGACTCATTTGAAAAGATCTTGATGCTGGGAAAGATTGAGGGCAGGAGAAGAGGACGAAAGAGGATGAGACTGTTGGATGGCATTACCAACACAATGGACATAGGTTTGGGTGGACTCCGGGAGTCAGTGATGGACAGGAAGGCCTGGTGTGCTGCAGTTCAAGGGGTCACAAAGAGTCAGACATGATGGAGCAACTGAACTGAAGGGGAATGATATATTAGCATTGCACATAGAGTTCAAAGATGTCTGCACATGCAGTGCGAGTGGTGGGTCATCATTAACCCCTTACATAATTAAAAAAGGAATGTTATCTCCTAAGGAATTGGCCCCAGAAGGAGAAAAAACTGATGTTCATGGTTAAGCAGATATTTCTACTACTGAGAAGGTCTGTCTGGTTAGCACATAATGCAGATGCCCAATGCATACTGGGGGTGAGGGCAGAGGTCAAAACAGAAAAATTTTATGTTTAAATTTTTCTTGCCTTGCCTTAAAATGGAGACTTGTTAGTTGTTTTAGTTGCTAAGTCATTTCTGACTTTTGGGACTCCTTGGACTGTGGGCCAACAGGTTCCTCTCCATAGGATTTCCCAGGCAAGAATATTGGAGTGGGTTGACATTTCCTTCTCTAGGAGATCTTCCCAACCCAGAGATCAAACCCGAGTCTCCTGCACAGGTAGGCAGATTCTTTACTGCTTCCCCAGACTTGTTAGCTACCTGGCTTTAGATAGGACCTGAATGATAATTTCAAAACACAACCTTTCACCACATCCAAAGAAGATAATCAAGGGGAGAAATCTCTAGAGGCAGTCAGGACCCTAGGGAGGGGCCCTATTTGAATTTTTCTGCTCTATCAGGGTGGAGCAGATTTCTTGGCAGGCTAGAAACCTAGGATATGTTATATATTTTGGGGGTGACTTTTGGCTCACGACAAGTAATATTGGTTAGTTTAAGGTAGTCACCTCAAATTTGCCTTTTGTGTGCATTAAGAAAAGACACGAGCCACAAAAAATATTAATGGGACATAAGAATGGAAGAAATTTTTACAGTACATCCTCTGTGGTAATGACTATAATTTGGCAAGGAGTAAACTAAAATATGAAGGAGAAAGAAGGTAAAAGAGACAAGAATGTAGGGAAGGACCTTCTCATTCAGGTAGTCCAAGGTTTCCTTCATGCGACCCTGCTTTTGACATTATATGCCTGCCCCCCAGCTCTAATCCAGGGTTGAGGATGAGTCTCAAGATTCAGCATGGTCACTTTAAATAATTATCAGGTCATTTAATTCAATTGTTTCCTCCCTTTAATTAAAAGACAATTCATGCTTTGCAAGTTAGTCCCTTTTGACATTTAATTAGGGTTTCTCATCTGGGTGAGAAGTCAATCAAATCAGAGCAGCAGAAATGCTCATTCTCACATAAACAGCACAGAGGTGGTTACTGTCATAGCCATTCCACTTTAAACCTGTGATCATTAATCAGGCAGATTTTTTTCCAGCAAACATTTACAGAGTTGTTTCTCATCAGCCACTACATATCTGAGTCTAATAGTGTTTTATCCATTTTAAGGTAAGTAAATGGAGGACTTGTAACCCAGTATGCCCAAAATAGTGTGGTAAGTACTCTGATGTAGGTAAACAAAATACTGAGTTGTGGAGGGGGTCGAGGAAGATTTCCAAAAGAAGGGAAGAGCTCATTTCAGTCCTAAGCAATGCTATGGGACTAGCTGGAAGATGAGGTGGGCAAGGAGTTCTGCACAGATGGTGTAGCTTATGCAGAGAGACCCAGGAGAACATGGTGCTAATAGTCAGATGCAAGTAGACTATGGAGCTGGAGATTAGGCTTGTTGGAAAAGTAGCAAAAGGGGAGTCTGGACTTGGACTATGAAGGGCCTTCTGGGAACTTCTAAGGAGTTTGGACTTGTGAAAGAAAATGCATCCAGCAGTTAAGGAAATGATTTATTCAGGCAACTGCAATAGAGAGAACATTCATTAATGAGGACAGTCTCAGAAAGGAAGAAAACTGAAGGTTTTATAAAACAGGCAAGTCACTGAGGAATGGTGGGTCTTATCTGGGAACAGGCAAGGTCAGGCTGGTCCCTCAGTGAGTCTTTTCTCAGAGCACAGAGGGATCACAAGAATAGAAGGCTGGTTTCTCTACCACTGCTGCGTCTTGTAGCATATGTGGTGTGTGTGTGTGTGTGCATGTATGCACTCAGTCATGTCCAACCCTTTGTGACCCCATGGACTGTAGCCCATCAGGCTCTTCTGTCTATGGAATTGTCCAGGCAAGACAACTGGTGAAAGTGAAAGTTGCTCAGGCGTGCCTGACTCTTTGCGACCCCATGGACTATACAGCCCATGGAATTCTCCAGGCCAGAATACTGGAGTGGGTAGCCTTACCTTCTCCAGGGGATCTTCCTGACCCAGGAATCAAACCAGGATCTCCTGCATTGCAGGTGGATTCTTTATCAACTGAGCTATGAGGGAAGCCCACTGGAATTGGTTGCCATTTCCTTCTCCAGAGAATCTTCCTGACCTAGGGATTGAATCACATCTCCTGCATTGGCAGGCAGACTTTTTTTTTTTACCATTGCACCACCTGGGAAGCCATGATAAAGTCAGGATTGTCAGATTTGAAGTCCTGGTTGTACCACAGAGGATAATCAAGGTGAAGATAATCAAGATAATAGGGATAATTATTAGATAAAAGGATAAAGATAGATCCTATCTAATCCTTAAAAGGATTAGATAAAGAGGATAATCAAGAGGGAAGGGTGCAGGATTCAACCTTTAAAAGAATGACATATCCAAAGGACATAACAAAAACTGCTTGGAACCAATTAGATTCAAGATAGTGGAAGATTTGACCTCCGGTGGACCTTGAAACTCATTATACACTAACTGTAATACATTAGTATGCTAAATGACACACCCACAAGCACCATGACAGTTCCAAGGCCAACCAAAGACCATAAAATGGATGGTGGCCCAATTCCTGGAAATCTCCACCCCTTCCCCAAAATAATTGGAATAATTCACCCACTAATTAGCCTGTAAAATTACTTAGCCCATAAAAATTAACCATACCATATTTTGGGCCTCTCTCTCACCTTGTAAGATGGCCCACAGTATGCTTGTGGTGTGTGTTTCTCTTTAAATAAATCCACTTCTTACCTATAACTTTCTCTCTCACTGAACTGTTGCTGTGATGAGACATCAAGAACCCAAATTCACCGGGAACAGAGGTACTCAAGGTTCGTAAGCAGAAGTGAGACCTGATCAGATGAGTGCTGTAGAACAATGGTATACACAAGTCAGCTGTCGCCACTTGCCCTCTGAGAAAAACTTGCCTCTGTACCCTGTTCCTTGCTTTTGAAACTGAAAAGAAAGTGAAAGTCACTCAGTTGTGTCTGACTCTTTGCAACCCCATGAATTATACAGTCCATGGAATTCTCCAGGCCAGAATACTGGAGTGGGTGACATTTCCCTTCTCCAGGGGATCTTCCCAACCCAGGGATTGAACCCAGGTCTCCCACATTGCAGATGGATTCTTTACCAGCTAAGCCACAGGGGAAGCCTGAGTTCCCTCTAAAACTGAACTCCCTACAGAGTTTATGATTAACCTTTTTCTCAAGAGAAGTAATTATACTAGATCAGCAAGAAGACAATCCTAGCTTTCCTCAAAGAACATACCCAACAATCTGACTCATATCTTTGAGTTGTTCTGAGAAACTAAGACAGTGGCCCAGGTGGAGGATGGTGGCTACATGCTGACCACAAACATAAACCCCAGACTGGTTGGAACCAGAAGGTTGATTATCAAGATTCCTGGAATACCACTCTGTTGCTTCACCACCAACCATGTACCCCTCAGCCCTAAGGTTACCTTTAAAAAGCCTTCCTTGAAGGCCAAAGAGCTTGGGTCTTTTGAATATGAGCTGCTATTCTCCTTGCTTGGTACCTGCAGCAAACACTGTAGTTTCCTCCACTATAACCTGGTGTCCATAAATCAGCTTCACAATGAGGCAGGCAAGCAGAATGAAGTTCAGTTTGGCAACACTTTCATCTTTGACGTCATCCCTGTGTTCTCTGGATCCCAGTCCAAGCATCATGCCTTAGTTTGACGACCAGGGGTCCAGTTCCTACCTCTTACCTTGAGACTTGTTCATACCTGAGACCTAACTAAATCATTACCATATTTTTGCCTGTTCTCTTGGAGAACCTTAATCTTTTCAGTCCCCTCCATTTCATTCCTGGTCACAGCTTCCAATCCATTCTAGCAATGTCTTGGATCAGCAGCTCTTCCTGGGTAAAGAAAGATGTTGGTAAATCCTGCATTGCTGCAGCAGCCCATCTGCTGTCCTAACAGTTGGGGTGTTGTCTCACAGCCTGGACAAGGGATAGCCCTTGGGACCTAGACTGTAGCTCCTGCAGGTTGGGGTGTAAGCTGACTTGGCTTTGGACCCACGAGAAAGCACAGTTCTGAATTTGGCTGCTCAGCATCTGGCCATTCAAGCCCTGAGCCACACAGTAACAAGGGTTTGCAAACCTTGGCTTCTATGAATTAGCTCAAATAATTATTCTATTTAATCCATAAAGCCCTGAAATGAGAATCAATAGATAAGATTAACCTCGTACTTAACCTCATACCATAAGACAGACTGGACGGGGTTGGGGGGGGAGGTGGGGCAGGAGGTAGAGAAACCACTACGAGTTATATGGTTATGAAATTGTGTTACTAGATAAACAAGTTCAGCTCAGATGTTCTGTTTCCAAAAAAACTAATAAAATGCTTATGATGTTGCTGAAGTTTCCCAAGAAGTAATCAAACACAAATAGGCAGCACTGACAGGCATTCAAAAGATATGTGGAGAAGGGAAGACCTCAAAGTAAATCCAATTATGATCTTGGTGGTTGGGGTGTGTTTCCTGGTTCAGCTTCACAGAAAACTAAAGATCTTCATGCACAAGGGCTCTTTTAGAAGACAGAACAAATAAACAGCAGATCTTAATCTCTGTAACAAATGGTTTTAATGGAGGTGGTTAGGTTTGTACTAATATTATGAATTTAAACAAAATTAAACTGAGCCATGACACTTAATACCTTGAATTTATAGACCACTATTCTTGATAACTCCCTTTATTCCTGGGTGCTTATAAAATCGATTTGCTTCTGTCTGACATAATTTTCAAAGCAAAGCATAAGATTTACCAGTTAAACTCCCTTCCTCTCCCAGTAAATTTTACTAGCATTTTCCCTCACAGTAATTTTTTGCAGTTACATAGTGATTTCTATAGAAGGTCCTCCAAGTGTTTTGCAAACATTAATTAAGCTTTGCAATACCCCAGCAAGGGAGAAGACCAGCATCACACCCAGGAGTCCTCCTCCTGCAGAGAGGGTGATTGGAATGACATTTGTTCCTGTCACTCAGAATCAGCACATGGAGCTCTAACCTGTGGGAGGAGAGGATGTGCAGATCCTGCCAGAATTTCAAATGACACTATGATGCCTCTGCTGGCACTAACAAAGGAAGATGGGGGTGACTCTATCAAGTCATTTTACTTATTTTTAACCTATGAATCTGAATAAATGATACTTTTTTATTAAATAAATGTTTGAAATCAGCTGAAATTCAATGTTCTACCTACCCTGTTTCATTCATAAATACTGTTTGAGTAGCACCACTTTATGTAACCAGCCATTTGAAAATGAGAAATTACACAGAGTATAGCCGGAGAAGTGTCTGCTTCTAGATAACATGGATCTCATCCCACCTTCAAAAGTCCACATATAACCTTAGCTTAAAGCAACAGGCAATTAAACAAGAATCTACCTGTAGGTAATAACCTATATGTAGAAAAAAGTCAGAAAAAGGATATATATATCTGAATCTCTTTGCTGTACACCTAATACTAACACATATTGTAAATCAACTATACTTCAGATAAAATATTAAAAAACAAAGAAAGAAAATAAACAAAATCACAAAAAAAACTAGGCACATTGAAAAAATGAAGAAAAGATGGTACTAACTAGGTAAACCGATGACTCTTTCCAGTCATGAGATGTGAACTGCAGAGATCAAGATGCTTCAAGTTAAACAAATAGATCTTTAATTTATTAACCTAAGGTAAACTTTTCATGGGAATTTTTAAAAGCCATTTTCTTTCTAATGTTATTTTACCAGTTATTACAGTGATAATCTCTGGCCCAGAAATCTAGGCTGCCTATTTCCCGGTAGACAGCACAGCTGGCCTGCTGCAACCACCAGCACACTCTTGGCATCTAACCCTGGAGGTGCCTGCTTCACCCTCCCATCCCTCATCCAGTCCAGGGTCCTTGACTGCTGCTCAAGTTCCACGGGTGGACACTGTCTGCTGAGGAGGAGGTCTTCTTGGCTCTCAACCCTGACTGCACCTCACAACCATTTAGGGAGCTCTTTGTAAATACATCTGTAACTACTACACACCAATTAAAACACAGTACTTAGGAATGAGGCTGGCTGTGGGCATTTAAAAGTCCTCAAGTGATTGCTACCTGCAGCACTGGTTAATGTACCTTGGGGAGCAACTGCAGGGCTCATCAGGAATGAGGTGAATCTGCCAAGCTTTCCCTGCAGGGTAATGATAATGTGATCAATTCTTACAAAAGTCTGCTGTTCAAAGCTTTGAAAGTTTTTGCACTTGTCATGATGCCTTGTGATTTCCATCTTTCTCATGTTGCAAGTACCTGGTTGTTGGCTTGACACATTGGCCAGTGGTAGGGAAGGACTGCCTGGGTTTGGATCTCTTCTCACCTTTGAGGTCAAGGTGTGTTCCTGCTGATGTGTAATCCTGGGAGCATCACCTAGTGCACACCTCAGGTTTTGCTCGCCACCCCCAGGATGATGCTCCAGGCTTGGGTACTTAGATATCTTATTGAGCCAAAGAAGTTTTGCAAAGGATGAACTTAGCTTCTAAGAGTAGAAGGCAGATGCTGTGGTAAGATCTAGGTCAACGGATCAAGAGATACACAATACAAATGTTTGCAGAAATACTGCAAAACAGATCAACTGGGATGATCCCAAAGATGTTATCTAGGTTAGCTTTTAGTGAAATAAAGAATTTTTTTACTCCTATTCCATAGCTAAATCTTCTCATAAGTCAGATTTTCTACATGAATCTTAGTGGAGGAAGATATGCAATATTAGTTGCTTCACAGCTGTTTGATACTTCTGGTGGTTTTAGGTGGTACCACAGCAACTGCATTATGTATATGTTGAACTATTATAAGGAAATGTTTTTTCTATTCTTTTTCAGTTTTCTTAATATTCAAAATTCTTTTAATTTTCACCAAGTCTCAGTTTGGTGTTATTAAATCTTTAAAATCTTTCTGGTACTGATAATATCTCCAACAACCAAAAAAAAAAATTGGGAAGTAATGGTAACCAGCTGGAATTTAACAACAGTCTTTATTTGCATTTATATTTTACTCATGACAAGCAATAATGTTATCCAGTTTATAGTAGTGATTTAGAGCTTTATAAATTATGTTTAAACTCTGAGTTGTTTTAAAGAGCTACTTTCACATATATAGCAAAAATTGTGAAAGGGAAAGCTAAATAGTATCTTACCATCACTTTTTTTTTTTTTTTTTACTGTGGCGCATGATTTTAAAACAAATATCATTGCTAACTTGACCCTAGGACAAATGTAAAAAGTGTCAGGCCTAATTTTTAAAAAATAATTAATACTTGAAATTTAAATATACCTACCCTAGATGTATCATGCACACCTATTCCTAACTTTGTTTTCAAGTGGAAGCTCTGGTCACATTTGACCATGCAAAAATCCTCAACAAATACTGGTGAGCTGAATTCAACAATACATTAAAAGAACCATACACCATGATTTATTCCGGAGAATGCAAGGATGACTCAGCATCTGAAAATCAATAAATGTGATATATCATATCAACATAACAAAGGATAAAAGTCATATAATCCTCTCAATAGATGCAGAAAAAGCATTTGACAAAATTTAACATTCACTGATGATAAAAACTCTCAATAAACTGGGTATAGAGGAACTTAATACAACATAGTAAAGACCGTATATCAATCCATGGCTAACATTATACTTAATGATAAAATGCTGAAAACTTTCAAGACAAGTAACAAGGTCAAGGTAACCACTCTCATCACTTTTATTCAGTATAGCACTGGGAGTCTCAGCCAGAGCAATTAGGCAAGATAAGGAAATAAAAGGCACTCAAATGGGAAAAGAAAAAGTAAAATTGTCTCTATTTGCAGATTACATGAGATTTAATCAGAAAACTCAAAAGACAATGCGAAAAAAAACCTGTCAGAACTAATCAATTTAATAAAATTGCTGAACACCACATCAATTTAACATCACTTGCAATTCTATATACCACCACCGAACAGAAAGAGAAGAAAACAATTCCATTTACAGTAGCATCCAAAACAATACCTATGAATAAATTTAACCAAAGAGGTAAAATATCTGTGCTATGAAAATTATAAATGATGAAAGAAATTGAAGAAGACAAAAGTAAATGAAAAGATGTTCTGTGCTGGTGGAGTGGAATAATTAATAGTGCTAAAATGTCCATATACTCAAAGCCAGCTACAGATTCAATGCAATTGCTATCAAAATTCCATCGGTATTTTTCACAGAAATAAACAAAACAATTCTAAAACTTGTATGGAATCACAAAAGAATCAAAATAGCTGGAGGAATACTGAGAATGAGGAACAAAGCTAAAGGTATCACACATTGGTTTCTACTTTACAAAGCTACCGTGATGGTGGCTCAGATGGTAAAGCGTTTGCGTGTAATGTGGGAGACCTGGGTTCCGTCCCGGGGTCGGGAGGACCCCTTGGAGAAGGGAATAGCTACACAGTTCTCCAGTACTCTTGCCTGGAGAATCCTATGGACGGAGGAACCTGGTGGGTAACAGTCCACGGAGTTGCAAAGAGTCAGACACAACTGAGTGACTAACACACACACACAGTGATCAAAACAGCATAGTACTGGCATCAAAACCGACACACAGACCAATGGACTAGGATAGAGAGCCCAGAAATAACCGCAGGTATAGATGGTCAGGGCTTCCTTAGTGGCACAGTGGATAAGAATCCACCTGCCAATGCAGGGTGCACAGATTCAATCCCTAGTTCCAGAATATTCCATGTGCTGAGGAGCAACGGAGCCCATGTGCCACAAACCACTGAGCTCACATCCTAGAGCCCGTGAGCTGCAACTGCTGAGCCAGCGTGCTACAACAACTGAAGCTTGTGTGCCACAACGGATGCCCATGTGTCTCGAGCCTGTGCTCCTCAACAACACTGCAACAAGAAGCCCTCACACCACAAAAAAGACCCAGCACAGCCAAAAGTAGAAAAAAGTTAAAAAAAAAGCAAAGTCTACAAAAGCAAAATCACCAAAGTAGGACTACATCAGATTTAAAAGTTTCTGCCCAGCAAAGGAAACCATCAAAAAAATGAATATACGACCAAGAAATGGAAGAAAATATTTCCAATAGCAAACCCAGAGATAAACCTATGCACATATGACCAACTAATCTATAACAGAGAAGGTGAGAATGTACAATGGAGAAAGCCTCTTCATTAAGGGTTATTGGACAGCTAAGGTAAAAGAAAGAAATTAGAAAACTCCCTAACACCATACACAAAAATAAATTCAAAATGGATTAAAGACCTGAATGTAAGACCAGACACTATAAAACTCAGAGAAAAACACAGTAAGAACACTTTTTGACATAAATTGAATCAAAATCTTTTTTGACCCACCTTCTAAAGAAAATAAAAACAGAAATAAAACAAACAGACCTAATTATACTTAAAAGCTTTTGCATAGCAAAAGAAACCATAAGTAAGACGAGAAGACAACCCTCAGAATGGGAGAAAATATTTGCAAACAAAGCAAATAATAAAGATTAATCTCCAAAATAATACAAACAGCTCATGTAACCAAATATCCAAAAAAACAAACAACCCAATGAAAAATGGGCAGAAGACCTAAATAGACATTTCTCCAAAGAAGACATATACAGATGGTCAACAAACACATAAAAAGATGCTCAACATCATTAATCGTTAGAGAAATGCAATATGGAAATTAGAAAGATGGTAACGATGACCCTATATGTGAGACAGCAAAAGAGACAGAGATGTAAAGAATAGTCTTGGGCTCTGTGGAAGAAGGTGAGGGTGGGATGATCTGAGAGGGTAGCGTTGAAACGGGTATATTATCATATGTGAAGCAGATCGCCGGTCCAGGTTTGATGCAGGAGACAGAGTGCTCAGGGCTGGTGCACTGGGATGACCCTGGGGGATGGGATGGGGGTTCTGGATGGGGAACACATGTGCACCCATGGCTGATTCATGTTGATGTTTGGCAAAAACCACTACAATATTGTAAAGTAATTAGCCTCCAATTAAAATAATTTTTAAAAAACTACAAAGAGAAAAAAAAAAAAACTACAAAGAGGTATCACCTTGCATGGTCAGAATGGCCGCCATCAAAAAATCTACAAACAATAAATACTGGAGAGTGTATGGAGAAAAGGGGACCCTCTTGCACTGTTGGTAGGAATGTACACTGACAGACTCTATGGAAAACGGTATGGTGGTTCCCTAAAAAATCTAAAAATAGAACATATGACACAGCAATTCCTCTACTGGGTATATAGCCAAAGAAAATCCTAATTCAAACAGACACATGCACCCCAATGTTCACTGCAGCAGTATTTACAGTAGCCAGGACATGGAAGCAATCTAAATGTCCATTGACAGATGAATGTATAAAGATGTGGTGGTACGTATACACAATGGAATATTACTCAGCCATTAAAAGGAATGAGATTGGGTCTTTTGTAGAGAGTGGATGGACCTAGAGACTGTGATACAGTGTGGAGTAAGTCAGAAAGAGAAAAACAAATATTGTATATTAGCACATATATGTGGAATCTAAAAAATGGTACAGATAAATTTATTTGCAGGGCAGCAACAGAGAGGCAGACAGAGAACAGATATGTGGACACAGGTTGGGGGAGAAGGGGGATGAATGGGGATATTGGGATTGGCATAGAATAGTTAAAACAGACACCAGTGGGAATATGCTGTATGGCACAGGAAACTCTACTCAATGTCTGTGGTGACCCCAGTGAGTAGTATGGGGGATGGGGTAGGATGGAGACCCAAGAGAGAGGGGATGTTTGTATACATATAACTGATTCATTTCATTGTACAGCAGAAACAAACACAATATTGTAAAGCAATTATCAGATCAGATCAGCTCAGTCGTGTCCGACTCTTTGCGACCCCATGAATCGCAGCACGCCAGGCCTCCCTGTTCATCACCAACTCCCGGAGTTCACCCAGACTCACGTCCATCTAGTCAGTGATGCCATTCAGCCATCTCATCCTCTGTCGTCCCCTTCTCCTCCTGCCCCCAATCCCTCCCAGCATCAGAGTCTTTTCCAATGAGTCAACTCTTCACATGAGGTGGCCAAAGTACTGGAGTTTCAGCTTTAGCATCATTCCTTCCAAAGAAATCCCAGGGCTGATCTCCTTCAGAATGGACTGGTTGGATCTCCTTGCAGTCCAAGGGACTCTCAAGAGTTATGTCAATAAAAAATTCAAACCACATATCTGATAAGGAGTTAACATCCAAAATGTGTAAGGAATACAGTTCAATAGTAAAAAGACAAGTAATTCAATTTAAAAATGGACAAAGGATCTGAATAGACATTTTTCTAAAGAAAATATACAGGTAGCCAATAGGTACATGAAAAAGTGCTCAACGTTGCTAATTATCAAGGAAATGCAGAATAAAACCAAGGTGACATCCCCTTATACCTGTTAGGCTGTCAATTATCAAAAAATGATAAAGCCAGGCTGTAGAGAAAAGGAAGCCCTTGTACACTGTTGGTAGGAATGTAAACTAGTACAGTCATTATGGAAAACAGTATGGAGTTTCCTGAAGAAATTTTATCTAGAACTACTGTATGATCCCAGCAATTCCATTTCTGGGTATATATCCCAAGGAAGTGAAATCATCTCAAAAAGCTATCTGCACATCCATGTTCATAGCAGCATTATTCACAATAGACAAGGTATGGAAACAACCTTAGTGCATGGCAACTGACAAATGAATCAAGAAAATGTGGCACACATATATGTATGTATGTGTATATACATATATGTGAATATACAAATATTTACATATATAATAGCTGAATATTATTCAGTTATAAAAAGAAATCCTCTCATTTGTGACATCATAGACAAAGCTGGTGGCTATTACACAAAGTGAAATAGACCAGGCAAAGAATGCCAAATGGGGTCACATTTATGAAATCTCAAAGAAAGTCAAACTCAAGTTTACAGTATAAAAGTGCTTGCCAGGGGTTGGTGGATGGGAGAAATAGGCAGAGGTTTGCAAATGGGTACAAATTTTCAGTTATATAGCTATAAAATAAATCAGGTCTGAGGCTGTAATGTATCACGTGGTGACTATAGTCATTAACACTATTATTTAATTGAACTTTGTGAAGAGAGAAGAACTTAAATATTTTCAACAAAGTAAATATGTGTATTGAGGGATGTATTAATTGACCTGATGGAGGAATTCTTTCGCAGTGTATACATTTATCAGATACATCAATTCCTCACATTGTACACTTTAAAAGCCTTATTTCACTTGTGAAATATACCTCAATAAACCTGGAGAAAAACTTGTTTGTAAAAGAAATTAAATAATCATATCTTTTTGCAGAAACTGAAGTGGTTTGTTTTTTTTTTTTAAATTCTGTGTTTTTGTGATTTAGACATTGAATTGAATCAAAGAGTAAATTTCACAGCAATAACACTCTTGGCATTTATCCCAGATTAACAAAAACTTATTTCATGCAAAAGCCTGTACATCAGTGTTCACAACAGTATTTTTAATAGCGCCAAAACGGTAATAACTCAGAATACAATTTCAAGAGGTAACAGTCAAACAAAATGTTAGATCCATACAGTGGAATGCTACTCAGTAATAAGGCATGAACTACCGATACATGCAAAAACCTAGATGGACATCAAGATCACTATGCTAATGGAAAAAAGCCCATCTTAACAGGTTTACTTTGTGTGATTCCATTTAGATTGTTGCTGTTTAGTCACTAAATCATGTCCAATTCTTTTGCAACCCCATGTACTGTAGCCTGCCAGGCTCCTCTGTCCATGAGATCTCCAGGCAAGAATACTGGAGTGGATTGCCATTTCCTTCTCCAGGGGATCTTCCCAACCCAGGGATTGAATCTGGGAATTCCTGAATTCCAGGTGGATTCCTTACCACTGCACCACCTGGGAGCCTGCATACTATTCAACTCACCTACCAATCGGTGATCCTCACAACTTCATTCTCAGATTCAATAATTTGCTATAATGATGCACAGAACTCAGGGAGACACTTGCTTACATTTACGGGTTTAAAGGATATGATAAAGGATACGGAAGAACAGCCAGATACAAAGGTACAGAGAGTGACGTTGTGTGTCCTTGCTCTGTCTCTCTGCAGGATCCTCCTTTTGGCCCTGATGGGTATACAACAATCTTGGGGGAAGAGTGAAACACTTCTTTCTCCCTTGGGAAACTGATTACAAACCTGAAACAAACAGTTGTCAACCACAGTGAAACTTGGATCCCCCATCCCACTACAGCCAATTTTTTTGTTTTCTTTCCCTGGCCTTTGTCTAATCAGCCCCTCAGCGTGCAGCCCCTCTGTTAGATTGGAAACAGGTGCTCCTGTGTCGTGACCCTCCCTCTACCCCTTAATGAACCTGAAAATTCTTTTCATCTAAAACCCTTGAACTTCAAACTCAGAAATCAGGTCTGAAGCAAAAACAACAAAGGGAGCCTAATATCAAAGCAGACTCTCATCCTTTCAGGTGGTGTCACCTGCGAATAGGAGGGAAGAATCTGGAAATAAGCTTCGTTCTGTGGTGTGAATTGTGCTTTGGAGATCCTGTAGTTGCTGCAACACTAGAATGAACTTCTCTTGGCTCCTACCTTCAGTACACTGGAAGGTCTGAGAGTTACATTCATGTATACATCAAAACAAGAAAAACTGAGGTTCATACCTGGATAATTCGGGCCTTCCCAAACCTCTTACCTGTTTTACCTCTCAGACACTGGTGTCTTAGGCTTAAACAGCTCACTTTACACTTCCCATGTGGCTCCATAAAGCAATTAGAATATTCTGGTATCTGAGGAGCACTAGCGTTTTATTCGGAGTAGGCAATGGCAACCCACTCTAGTACTTTTGCCTGGAGAATCCCATGGACGGAGGAGCCTGGTAGGCTGCAGTCCATGGGGTCGCAAAGACTCACACGACTGAGCAACTTCATTTTCACTTTTCACTTTCATGCATTGGAGAAGGAAACGGCAACTCACTCCAGTATTCTTGCCTGGAGACTCCTAGGGACAGGGGAGCCTGGTGGGCTGCCGTCTATGGGGTCTCACAGAGTTGGACACAACTGAAGCGACTTAGCAGCAGCAGCGTTTTATTGGCTTCCCTGGTAGTTCAGCGGTAAAGAATCTGCCTGCAATGTGACAGACCGCCTGCAATGCAGGAGACATGGGTTCAATCCCTCAGTCAGGAAGATTCCCTGAAGAAGGAAATGGCAACCCACTCCAGTATTCTTGCCTAGAGAATTCCATGGACAAAGGAGCCTGGTGGGCTACAGTCCATGGAGCCGCCAAGAGTCAGACACGACTGAGCGACTAAGCGCACACATTCATCAGATGATTACCTCTATGGTGAACACAGATTGAACACCCATAGACATGAGTGTGTGCAACCCAGCAATGACTTTGGTGCTCAAATGATGTGCTGTATATCAACGACCTTGAGGTTCAGTTGGTGTTTTTTTTGGAGTTTGGCTCTTCTATTTACCTGTGGCCAGGAGTTAGGCTCTTAGTTCTGGGACCATTTCTCAAAGACTACCCTCCCTGATTGTCTTACACACAAAATGAAACATTTTCTAATGATGAGGTAGATATTAAAAAAAAACAACAACAACAGTGTGAATCATCAACCTACTCTCAAGTGATGCTGGTATGCAATTGAAAACAGCTTCTACCCTAGAATTTGAATATTTCCAATCGATGCTTAAAGATTAACGTGTGGAGCTTTTGAAATCTTGGCGTCAGTCAACACACATCCAGAAATGTATGTACCGAGAAGCTTATTTCCTAACCCAAAACAAAAAGATCAAGGGCCTTGTATTACTTTTCTATTTCTGGCCTAACAACCAACCATAGCCACTTAAAACAGTACAAACTTACTATCTTACAGTTCTGTAGACCATAAATCCGAAATAATTGTCACTGGGCTAAAATCAAGGTGCTGGCAAGAGGGGGCTCGGGAATAGAATTTCTTATCTTACCTTTTCCAGTGTCTTCCCATGTTCCTCAGCTCCCGGCCTCCTCCCTCCATTTTTCAAACCAGCAAGAGTGATTCAAGACACCCTCCTACTGCTATTTCTCTGGTTTCCCACAGCTGAGCATGTTTCTCTGCTTTTAAAGACTTGGTCGAGTACATTGGCCTCACATGGATAACTCAGACTAATCTCCACACCTCCAGGTCCTTAACGTTAATCATACCTGCTGAGTCCCTATTGCCATGTGAGAAACATTCACAGGTTTGGGAGTAAAATGTGGGCATCTTTAGGGGGCATTTATGCTGCTGACCACAGGCCTCTGTACAGAAGTATGCCAAGCTAGGATTTCACAGTTATCTGAAGGCTAAAAGTCTGAGATAACTGTGCCAGCTTGGACAAATTCTAGTGAGAGCCCTCTCCTGGGTTTCAGACTGCCAATTTCTCATAGAAGAAGCACGCTCTCTCCTGTCTTTTCATAAGGTTATTAACCCCATTCGTGAGGACTTCACCCTCATAGCTACTTACCTCCCAAAGGCCCCACCTCTGATTATCATCACACTGGAAGTTAAGATTTCAAAGCATGAAGTGGGGCCACAGCATTCAGTTTAAAGAACATAACACAGTCTCCTAGTGCTCCTGTTTTACCAAAACACAGGTAATCGAGAGCTTACAGGATGACTGCTGTCTACTCTCATCAGCTGTTACTGTTAGAGATTTACACTCCAAATCACACACAGCCTGATGAATGCCCCGTTGCCTTGGTGACAAAGCTGTAGACCTTCTCTCAACAATACAACCTGGGGATTTTTAGATCATGTGTTGAGAAAGTCATGATGCGCAATCCAAGAGGAAGAAGGGTTTACATTCATTACATTTCTACTCTTAAAAAAGTTTCACCTTTATGAGCTGTACCTCACAGGTGCCTTTGCCCTCTACCTTAGGGTTGAGTTTGAACAAAAGGATGCACTATCTGCTAGTGACTAGCAGATCAGAGGGCTTGAAGAGTTCAGAGTATACTCTGTCAGTGTTCGCTCTTTTGGGCCTCAATGTGGCAGTATCTGCTTTCCTCTCCCTAAGATGACAGCGTCTATTGGATACCCCCTCTCCTGTGGCTGCGGGTCTCTCCTGGTTGCAGGGAGTGCTCCCTGCTCTCGGCCTTGGAGGCCTTGGGGTGGTCATCTTTCCCATCGCTGATTCTGCCTGTCCCTGCCCACACCTCAACAAGCAGATCCTTCATTAAACTAGCCCCCATTACCTGGTCTGGGTGTACCACGCTTCTCTGATACACCTGAGGGTGGCAGCATCTCATGATCTTGGACAAGTCACTAAACTTTCTCAAACCTCAGTATTTTCATATCTGAAATATAGATAAAAATAGTTACCTCATGGGGTGGTGATGACAAGTGAATTATTTAATTCATATATATCTTAACACAGTGTTTGGTGCACAAACACTTAAATGCTTTTTTTTTTTTTTTTTTTTTTTTGCCAAAATAAAGGGAATGGATTCTCTGAGAAACTGAAAGTTCCACCTGGATCCAGATGTTCCACCATTTTTAACTTTACACAATGCACTTTTTACTCCAATGAGAAAGAGCTATTTTGAGCAACTATTAGACTAAGGTCTTGGGATTTACTGATAAACAATTGCTAGTGATACTGCTGGAGGTACCCAAACAGTGAGCACTTACTTACTGAGGCATGTTTAAATTCAAACATCTTTACTTTATAATTTGATGTTTCTGAAATTTTCTAATTCAATACTGAGACTCTGCTTTCTAGTATTCTGGATATAGAATGATTTAAATAATGTAAGCAGAGAACTATTACAGTAGAATAGGTAATAACTGTAATAAAAGTCTGTCTATAAATCAGCTCAGATACATTAACTACTTCTCAGCTTACAAAGAGTCTACACCATGATCTGCTTATAAGAGTATAAAGGTAGAATTCTGCAAAGCACATTCAATTTTTAAAAGGTAATGCTTATTGCAGAATCAGGGGAAGGATAAAATTGCAAAAAAACTGCAGGAAGTCTTTAGTATTTTGGTGCATGAAGATCCAAGTTCAGAGACAGAAGTAGATTTGGATTTGGAACTTTCCATGTCACCTTTTCAAATATAGATGGAAAAACTCATTTAACAGCTGGCCCCGGCCCTTAAGCAGTGTTGCTGTTGTTGACTTAAGACTACACACTGAAAGAGCACTCTCAGAGGGAAGATAAGGCCCCCTGAGGGTGTGATCTATAAGAAATAATAGAAATTTGGTGGTGAGGGAAAGCAGAGAATGGAAGGAAGCAAAGATGGGGGTAGGAGATAAAAGAGGAGAAAGCTATGCTGGATGCTAGAGCTGTGTAGATTTAAAGTTGCTTGCCTTGTTGGGGTTTAACCACCCTTTCCCCAAATCTTTGATAAAGACTAGTTCCCCATCTATGTGCTTTTCTCAAGAAGGAAATGGGGCTATCATCCACATCTGGGTCAGCACTTAGCAGAGAAAAGTGGAGAAGAGGCGAGGATGGGGGCCAGACAAAAGTGACACTGAGAGGTTAGCAGAAGTGAGAACTCAGAGCAGATGCATCCATAGAGACGTGAGCTCTAAGACCTTCGTGAAAATACTAGGGAAAGCATTAGCTTTCCCACAGGGCAGAACAAAGAGACTTAGACCAATTTTATTTAAATTTGAAAGGGCAGGATGACCTCAGCTGATGCCTGAATTACAGTTTATCAGGGATCCATGTGAACAAATAGAAATATGAAATTGGAGCTACTGGTGTCAATCTGTTAAGAGAGCTGTATTCATCTATCAATCACCTGCTCTCCTGAAAATCAATGTGCCCAGGGAGCTTATAGATAATTGAAGAGACAAAGGAGGCAAAGCCAATGTATATATATATATATGGAATAACTTACCTCTGAGGTCTAATTTTATAGAGCTGTGATGTCGACTTGCTGGGCCTAGATTTTGGTCAAATATTTCTGTGAAAGTTTTGTGTGTGTGTCTGGGTGTGGGATTAACAATAAAGCTGGTGGACTTTGGGTAAAGCACATTGCCCTCTGTAATGTGGGAAGACCTCAACAAAAAATCGAGCCTTAATAAAACAAAGCCTGATCTCTCCTGAGAAAGAAAAAATTGTGCCAGCAGACTGCCTTGAAACACAAACTACAACTCTTCCCTCAGTTTCCAGCCTACTTTGCCAAGCTTCCACAATCATATGAGCCAATTCCTTAAAATAAGTCTCTCTCTCTCTACACACACACACACACACACACACACACACACAGATCTGTTGGTTCTGTTTTTTGGATAACCCTAATGAATATACTACCAAAGCCATTTTTTTATGTCTTAATAGAAGTAACACCCACAATAAAAGTCTTGGCCAAGAATTCACACTTATTTTGCAGAATTATTCTAAAGACAAATTTGAGTGTTATAGAATTATTTTTTTAAAGTATCCCAACTAGTCCTAGTTTCAGTTCAATCTCCTGAAGCACAGGTTGTAGCTATGAGTAACTGTCCTAGGCAGTACTTATGTGACAATACCTATTTCATGCAAAGCACTGTTCTAAATGTTGAGGATAAAATGGAAGATGTTGTTGTTACTATTTAGTCACTAAGTCATGTCCAACTCTTTGCGATTCCATGGATTGTAGCCTCCAGGCTACTCTGTCCACGGGATTTTCCAGCCAAGAATACTAAAGTAGGTTGCCATTTCCTTCTCCAGGGGATCTTTCCAATCCAAGGATCAAACATATGTCTCCTGCATTGGCAGGCAGATTCTTTACCACTGAGCCACCCAGGAAGCCACAAAGTAAAGGATAAAGAGGCCCAAATCCTTGCTTTCATGGAGTTCATATCCTAGTGGAAGGAGATAGAAGGAAACAAATTTATATTAGTCAGGTGATGATAAATGCAAAGAATTAAGCTAAAATGGTCACCCTGCTTTAGGGTGGAGAGTGAGGAGATAAGGTGAGTCTGAGGGATTTTATATCAAGTGTTTGGAGTAAGTGACGTTTTAGCAGAAATCTAAATGAAGTGAAAGAGAGTCATGAGGGGGAGAAGATCCCAGCACAGAAAGCACCAAAGGAAAGGGCTGTGGGGCAGAAATGTGTCCAGGGAATTAGGGAAACACAAGGAAGGCAGTGGGTCTGAAGAGGAGTGAGCAGGGGAGCATGGTAGGAGATGAAGCCAGGAGTTCCCAGGACTTGACCATGGAGGGCCTTGGAGGTCATAAAGAAGACTAAAGATTTTGTTTGGAAGGAAGTGGAAAACAAAGGGAAGGTTGTGAGCAGAAGCTTTGCATAATCGAACTTAAGCTTTAGCAGGCTCCCTTAGGCTCCTCTAGAGACTAGAGTGTGTGTGTATATAGAGTACATTGCCGGGAGCCAGCATATTGCATATTGAGTGCATATTGCATATTGAGTGCATATTGCATATTGAGTGCAGCACTTTCCACAGCATCATCTTTCAGGATCTGGAATAGCTCAACTGGAATTCTATCACTGCTGGGAGCCAGCGTGAGGAACTCCGCCCATGACAAAGGTCATGAGGAAGGAGGCTCGGCATACGCAAAGGCGGGATCGAGCCTCAGGAGTCCCCCTGGAAATTCTCGAGCATCTACACCCCAAACCAGAGTCTGCCTACTTTCTGCTTTGTGCTTTCACCTACACCTCTGACTTTACAGGGGGCTGTCCCCACTACCTCTCTCTGAAAAAAGAGTTAGCTTACAGCTCCAGTTAATAATTCCTGGGTGTGACAGTGTTTCAACCTAAAAACTCCTTTGGAAATCCTCTAGCCTGCCTGAATAGGTTTTTCCAGCCACATGTGATTGTTCAGAGCCTCCCAACTGTGAGAGGCAGGAGATGTTCTAAACTGCCTAAACACAGATTCCTTTGAGTAGTTAAAAGATTGATTAGAAATTGTATTGGTGAAGGGTTTTTCACTTGTTGGGCCAATATTTGCTGCTAAGTCTCCATACTCCTTACCTACTGTGTCCTTGGCAGTGTATTGATTGATATAATGGGTGTATAGAAATGTAAAATGCAGCTTTGTCCAATGCTTTTTTGGAGGCTGGTGCCTGACTTTGGAATAATCACCTTTAGAGAAAAATAAGTTTCTTAAAATGTTAACAGGCCTCCGGGCCAGAAGATGATGTCAATCACCTGAACTTTTGCATATGATAAGTTTGCAGGAAGAAAGCCTGGCTTGCTGCATGACTCTACCCCTTCCCCCATTATCCTCTATGCATAACTTAAGGTATTAAAACTACTTTGGAAAATAAAGTGCGGGCCTTGTTCACTGAAACTTGGTCTCCCCATATCACTCTCTCTCCCAAATTCTGGCTGAGTCTCCATCTGGAGCGCGGAACCCACCATGCTTGCTAATTATGCCTGGGCTTCTAAGATCCGACCTGGGAGGCCTCAGTGTCTCCTCTCCTTCGGGAGAACGGAAGGACGCCTGCGGCCTACGTAAGTGGTGCAAACTTCTTGTCTTGAAGTTTTATTGGTCTCCCGTGTAAACCAAGCTACTCAGCCTCTTTTCTCCACTGAATTTCCTCACTGAGCTATCCTTATTTCAGCCTCTTTTCTCCACTGAATTTCCTCACTGAGCTATCCTTATTCTATTACTCTTTATATCCTTAATTAAAGTTTAATTAAGCAGTTGTTTCCTGACCCTCGCCTATGCCGTCTCTCCTTCGAATACCCTGGCTCAGCTGGGGCTGGACCCCGGCAGTACATGCAAAGGTTAGGGAGAGAAATGGTGGAAGAGCAATAATCCTACCAGGAAATGAAGGTTAATGGAACAGTAGAGTTAGATATCTTTCAAAAGTGGAGCTGGAAGAACAGAAAAAGAAAGAGGGGAGTCAAGGATGACCCATGTTTCTTGTCTTGAACAAGTAGAAGAATGGAATTGACTTTATTCAGATGAAAAAATCTGGGAGAGGAAAAATGGAGGGTGTACACAGGGGAGTGAATTAAGGAACTGGTTTTGGACATGTTGCACTTGAGGTGTCAATCAGACAATTAAGCAGAAAGGTCAAGAAAGCAGCTAGATATTTTAGTGTGGAATTCAGGGGTGAGATCTCTGCCCAAGGTATGTATTCAGGAATTGTTAGTGGACTCTTGAGAGTCTCTTGGGCTGCAAGGAGATCCAACCAGTCCATTCTGAAGGAGATCAGCTCTGGGATTTCTTTGGAAGAAATGATGCTAAAGCTGAAACTCCAATACTTTGGCCACATCATACGAAGAGTTGACTCATTGGAAAAGACTCTGATGCTGGGAGGGATCGGGGACAGGAGGAGAAGGGGATGACAGAGGATGAGATGGCTGGATGGCATCACTGACTCGATGGACGTGAGTCTGAGTGAACTCCGGGAGTTGGTGATGGACAGGGAGGCCTGGAGCGCTGTGATTCATGGGGTCGCAAAGAGTCGGACATGACTGAGCGACTGAACTGAACTGAACTGAGGTGGTTTATCAAGTTCATGAGATTGGATGAAATACTCCAGAGGGTAAACATAGAAACAAGGAGAAGTCTGAGATCAAAGTCTTGGGACACTCCAGGATTTAAAGGTCAGAAGAGGAGCTGTGTCAAGGTAAAGAGACTAAGAAGGAGCAGCCAGTGATGTAGAAGAAAAAGCCATAGAAAGTGAGGTCTTGGAGGACAAGTGAAGGAAGTGTTCCAAATAAAGAACATGATCAACAGACAGGTCAAATGTAATGAGGACTGAGACTTAGTGACTGGATTTACCAATGTGGAGGTTTATCAGAGTCCTGCTAACAGGAGCTTGAGTATAGTAGAGAAAAGAAAAACCTAATCAGAGTCTATTCAAGAATGACTTAGAGGAGAAGAGTATAGATAAAAACTTAGATGACTCTTCAGTTTTGAGGTTTGGAGAGTGGGGAGACTCTCTTTTGACTGGCCAGTTTATTTCATAATGTAAAAGCAATAGGCAGAGAGTGAAGACGGGGGAAGAGATGTTAAATGCCAGAAACTTTCTTTTTTGACAGTGGTTCTCTATTTTCTTCAGTTTAATTTAAGGAATTGGAAGCAGCAGACTATCTTATCCTCCACAAGAAGAAGGTGTTTATAACAGAACATCTTTGAGTTTATTTTGGAAAAAAGTTGGCCAAGAACATCTTCCAGCTTTCTCACTGCCTAGCCTGCTGCCCTTCCACTGCTATAGGCACCAGGGTCTGTTCAGAATCATTATTAATGGGAATACAATCTTAAATTTCTATCTCAGCCTAGGTAAGAACTTATGAGTGGTCCTGTTAGCAGTCCCTTCCTGATGGCTAATAATTTTGCTCTAGTAACGGCTGAGCCTTCAAGCACGACTGTCATTTAATACAGATATTGACCAAAGATAAGTTCATTCTGCCCTGGAAATCTAAGTGGTGTGCCACTGATCTGTCTTTATGAAATTCAAGCAGGCTATCTTTTTATAGCAATAAAGATTGAAATATAGCAGCATGATTCATGATAGCCAAGGCATGGAAACAACCTAAATGTTTGTTGACAGATGAATGGATAGACACGTGGCACATACATACAATGGAATACTGCTCAGCCATAAAAAAACAATGAAATAATGCCATTTCCAGCAACATGGATGGACCTTGAGATTATCATCCTAAGTGAAGAAAGTCAAAAAGAGAAAGACAAGCACCATATAATACCACTTATATGTGAAATCTGAAATATGACACAAATGAAGTTATTTAAAAACGGACTCACATAGAGAATAGATGCAGTTGTTGAGGCAGAGGAGATCTGCGGGGAGGGATGGAGTGGGAGTTTGGGGTTAGCAGATGAAAACTACTATATAGAGAATGTATAAACAACAAGTTCCACTATATAACACAGGTAACTACATTCAACATCCTATGACAAACCATAATGGAAAATAATACAAAAAAAGAGTGTGTATATATATATATGTATAACTGTATCACTTTGTTGTGCAATAGAAGTTAACACAGCACTGTAAATCAACTATACTTGAATAAAATAAATTTTTAAATGGACAAAAATAATTTATGAGTAAAACTGTGTTCTAGGTACCGCACTGGCTCTTGTTACCAGTCCTCCATTCTCAAAGAAAAGTCTAATCCCCAAAGGTATTAGGAACACCTGCTTTGGAATTACTATTAAGCACTGGTTTTCATTGATGGTAACCACATCATCTCATTAAAAGTGTTATTTCTTGTAAGTCCTCTTTGTAGCCCTAGAAAGTAGATACCTAATGATCCCCACTTTACAGCTACTGAGGCTGATGAAAGCCAATATTTATGGGGTACCATGGAGAAGGACAGAGAAGGCACTGGCACCCCACTCCAGTACTCTTGCCTGGACAATCCCATGGATGGAGGAGCTTGGTGGGCTGCAGTCCATGGGGTCGCTCAGAGTCAGACACGACTGAGCGACTTCACTTTCACTTTTCACTTTCATGCACTGGAGAAGGAAATGGCAACCCACTCCAGTGTTCTTGCCTGGAAAATCCCAGGGATGGGGGAGCCTGGTGGGCTGCCGTCTATGGGGTCGCACAGAGTCGGGCACGACTGAAGTGATGAAGCAGCATGGAGAAGGAAATGGCAACCCACTCCAATATTCTTGCCTGGAGAATCCCATGGACGGAGGAGCCTGGTGGGCTACAGTCCATGGGGTCGCAAAGAGTCAGACAAGACTGAGCGACTTCACTCACTCACTCACTCACTCACTGATTTTTAAAAAATAATTTCTCTGACAACTTACAAGGAACATAAAACAAGTACCTGTTGAGTATCCACTATATGAACGATACTAAGTTTTTGTAAGATCCATAAAGCAAAACAAGCAATAATTCTCTGATTCCTATAACCGCTGAAGGTAAATGTCTTAAAATTCTTACAACTACTCATATAATTTTGAATAATCTTTGAAAAAGTATTCTACTTGATGGTTAAGATAGTGTTAAGGGGACACCAGAGGGCATTTTTAGGTTCAGTGCCAGTATTTATGTTTCTAGGAAGATCCTTTTTAACTTTTCTGTATCAATTCTAAGCTTTCCCTTCCCGCTGCTGGTTATACTCTAACAAGGATAGGAAAACAAGGAGGAAGAGGGAAACTAACATCTTGCATCCAATATCTCCCTGGTGGCTCAGTGGTAAATAATCCACCTGACAATGCAGGAGATGTGGCTTCTATCCCTGGGTTGGGAGGATTCCCTGGAGAAGGAAATGGCAACCAGTCCAGTATTCTTGCCTGGGAAATCCCATGGACAGAGGAGCCTGCTGGGCTACAGTCCATGGAGTCACAAAGACTCTGACATAACTTAGTGACTAAACAACAACAACAACAAATCTGTCAGGCATTTTCTAGGAGTTAATTAAATTTTAAAAGAATATGGTGAGATTCATGTTGATGTATGTATGGCAGAAGCCAATGCAATATTGTAAAGCAATTATCCTTCAATTAAAAGTATATACATTAAAAATAAAGAATATGGTGAGACATGTCTTTGAGTTTCCATTTTGCCCATTAGAAAACTAGTACAATAAAAGTAGCTCTAAACCACTTGGCATCATGGAGAGTTGTTAATTAATTATAGTGCCTTAGAAAATTTTGGAAACAAAACAGTGCTGCCATTTACTGCAACATGCCATAAACCCTCCTGCATAGAAAATCTGCCCACTGTGTCTTGGCCTGGCATCCTGGCTTTGAGATTGTTCCATTCTACCAGCCCGACTTAATCAAGGTCATTGAAAACTGTTCCTCTCTTGCCAGGTGTAAAAGCCTGCTCCAGATTGGTGTTATCAGCAAATTTATTGAACTTATGTTCCCTTCCATCACCCTGTGGATGACTCTGGCTCTCAACTAACCCTTATGGATGGACACTACTTGATAAATGTCCTCAGGATGACAAGAAGTCACTGATAGCTCCTCTTTGATTGCAACTCTTCAGCCACTTGACAACACTGTGAGCCAAGCTATGTATTACCAGCTTGTTGAAAAGAAATGTCAGGTGATATGGTAGCAAAAGCCTCACTGAAGTCTAGATATATGATATCTATTACTCTTCCTTTGTCAATGTGTCAAAGAAAGAAATTAAACTTACTTTCCTGGTTGCTTCCTAAAGATATGTAGGTGACTATCCAACACCTCTTATTTATTAATTTGCCAATCAATAGATTGTTTGTATCTTACCGGAAGTTTTTGCATGTCAACTGCAAGCATCCCTAATACAATGTTTTAAAAATCTTCAGACACTTTTAGACTGTCAGATTTCTATTCTGACTCTATGCAGTACAGAAATAAGCCCTTCAGACCCAGGAGTAGTGAAAAGATTCCTTTTGTCCATTCACAAGTCCTATTGTTGATTGTTATTGTTTAGTCAATAACTCATGTCCAACTCTTTGCGACCCCATGGACTGTGGCACTGTGGTTCAAAAGCATCAGTTCTTTGGAGTTCAGGCTTCTTTATGGTCCTGTCCAACTCTCACATCTGTACATGACTGCTGGAAAAACCATAGCTTTGACTATATGGCCCTTTGTCAGCCAAGTGATGTCTCTGCTTTTTAATACATTGTCTAGGTTTGTCAAGGCTCTTCTTCCAAGGAGGAAGCATCTTTTAATTTCATGGCTGCAGTCACCATCCACAGTGATTTTGGAGCCCAAGAAAATAAAGTCTGCCACTGTTTCCACTGTTTCCCCATCTATTTGCCATGAAGTGATGGGACTGGATGCCATGATCTTAGTTTTGTGAATGTTGAGTTTTAAGCCAGCTTCTTCACTCTCCTCTTTCACCTTCATCAAGAGGCTTTTTATGTTTAAGGTCATTTCAAACAAATAAGTACTGGCCACTAGAGAATGGTTGTCTTTATATTCCACTTCTGACTGCAGAATCTCAGGGCAAAGTGTCCTTATTTGAATGAAATCAGCCAGCTTTGTGAGATGAGGAGGACTAAGGGTGTGAGTGTGTGTGTGCTTGTGAAAGATGGCACACGGGAAGGAGGCAGTCATGCTTTTTCAAGCAAGGTGAATTCTTATCACTCTGCTTTGTTTCCTTTCCCTAAATAAACTCAGAGAGATTTCCTCCAAATTTTCTGTATCACCAATAAGTATAATTCAATCCATAGTATAGAAAACTAAACTCAGTGCACTTATATTTTGAACGATAGGCTTGATTTTCTAAGTTTTCTATCATCCTCATGAGGAGTCATCTTTTTCCTGACACCACTTCCTGCTTCCTTGCTACCAAGTCTTCTGACTTATTATTCAATATCCTCCTATTTCAGGTGGAGATCATTAGGCTCTGGATTTGATGCCGAAGCAACTCTTCTCCATGGGCTTCCTGGGAGGCACTAGTGGTAAAGAACCTGCCTGCCAATGCAGGAGACATAAGAGAGGCAGGTTTGATCCCTGGGTTGGGACATCGCCTGGAGGAGGGCATGGCAACCCACTCCAGTATTCTAGCCTGGAGAATCCCATGGACAGAGGAGCCTGGTGGGCTACAGTCCACAGGGTAGCAAAGAGTTGGATACAACTGAAGTGACTTAGCACAGCACTATTCTTTTCCATCTCATGCCTCCCATCATGATATTCTGCCTTCTGGGCAGGGCACAGGGCAGGCTTGATAAAATATATGGCACTCCTCCCCCATGAACATAGCAGACAGAAAAAATCAATCTTAGCATTCTTTCCTTCTAGGACTAGTTGAGGCCTTCCCAGCATAATACTCCAGACAGCAGTCTTCCCAACATAATACTCCAGACCAGGAATCACCAAACATTTTCTGTAACAAACTAGACAGTATATATTTCAGGCTTTTCTTACCATGCAGTTTTTGTTGTAACTACTCAGCTCTGTCCCTGTAGGGTGAAAACAGTCACAGACAATAAGGAATGAATGAACATGGCTGTGTTTCAACAAAACATTTACAAGCAATGGGTGGCTGGCTGGATCTGGCCTATGGGCTGTAGTCCAGTGGTTTGTTGGACATAGTTTGCAGGCCCCTGCTCTATATACCTACCACCAATCAGAGTTGCCATCTAAAATTAGAACCTACCTGATGTTCCTGGGCTGAAGTACACGGTGCTACCATGTTTCAGGTTTGACTCCCTTCATGTATTGATTTCCACCTGAGGAGCTGATTTAACTGAGTTTGGGGCCCTCAGCTCTGAGTGTCTTGAAGTTAAAAGTCACTCTGGGACCAAGGAGAACAAGTTTCAGGGCTTCCCTGGTGGCTCAGTGGTAAAGAATACCTGCCAAAGCAGGAGACCTGGGTTTGGTCTCTGCATCAGGAAGATCTCCTGGAGAAGGAAATGGCAACACACTCCAGTATTCTTACCTGAGAAATCCCACGGACAGAGGAGTTTGGGGTTGCAAAGAGTCGGACATGATTTAGTGACTGAACAGCAACAACATTCTCATTCTCTTTAACTTTGTCATTGCTGGGGCTAGCACTGGATTTCTTTACATTCTTTTCTCAGAGATATGAGAAGAAATGACATGAAACACCTCAAAGCCTTTGCCTTAGAATAGGTACTATCATGTATAGCAGTTCAATCACCAAAATCTTTGCTCCTGAAGGATTACAAAAAAGGAAAAGAAAAAAAAAAAGCCTAAACAAACCTAAATTACATTATAATGGGATAGGATGAAATCAACTGCAGCCTAGCAACCATCCATTTATCTCAATTATTTATGAGACTTAAAATGTGTGGAACTAGGCTGAGGGTTCTATTCCTGTTTTCTGTCGGCTGACTCCTCAGCCAAATGAATGTCTGAAGACAAGGTGGGTAAGGCTTTGAAAGCCTAATGGGACATTTCAGGCAAAAAATAACATAAAATAATAAAAAAAGAGAGACGTTAATTATTCTGAGAAGAATATTGCCTGAATGGAATTTATATTTTATTGTCTTCTAGTAAGGATAATTAACAAATGTCTTAGAACTGTTAGGTATTATTATGTAGTACATCTTTATATTTTAAAAAGGAAACTATGATTTAAATGATAGAATGTTAACATGGGCCCTCTTAGGAAGTAATTTAACAGAATTTATTCTCTTCTCTCAAGCTTTTACTTATCCCCTACCTGTTTTGTTGTTGTTATTGTTGTTGTTGTTTGTTTGTTTTGTTTTCTCTTTTCTTGACATCATTGCAGCAGAGGTCATAAATGTCCACTTCTCAGAATTACTATCCAGAAGAAAAAGTACAAAATACCTCATTTGATCCTTTCAAGCCTGACATTATATGAAAAGACAAGAAATCTATTTTTATATTCACTCATTACCTTCAAACTCTCTTTAATGTAACTTTATCAATTTGGACAATAAAATCTCATTAATTTATACTTCAGCACTTTGGAATTTGAGATCATTTGGGCCAGGGCTAGCTTAAAGATGATCTGTTTAATATTTATGGGAAAATAAAATTATTCAAGCTGCTGACTAATGCAAATAACTTACCAAAGCAAGATAAAGTTTGACCAAGATTATTAGAGTCTAAATGCTTTGAACTGACCAGAACATACTCTGCTGCTTCATAAACCAGCTCTGTGGGGTTTCTGTCATTGTTGTTTTTGTTCAGTTGCTCAGTTGTGTCCAACTCTTTGTGACCCCATGGACTGCAGCTTGCCAGGCTTCCCTGTCCTTCACTATCTCCTGGAGTTTGCTCAAATTCATGTCCATTGAGTCAGTGATGCCATCCAACCATCTCATCCCTTGCTGCCCCCTTCTTTTGCCTTTCATTTTCCCCAGCATCACAGTCTTTTCCAGTGATTCATCTCTTCACATCAGGTGGCCAAAGTATTGGAGCTTCATCTTCAGGATTAGTCCTTCCAACGAATATTCAGAGTTGATTTCCTTTAGGATTGACTGGTTTGGTGACTTTGCTGTCCAAGGAACTCTGAAGAGTCTTCTCTAGCACTATAATTTGAAAGTATCAATTTGTCACTCAGCCTTCAAAGCCAAAGATCACCCTGTATTCTCCTCTTTCATGCCTTCTTTGTACTCTTCTCTGTATTGGGAATGCTCTTTTCTTCTTCTTCTTCTATTTATTTATTTCAAAATTCTGTTCAGAGGGCAGTCCCATGATGGCAGAGAAACAGGTTGGGAGACCACTTTCTCCCCCACAAATTCATCAAAAAATCATTTGAATGCTGAGCAACTTCCACAAAACAACTTCTGAATGCTCACGAAGGACACCAGCACCCAGAAAGGCAGCCCATTCTCTTCAGAAGGAGGTAGTACAAAATATAAAAGACAAAAACATAAACAAAAAAGTTAGGGCTGAAAACCCACCCTGGGGAGAGAGTCGTGAAGGAGGAAACACTCTCACAGGTGGGTTTGTGGGGAGTTTGGAATCTCAGGGGGCAACATAACTGGGAGAAAAAAACAAACAAACCACAGAATACTCACCTAATCACAACTGCCAGCAGAGGAGCAGCCCAGATGCTTGCTTCTGACACCAGCCAGGGGAGGCTGAACAGGGAGGCGCGGCTGCAACATTGGTGCTTAGGGTAAGGACCGGGTCTGAATGCCCTGAGGACAATCCGAGGGAGATAACGTGAGATAGCAACCCAAACTGTGGGATCGCCAGAGAGGGGAAAAAAAGAGAGAGAGAACTTTCCTGTGAAAGGATCTAATGCGCAGCCTGGCCCGCTCACAGAACAAAGGATTGAGTGAATACCGAAGGAGAGCTAACCGGCTACATACTGGCCCCTGCCCCACGCTGGAGGCAGAGAGGCAGGCGAGCGACAGCCAGAAGCTGAAGGCACGCGGTTGCTGCAATCTCAACCCTAGACCAGCATTCTCCACCAAACTGTGAGCAGGCTCCCAGTTGCTAACCACATCTTCCTGGGATCCTGGACAGTTGACATCTGCCAGGACGTAGCAGCCTGAGGTCAGCTTCCCAGAGGAGACACGTGGCAGAGCTGAGACGGTGCTGTCACAGCGCACCCAGGAAACCGAGCAGCCGGGACCGGGGAGGTGATTAAGACACACGGTCCACCGGGACAGTGCACTCGCCAAGCACCTGGTCACCTGAACTGCTCAGACCTGGGAAGGGCAAAAAATGCACGCCTGACCGAGTCTGTGCCCTTGTGGAGTACCTGAGAACCTGAACCTGAGTGGCTTAGACCTGGGAAGTGCATGAAATGCAGGGCCCGCCCTGGATGGTGCTCCTGCAGAGCACCTGAGCAGTGTTGACCTGGAAAGCACACACCAGCGAGCTGGGGCAAACCCAGTGTGGGCCATATACCAGGAGCACTCCCCACATGGCAGCGATATTTGTTTGCAGTGTCCCTCCCTCCACACAACACAACTGAACAAGTGATCCTAAATAAGTGACCACCTTCGCCCGCTTGTGTCAGGGCAGAAATTAGACACTGAAGAGACGTGCAAACAGAGGAAGTCAAAATAAATAAAGAGGGAATCACTCTGGAAGTGACAGGTGCAACAGATTAAAACCCTGTAGTTTACATTGACTAAGCATTAGAGGGGACCTATAGATCTTGAGAACAAGTACAAGCCGGAACAAGGAAATATCTGAAATTGAACTGACCCCACACTGCCCACAACAGCTCCAGAGAAATTCCTAGATACATTTTTACTATTGTTACTTTTTAATTTTTTAAAAATTTAGTTCTTTATTACTCCTTTAATTTTCATTTTTATAACCTAATATTACCTTGAAATGGAGAAAGCAATGGCAACCTACTCCAGTGTTCTTGCCTGGAGAATCCCAGGGATGGGGGAGCCTGGTGGGCTGTCGTCTATGGGGTTGCACAGAGTCGGACATGACTGAAGCGACTTAGCAGCAGCAGCAGCAGCATTACCTTGAAAAAGAAAGACCCTATTTTTAAAGCAATTTTCATATATATATATTATAATTTTTGTGATTGATTTTGTTTTGTATTTTAATGTTGTATTTTTGAGAGTCTAACCTCTATTCTAGATTTTTAATCTTTGCTTTTTGTATTTGTTATCAATTTTGTACCTTTAAGAATCTAATGTTCAGTACCCATTTTCACTTAGGGGTGAGACTACTGGCTTGATTGCTCTCTCTCATTTTGACTCTCCCTCTTCTCCCCCAGGGATTCCCTGGTGGCTCAGAGGGTAAAGTGTCTGCCTGCAATGCAGGAGACCTAGGTTCAATACCTGAGTTGGGAAGATCCCCTGGAGAAGGAAATGGCAACCCACTCCAGTACTCTTGCCTGGAAAATCCCATGGACAGAGAAGCCTGGTAGGCTACAGTCCATGGGATCACAAAGAGTTGGACATGACTGAGTGACTTCACTTTCACTTTTCACTTTCTCCCCCAGGTCACCTCTATCTCCTCCCTCCCCCTTCTCTTCTCTACATAACTCTGTGAATCTCTCTGGGTGTTCCAGGCTGTGGAGAACACTTAGGAAACTGATTACTGGCTAGACTGCTCTCTCCTCTTTTGACTCACCCTCTTCTCTTCCTGGTCACCTCTATCCCCCTCCTCTCTCACCTCTTCTCCATGTAACTCTGTGAACCTCTCTGGGTGTCCCTCACTGTGGAGAGTTGTTTCACCATTAACCTAGATGTTTTATCACCTGTGCTGTATGGATGGCGAAATCTTGAGGCTACTGTAACAATAAGACTGAAAGCCAGAGGCAGGAGACTTAACTTCAAAACCTGAGAACATCAGAGAACTCCTGACTCCAGGGAACATTAATAGAGAAGAGCTCATCCAAAAGCCTCCATACCTATACTGAACCCAAGCTCCACCCAAGAGCCAAGAAGTTCCAGAGCAAGACATACCATGATAATTCTCCAGCAAAGCAGGAACATGGCCCTGAGCATTAAAAGATAGGCTACCCAAAGACATGCCAAACCCATAAACACCCCAAAACCCACTACTGGACAACTCATTGCACTTCAGACAGAAGAGACCCAGCTCCACCCACCAGAACACAGATGCAAGCACCCCTAACCAGGAAACCTTGACAAGTCACTAGTCCAACCCCACCCACAGGGAGCAGGCTCCACAATAAAGAGGAACCACAAACTTCCAGCCTACAGAAAGGGCACCCCAAACACAGCAATCTAAACAAAATGAAAAGGCAGAGAAATATTCAGCAGGTAATGAAACATGATAAATGCCCACCAAACCAAACCAAAGAGGAAGAGATAGGGAGTCTACCTGAAAAATAATTCAAAATAATGATAGTAAAGATGTTCCAAAATCTTAAAAACAAAATGGAGTTACAGATAAATAGACTAGAGACAAGGATTGAGAAGATGCAAGAAATGTTTAACAAGGATCGAGAAGAAATAAAGACGAGTCAATCAATAATGAATAATGCAATAACTTTAGTTATTGTACCAACAGTAGAAAAGCTGAGGGAACCAACAGTAGAATAACTGAGGCAGAAGACAGGATAAGTGAGGTGAAAGATAGAATGGTGGAAATAAATGAAGCAGACAGGAAAAAAGAAAAAAGAATTAAAAGGAATAAGGACAACCTCAGATACATCTGGGACAATGTTAAATGCCCCAACATTTGAATCATAGGAGTCCCAGAAGAAAAAGACAAAAAGAAAGGGCATGAGAAAATACTTGAGGAAATAATAGTTGAAAACTTCCCTTAAATGGGGAAGGAAATAGCCACCCAAGTCCAAAAAACCCAGAGAGTCCCAAACAGGATAAACCCAAGGTGAAACACCCCTAGACACATATTAATCAAACTAACTAATGAAGATCAAACACAAAGAGCAAATATTAAAAGCAGCAAATAACACACAAGGGGATCCCCATAAGGATAATAGTTGATCTTTCAATAGAAACTCTTCAGGCCAGACGGGAATGGCAGGACATACTTAAAGTGATGAAAGGGAAAAACCTACAACCCATATTACTATACCCAGCAAGGATCTTATTCAAATATGAAGGAGAAATCAAAAGCTTTACAGACAACCAAAGGCTGAGAGAATTCAGCACCACCAGACCAGCTCTTCAACAAATGCCAAAGGATCTTCTCTAGACAAGAAATAAAGAAAAGGTTTATAAACTTGAACCCAAACAACAAAGTAAATGGCAATAGGATCATACTTATTAGTAATTACCTTAAATGTAAATGGGTTGAATGCCCCAACCAAAAGACAAAGACTGGCTGAATAGATACAAAAACAAGACCCCTAAATATGCTGTCTAAAAGAGACCCACCTCAAACCAAGGGACACATACAGACTGAAAGTGAAGGGCTTAAAAAAGATAGTTCACGCAATTGGAGACCAAAAGAAAGCAGGAGTAGCAATACTCATATCAGATAAAATAGATGAACATAAAGGCAATGAAAAGATATAAAGAAGGATGCTACATAATGATCAAAGGATCAATCCATGAAGAATATATAACAATTATAAATACATATGCACCCAACATAGGAGCACTTCAATATGTAAAGCAAATGCTAACAAGTATGAAAGGATAAATTAACAGTAACACAATAGTAGGGGGAGACTTAATACCCCATCGGCTGACAAATGGATAGAAAGCCGTGGTACATATACACAATGGAATATTACTCAGCTATTAAAAAGAATGCATTTGAACCAGTTCTAATGAGGTGGATGAAACTGGAGCCTATTATACAGAGTAAAGTAAGTCAGAAAGAAAAACACCAATACAGTATATTAACGCATTAGTTAGTCAGTTCAGTCGCTCAGTCATGTCCGACTCTTTGGGACCCCATGAATCACAGCACGCCAGGCCTCCCTGCCCATCACTGACTCCCAGAGTTCACTCAAACTCACATCCATTGAGTCGGTGATGCCATCAAGCATCTCATCCTCTGTCGTCCCCTTTTCCTCCTGCCCCTAATCCCTCCCAGCATCAGGGTCTTTTCCAATGAGTCAACTCTTCACATGAGGTGGCCAAAGTATTGGAGTTTCAGCTTTAGCATCATTCCTTCCAAAGAACACCCAAGACTGATATCCTTTAGAATGGACTGGTTGGATCTCCTTCCTCTCAAGAGTCTTCTCCAACACCACAATTCAAAAGCATCAATTCTTCGGTGCTCAGCTTTCTTCACAGTCCAACTCTCACATCCATATATGACTACTGGAAAAACCATAGCCTTGACTAGACGGACCTTTGTTGGAAAAGTAATGTCTCTGCTTTTTAATATGCTATCTAGGTTGGTCATAACTTTCCTTCCAAGGAGTAAGCATCTTTTAATTTCATGGCTGCAATCACCATCTGCAGTGATCTTGGAACCCAAAAAAATAAAGTCTGACACTGTTTCCACTGTTTCCCCATCTATTTCCTATGAAGTGATGGGACCGGATGCCATGATCTTCGTTTTCTGAATGTTGAGCTTTAAGCCAACTTTTTCACTCTCCACTTTCACTTTCATCAAGAGGCTTTTTAGTTCCTCTTCACTTTCTGCCATAAGGGTGGTGTCATCTGCATGTCTGAGGTTATTGATATTTCTCCCGGCAATCTTGATTCCAGCTTGTGCTTCTTCCAGCCCAGCATTTCTCATGATGTATTCTGCATATAAGTTAAATAAGCAGGGTGACAATATACAGCCTTGACATACTCCTTTTCCTATTTGGAACCAGTCTGTTGTTCCATGTCCAGTTCTAACTGTTGCTTCCTGACCTGCATATAGGTTTCTCAAGAGGCAGCGCATATATATGGAGTTTAGAAAGATGGTAATGATGACTCTATATGCAAAACAGCCAAAGAGACACAAATATAAAGAACAGACTTTTGGACTATGTGGGAGAAGGCGAGGGTGGGATGATTTGAGCGAATAGCATTGAAACATGTATATTATCATATGTGAAATAGATCACCAGTCCAGGTTAGATGCATGAGACAGGGTGCCCAGGGTTGGTGCACTGGGATGACCCTGAGGGAATGGATGGTGAGGGAGGTGGGAGGGAGGGTCGGGATGGGGAACACATGTATACCCATGGCTGATTCATGTGAATGTATGGCAAAAACCACCACAATATTGTAAAGTAAGTATTCTCCAATTAAAATAAATTTTTTAAAAATAAAATACTTACAAAGGGAAAAAAATCAAAATGTAGTTCATACTGCTGAAGTGGAAAGTTCAAGGAGAGAACTGTAGGAGTGAGAGGAGATGAGACTAGATAGGAGATGACACTAGGTAGGAAGGTGCTATTAGATCATGAAAGGTCTTACTTGTCACACTCAGGAGCTGAGTATTTATACTATGTGCAATAGGGAACAGCCAAGGATTTTCAATGAGAATGTTGCATAATCAGATCTTCAGGAAATTGGGTGGAATTGAAATAATCTCGTTCACAGATAAGGAGACTCTGATGAGCTACAGCAATTGTGACGTTAGGTATGGAGATGGAACCAGTAAGTCTTAACAACTGATCAGATTGAGAGACAGGGAGAAGGAGGAATTTAATGATGTTGCCACAATTTCTGGCTTGGGCAAATGGTATCTGGTAGTATCATTCTTTGAACTAGAAGTTAATGAAAGCAGAACAGATCTTTTCAGAATCTCTTTCAGATGTTCTCAGCTTTATCAGGACCCAACACATTCTTTTTACAATGTTCAGTTCAGTTCAGTTCACTTGCTCAGTCATGTCCGACTCTTTGTGACCCCATGAACCGCAGCACGCCAGGCCTCCCTGTCCATCACCATCTCCCGCAGTTAACCCAAACTCACGTTCATCCAGTCGGTGATGCCATCCAGCCATCTCATCCTCTGTTGTCCCCTTTTCCTCCTGGTTAGTGCAAAAGTAGTTGCAGTTTTACATTGTTGAAATTTGTCATTTGATATTGGAATACAATTCTTAATAAATGTGCTTATATTATACATCATTTTAATGCTAATGACTTGTTATTTGCTGTTTATTTTTTATTTATTTTAGACTATGGAAATGATATTAGACAAAAAGCAAATTCAAATTATTTTCTTGAGTTCAAAATGGGTCATAAAGCAGTGGAGACAACTCATAGCATCAACAATGCATTTCATCCAGGAACTGATAACAAATGTACAGGGCAGAGGTGGTTCAAGAAGTTCTGCAAAGGAAATGAAAACTTTGAAGGTGAGGAGCCTAGTAGTTGGCCATCAAAAGTTGACATCAACCAACTGAGAGGATCATCAAAGCTTATCCTGTTACACAAGAAGTTGCCAAAGAACTCAACATCTATCATTCTCTTGTCCTCTATGATGTGAAGCAAATTGGAAAGATAAAAAAGCCTGATAAGTGGGTACCTCA
Source organism: Bubalus bubalis (assembly GCF_019923935.1). NCBI lineage: Eukaryota > Metazoa > Chordata > Mammalia > Artiodactyla > Bovidae > Bubalus > Bubalus bubalis. The sequence continues at coordinate 56,332,672 of NC_059164.1, forward strand.
TGAGCTGACTGAAAACCAAAAAAAGTCATCCATTTGAAGTGTCATTTCTCTTTTTCTGCACAAATCATTTCTCAATCAGATTGTTACTTGTGACAAAAAGTGATGACCAGCTCAGCAGTTGGACTGAGAAGACATTCCAAAGCACTGTCCAAAGCCAAACTTGCACCCAACAATGGTCACGGCCACTGTTTGGTGGTCTGCTGCCAGTGTGATCCACTACTGCTTTCTGAATCTCGATGAGACCATTACATTTGAGAAATATGCTCAGCAAATCATTGAAAACTACATCTGCAGCTGGCATTGGTCAACAAAAAGGGCCCAAGTCTTCTCCACAACAATGCCTGACCACACATCACAAAACCAATGCTTCAAAATTGAAGGAATTGGACTACAAAATTTTGCCTCATCCTCCATATTCACCTGATCGCTAGCCAATCCACTACCACTTCTTCAAGCATCTCAACAACTTTTTGCAGGAATAATGCTTCCACAACCAGCAGGAGGCAGAAAATGCTTTCCAAGAGTTCATCACATCCAAAAGCACAGATTTTCATGCTACAAGAATAAATAAATTTATTTCTCATTGGCAAAAATGTGTTGATTGTAATGGTTCTTGTTTTGATTAATACAGATGTGTTTGAGCTTAGTGGCTCAGATGGTAAAGCGTCTGCCTGCAATGCAGGAGACCTGGGTTTGATTCCTGGGTCAGGAAGATCCCCTGGAGAAAGAAATGGCAACCCACTCCAGTAGTCTTGCCTGGAAAATTCCATGGATGGGGGAGCCTTGGTAGGCTATAATCCATGGGATCGCAAAGAGTCAGACACAACTGAGCAACTTCACTGGTTCACTGGATAATGATTTAAAATCCACAGTCTGAAACATCAATTACATTTGCACCAACCTAATAAAAAAGAATATGTAATATCCCCTGCATACATTGAAAACTTATGGATAATATAACCTATTTATACACGAAATTCTTAAACTTTTAACACAATGGCCCAATAGTAAGAAAAAGTATAAATAAAAGGAAAGTAAGTGAGGAAAAAGTATATCAATATGTAAAAGTTCTGGCATGGCCACAAAAAAACACAAAGAAGTGGTCAGATGTTTAAACCTATATGTGAAGTCAGTGTCGGTGACCAAGACACAGATATAGATCAACACACTCCACCATACCTCCAACTACACTGCCCTGTCCATGAATGTTAGAGGAGGGTTTATTTTGGCTGCTGTATTGGAGAAGGCTTTGTAATGCTGGTGGCATTTCAGTTTGGCTTTAAAAGGATGAATAGAATTTTCTAAAACTTAATTTCTTTTTATTTATTTTTAAAATTAATTTATTTATTTTAATTGGAGGCTAATTACTTTACTAAATTGTGGTGGTTTTTGCCATACATTGACATGAATCAGCTACGGGTGTACATGTGTCTCCTATCCCGAACTCCCTTCCCACCTCCATCCCTATTCAATCCCTCTGTGTTGTCCCAGTGCACCAGCTTTGAGTGCCCTGTTTCATGCATCAAATTTGAATTGGTGATTTATTTCACATATGGTAAAATACATGTTTCAGTGTTATTCTCTCAAATCATCCCACCCTTGTCTTCTCCCAACAGAGTCCAAAAGTCTGTTCTTTGTATCTGTGTCTTGTTCACTGTCTCACATATAGGGTCATCATTACCATCTTTCTAAATTACATATATATGCATTACTATACTGTATTGGTGTTTTTCTTTCTGACTTACTTCGCACTGTATAAAAGAGCACATTCAAATGTGCTCTTTTAAATAGCTGAGTCATATTCCATTGTGTATACGTACCACAGCTTTCTTATCCATTCGTCAGCCGATGGACATCTAGGTTGCTTCTGTGTCCTAGCTATTGTAAAGAGTGCTATGATGAACATTGGGTTACATATGTCTCTTTCAATTCTGGTTTCCTCAGTGTGTATGCTCAGCAGTTGGATTGCTGGGTTGTATGGCAGTTCTATTTCCAGTTTTTTAAGGAATCTCCACACTGTTCTCCATAGTGGCTGTACTAGTTTGCATTCCCACCAAAAGTGTAAGAGGGCTCCTTTTTCTCTGAACCCTCTCCAGCATTTATTGTTTGTAGACTTTTTGATAGCCGCCATTCTTACCCGTGTGAGATGGTACCTCCCTGTGGTTTTGATTTGCATTTCTCTGATAATGAGTGATGTTGAGCATCTTTTCATGTGTTTGTTAGCCATCTGCATGTCTTCTTTGCAGAAATGCCTGTTTAGTTCTTTGGCCCATTTTTTTATTGCATCGTTTATTTTTCTGGAATTGAGCTGCAGGAGTTGCTGGTTTATTTTTGAGATTAATTCTTTGTCAGTTGCTTCATTTGTTATTATTTTCTCCCATTCTGAAGGCTGTCTTTCCCCCTTGCTTATAGTATCCTTCGCTGTGCAAAAGCTTTTAAGTTTAATTTGTTTATTTTTTCTTTTATTTCCATTACTATGGGAGGTGGGTCATAGAGGATCTTGCTGTGATTTATGTCAGTGAGTGTTTTGCCAATATTTTCCTCTGGGAGTTTTATAGTTTCTGGTCTTACATTTAGATCTTTAATCCATTTTGAGTTTATTTTTGTGTATGGTGTTAGAAACTGTTCTAGTTTCATTCTTTTACAGGCGGTTGATCAGTTTTTCCAGCACCACTTGTGAAAGAGATTGTCTTTTCTCCATTGTATATTTTTGCCTGTTTGTCAAAGAAAAGGTGTTCATAGGTGCATGGATTTACCTCCGTGTTTCCTATTTTGATCCATTCATCTGTATTTCTGTCTTTGTGCCAGTACCATACTGTCTTGATGACTGTAGCTTTGTAGTATAGTCTGAAGTCAGGCAGGTCAATTCCTCCAGTTCTTCTTTCTTCTTTCTCAAGATTGCTTTGGCTATTTGAGGCTTTTGGTATTTCCATACAAATTGTGAAATTATTTGTTCTAGTTCTCTGAAAAATACCGCTGGTAGCTTGATAGGGATTGCATTGAATCTATAGATTGCTTTTGGTAGTATACTCATTTTCACTATATTGATTCTTCTGATCCATGAACATGGTATATTTCTCCATCTATTTGTGTCATCTTTGATTTCTATCAACAGTGTTTTATAGTTTCTATATATAGGTCTTTTGTTTCTTTAGGTAGATTTATTCCTAAGTATTTTATTCTTTTCATTGCAATGGTGAATGGGATTGTTTCCTTGGTTTCTCTTTCTATTTTCTCATTGTTAGTGTATAAGTATGCAAGGGAATTCTGTATATTAATTTTTTATCCTGCAACTTTACTATATGCATTGATTCAGTTCAGTCAGTTCATTTGCTCAGTCATGTCTGACTCTTTGTGACCCCATGAATTGCAGCAAACCAGGCCTCCCTGTCCATCACCAACTCCAAGAGTTCACTCAGACTCAGGCCCATCAAGTCGGTGAGGCCATCCAGCCATCTCATCCTCTGTCGTCCTCTTCTCCTCCTGCCCCCAATCCCTCCCAGCATCAGAGTCTTTTCCAATGAGTCAACTCTTCGCATGAGGTGGCCAAAGTACTGGAGTTTCAGCTTTAACATCATTCCTTCCAAAGAAATCCCAGGGCTGATCTCCTTCAGAATGGACTGGTTGGATCTCCTTGATGTCCAAGGGACTCTCAAGAGTCTTCTCCAACACCACAGTTCAAAAGCATCAATTCTTCGGCACTCAGCCTTCTTCACAGTTCAACTCTCACATCCATACATGACCACAGGAAAAACCATAGCCTTGACTAGACGAACCTTTGTTGGCAAAGTAATGTCTCTACTTTTGAATATGCTATCTAGGTTGGTCACAACTTTCCTTCCAAGGAGTAAGCATCTTTTAATTTCATGGCTGTAATCACCATCTGCAGTGATTTTGGAGCCCAAAAAATAAAGTCTGACACTGTTTCCACTGTTTCTCCATCTATTTTCCATGAAGTGATGGGACCAGATATCATGATCTTTGTTTTCTGAATGTTGAGCTTTAAGCTAACCTTTTCACTCTCCACTTTCACTTTCATCAAGAGGCTTTTTAATTCCTCTTCACTTTCTGCCATAAGGGTGGTGTCATCTGCATATCTGAGGTTATTGATATTTCTCCCAGCAATCTTGATTCCAGCTTGTGCTTCTTCCAGCCCAGATTTTTCATAATGTACTCTGCATATAAGTTAAATAAGCAGGGTGACAATATACAGCCTTGACGTACTTCTTTTCCTATTTGGCTATTCATTGATTAGCTCTAGTAATTTTCTGATGGTATCTTTAGGGTTTTCTATGTAGAGGATCATGTCATCTGCAAACAGTGAGAGTTTTACTTCTTTTCCAATCTGGATTCCTTTTATTTCTTTATCTTCTCTGACTGCTGTAGGTAAAACTTCCAAGACTATGTTGAATAGTAGTGATGAGAGTGGGCTTTCCAAGGGTTTCCCTTGTCTTGTTCCTTTAGGGGAAATGCTTTCAATTTTTCACTATTGAGGATAATGTTTGCTGTGGGTTTATCATATATGGCTTTATTATGTTGAGATATGTTCCTTCTATGCCTGCTTTCTGGAGGGTTTTTTTTTTTTTTTTTAATCATAAATGGATGTTGAATTTTGTCAAAGGCTTTCTCTGCATCTATTGAGATAATCATGTTTTTTTATCTTTCATTTGTTAATGTGGTGTATCACATTGATTAATTTGCAAATGTTGAAGAATACTTACATCCCTGTGATAAATCCCACTTGGTTATGATGTATGATCTTTTTAAATATGTTGTTGGATTCTGTTTGCTAGAATTTTGTTGAGTATTTTTGCATCTATGTTCATCAGTGATATTGACCTGTAGTTTTCTTTCTTTCTTTCTTTTTTTTTTTGTGGCATTTTGCCTGGTTTTGGTACTAGGGTGATGGTAGCCTCATAGAATGTGTTTGGAAGTTTACCTTCCTCAGCAATTTTCTGGAAGAGCGTAAGATAGGTGTTAGCTCTTCTCTAAATTTTGGTAGAATTCAGCTGTGAAACCATCTGGCCCTGGGCTTTTGTTTGTTGGGAGATTTTTTATTACAGTTTCTATTTCTGTGCTTTTGATGGGTCTGTTAATATTTTCTATTTCTTCCTGGTTTGGTTTTGGAAAGTTATACTTTTTTAAAGAATTTGTCCATTTCTTCCAAGTTGTCCATTTTATTGGCATATAGTTGCTGATAGTAGTCTCTTATGATCTTTTGTATTTCTGTGTTGTCTATTGTGATTTCTCCATTTTCATTTCTAATTTTGTTGATTTGATTCTTTTCCCTTTTTTCTTGATGAGTCTGGCTAATGGTTTGTCTATTTTATTTATCTTCTCAAAGAACCAGCTTTTAGCTTTGTTGATTTTAGCTATGGTTTCCTTTGTTTCTATTTCATTTATTTCATGTGTTCTTTGGAAGGAATGATGCTAAAGCTGAAACTCCAATACTTTGGCCACCTCATGCGAAGAGTTGACTCATTGGAAAAGACTCTGATGCTGGGAGGGATTGGGGGCAGGAGGAAAAGGGGACGACAGAGGATGAGATGGCTGGATGGCATCACCGACTCAATGGACATGAGTTTGAGTGAACTTGGGGAGTTGGTGATGGACAGGGAGGCCTGGCATGCTGCGATTCATGGGGTCACAAAGAGTCGGACACAACTGAGCAACTGAACAGAACTGAACTGAAAGGAGATCAGTCCTGGGTGTTCATTGGAAGGACTGATGTTGAAGCTGAAATTCCCATACTTTGGCCACCTGATGCGAAGAGCTGACTCATTTGAAAAGACCCTGATGCTGGGAAAGATTGAGGGCAGGATGCAAAGGGGATGACAGAGGATGAGATGGTTGGATGGCATCACCAATTTGATGGACATGGGTTTGGGTGGACTCCGGGAGTTGGTGATGGACAGGGAGGCCTGGTGTGCTGCAGTTCATGGGGTTGCAAAGAGTCAGACATGACTGAGCGACTGAACTGAACTGAACATTTATTTCTGCCCTAATTTTTATGATTTCTTTCCTTCTACTAACCCTGGGGTGCTTCATTTCTTCTTTTTTTTAGTTGCTTTAGGTGTACAGTTAGGTTATTTATTTGATTTCTCTCCTGTTTCTCGAGGTAGGCTTGTATTGCTATGAACCTTCCCCTTAGCACTGGTTTTACTGAAACCCCATAGGTTTTGGGTTGTTGTGTTTTCATTTTCAGTCGTTTCTATGCATGTTTTGATTTCTTTTTTGATTTCTTCTGTGGTTTGTTAGTTATTCAGAAGTATGCTTTGATTTTTAACTGCCCTGCTGTTATAATCCTTAATGACTATACATGTTTCTTCCTGTATGCCATGTGGAAATCCCTCCTCTGAAAACATCATTGACTTTCTAAGGAACACTGTTTTTTCATTTTTTAAAAAAAGCAATTGATTTTTTTTTTTTTTGTATCTGTATTTCCTTAGACATTAAACTCTTTGAGGGTAGGACCTATATCTTTCCCACTGAATAGCCTCAAACTCTGCACAGTGCTTAACAACAAATGTTTATTGAACAAATGAATACATTTATCTTTCACTAGTTATTATGTATGTTTGAAACCATCAGTACTGCTTAAATAGTCTTACTCTTCATAATGTTACTGACTTAAGTTTTCCTTTCTGGGGCTTTTTTAATCCTGTAGTCTTATAGTTTTAATAAGAGTTAGCTCTGTTTTCTTCCATTTTGCCATATTCCAATTTATTTGATTATTTCTTTTGCATTTGTGGCCCTGTTATGAGTTTCTACATAAACACATTTGTGACTGTGTTGGATTATGTGTTTCTACAATTAAGTGTAATTAACTTTAAATAAATCACTCAAATAAAACACTAACTTCTTTAACATGAACCATCTTTGCTTGTGTATTGTCAAGCAGCTTATTTAACTTATATGCAGAGTACATCACATGAAATGCCAGGCTATATGAATCACAAGCTGGAACCAAGATTGCTGGCAGAAATATCAACAACTTAAGATAGGCAGATGACTCCACCTTTATGGCAGAAAACAAAGAGGAACTAAAAAGCCTCTTGATGAAGGTGAAAGAGGAGAGTAAACAAGCTGGCTTAAAACTCAGCATTCAAAAAACTAAGATCACGGCATCTAGTTCCATCACTTCATGGCAAATAGATGGGGAAAAATGAAAGCAGTGGCAGATTTTATTTTCTTGGGCTCCAAAATCACTGCAGATGGTGACTGCAGCCATGAAATTAAAAGACACTGGCTTCTTGGAGGAAAGCTATGACAAACCTAGATAGCATATTAAAAAGCAGAGATATCACTTGGCCAACAAAGGTCCATATAGTCAAAGCAATGGTTTTTCCAGCAGTCATGTACAGATGTGAGAGTTGGACCATAAAGAAGGCTGAGTGCCAAAGAACTGATGCTTTCAAACTGTGGTGCTGAAGACGCTAGAGAGCCCCTTGGACAGCAAGGAGATCAAACCAGTCAATCCTAAAGGAAATCAACCCTGAATATTTATAGGAAGGACTGTTGCTGAAAGTGAAGTTCCAATACTTAGGTCACCTGGTATGAAGAGCTGATTCATTGCAAAAGACTCTGATTCTGGTAAAGACAGAGGGCAGGAGAAGGGGGCAACAGAGGAAGAGATGGTTGGATGGTATCATAAAGTTTGCACAAACTCTGATGATAGTGAAGGTCAGGGAAACCTGGCATGCTGCAGTCCATGGGGTCGTGAAGAGTCGGACTCAGTGACTGAACAACAACAATCCTTGCTAAAAATGTTTATTTTCACTCTAGCAGAAATGAGATTAAAAGAGGAATCTAAAGCTTTGAAAACATAGAAGTCTCTACCTGGGTAATTTTAATACCAGATTTACAGTTTGAAAGAGACAACACAGTCAACATTATATAAATATGTATCATCTATAATATTCAGACAATGTTGTTTACAATAATAAAATAGATAGATAGATAAAATGTATTAAATAGATAAAATGTGTTAAACCTTAATGCATATAGTAATGAAATACTGTGCAGCAGTTTAAAAGAATGAAGTAGAACTTTATATGCTCTATAGAGAGTTTGAGTTATATATTAAAAAGATGGAGAACAGAAAACATAGTATGATTCAGTTTCTGGGCATAATATAAAGGATACACATATAGATGGCAACATTTTTCTGGAGATTAACAAGAAACTTGATATGGCTATTTGGAGGATCAGGAGTATTTATGTGTTTTGGAGGGGTGCTGGTGATGAAGAGTGTGGCAAAGAGGAATATATTACCTCTAATTTTCTATTTTGCTGGAATTTTTAATGCACATTTTAATTTTTATAACAAGAGTAGTGTTATGTGTCATTTTTCCTTTTTTATATGTCCCTGTATTAAAAGTAGGTATGAAAATTACATTGAAAATGAATATTCTCTATTCCTGTCTTGGAAATAAGTTCATCTGTGGACAGGGTGGCAGGGCAGGAGGGTTCAGCAAACTGTGAGAATGGAATTAACATATGTACACTGTGCTGTGTTGTGCTTTTGTGACCTCATGGACTGTAGCCCGCCAGGCTGTCCTGTCCATGGGGATTCTTCAGGCAAGAATAATGGAGTGGGTAGCTTATGCCTTCTCCAGGGGATCTTCCCAACCCAGAATTGAACCGGGGTCTCCTGCATTGCAGGCAGATTCTTTACCAGCTGAGCTACCAGAGAAGACCCATAAATACACTACCATGCGTGAAATAGACAGCTAGTTGGAACTTGCTGTAAAGCACAGAAAGCTCAGCTCTGTGGTCTGTGATGACCTAGAGAGGTGGGATGGGGGCAGGGTGGGAGGGCAGTCCAAGAGGGAGGGAATATATGTATGCATATGGCTGATTCACCTTCACTGTAAATCAAGAGAGTTATACAACTTGTAAAGCAATTATATCCCAATTAAAAACAGTGAATATTCTCAAGTGATTCTCAAACTTTATTGTGCACCAGAATCACCTGAAGTGCTTCTTAAAAAACAAATTCCAGATTCCCACCTCAAACCTCTGAAGTCAAATCTCTGTATGTTGGGAGTCTAAAAAAATAAAATTTTATTAAGGGTTTCAAATGATTATGGGTCGGAAAGATCCCCTGGAGAAGGAAATAGCAACCCACTCTGGTACTCTTGCCTGAAAAATCCCATGGACAGAGAAGCCTGGTAGGCTACAGTCCATGGGGTTGCAAAGAGTTGGACACGACTGAGCAACTTCACTTCACTGCAAATGATTCTGGCACAGGCAGTCTGAGCAATATACTCTGAGAACAACTGCAGAGCAACTAATTAATACTTCACATTCATACCTCTGTATATCTAAGACATCTTCACCAGTAGTAATAATAACAGTCAGTTGCTGTGAGGATAAAGTTAGATAATCCATGTAGATCTCTTAATATGGTGCTTTGCACACAGCAAATGCTACTGGAGGTTGGGAGCTATCTGTCATTTTGTTTGGTTTGAGATTTTTATTGTTGGCCATTATTACTTGTAGTTTAAAGGTTACTGGAAGGAAACTAACCTATTTTTAAAAACAGACAAGTGTACACTTTGAAAAATTGTTCTTTGAGAACTTTTAAAAATGATTAGTGTTCTATTCACTCCAGTACTCTTGCCTGGAAAATCCCATGGACAGAGGAGCCTGGTAGGCTGCAGTCCATGGGGTCGCTGAGAGTCGGATACGACTGGGCGTCTTCGCTTTCACTTTTCACTTTCATGCATTGGAGAAGGAAAGGGCAACCCACTCCAGTGTTCTTGCCTGGAGAATCCCAGGGATGGGGGAGCCTGGTGGGCTGCCGTCTATGGGGTCACACAGAGTCGGACACGATTGAAGTGACTTAGCAGCAGCAGCAGCAGCAGCAGCAGTATTCTGTTCTTCACTGACAATAACCACTTTTTCATTAGGTATAGCAATTATATTTAAATCATATTTAACTATCTAATGCTATTCTCTCATTATAAAATTTTATTTTTCAGCTAAAAATATGAATTTTCACAATGTTTTTGAAGTCAAGATTTATGCTCTGTAGGAATGTATATCTTATAAAACAGAAAGTCAATAGCAGAGTATGATTTGATTTACAAGAGTGTTGCTGTCTTCAGACTTTTTAAAACATGCTATTATGTAAAGTGGGATACACAAGACTATGGGGAGGGCCTGCATTGATGCTGTGCTTTATGATTCATGCTGTGTTTGCCATTTCTCTGGCCTGGAGGATGTTTGTAAGTCCTGTGGTCAAAAGTAAGACAGTAAATCTGTTGGCAAACACAGTAGTCAGATTCTCATGCTTCTTATCTGCCAGAAAACTGACTTAGCAAAACACAGCCGACAGCACAAAAAGAGCCAGCCGGATTTGTAGGGAGTTGTAAATCCTGATCAGCTAGTTCCACTTAATTCCATCTTTGGTGACATATTTTGGAGTCCTGGGGACAAGTAGAAAAGTCTGCCATGTATAACCCAGTTGATCCTTCAAGGCATTGCACAAATGTCATAGCTGTAGAGAAAAAAGGGGCACAAGCCAGCCCTTTTCCAGGGTAACCAGCCTTTATCTTCCCCACAACGCTTAGAGATCTCTTCCCCAAGGCCACCTTCAACAAGCAGCTCTGCCTGGGATGTACCTTGATTTCTTTGTGCACGCATGCTAAGTCACTTCAGTGGTGTCTGACTTTTTGCGACCCTATGGACTGTAGCCCGTCTAGCTCCTCCACTGTCCATGAAATTCTCCAGGCAAGAATACTGGAGTGGGCTGCCATGCCCTCCTCTAGGGAATCTTCCCAATCCAGGGATTGAAGCTGCATCTCTTACAACTCCTACACGGGCAGACAGATTCTTTATCCCAATAAGGACTGCTGCTGCTGCTGCTGCTAAGTCGCTTCAGTCATGTCTGACTCTGTGCGACCCCAGAGACGGCAGCCCACCAGGCTCCCCCATCCCTGGGAGTCTCCAGGCAAGAACACAGGAGTGGGTTGCCCTTTCCTTCTCCAATGCATGAAAGTGAAAAGTGAAAGTGAAGTCGTTCAGTCATGTCCGACTCCCAGCAACCCCATGGACTGCAGCCTACCAGGCTCCTCCGTCCATGGGATTTTCCAGGCGAGAGTACTGGAGTGGGGTGCCATTGCCTTCTCCACCAATAAGGACAGTTGACCTCAATACTGCAAAGAACTGGGTTATTGCCTTGGTGCTAAAGGACTGACACACTCATCAACCTATATTGGAATGTTTCCCTCTTGTTTCATTCAGCTAAGTGGAGATGGCCAAAAAACTTCTTTTTCTATCAGCCTCTGAATATGTTTTCAATTTGGCTTAAGTCATGGTTATAGAGTTATTAAATCTCTTCTAATATCTTGTCAGGTCTCTGCTGGGACAAGCAATGATTATTTCTGGCAATATTAAACAATCTCTTGGATTCAGGAGGTATCTCCCAAAAGGGTGCAAAATATATAATTTTTTTGCAAGATCTAGCGTTGCTCTCAAAGGGCAGCCAATAGAAAGAACTGAAAACTTGCATGGCCCAGGGAGGCAGAAAGCAAAGCCAGGGACCTAGAATGTAAAATAAGACAGGAAGAAAGGAATAGCTATTCCAAGGACAGGAAGATCAATGACCAATGGGTTTTGGTTTGGAAAGGGAGGGACAATGTGAACTTTTATTTCCTTTCATGGTTACACATTACATATAGATATTTGGGGGCACTGGCTCTGGTAAGAAACCTCTGAGGTTTCTCTGAGTGGTTTCAGAGAAACCACTTTCTCTGGCCTCTGCTAGTTTTCCTAGGATGCCCTCTGCAGGCTCTGGTTTTTCATGAATTTGAATTTAAGATTCCCGTGACAGTTTAAGGACTTACCTGGTGGCTCAGACAGTAAAAGCGTCTGCCTACAATGTGGGAGACCCAGGTTCGATCCCTGGGTTGGGAAGATCCCCTGGAGAAGGAAATGGCAGCCCACTCCAGTATTCTTGCCTGGAAAATCCCATAGATAGAGGAGCCTGGCAGCCTACAGTCCACGGGGTAGCAAATGATACAACTGAGCGACTTCACTTTCTGACAGTTTAAGGGAATAATGTAGCAGTTTACTAGAAATTTCCTCCGAGTCTCATCAACTCTGGTCAGAGTCCATACAGCAGGTCCTCCTTTGAAGGTAGATAGGGGGTGTCTGGAAGGCCACTAACTTCACTTTTAGACTGTTACTCAAAGGAACTTTAGTTGAAGAGTTCTACTTTTTAAAATAGAGAGTAATTTACTACACCATATCAAATTATCCTGGGGAAAAAAAAAATCATAACCTTCTTGAAAGAGAGCAATTTACTGGCTTCTTACCAGCAAGCTCGGGCTGAACTCAAATGTCTTTTGAACCTGTCAACTCATAGGTGAGTGCTTTCTTGATTGATTTTTAGACTTCTAACAATACTCTTCAGTGTTCTCATTCACTCCTTGAAATGTAACTAACCTTGGTTCTAGGGTACTGGGAAGTCTATTAGAAAAGGTAATCTAGCAAATGGGATTCTTGTAGCCTGAAACAGTTCATGCAATACTAGAGAGGAGAAATTTAATTGCCTCCCATCCACAGGTACCTTACATCCTTAAATGTTCTTCAAATTGTAGCAACCAGTCAATAAAGCAAAGATATCAACAGACTAAAGAACCTAAATAATGGACATTTGTTATATTCACAAGTAAGATTTATATCTGATGATGTACATGGTTAATTAAACATTTGAAATGGTAGATATCTAAAAGCATTCACATTTTTAGCCATATATACACATGGGTATGGGCTTCCCAGGTGGCTCGGTGGGTAAAGAATCTGCCTGTAATGCAGGAGACACAGGAAATGCTGTTCAATCCTTGGGTCAGGAAGATCCCTTGGAGGAGGGCATGGGAACTCCAGTATTCTTGCCTGGAGAATTCCATGAACAGAGGAGCCTGGCAAGCTACGGTCCATAGGGTCGCAAAGAATCCACTGAAGACAATTAAAGTGACTAAGCATGCACACGCACGCGCGCACACACACACACACACACATAATACTATGTATATAAATATGTATATATAGACTAGACAGCAAAATAAGTGAACAGTCGTTATTTGATTGTTTAGAAACAAATGAGAAGAAACTGCCCTTTCTTCTTGAGCATTCTTGACAGAATGTGAAACAGTCTGTCAGAGAATAATTACTTTTTTCTAGCATTTCTAAAAAGCATAGGTAAACAGAATTTAAAATTGCTCTCTAGTCACTAAAATACTTTGAATGTGCTTTGAATTGTGTTGTTTCCACTAAAATCTGAAACTACACATCTGGAATAATGTGAAGCAGAATGCTTAAAAACACCTGCAGCAGAAAATTAACCCAAAACAATTATGAGCGACTAATGACAGACACGCACCTTTTTCTTACAATCAAGCACTTCAAGGTGATCATCTTCCTCTTGAAATTCTTCATACAAGAGGAGATGTGATCACATACTGCTGTGAATGCAAATCTCTGGGCACTTTTCCCCCCGTGGCTGACATAATAAATAATAAGAAGCCACCATAACATTGCAGATGATCACTTGTCTAACTGCTCTGAGAGTTCAGGCCAACCAGTCTGACTGATAGTCTGGAATCATTTTGATGCAATTTACTAATGCCCCTTCCTAGAAGAAGATGAATAGGGTTTAACATTGAGCAGCCTGAAATAAATGGCAACAGGGCTGAACGCCATCGTGTTTATAATGCCTTTCTGTGAAAGGCATTTTGTTATTTTCTTCTTTGGCATTTGGACAAAAGCTGGTGGGTGTGTTGGTAAAGTGTTTTGCAGATTTTAAATGTATCGTTGATACTGTCAACAAGTCCAGCACCATATTCTAAACTGAAGTAGGGCTCTTGTCCTGAGCTGTATCTTAGTTTGTGGCAATTTTTCTCCAGGTATCCCATTCTTTCCAAGTCCCTGCAAACCAAGACAGATTTCATAAGAAGTGCATGTAAGGACAGTATCGAATAGCCACAAAGATATAAAGTTCTCTCAGAAGAGTAAATTGGAAAAGTTTTTAGAGAGGAGGCGATAAGAAAAGAAAATGGTATTGAAAGAACACATTAATGAGAAAAATGGCTGAGACTATTTTGAGCCACTGACCCCACTGGCAGTCTGTGAAGGCTGAGAAGTCTCAGAGTCTGAAGTCTGAGTCTGAGGAGGCTACAGACTCTCCTTTTCAGGAAAACTTGCAGATGCAGGAAGACACGGATTTCTTCTCCATGTAAGTCCACAGAATATGCTTCTCCTAATCGTGAATGAACCCGGCCAGCTCAGGCTGAAAGTGTAAAGTGGGTTCACTAGGTTGTGGATGCTCGACAGGCCTTCTCTCTCCACATGCTCTCCGTCTCCCGGGTTCCAGGGACCACCGAGCCTCCTACGTTTGGATGTCCTGTCCAGGCTTACCCTCTCTGAGCAACACTCCATCTTTAAACCCCCTCCCCTCTCTTCACACTGTTTCCACCCCCTCAGTTCCATACATCCACTCTCTTGGGTTTTATTCTTATAGATTAGAAATTCTTAAGAGTGGGATTCATTTGCTGGCAAAACATATCAGATTGGGGGGACAACAGTTTTTAAAAATCACATCCAAAACACACCCCCCCTAAAAGATGTATCTTCATGGGTGTGATAAGAGAGGGGTATCTTTGGCTTCCACTGCTGGTCCCCATTGAAAATTGGCAAAGGGAACAATAATCATGATGATTGCCTTGGTGGAGGACTTGTGTGGAGGCAGAAAAAGAGCCTCGTGACCTCAAGAAAGTTACTGGGGCTTGTTAGTAATTAATTTATACTCAAGTATGTCCAACGTGGAATCCATTTAATTTAAAACAAGATTACCTTTTAAAAATAGGATTGATTTCAATGCTAAGAATTAGGATAGCACAGGCAGGCCAACGTTTTGAGGTACACTTTCCATTTAGTAAGAGACAAATGCCTACACCTTCACATCAACCTGGAGGTGTGGAGTTAGCCATCGAATATAGACCCATCCGATAGACTAGGCTTTCCTAACAACAGAGAACAAAAATAAGCAAAACTCCTGCCACAACCCATACAACAATATTCTCCAGATGATAGAGCCAAGCGTGTCTTTTCCCATGAAGGCAACCTAAATGTCTATCAACAGAGGCATAGATAAAGATGTGGTATATATATGCAATGGGATATTATTCAGCCATTAAAAAGAATGAAATAATGCTATTTGAAGCAACATGGATGGAAAGACCCTGATGCTGGGAAAGATTGAGGGCAGGAGGAGGAAGGGATGACAGAGGATGAGATGGCTGGATGGCATCACCAACTCAATGGACATGGGTTTGGGTGGACTCTGGGAGTTGGTGATGGACAGGGAGGCCTGGCGTGCTGCAGTTCATGGGGTCACAAAGAGTTGGACACGAATGAGCGCTGAATTGAAACTGAACTGGATGGACCTAGAGATTGACACAGTGAATAAAGTCAGTCAGACAGAGAAGAGGAAATATCATATGACATCCTGTACATGGAGAATCTTAAAAAAAAAATGATACAAATGAACTTATTTACAGAACAGAAACAAACTTTACACACTTACAAAATGAATTTATGGTTGCTGGGGGGAAGGATGAGGGGAAGCAATATTAGGGAGATTGGGATGGACATGTACACACTGCTAGATTTAAAATGGATAACCAACAAGGACCTACTGTATAGCACAGGGAACTCTGCTCAGTGTGGTGGTCTGGATGGGAAAGTAGTTCAGGGGAGAACAGATACATGTATATGTATGTCTGAGTCCCTTTGCTGTTCACCTGAAACTATCACAAAATTGTTAATTGGCTAAGCTCCTGTATAAAATAAAAAGTTAAGAAAAATGTCTTTTCCTAGAGAGAGCAGAGGTACAACTTGGAGAATTCCAGCTGATACATTGATATGTACCATGTCTGCTCCTTATTTTTTGTATGGCTTATTTTTTTCTTTCTGGTTTATTTGTTCACCCCCCTCCCCACCACCGCCTTGAGTCATGTTAAATTTAGAATTTCTTTAGGGTTAAAGAAAAAGCTCCTGGAGTAGCATTTTGAGGGGGAGGGTTAAAGGATTGATGTACATTTCATGTGACATCTACACAGAGGCGTATAATGAAAATATGGTCACAGTGAAACAGGAGAGGAGGCAGGGCACAACCTTTTCAAGAAGGACATAGCTGTTGAGGATATGACATAACTGGTTAGAACCAGTTAGGCACAAGATGGTGGAAGATTTGACTCCCAATAAGCCTTGAGCCTCATTATATGCTCACTGTAATATATTAGCATGCTAAATGACATATCCACTAGCAACTTGACAGTTCTAAGGCTGAACATAAAAGTGCAAAATGTGGTCAGTGGCCCAATTCCTGGAAATCTCCAGCCCTCCTCCAAAATAGTTGGAATAATATTCTCACTCATTGCTGTGTCCTGCTTAGTTGCTCAGTGTCTCATGTCCGACTCTTTGTGACCCTATGGACTGTAGCCTGCCAGGCTCCTCTGTTCATGGGGATTCTCCAGGCAAGAACACTGGGAGTGGGTTGCCATGCCCTCCTCCAGGGCATCTTCCAAACTCAGGGATCAAATCCAGTTCTCCCACATTGTAGGAGGATTCTTTACCATTGGAGCTACCAGGGAAGCCTAAGAATATTGGAGTGGATAGCCTATCCCTTCTCCAGAGGATCTTCCCGACCCAGGAATTGAACTAGGGTCTCCTGCATTGCAGGTGGATTCTTTACCAGCTGAGCTACCAGGGAAGTCCCACTTATTAGCCTATAAAATTATCCAGCCCATAAAAAACTAACCACCCCGTTTACTGGGGGCTCTCGCCTTCTGAGATGGCCCACTCTGTCTGTAGAGTGTGCTTCTCCCAGGGCCACTCTTGTCTTTTGACACAGATGACATTCTGTGTTATTCTGTGTTATTTGACACAGATGTTATTCTGTCTATGGAATACGTATGTCTCTAAATAAATCCCCTTCCTATCATTTTGCCTCTAGCTGAATTCCTTCTGTAGTGAGACATAACCTGAGCTTCATTAAGTCCTGAGACCAAGTGTGTGATTTTTAACTAAAAAACAGTGGGTTCGAGCCCCAGTCTGGGTTTTGGTTGGGTTCAGATTCCATCTGAGTTAGGTGGTTTCCATAGGTTATTTTTTTCATTGTCAAACCAGGAAGAGCCCTTGCCTGAATTTATGATATCAAACTTTACACCAACACTTGCTAAATTATAATTTTCAAAAAGGTAGAATTATAAGTGTAAATACACAATGAATACATGTCAAATATTTTAACTCATTGATTGGGAAAGGAACTAGTAAGATGTTAAAACCAGCTCAAACATTTTTTTAAAGTACAGACACATAGAGGCTACCAGAAATTCTGAAATGAACTTGTCAACAAATACAAATTGGTTAATATTCTATGTGTGGTTGTGCTCAGTCACTCAGTTGTGTGTAACTCTTTTGCAACCCCATGGACTCTATAGCCCACCAGCCTCCTCTGTCCATGGGAATTCCTAGGCAGGAATACTGGAGTGGGTTGCCATTCCTTTTTCTAGGGGATCTTCCCAACCCAGGGACTGAATCTGTAATTCCTGCCCCTTTTCCATTGGCAGGCGGATTTTTACCACCTGGGAAACACGATATTTTATAGGGCAGTAAAATGTAATATTTTGGGTGGAAATCAACTGTAACTCTACCAGACAAAATTTATTTGGATTTTAATGAAAAAAAATCACTTGCAATATTATGGACAAGAAACATTTGTGTTGTTATCCTTTTTCATTTTCTACAATTTAACTGCTTTCTCTATAAGCTGTAAAACAGTGTAATCAATCAAAGACAAGGACATGATATTTTGTATCAAGAGTTGTTTCACTCTGGCAGAATAAGTGTTCAATGATTAGAGCATACTTACTTGTTCATCTTATTCTTCCCAAACTATTTAATACTCCAAACTTCAAATCAACTCTTTATTGTCTTCCTTTCCTCTTCATCAAACTTTCCATTTTGAACTTAAACAGCCTTCCAGACCACCTAGGCTAGCTCAAATTCTGTCAGATGCTTTCAAAACACCTCATAGTTTTCATTCTTCTCAATTTCCATAATTTTGTTTTATTTGGAAAACTACTTGTTTAATATAGGTCTCTCCACCTAAGTTTCATGAGGATAAAACTCTCACCTGTTTTATCCATAATTACATTCTTAATTCCTAGCAAAATGCCTAATACATAGTAGATGCTCAATAAAAAGCCATTGAAGGAATGTATGAGTTATCTCAGCCCATTTCCTCTCAAGTAGGAAGTTTATAGAGGCAGTATAATACATAATTTTAAAAAAGGACTTTAACACCACACTAACTGGGCTTGACCTCTAATTCTACTACATACTAGCTATTAAAAGGACAAATAAAAATTAAAAATAAGAGACTTAATTCTTCCACTTAAAAATAATAAATTTTTCTCATCTCTTCTTTTTAAGGCATTTACTTTAGAAAACTTTTAATCACAAGTACTTTCTCCTCTATTTGAAATATATAAAAATCTTTTTGAAAACTACTTTGGCCACCTCATGCGAAGAGTTGACTCATTGGAAAAGACTCTGATACTGGGAGGGATTGGGGGCAGGAGGAGAAGGGGACAACGGAGGATGAGATGGCTGGATGGCATCACTGACTTGATGGACGTGAGTCTGGGTGAACCCTGGGAGTTGGTGATGGACAGGGAGGCCTGGAGTGCTGCGATTCATGGGGTCTCAAAGAGTCAGACATGCTGAGAGACCGAACTGAACTGATGCTTTTTGTCAGCTTTGCAATCTAGTAATCCTTTCTGAAGGACCAGGAGTCATCCATGTGAAATGTAAATATTAAGTGATAGCACACCAAAAGGGGGGGATGGAGTGGGATGGATTAGGAAAATGAGGCTCACACATATATTTATACTATGTATAAGATATATAACTAATGAGTTCCTCCTGGATAGCACAGGGAACTCTACCCAGTGCTCTGTGGTGACCTAAATGGGAAGGAAGTCCAAAAAAGAGGGGTTATATGTATATGTATAGCTGATTCACTTTGCTGCACAGCAGAAACTAATATAATAAGGTAACTATACTCCGATAAAAATTTAAGAAAATAAATATATAAGATAACATCATGTGCAAAGTTTTGGCAATAAATGAAAAATAATATGAAATTTAAAAAAAAAGAGAGAGATAGCACCACTATCTCCTTATTTCTGTGAAAGGTGCAAGCATGCCTTATTTAGGCACTTTGCTCCAAGTTGCAAAACTCTCCTGTCATAAAAATATAAGAGGTTTGTGTTTCCTTTGAATAAAATCAATTAGTTAATATGGATGGTCATCCCAATGTACATCTAAGTATCCCTAGATACATCTAAGATGAATTATGTGTCACAAAAGAAACTATCTAGGCCTCTTACTTGAGGACTAGCTATTATTTATCTTGAGAACATGTATGTCATGGTTGTATCTGTTTGACTACAAAAAAGGGGTAAAAAAGATAAGACCTGCTCTGTCTTTGTTAGCAGATTGCCTGTGATGTGCATCACATTCTGGTTTGATGCTTATTCGATAATAAAACTGTTTTCTTTCTCTTCTAACCTCTATGGGAAGATTTTCTTGGTCGGCAGATTTCATTTTAATTATATTTCCCCAACACTCTGTAACCTTAGGCAAGTTACTTTTAACTGTAAAACTGTGCCCTAGTTCCTGCATCTATAAAATAAGCATCCTAAGGTACTATCCATGGGGTCACTGGGGAGATTCAATGAATTAATACCATAAAGAACTTAATGCAGAGCCTACAGGAAGTCACGGTAGGTCTTCTGGCAGAGCTCCACTACACGAGCTCCATGATCCATACTCTGGAAATGGACCTGGAGAAAGAAGGGAGGGGGGTGGGCCACGTGTGCCAAGGAGCAGCTCCAGGGGGGTAAGGGGATCCAGGGGCCTGACCGAACATGGATTCAGTCAGGGACAGTGTACAGTTCAGTTCAGTTCAGTCCCTCAGTTGTGTCCAAGTCCTTGCCATCCCATAGACTGCAGCACTCCAGGCTTCCCTGTCCATCACCAACTCCCAGAGCTTGTTCAAACTCATGTCCACTGAGTCTGTGATGCCATTCAACCATCTCATCCTCTGTTGTCCCCTTCTGGAGGAGATGGGACAGTGTACATTGAGCACTTATGAGAGCCTATGCTGTTCCGGGCACCATTCAAGGTGAGTCCTTGTCTTAAGGGACAAAGAATACACAAGGAAATAAGATAATTTGAGGTATTAGTGAGGGCTGTAAAGAGAACAAAATATTAATAAGTAATGTGGTAGGAGAGCAGCTGGGTTGTTTTAGGTAGCTGGCCAGGGGACCATCTCCTGCTGGGAGCCACTAAGACACTCTGTAATACTGTGCTGCTGTCCACTTGAAATGAGGTCAGTTAACAATATGAGTGTTAACTCATATTGGATTTCAAAGATTTAGTTGGAAAACAATGTAAAATAACTTATTAATAATTTTATATTAGCATAAGTTAAACCAATGATATTTTGAATATATTTGGTCAAATAAAATGTTTTATAATTTTTTTAAAAAAAGATAAAAAACCACAAATGCCTGCTATAAATCAAAAACTCAAAAAACATTGGCTGTTGATATCATACAAAAGTGATCACCATAGCAGCTTCTGGAGTTGATGCCCCCAGGACATAGCAGCATCTAGAAATAGATCCTGAAAGTTACAGTGTTCTAGATGGAAATATTGATGTAGCTTTGACAAGTAAAACAGGGAATGTTACCATTTAACTAACATCTATGCTTTGTTGCATGTTGGTTAACTGTCTATCCAAGGCTTACGGGTATTTTGGACATATGTTTTCACATATTCTATAACTTCTTTTCTGGTTATATTTTTTTAAAGGCCAGGACAGAGTTTTTATTCTTATTTATTTTCAAAGTTATCTAATAACAATATTCTCCCTGGTCCCAAATTACCTTTTTTGGTTACCTACTGACTCTACACTTAGCTATTTCTGTTTTAGCTGCATTTTCAATATTTCAGCCTTGTATTTTTAGCAATTCTCATTCCATTATGTTTCTATTTTAATTTCTTCCCAAACTGATTTTTAAAAATCTAATATTGAATAGAAGGCAAGGCAATTTGAAGGGAAAAGCAAACTATTTTGGTGATAATACAATAATAATACTTTTGTAACAAATTGTCCCTGTGGATCGTGTGATAAATTCTAAAACAATGAAGCATGTTAGCTGCAAACATTCGCAACAAAGCCAGTGCCAAATGCATAAGGGTTATTCCAGAAGTTGTAGGTCGATGTTAGGGCTGAATTCACTTAACTGGAGGCAATCCCTTAACATTTTAGCTGATAGGGCCACATTAGAAGTGCTGTTGTGTGATCACATTTTAGTGCCTATTATGTCTTGATTAAGACTCCCCTGGATATTCCTTTTTAATGGAATTTGAGGAATTAAAAATGGCTTCACAAATCACTTTTTAATCCGGTGAAGTAAGCAGGGAATGAAAAACACCGCGCTGTCATCTTCAAGTGCAAGGAAAGTTGTAAATAAAGAAAACAAATTAGTGACTGGTTCACACCTCATCAGCTACCTAACAACCTGTTACCAGTTAATTACACACCTTTAAAATGCATGTACAAGAGAAATTATTCAGAAATCAGTTTCTCTAAGGGGGAGGGTGGTGGACAAGTACCATAGCAAAAGAGGCTATATTTAACTATTTAGATAACCAACCATGAAGGGGAAAAAAACGAAACTTTTTTTTTTCTTAAGAATTATTGTCCTGAAAGTGCCACCTATTATTGGCGTAGCTTCTGTGGCCTCCACAGAAGATAATACAACAGATAAATATTTGTTGAGCACCTCCTGGGAAATAGTCTCCAATATCCCTTTGTGACCTACTGTAATCTTGATCTGTCAGTAGGATTCACTGGTTACTATGTTCAGAGCCCAGTCCTGAGCAATGTGAGAATTAACCACAGATGACAAAGTTACACACCACCATTGACAAGAAGTTTAAACAGTCTGGTCGCATGCTTTTTATTTCACAATATTCCTATTGTCTGTTGTTGTAGCTTAAATGTAAATAGAAAACAGTTGGAAACTATACATATTGAACAAACAAACAAATTTGGAATGGAACCTGGTTAAGTCTATTATGTTATTTCTTTTACATATACAGCCTTGTTGAGGGACTTATACCTGTCTGTGTTTGATTTATTTCGCTAAAATTCTTTTCAATAAGTAGAAGGCTCCAAAATATGGCTTTGCAAAATCAATACATATGGAGCTGTCCTCCAGAAGATTGATCTGCATACTGATTATCTGGAATCAATCATTTTCTCATCCTGTGCCCCTAGTTACCTCCTGTTAAACCAGGATAATCATAACCTATGTCACTGGGTTGCTCAGATGTATAACTGACAGAAGTAATTTCAATGCACTGAGGCTATGGTAAATGTTAATTACTATTATTTGCCATGGTATTTATGGTTACTGAACCGTGACATTGGTTTGGTTGCCTGACCAAATCTATTTCCTATAGCACTTTAGTGTAACTTACGATCTAAATTCTTAAAGTGATATTATGTTATGTATCTACTGAAGGGTCAGCTTCAAATTAGCCTGTTTTGAAATTGGGAGTATATGCACTTTGAAATCAATCAATTAACTCCACCAATAACTTTTTAAGATATATTGATTCTATCTGTATTATATTCACTTGGAAGTGATTATTTACATAATGCATATTCAGATTTTTTGGCATTAATTCATCTTCCAGCAACTTAGTTCTTCACTGGGTACTACAGTCAAAAGACAACTAGTCATTTTTAATTTTAAAAATATGCGTGTGTGTATATATATATATACACACACACATATGTGGAGTAGGAAATGACAACCCACTCCAGTGTTCTTGCCTAGAGAATTCCATGGACAGAGGAGCCTGGTGGGCTACAGTTCATGGGGTGCAAAGAGTTGGACACGACTGAGTGACTGAGCACAGCACATACACACATATATATACACATACACATACATACATTCCATAGTCCATAAGTTATTCAAAATCATTTAGGTAAACTCCTCATGGTTATTTGCCCAAAGACAAGGAGTTGGTTAAAGTAAACGGTATGACTGGTTTGGGCAGGGTGTATGGATCTTTATTAAATCCTAGTCTGAGTATTGTGCACATGCACAGAAAAATCCTCTGAGAGTAATGACCTCTCTTCATTCCGTGTAGGTCAATTTCAGAAAGCTGTTGTACAACCCTCCCCATTCCTGCTGATAAGCTTCCAATGAAGCATTGAAAAGATGAGCTAATTTGTATGATATGGTCCATTACATAATAGCGGAAAAGATACTGCCTCAAGTTTAAAAGCTTGGATTCTCCTACAGTTAAATTTTCACTACATTATTTTTGGATGTTACAAAAGTAATACAAACATATAAACAGAAAATGTGTAGTGGACTTCCCTAGTTGCAGCTCTCTAAGATAACTACTTTATATATATATATATATATATATATACATACACACCAGATCAGATCAGATCAGTCGCTCAGTCGTGTCCAACTCTTTGTGACCCCATGAATCTCAGCACGCCAGGCCTCCCTGTCCATCATCAACTCCCAGAGTTCACTCAGACTCACGTCCATTGAGTCAGTGATGCCATCCAGCCATCTCATCCTCTGTCGTCCCCTTCTCCTCTTGCCCCCAATCCCTCCCAGCATCAGAGTCTTTTCCAATGAGTCAACTCTTCGCATGAGGTGGCCAAAGTACTGGAGTTTCAGCTTTAGCATCATTCCTTCCAAAGAAATCCCAGGGCTGATCTCCTTCAGAATGGACTGGTTGGATATCCTTGTAGTCCAAGGGACTCTCAAGAGTCTTCTCCAACACCACAGTTCAAAAGCATCAATTCTTGGGCGCTCAGCCTTCTTCACAGTCCAACTCTCACACCCATACATGACCACTGGAAAAACCATAGCCTTGATTAGATGAACCTTTGTTGGCAAAGTAATGTCTCTGCTTTTGAATATGCTATCTAGGTTGGTCATAACTTTCCTTCCAAGGAGTAAGCACCTTAATTTCATGGCTGCAGTCACCATCTGCAGTGATTTTGGAGCCCAGAAAAATAAAGTCTGACACTGTTTCCACTGT
Source organism: Bubalus bubalis (assembly GCF_019923935.1). Lineage (NCBI taxonomy): Eukaryota > Metazoa > Chordata > Mammalia > Artiodactyla > Bovidae > Bubalus > Bubalus bubalis. The sequence goes on from NC_059164.1 coordinate 56,356,900, forward strand.
TTCCCCATCTATTTCCTATGAAGTGGTGGGACCGGATGCCATGATCTTCGTTTTCTGAATGTTGAGCTTTAAGCCAACTTTTTCACTCTCCACTTTCACTTTCATCAAGAGGCTTTTGAGTTCCTCTTCACTTTCTGCCATATAATTTTTACAAACTACATTATTATATGTACTCTGTTCTGAAGTAACCCCTTATTGATGGAAATGGAGAGTGTTCCAGAAATTTTCTATTATAACATTACTAGAAATAAATGTCCTGAATATATATTATCATATACTTTTGCCAGTCTTTAACTGATTAAATATCTAAAAGTAGAGTTGCTGGGTTAAAAGGTACGTGTGTGCATGCTCAGTTTCTAAGTCATGTCTAGCTCTTTGCAACCCCATGGACTGTAGCCTGCCAGGCTCCTCTGTCCATGGCATTTTCCAGGCAAGTTTTTAACAAATATTACTAAACAGTCACATAAAGAGTTTATAACTTACTTACAAAGCAGAAGTGTACCTATTCCTGCTAGGCTTCCCAGGTGGCTCAATGATAAAGAATCTACCTGCCAGTGCAGGAGACCCGGGTTTGATCCCTGGGCTGGGAAGATTCCCCTGGAGAAGAGAATGGCAAATCACTCTAGTATTCTTGCCTGGAGAATTCCATGGATGGAGGAGCCTGGTGGGCTACAGTCCATGGGGTCACAAAAGAGTCGGATATGACTGAACGACTAAACAACAACAAACCTATTCCTGCCACCCCTTACTTGCTCTGGACAGTATCACTTTTAAATTTTGGCCATTCTCTTAGATAAGAAAAGGTAGTTCTTGGTTTTTTTATTTAGAAGTTTGAGACTATTATGGGATTGAACATTCATTCATGTGGTTTTGGTCATTGTAACATCTTTACCAGAGGTCTCAACCTGGTGGGAAAAAAAAAAAAAAAAAACCCTTTTCTTTACTTATTGTTTGTGCTGTGCTGCACTTAGTCACTTGTGTCTGACTCTTGGTGACCCCATGGACTGTGGCCCGCCAGGCTCCTCTGTCCATGGGGATTATCCAGGCAAGAATACTGGAGTGGGCTGCGATGCCGTCCTCCAGGGATCTTCCCAACCCAGGGATCTAACCCAGGTATCCTGCATTACAGGCAGATTCTTTACCATCTGAGCCACCAGGGAAGCCCAAGAAAATGTGAGTGGGTAACCTATCCCTTCTCCAGGGGATCTTCCCAAGCCAAGAATCAAAACAGGGTCTCCTGCTTTGCACGTGGATTCTTTACCAGCTGGGTTACCAGTGAAGCCCTAATTATTGTTTATCCTTTATCTTTATGTCACCCTCATTTTCTGGTTTTATCACTTTGGTAAAGGTCAACCTCCTTGAGGCTTTGCATACTATCTATACACTGTTCAAATAAGACACATTCAAAACCTATACATTTTGATTGTCCTTTTCTCTCTTACTTGATTTTATCTCCATCCCATTCTGAAATATATTATTAGAAGATAAATTTTTTTAAAAAAGTAAAAATCATGACTCTCATGAAGATATACAAATGAACATGTGTTAAAGATTTTACTTTACTCATCTGATGAGGAATCCTGGCAAATGTTATATTAGTTCCAAGAAAAGTCAAAAGGCACCAATCTATGTAGAGTAAAGGAATGGAATAGCAAATGGAGGAAAAAGTGTTTTTTTTTTTCCTGAGAGACGAAGTCAATTGAAACTCTATCAAACAAAACAGAACATAATTGTCTATCAATTTTTTAAAAGTTGTAAAATAGCTCAAAGACTATGAAAGGCTGGCATGTGTTAATACAGAAAGCTAAGGTATATGCATATAATGGTATAGTTTTACATTGAAACACACTTTTTTTCTACAGCATTTTCCCTTTTGATCAAAAATAATCTCAAAAGATTATTCTTGATTACAAAAATAAGATTGGTCTTAGTAGATTTGCCCTGGTAGTATACAGAGGCAATAAGACTACTTCTTCACCCTGCAGGCCTTTTGAAATCTGCTTTAATGTAAGTTTTCATAAGTAATTTCAGAATGGACTTTTAAAAGCTTCTTGACATGTGCTATTCTGAGATTAGGAGACTAAAGTAAGAGCTCACTCCTAGATTTCACCTGCATTTCCTAGAAATGTGGAAAAATTCCTCTCTTTTCCAGTTCTCCCAAATATTCTAAGATTCTTGAGCCTACCAGGAGGTAAATTACCACACTTACCTGGAAGGCTGGGAATCCTGTGAAAGTGTCAGTCCAGTGTACCCAGGAGGGTTTGTAAGCATTTGCTTGTAAAGCCTAAAATGTTACTTGCTTAAAAGTACATGTCATGCTTGACTAAATTATCATCATTCTCAAATATAACAACTGAATAACCACACACAAAACAATCAGGTTGGATGCTTTTCTTATATTATACACAAAATTAATTCAAAATAGAACATAGACCTAAATATAAGAGCTAAAACAATAAAACTCTTGGAACAAAATATAGGAGGTAAACCTTTGCAACCTTGGGTTAGGCAAAGGCTTCCTAGATAAAACATCATAAATACACGTGACAAAAAAACATTAGGTGAGTTGGGCCTCATCACAATTGTGCTTCAAAGGACACCATTAAGAAAATGAAAAGACAACCCACGGAATGGGAGAATATGTTAGCAAAACGTATATCTGATAAAGAACTTGTATCTAGACTACACAAAGAAATCTTACAATTCAATAATAAAAAGATAAGTATCTCAAATTTTTAAATGGGCAAAGGATTTGTAAAAAGATTTCTCAAGGACTTCCCTAGTGGTCCAGTGGTTACAAGTCTGCCTGCTAATGTATGGGATATGGTGAGTTCAATCCCTGATCCAGGAAGATTTTACCTGCTATGGAGCAACTAAGCCTGTACACCAAAGCACTGAGCCTGTGTGCAGCAATTACTGAGCCTGCATGTCTAGAGCGCATGCTGCTGCTGCTAAGTCGCTTCAGTCGTGTCCGACTCTGTGCGACCCATAGACGGCAGCCCACCAGGCTCCCCCGTCCCTGGGATTCTCCAGGCAAGAACACTGGAGTGAGTTGCCATTTCCTTCTCCAATGCGTGAAAGTGAAGTTGCTCAGTCGTGTCTGACTCTTAGCGACCCCATGGACTGCAGCCCACCAGGCTTCTCCGTCCATGGGACTTTCCAGGCAAGAGCACTGGAGTGGGGTGTCATTGACTTCTCCTCTAGAGCGCATGCTCCAAAATGAAAGCAGCCACTGCAACGAGAAGCCAAAGCACTGCAACTAGAGAGCAGCACCACTCACTGCAACCAAAGAAAGCCCACGTACAGCAACAAAGACCCAGAAGAGCCAAAAAAAAAAAAAAAAAGATATAAGAACGGCCAATAAACAGATGAAAAGATGCACAACATCATTACCCATCAGGGAAGCGTAAATCAAAATCACAGAGTGATACTTCCTTGGTGGCTCAGGGGTAAAGAATCTGCCTGCAATGCAGGAGACCCAGGTTTGATCCCTGGGCCCGGAAGATCCCCTGGAGGAGATTTCTCAAGGACTTCCCTAGTGGTCCAGTGGTTACAAGTCTGCCTGCTAATGTATGGGATATGGTGAGTTCAATCCCTGATCCAGGAAGATTTTACCTGCTATGGAGGTAATGGCAACCCACTCTAGTACTCCTGCTGACAGAATCCCATGGACAGAGGAGCCTGACAGGCTGTAGTCCATAGGGTCGCACAAAGTCGGACACGACTGAAGCGACTAGCGGCAGCAGCAGGATGGCTAAAATCAAAAAGACAGAAACTATTGACAAAGATGTAGAGAAATTGGAATCCTCATACACAGCTGTATGTAATGTAAAATGGTACAGCCACCACTCTGGAAAACAGTCTGTCAGGTAAACATACAGTTATCATAAAGACAGTTAAACACAGAGTTACCATATAACCTAGCAATTCTACTTTAAGGTATATATTCAAGAGAAGTGAAAACATATGTCCACATATAAACTCGGATCTCTAATATTTATCTATGCTGTTGCTGTTGCTGTTAAGTCACTTCGGTCGTGTCCGACTCTGTGTGACCCCATAGACGGCAGCCCACCAGGCTCCGCTGTCCCTGGGATTCTCCAGGCAAGAACACTGGAGTGGGTTGCCCTTTCCTTCTCCAATGCATGAAAGTGAAAAGTGAAAGTGAAGTCGCTCAGTCGTGTCCGACTCTGTGACTCCATGGACTATAGCCTACCACGCTCCTCCATCCATGGGATTTTCCAGGCAAGAGTACTGGAGTGGGTTGCCATTTCTTACTCCAGAGGATCCTCCCAACCCAGGGATCAAACCCAGGGCTCCCACATTGTAGGCAGACACTTTACCATCTGAGCCACCAGGGAAGCCTATAACTATTTATAGCAGCATTCAAAAAATAAAATAACCACACCAAGTGCCCACAAACTGATGAATGGATAAGTAAAGTGTGTTATATTCATACAGCGTAACAACTGACAATAACAAGGAATGAAATGTTGGTACATTTTACAATATGGATACTAAGAGGAAGAAATCAATTACAAAAGATCACATATTATAAGATTCTATTTATATGAAATGTCCAGAATAGGCAAATCTGGGTTGGTGAGTTGCAGGCAAATGGGGAATTATTGTTAATGGGCTTTCAAATTGTGGTGCTGGAGAAGACTCTTGAGACCTAATTGGACAGCAAGGGGATGAAACCAGTCAATCCTAAAGGAAATCAACCCTGGATATTCATTGGAAGGACTGATGCTGAAGCTGAAGCTCCAATACTTTGATTACGTGATGCAAAGAGCTGACTTATTGGAAAAGACCCTGATGATGGGAAAGATTGAGGGCAAAAGCAGGGCGTGGCAGAGGATCAGATGGTTAGATAATAGCACTAATTCAATGGACATGAGTATAAGCAAACTCCAGGAGATAGTGCAGGACAGGGAAGCCTGCTGTGCTGTAGTCTATGAGGTCGCAAAAAGTTGGACAGGACTTAGTGACTGAACAACTACAACACAATGTTTAAAGGTGATAAAATTATTTTAAAATGGACTGTGTTGATGGTTGTATAATATACCAAGAACCACTGAATTATACACTTTAAATGGTTGAATTGTCCGGAATGTGAATTATATCTCAATAAAACTGGTATATAAAAAATTATAGCTAAAATTATAACCCTACATTGTTGTAGAGTTATATAATGATATATATAACTTATATAAGTTATATGATAACTCTACATTGTTGTTGTCTGATAGTAAGCAGAGTCACACCAGGACTCTGATAAATGGAAATATGTTATTGACAGTGAGGGAATAAGCAAATCTCCAGAAATGCCACATTTATATTTCAATTTCTGAAGTGTTTGTATTAACAAGCTTACACTCATACAAATTTAACCTAGATTAAGCTAACCATCTTTTCTGATTTGAGGGCTCTTTTTACATAACTCATCAACAATAGCATATCAAATAAACCTAATTTTTTTTATTGCATGTCTCTTTTTATAAGGTGAAGGAACAAATCTTTGTGACTTTAAAAGAGCCCTCTGGAAAATCTCAAAGACAGTTTTAATTATCTGGGGTTCTCAAGAAGCTTGAGAACCCCAGAGAGGGTTGGAGAACACATAGGCCCAGCTCCTTTGGGAAAGAATTACTCTTTTTCTCTCCAAATGATAGTATATACATAGCTGCATTTCTCTGAAGCTATGACTCCTAAGTATACTGTAAACCATATAGCAGTTATTACTTTTACCCAAAGCAGCTAACTTCTATTTCACAGAAAAAAATTGGGGAGTGAATAATTGTCTGTCACACACCAGCATTCTGTAGTACATTTGCAGAGGCCATGAACATACCTAACGCAGCTTTCTAGAACCACACACATCATTTATATTTGCTTCTCAAGGGGCAAAAATGAGCACATTCATTACCGACTCAAGAGACAGATTCATAAAAATAAGAAGGAAATGGATGTTAACTTGAAATTATGATTAATAATTAGTATTTCAGTATTTTATCTTACTGTCTTAAGATACTGCTATAGTAATTATCCAATGAATGTCCATTAATTAACTCAAGTTACTGTCGTTCCAAGGTTTTAAGTTACCTACAGTTCTTAGAAATTATCTTTGATCTGACATATGACAAAACATAATTATTATTGACATAAATTTATTGGAATAATAATTTAATCTGGGTAAACACAAATTTATGTTTTTCATAATCTTAAACATTAAGTAGAAGTAATGTAAGTTTATTTAATTAGTGAATCTATTTAAGATTAGGTAGTACATATTCAAGTAAAGTAAACATCTATACTTATGTATTTTACTTAATAATGACAAATCATAGATGACATCACTTTCAAAAAATAAAACCAGTAATATTAAACTTGTCTCATTAACTAAATTATTTGAAAGTGAACTCTTAAAACATTTCTGAGCTGAATACTTTTTAAATCTGCCACACTGAAAGTAAGAGAACTTCAATTTCCCTATTTTCTGAGAATTTTGCATGCTAAATCACTTCAGTAGTGTCTGACTCTTTGCAACCCTATGGACCATAGCGCATCAGGCTCCTCACATATGAGGTAAAAGCCTTTCTAAATTATAGCGACATACAGATATACAAAGAGAAAGGGAGAAAGCTTATAGCATCTATCTGAAATTTTAGTCATGGGTCAAGAGTAAACACAGAAATAAAAAATTCACGAATGGACATAAAATTCTTAATTGATTAGGTATCAAAACAGACAAACAGAAAAGACTCACATGCCAGATTCTCTGCTTTCTCTTGGTTATCTGGGTTCTCTATTAATTATTACTTCATTTACAGAGATCATCAATGATCAGGTCATGAAGTCAAATTTCTAACAACTACTGGGAAAGAACGTATTGACCCCCCAAAATCCAAACACAAAACGTAAAACTGGTAGAGAGGCAACTTAAAATTAGAAAAGCACAGAGGAAGCAAAGTTTTATTGCCATTTTGGGTTTACCTTTGGAAGCCAAGAGAAGACTAACCTGGGCCTAAGTTGCCCATGGAGTGCACTTCTCTCCTTATGCAATTTTCCTGGCTCTGATGCCTAAATCCACTGAGCATCTCAGTGGAACCTCCAAAACTGTTAAAAGATAATTTTTTTGGAAAAGGTAAAATCATGACTCTCATAAGGATTTTAAAGTGAGCATGTGTTGAAGATTTTATTTTACTCATTCAGTGAGGGAATCAGGTAGTTGGTGTAACTGGCTTATAGGAAAAGTCAAAAGGCACTAATTTCTATGAAGTAAAAAGGAATGAAAGGAGGGCATGGCAACCCACTCCAGTATTCTTGCCTAGAGAATCCCATGGACAGAGCAGCCTGGCGGGCTACTGACCTTAGGGGTCATAAAGAATTTGACACAACTGAAGCAACTTGGCCGAAGAATTGATGCTTTTGAACTGTGGTGTTGGAGAAGACTCTTGAGAGTCCCTTGGACTGCAAGGAGATCCAACCAGTCCATTCTAAAGGAGATCAGCCCTGGGTGTTCTTTGGAAGGAATGATGCTAAAGCTGAAACTCTAGTACTTTGTCCACCTCATGCAAAGAGTTGACTCATTGGAAAAGATTCTGATGCTGGGAGGGATTAAAGGGGCAGGAGGAGAAGGGGACGACAGAGGATGAGATAGCTGGATGGCATCACCGACTTGATGGACGTGAGTTTGAATGAACACCGGGAGTTGGTGATGGACAGGGAGGCCTGGTGTGCTGTGATTCATGTGGTTGCAAAGAGTCGGACATGATTGAGTGACTGATCTGAAGTGAACTGAAGCAACTTAGCACAGCACAGCACAAAAAGGAATGGAGGGAGGTCAATTGAAACTCTTCCAGACCAGACAGAATGTGCATGTGCATCAATTATAAAAGTTGTAAAATAGTGCAAAGATTATGAAAGGCTAAAGTCTAATGCATAGTTTCCCACTGAAACACAAATTTATTTTTTCTGTAGTCTTTTCTTCTGGATGTCTTTAAATAGCATCTGTTCATGTCTCCTGTAGATCCTATAAATGTTTAATTGCTCTTCATATAAAACCTGGCTCTCTTATGATTAGCAGTTGAGAAAAGATTCCTACTTATGTGGTAAATGCAAAGCGGTTTTAAAAAATTTATTTTATATTGAGGTATAGTTGATTTACAATGTTGTATTAGTTTCAGGTGTACAACAAAGTGATTTAGTTGTACATATACATATATCTGGGGCTTCTCTGCTGGCTCAGATGGTAAAGAATTTGCTTGCAATGCAGGAGACCCAAGTTTGATCCCTGGGTCAGGAAGATCCCCTGGACAAGGGAATGGCTACCCACACCAGTAGTCTTGCCTGGAGAATTTCATGGATAGAGAAGCCTGGCAGGCTACAGTCCATGAAGCTGCAAAGAGTTGGACACGAATGAACAACTAACACATCATACTTCATACATATATATATATGTTCTTTTTCAGATTCTTTTCCCATGTAGGTTATCCTTTCACAGGGACCATGCTAATCTCTGTATCATTCAGATTTTAGCATATGTGCTGCTAAAGCAAGCATGCAAATTGACTTTATCAACACTTCCCCCTGCTTATAGGATATAAATTACTGCTTGAACTAATTTTTTTTCATTTCTCTATTAGTTGTTTGTGTATCATTTATAGATGGTATGCTAAAGAAAAGAGATTGCTTATTGTTAGGAACAATTATATTTATAGGATGAAGTGGAGGGACCCAGAAAGCTCATTTAATTGACTGATTGATTGATTGAATAATTACTTATGGATTGTTCTCCATTGCTAGGCATCATGCTTTTAAAAATGCAGTTTCAACTTTCAAGAATTTAATATTTATCAGGGTCAATAGACAAGGAAATAGTCACCTTCTGATAGCACAGGCTGGGAGTAAAAGTCACCTGAGACACCCGAGTTCAGTCCTCAAGGAGTTAGCAAGGTCAGTGTTGTTAATAGGTTTCAAGCACAGTGAATAGCAGTGCATGTGTTGGAAGGCCAGAATGCACATAGCACTATGGAAATTATGATTCCCTCCGTGTAGCTGGAGCACAGAATGTGAGAAGAAGACATAGCAAGAGATGAAGTTGGGAGGAAAACAGGGTCAGCCATGGGATGAGACGATTGTGACAAGCTAAAGAGCTGGCTGTCTGCTGCAGGTAAAACATTTTAAGCTAGAGAGTTCCCAGATCAAATTTGCATTTTAGAAAGATCTCTCAAGCAGCAGGGTGGGGAAAGGACTATTAACTCTAATGTTTTTCAGTGTATATTCTATTACTAATTTAGTACATATTTTTAAAACAAATTTTCACATTCCCCCTCCCCTGCAATCTTTGTTTACAATGATTGGTCTGTAGCCACAGCTTTGCTGCATTTTCAGTACGAGGCTGTGACATCGTGATAGAGGATAAATTAAAAGAAATGAAGGGGATAAAATGATATAAAGCATGAGTCAGCAAACTGTGGCTTGCAGGCCAAAGTTCATTGCCTGTTATTGTAAATAACACTGTATTGGAACACAGCCAAGCCCGTTTAATTCTGCAGAGTCCTCTGGCTGCTTTTGTGTCTCTACAGAACAAAGCTGAGTACTTGTGAGAGGCTGTCTGGAATGCAAAGGCAAACACATTTACTATCTGGTACTTCAGAGAAATAGTTTGACAACCCTTGATGTGAAGAGTTAAAAGTTGGTATGTTAACTTATTTAGTTGATTTGATCATATTCCCTGGATCAAAGGATTTATGCAAATGTGTGTGGCCAGTCTCATGAAAAAATTTAAACCTTGAAAACTTTGCTGGTAATAATATGTATGAAGATGACTATATTAATTCCACGTAGAAGATCATCTACATGATTTTAATTCTTCTCAACATCTTCCAAGAAGAAATAGAAAGATCTGGTTTATGTGCTGCGGAGCCTGATTTATTTTTGTTCAAGGAAAAATACTCGATTACAGATACATTTTTAAATATTCTGCATACTTTTAGGACTTTGAATTTGAAAATCTCTAGGACAGTAAATACAAATTTGAGAATGAAGAATAAATAGTTACAATGTTTCCTGGATTTCTGGTGTCCTGTCTCTGGCTTTTGGAGAAGGCAATGGCAAGCCACTCCAGTACTCTTGCCTAGAAAATCCCATGGATGGAGGAGCCTGGTAGCCTGCAGTCCGTGGGACTGCCTGTCGGACATGACTGAGCGACTTCACTTTCACTTTTCACTTTCACACAATGGAGAAGGCAATGGCAACCTACTCCAGTGTTCTTGCCTGGAGAATCCCAGGGACAGGAGAGTCTGGTGGGCTGCCGTCTATGGGGTCGCACAGATTTGGACATGACTGAAGCGACTTAGCAGTAGCAGTAGCAGTCTCTGGCTTTAGCACAATGTCTTATCTGTGGGAGAAATACACACAAGTATTTTGTCATTACCAAATGGTAGCCACTCCTTAGAGTCCTTATTCTAAACAAGAACAAGTTGGCTTGGACTGCACCAAATAGGTACCTTACAGAGAGTACGGGACTCAAAAAGGTTAGACACAAACACTTCACAGCTAGTGTCCCACAAGCTGCTTGCTCAGCCATCCTTAGCTAGAACACCTTGAATGTTTGAAAATTTGGAAAAGAAGCAAAAATCAGTTTTATGGTGAAATGTTTTGCAGTGTCTCAGTACCCACCTCAGGAATTTGACTGTGACGCATGCATCAGTAGCAGTTATTTAATAAGAAACTGCATTGTAGAGTTTAAGGCCAGAGAACAGTGATGTTTAAAAAAAAAAAAAGTGTATTTCAGTCCTTGATTGAAATTATCCAACATTTTGAGAAAAGTCAATTTGCATAACAGTTGGTGTTTCACCTCCTGGTGTTAAACCCATCTTCCCTACGCTGTCTTTTTGGATCTGTTAATCAAGTTTCCTGTCTTCACTAGACAGCGGCCTAATTGCTTCTGTCCTGCAGAAACCCCTTACTGAGAAAGAGATTTAATTTGTAGCTTAATCCAATATTTTTATGCAGTATGGTAAAAACACTCACTTGTTACAGTATTTTGTCAGCTTCATCATTAGTCTCCTAATAGAATCCCCTCCTTTGATCTTAACCTGACTTCTTTTTTTCTACTACCTCTGTCTCAACGTTTGGTTTTATTCTTTGACCCATAATATCCTTTCCTGCCAAAGAAAAATCATCATCATCACTGTAAGAAATATAGATTGCCTGCCCACGGGGTACATTTCATTGTACCTGGTGCTGTGGGATTTTACCAGGTTTCATTAGCTTTCTTCCCTGATGTAGAAGAAAAAAAAAAAAAAAAAAACATAAAACAAGAACAACAAAAAACAAAAATACACACACAGACACAAAACCTTTACTTTGTGTCATTCCTTGTATCTGTAGAAAATGAAAAACAGTGTTCCAAAATGTGAAGTAGGCACTAATATGGGTCTCAAAGCTATGTGACTTAATTAGAAATGTATTCAAGCCTGTAAGCATATTAGAACTGACCTTTCACCCTGTTTGGCTTTCTGTTTCTTGCCAGCATGACTTTTTCTTCCATCTACCCTTTTCCTTTTTGCCCCCATCTGGCCTTCTGACAGCTGCAGAATGAGTGTTAGCTATGTACTATTATTTGACATCCTTCTTTTTATAAAATTGAATTTCTTTTGATAAATGTCAGAAGGGGACACACATTCTTCAGTAAAATGAGCTAAGCCTAGAACAGATTTGTCATTGCCATCTCCCTAGTCATCTCTTTTGCTTCTGACAAATACAGTATGTCCTGAGCTTGTCTGTCCTTGGTGACCTTAAAGAAATGGAAAAGTGATCCCATCCTTTCTGATTTCAGTACCATGAATTGTCACAGATGGCAAGTTAGAAATGATTAAAATGTTTACATATTCATCCTTTGTTTGTTGTCCTCTCCGGGCAAATGTATAGAAGGATGGCAGAACAAAGCAATGAGACAGGCTTTACGGTAAATAAGACTAGCTTACATTTTGATTTGAAAACTTTTAATATTGTAAAGATTCTATTAGTTTTTATTTTCCAAATCCTTTTAGCATCCCAACAGAGGGATCAATTTTAAAAACAGCTGACTCTTCATCATTGAATTCCCCTCTATATGAATCATATTAAAAAAAAAGGAAATTCGCATAAACTTTATTCCAGTGGAGGGGAGGAAGAATATCTTTTTCCTTTACTTTTTTAAGTTCTCTGTTGGAAACCCTATAACAAAAGGAAGATTAGCAAGAGAAAAACATGGCAATCTATTAAATGTAAGTTTTATGTGACACAAGAGGCTTCATAAGGAAACTCAAAGAATGGTTAAACCTGAGTGTTTTTATGCTAGATTTGATGAAGAGTGGAAAGTTCTGGAAAGACACAATGAGATAAAGAGTATGAATGAGCTGTATAGTAAGAGGGACCATGGGGGTGGGATAGGGACTGTGCACTTGGATTCTTCCCTGTGGCCCTCTATCTTTAGAGATTAGGATATTCCTTTCCTCCAGGTATAGGGAGGGCACTTCTCATTGAATGTTTTATGACCTGCTTCAGGGGAAGTAAAAAAGTCCTTCCTTTATATGGCTTTTTTTCAAATTTCAACAGATAAAAATAACTAATATGCTAAGTTGCAATATTTGGCAGGTACCCTGCGTAGTGTTCGGAGAAGGCAATGGCACCCCACTCCAGTACTCTTGCCTGGAAAATCCCATGGATGGAAGAGCCTGGTAGGCTGTAGTCCATGGGGTAGCTAAGAGTCGGACACGACTGAGCGACTTCCCTTTCACTTTTCACTTTCATGCATTGGAGAAGGAAAGGGCAACCCACTCGTGTTCTTGCCTGGAGAATCCCAGGGACAGGAGAGCCTGGTGGGCTTCTGTCTATGGGGTTTCACAGAGTGGGACATGACTGAAGCGACTTAGCAGTAGCAGCTGCATAGTGTCAACTATAGGAAAACATACAATGTAAGAGTTTTGAGTTAAGTGTTATTCGGGATCTTACTGAGGACTATAGTCTGTACACTTAGTTCACACTATAGTTTTCTATGGTGACAGCTCCCTTCCGGGAACAAGTCTTCTATCTATATTCTTCTAGGCATCCAGGAGAAAGCCAAAGTTTCTTCCTGAGTCTCCTGGGCATTGTTTTCAGCTGGAAATAATCTGTATGCCAACAAGACATTTTGGGGTGGCAATTTTTGCTCCCCTGAACCTGTCTTGAATCTTCTCACAAGAGAGTGATCATTCTTTCTCTAAAACATGATATTATTGTTAGTTATTCCAATGTCAAAAACTGCCCTGAAGGGCAGAAATAGGAGATAAAATGAGCATATGCCTGTAATGATATATTATCCTATTTTCAGGTAGTTGGTCCTAGAAATAATAGGAAGTCCTTCTTTCTCAGAGCTGGCTGAAGGCCTATTGTTGTCATATTACTTTCCTTTGAATTTCAAGTTAGAAGGAATTTCAGCGTGTGAACTATCAGTAAACAAAGTGTGTTGCCACCGTCAAGCCATCACATTACAGTCACCCTGATGGTGCACCCCGAGGGAACTCAGGATGGAGACTGGACTTGGACCTCTATCTATCAGTCAGTCACTGCAGCCACCTCTGATGATATACCCTGAAGAGACTCAGGATGAAGCCTGTCTTCAATTTGAGCACAGGATTCTGACCCCAGATAGCTGAGGCACATTTCAAAGGGTTGATTTCACTAAGGCCAGACTTTGCATGTCCTCAAATACAGAAAAGGACTCAATTCCTTAACTTAAGATATCTGGTATTCTTTAATTAACAGTAATCTTTTGACGTTTCCTGCAATGCAGGAGATCTGGTTCGATCCCTGGGTGGGGAAGATCCCCTGGAGAAGGAAATGGCAACCCAATCCAGTATTCTTACCTGGAAAATCCCATAAACGGAGAAACCTGGTTCATGGAGTCACAAAGAGTTGGGCATGAATGAGCGATTTCACTTTCTTTCCTTCTTTTGACGTTTCAACTACCTGGTCTTTGTTGCAAAACCTTCTGTATGTCCTAGTTTCTGCCCCTTCAGAAGAGTCCCTTAGAGTTTCTGAGACACTGTGTCCTAGGCGTAAGTCCTCAGTTTTGTCTGTGGAATAAAATAGACCTCTCAACTTTAAGACTGTGAATTTTTTTTCAGTAGACAAATGTTAGCTATGTGAGAATGATTTCAACTAAACATTACAGATGAGTCATCAATGATCATTCAAAGATCATTGAATGAAATGGAACATTCATCAATTTTACTTCTTTAACAAACTGTTACTAGTTTCTTCTGTATGCAGATGAGGTGTTAAGCATGGATTGGGTGGAAAACTATACAGACAAGGTTCTTGCCTTCATGCGATTTGTTAGCAGACAAGTAAGTTAAACTAAAGATTATAATACTGTCATGAAGGAAATAGGAAGATATAAAAAAATAATAAAATAAGGAAGGCCTACTTTGGATTGCAGTATGGAATGTCCGAAGGCTTTATTCTACATAATAATCTAATAGCATATTTGTGGATCTTGATCATGTACTGAGTACCTACTAATCATCACAACAATTTTAATGCAGAGGGTCTTATTGTTATTCCAGATTACAATGAGGAAACTGAGGCACAGAGAGGTTAAGTAATCTGCTCAAGGTCACAAAGATAATATGTAAGAGCCAAAATTTATCCTAGGTGATCTAGCTCCAGAGCCTGGCCCTTAGCTTCTATTGTTACTGCAATAGATGCAACAAGTATTACACAAATTATTTAAGTGCTGAATTCTGTGTTAGGTAATTGAGATACAAATATGGATCATTGCTCTCAACAAACTCACAATTTAGAGGGGGAGACAGAATGATAATTACAATGCATTGGGATAAATACAATACTAGAAATATAAACGAATTATATTATGAACACTGCAGATGCAACAACACTATGGTGGTGTTTTCTTATTAAAAAAAAAAAAAAACAACTAATAGAGATAGCAATCCATGGTGAAGTTTAGAAAGGGCCGCTAAATTTGCTACTAAGGCAAATGGGAAATTAAAGCTTTGCTAATGACTGCTTCCAAACTTGTGGAAATTGGTTGGTTCTTATAAGCTAGATTTCATTAACCTTCAACGATGCTAGCTTTCTCTCCACCCCACCACACAGAAATAGAATTTGGAAATGGGAGGGAAACAACTGTGTTGAAGTGGGCAATTAAGCACTACAATTATGGTCTAAGTTGTACACTATTGTTTGATGAAATTTACTTTTCTTTCCCCAGAAGTCTCATTATTATTCACTCTTCAAGCCTAAATCCATAATCCCAAACCCTGCCATCTCCTTATTAATTCTTATTCTCATCTCCTTATTAATATTTCCCAGATGTCTTGTAGGCAACATGTCAAGCCACGGTAGTAATGTCCTCCCAGACTCCTAAGGTTCAAAGTGTCTCCCTCTCCTTCAAGTGTATATTAGTTTCCTAGAGCTGCTGGGAAAATTTGCCACAAACTAGGTCGTTAGAAAACAGAAACTGATTTTCTCAGAGTTTAAGAGGCCAGAAATTAAAAATCAAAATGGCAGCACCACGCTCCTTCCAAATGTTCTAGGGGAGGATTTTATTTTGCCTCTTGTCTCTTCTGATGGCCCCTGGTGTTCTTTGATTTTGGGGAGCATAACTCCGATCTCTGCCTTCATCTTCACATGGCCTTTTCCACTTTCTATTTATGACAACCATTCTCTCCTTTTACCAAACTCTGCTCAGGCTCCTCTAAGCCCTCTACTTGACGAGGCCTTAGCCTTGGTCTATTAAAACTGCTGACTCAGCAATTGATTTTGTACATTCTCCCTTCCCATCTGGGCTTCCCTGATAGCTCAGTTGGTAAAGAATCCACTTAAAATACAGGATGCCCTGGTTCAATTCCTGGGTTGGGAAGATCTGCTGGAGAAGGGATAGGCTACCCACTCCAGTGTTCTTGGGTTTCCCTTGTGGCTCAGCTGGTAAAGAAACCATTTGCAATGTGGAAGACCTGGGTTTGATCCCTAGGTTGGGAAGATTCCCCTGGAGAAGGGAAAGGCTAACCACTCCCAGTATTCTGGCCTGGAGAATTCCATGGACTTTGTAGTCCTTGGGGACACAAAGACTTGCACAGGACTGAGCAACTTTCACTTTCACTTTTCCATCTACACACAAAGACTTGAAGAAACACTAGTGTGGTTTCTAACAGTTCAAGGTCAAATTCCTAGGATGACTCGTCCACCCTCCTAAACTCAAGGCTGTCCAAAGAACTTCCTGTTTGCTTCAGTTCAGTTCAGTTCAGTTGCTCAGTCATGTCCGACTCTCTGCGACCCCATTGAACCGCAGCCTACCAGGCCTCCTTGTCCATCACCAACTCCCGGAGTTTACCCAAACTCTTGTCCATTGAGTCTTGTCCAACCATCTCATCCTCTGTTGTCCCCTTCTCCTCCTGCCCTCAACCTTTCCCAGCATCAGGGTCTTTTCAAATGAGTCAGCTCTTCACATCAGGTGGCCAAAGTATTGGAGCTTCAGCTTCAACATCAGCCCTTCCAATGAACACCCAGGACTGATTTCCCTTAGGATGGACTACTCGGATCTCCTTGAAGTCCAAGGGACTCTCAAGAGTCTTCTCCAACACCACAGTTCAAAAGCATCAGTTCTGTATGCAGCCTTCTTTATAGTCCAACTCTCACAATCATACATGACTACTGGAAAAACTATAGCCTTGACTAGACGGACCTTTGTTGACAAAGTAATGTCTCTTGCTTTTAATATGCTATCTAGGATATTAAATATATATCCTATGCAAGCGTCTTTTAATTTCAGGGCTGCAATCACCATCTGGAGTGATTTTGGAGCCCAGAAAAAAGAAGTCTGACACTGTTTCCACTGTTTCCCCTGTTTCCCCAACTATTTCCCATGAAGTGATGGGCCCAGATGCCATGATCTTCGTTTTCTGAATGTTGAGCTTTAAGCCAACTTTTTCACTCTCCTCTTTCACTTTCATCAAGAGGCTTTTTAGTTCCTCTTCACTTTCTGCCATAAGGGTGGTGTCATCTGCATATCTGAGGTTATTGATATTTCTCCCGACAATCTTGATTCCAGCTTGTGCTTCTTCTAGCCCAGTGTTTTTCATGATGTACTCTGCATATAAGTTAAATAAGCAGGGTGACAATATACAGCCTTGATGTACTCCTTTCCTATTTGGAACCAGTCTGTTGTTCCATGTCCAGTTCTAACTGTTGCTTCCTGACCTGCATACAGGTTTCTCAAGGAGCAGGTCAGGTGGTCTGGTATGTCCATCTCTTTCAGAATTTTCCACAGTTTATTGTGATCTACACAGTCAAAGGCTTTGATGTAGTCAATAAAGCAGAAATAGATGTTTTTCTGGAACTCTCTTGCTTTTTCGATGATCCAGCGGGTGTTGGCAATTTGATCTCTGGTTCCTCTGCCTTTTCTAAAACCAGCTTGAACATCTGGAAGTTCACAGTTCATGTATTGCTGAAGACTTGCTTGGAGAATTTTGAGCATTACTTTCCTAGCATGTGAGATGAGTGCAATTGTGCAGTAGTTTGAGTATTCTTTGGCATTGCCTTTCTTTGGGATTGGAATGAAAACTGCCCTTTTCCAGTCCTGTGGCCACTGCTGAGTTTTCCAAATTTGCTGGCATATTGAGTGCAGCACTTTCACAGCGTCATCTTTTAGGATTTGAAATAGCTCAACTGGAATTCCATCACCTCCACTAGCTTTGTTCATAGTGATGCTTCCTCAGGCCCACTTGACTTCACATTCCAGGATGCCTGGCTCTAGGTGACATCCTGTTTGCTTCAGCAGCACCTAATGATAGGCTTATCTTCCCATCTCTGTGTGAGGGTAGGAGCCTAACTCTGATAAGTGACAGTTAACAAATCCAGAGAAAGATAGAGGAAAACAATAGAATGGGAAAGACTAGAGATCTCTTCAAGAAAAATAGAGATTCCAAGTGAATATTTCATGCAAAGATGGACACAATAAAGGACAAAAATGGTATGGACCTAACAGAAGCAGAAGATATTAAGAAGAGGTGGCAAGAATACACAGAACTATACAAAAAGATCTTAATGACCCAGATAATCACAATGGTGTGATGGCTCATCTAGAGCCAGGTATCCTGGAAAGTGAAGTTAAGTTGGCCTTAAGAAGCATCACTGCAAACAAAGCTAGTCGAGGTGATAGAATTCCAGCTGAGCTATTTCAAATCCTAAAAGATGATGTTGTGAAAGTGCTGCATTCAGTATGTTAGCAAATTTGGAAAACTCAGCAGTGGCCACAGGACTGGAAGAGGTCAGTTTTAATTCTAATTCCAAAGAAAGACAATGCCAAAGAATGTTCAAACTAGTGCACAATTGCACTC
This sequence comes from Bubalus bubalis, assembly GCF_019923935.1. NCBI lineage: Eukaryota > Metazoa > Chordata > Mammalia > Artiodactyla > Bovidae > Bubalus > Bubalus bubalis. The sequence continues at coordinate 56,375,292 of NC_059164.1, forward strand.
ATCTCACACGCTAGCAAAGTGATGCTCAAAATTCTCTAAGCTAGGGTTAAACAGTACGTGAACTGAGAACTTCCTGATGTTCAAGCTGGATTTAGAAGAGGCAGAGAAACCAGAGGTCAAATTGCCAATGTCTGTTGGATCAAAGAAAAGGCAAGAGAGTTCCAGAAAAACAACTACTTCTGCTTCATTGACTACGCTAAAGCCTTTGACTGTATGGATCACAGCAAACTGGAAAATTCTGAAAGAGATGGGAATACCAGAACACCTGACCTGCCTCCTGAGAAATCTGTATGCAGGTCAAGAAGCAACAGTTAGAACTTGGCATGGAACAATGGACTGGTTCAAAATTGGCAAAGAAATAGGTCAAGGCTGTATACTGTCACCCTGCTTATTTAACTTTTATGCAGAGTATATATAATGTGAAATGCCACGCTGGATGAATCACAAACTGGAATCAAGATTGCAGGGAGACATACCAATAGCTTCAGATATGCAGATGACACCATCCTTATGACAGAAAGTGAAGAGGAAGTAAAGAGCTTTTTGATGAAAGTGAGAGGAGAGTGAAAAAGCTGGCTTAAAACTCAAGATTCATAAAATGAAGATCATGGCATCTGGTCCTGAAACTTCATGGCAAATGATGGGGAAACAATGGAAACAGTCAGACACTTTATTTTTCCGGGCTCCAAAATCACACCAGATGGTGACTGCAGCCATGAAGTTAAAAGACACTTGCTCCTTGGAAGAAAAGCTATGAACAACCTAGACAGCATATTAAAAGCAGAGACATCACTTTGCCAACAAAGGTCCATCTAGTTAAAGCTATGGTTTTTCCAGTACTTATGTATGGATGCGAGAGTTGAACTATAAAGAAAGCTGAGCACCGAAGAATTGATACTTTTGAACTGTGGTGTTGGAGAAGACTCTTGAGAGTCCCTTGGACTGCAAGGAGATCAAACCAGTCAACCCTGAATATTCATTGGAAGGACTGATGCTGAAGCTGAAGCTCCAATACTTTGGCCACTTTATTTGAAGAGCTGACTCATTAGGAAAGACACTAATGCTGGCAAAGACTGAAGGCAGGAGAAGGGGGTGACAGAGGCTGAGATGGTTGATGGTATCATTCACTCAATGGGTATGAGTTTCAGTAAGCTCCAGAAGATGTTGAATGACAGGGAAGCCTGGCATGCTGCAGTCCATGGGGTCACAAAGAGTTAGACACAACTGAGTGACTGAACAACAACAACAAACGCAGATGGATTTCACATGGACCAAACCTCCCTCCCCCTGCTTCCCACTTTTCATAAATTTCCACTTCCTGGCTGCTGCTCAATGCCCCACCTTTCTCCTTTCTCTTTCCCAACTCTTTTATTCTTTAATACAGTCACCCCTGCACAAGTTGAAGTTGAATTCATTTATAAAGGAGCCTCTTCCCTATTGTGATGGTTTGTTACTGATTAAAGCCTGTCCTTATCACTTTAACTAGTGTCTGGCTTTATCTCTGACATTTACAATGACACTCTCATTGTACACAGGGCTCATCCTAATCTAGTAAGTTCTCATCACAGTCCTTACATTATTTATTTTTGCAAAGGATCTATTTCTAAGTAAAGCCATATTCTCAGGTTCTGGTGAAAAGAAATTTTAGGGAAACACAATTCAATCCTCAAAACCCCCATATCCAATTAGTCACTGGGGCAAATTCTGTTAATTGTCCACCTAATATTCATTGCCTATTTGTTCCATGCTACTTTTTTCTTTTTCCAGAAAGACATTGTGATCAGCTCCTGGCTATGGACCATGGTCACTCCTAGGTAACCAAGACCCTCCAGTCCTTAACTTCCTCAGCTTTCACTGCAGTTTGAGGCTGACAAGTGAGAAAGCCTCTGGCCCATGACACCTAAAGTTGGCTGTGAAACAGAGGGTCGTTCAGCAGCATGGGGCAGAAACCAAGGGAACTGAGAATTTCCCAGATATTGGCAAGCTTCTGCACAAACACCTGCAGCCACCTGCATTTTCTTGAGTAAAATAAGTGCCTATGTGTTAAGCCCTATACAGCAGAAATTCTGTTTTTTGCATACAAATTCATTTCTAATTGATTTGCTCACCAAGCTCAGTCAATTTTCTTTTTGAAATCTCCTATTCATTGCTTCCTTTCCATTCAATCAAGTCTTCATCATTTTTCGGTAGACAATTATAACATCCTCATTAGCCTCCCAGCCCCACTGCCTCATTCAAGTCTCATCTGTTCCCTGTGGGTCCACCAGAGTAATTGTTCTGCAACACAGATCATGCCCTCTGCTCAGAAACGTTCCTCAGCTCCCAATTACTTAGAGAATAAAGTCTAAAATTGTCAGCATTAATGATCTGGCCTTAATCTATTGTTTTCTAGTCTCATTTACTTCCATATCTCTCATTTGCTCTAGCCTTAGCATCACCAGATGACTTTCTTAGTGCGTGCTTGCCTGTGTGATAAGTTGCTGCAGTCTTGTCTGACTCTGCAACTCTATGGACTGTAGCCCTCTGTAGCTAAGCTCTTCTGTCCACAGGATTCTCCAGACAAGAATACAGAAGTGGGTTGCCATGCCCTCCTACAGGGGATCTTCCCGACCCAGGAATTGAACCTGTGTCTCTTAGGTCTCCTGCATTGGGTTCTTTACCACTAGCGTCACCTGTGTATTTTCCCATATCTCAGCCTCTTTCGTCCATCTGGAATAATTGGGGGGACTCCTGTTGATCCCTCAGAATCCAGCCCAAATGTATCCTCCTCCATGAAGGCGTCTGTAGTCATCCAGTAGGATTTTAATCCTTGAACCCATATAGGATTGTCATGCTCTATTTCAGGAAGCCCCTAGCTTTAAAATGTGCGACTTGCAGATAACTTGCACTTCCATCTACTGTGCATTTACACAGCTAACTCCTCTTTCCCATGCTGAGTGTAGACTTTTATCCTTCAATGATAAACATTTCACGCCATCACAATGGCCTTCTACCTGACAGCCAAATATTTGATCTTGACAGCTTCATCATCTCGATCCCTTTGCAATGCCCATGCAATTATTTGAATATCCTAGTGCATTCACTCAATATTTTATAAACATGAAATGGGCTCAGATTTGCTGTATCTTTGACTTTAATCAGATACTAATTGCACTTAAATTGCTCCACCATGATTAATTGTGAAGAAATTGTACAAAATTAGAGAATATGTAGAAAATGAGAGTATATTGTTGCAGGTTATGACTTGAAGTCCAAGTCTAGTAATGGGAAAAGGAGATGTATTTTAAATGATGGATTAAATGAGCTGCAAAATATAGTGCAATTATCCAAAGGCATAGATAATATCACAGGTCCTATAGCTGTTGATTGGAATACACCTTAGTAGAAATACTTTTATCAAGGAAAAAAAATGAGAATTGGTGCTTTATTTTTCTAAAAGTAAAAATGTTTAAAAGTTACAGACCACAAAGCCAGCATCCCATTTTCTGCAAAATCTCCATTAGCAAGTCTTTCTTTCCAAAATGGAAATAACTTTTTAAAAAGAATTCTAAAAGTCATCTAAAGGAGATAGAGAACTCTCAGTTGAAATAAGAAATTACTTTAGAAAATTACTTTTATTGTCTCTATTTAACATTTAATCTATGTTTTTAATTTTTAAAAAATGTTAAAAATCATCATGTACACATGCTAGAACACTTAGGGATAAAATAAACTGCACATTTGTATCATAATTACAGCTTGCATCACATATTGAGCCCCACATAAAGAGAATCCCCCACATAGCTGGTACATCTGTAGCTCAGCTTCTGCAGGCGCAGTACAAGGGAGATGTTAATTAATGGGACTTCAAGAAAACAAAGAATTCCTTATCAAATAAGTTTAGGAGGGCCATTTACTACGTCCCAGTCTAGGAGATTCAAAATACACATTAGCATATTAAAGAAGTCCCTTGTTTAAAATAAATCCATTTAACTTTGTTTAATTATTTATTTGTAAAAGAAATTTTTTCCCCTTCACACACCTATTAACAAGCCTTTCCCAACAAAGAACACAAAACTGTATAAAAAATTGAACAGCTTTCCCTTAATCTCAATTTAAGAAAACTAAATGATGGATTTCACGAAAAGAAAGATGTCTTATTTTGAATTTTCTGCTGTGCATAGCACAGTGTTTGGTACAAAAGTTCTCAACAAATGCTTAACAATTATTTAACTTAATGAGAAGAAAAAAAGGAAGACAATTTGGAATGTCTGGAGCTCTGAAAGAACTTTGAAACCTGCTTGACTTCCAACTAGTGATTTTCTTTGGTGTGTGTGCACTAATATATATGTTGAAAATTTACCATTCTAACCTTTTAAACATGTACAATTCAGGGGCATTAAGTACGTTCACATCATTGTGCAACTACCACCATTGTTTCTCTCTAGAACCTTTTCATCATCCCCAACAGAAACTCTGTGCCTATTGTAGGGGAGGAAAAAAGTTTTCCTCTACCCTCTTAGGGTCCCTGGATGGGTCTGAAAATTAAACTGACAAAGACAGATTAATAGGAGAAGAACATACAAATTGATTTTATGCAAGTTTTATGTGACTTGGGAGACTTCATAAGGAAATGAAGACCCAAAGAAATGGTTAATCTTTAGTGTTCTCATACCAGATGTAAGAAAGAGGGAAAAGCTGTGGGAAGATGTGAGAGGACAAAGGTGAGCCAAGTATGGTAAACTGGGGGAATCTAGCAAGGCCAGTTAGTTCAGATTCTTCCCAGTGCCCTTCTCCTTAGAGATGAGACTTTTCTCCAGATATAGGAATGGTACCTCTCACATAGGGGTCTTAAAACTTGCTTCAGGGGAAGGTCAGAAAGTCCTTCTTACACATGTCATCCTCAGATTCCTTCAGCTTGAAAGGAATATTCATATTCAATATGGCAAGTTGCCATATTTTAGAGTAGTGAGTCCTGAACCACATCATTATTAGGCAATAACCCCATTCTCCACACTCCTGAGTTTTTGGAAACCTCTATTCTTTCTCTTTTTAGACATTTGCCAATTCTAGATACTTCATGTAAGTGGAATCTTACAGTACTTCACTTATTCTACTTAGCACAATGTTTCAAAGGTTCATCCAGATTATATGACGTATCAGAATTTTATTACTTTTTAAGGCTGAATGATATTTCATTGTACTGAAAGGGTTCAAGATGAGCCTTCCCAAAATGTATCACTTTGGCATGTGGGTTATTTTGAGCTGAAGATAATTAAAGCCCCAAAAACCTAGGAAACAATTTTTTTAACTTTCCTATTAAATATCTGTAAGAAATTAGATAGGGGGCTTGGCTCAGAGAGAGCACTATCACCAAAGATAACTTTGTATTTGGATGACCTATCTGTATGGCAGGGCAAACATCTAATCACCAAACATCCACCCTTCTTACTGTCCTGGGAATCACTTTCCTCCCCTTTGAAGACCCAGGACCCTATCCTATTCCTTAGCTCTGGATGGCTTATAAGCCTCTATTGCCCGACTACCTTTTGGGGTCTTATATTTTTAAGTAGTCCTGTATGTACAAAATTAAACTGGTTTTCTCCTGTGACTCTGTCTTATGTCAGTTTGCTCATTAGATTGCTAAAAACCCTAAAAGGGTAGAAGGAAAAGTGCTCCTCCTCTGTAATATCTACATACTGAAAGGGTACAGAACATGCCACCACAATATATGCCGTTGTGGCACATTAATTATTTTGAGCTGAAAGCACTTGAGAAAAGCAATAGCTGCAGGAAGGACCCTCTCTTTTGTTTTGCCTTTTTTTTTTTTTTTGGCTGCGCCACTGGTCATGCAGGATCTTAGTTCCCTGACCTGGGATCAAACCTGTGTCTCCTGCAGTGAAAGTGTGGAGTCTTTAACCACTGGACCACCAGGGAAGTCCCAGGAAGAGATCTCTGATCTTCCTTTTTCTACTTAAAATCGGATCATAAAATTTCCCATTAGAGGGGTGCCATCTCTGTACTAGGAAGAGAAGAATGCTTTTATCACAAAATTGGGAGCCTACACTGAAATGGATCTGTACAAATTCTGCTAAAATAAAACAAACCTATTAAAAGAACTTCCATTAGTTTCCCTCATATATTTCAAGTTGCTGTCCCATAATTTTTTGCCCCTGACCCAAAGCCCTATGTCTTGTCACACCTGCACAATTTCTCATTCTTTGTCTAAAAAGGTATGCAAGTTTTGGAACCTAATGTCTTCATTTTCCTTTTGAATATTTCCTGTGTACATGGAAAAATATTAGATAACATTTGTATGTTTTTCTCCTGTTGAGCTGTTCTGTCAGTTTAATTCATAGGCCCAGCCACAGAGACTACAAAGGTGAAAGGAAAATTTCCCTCCCCTATAAACCACATTTTGTTAATTAATTCTTATGTTGATGGGCACTTGGATTATTTCTATTTTTTGACTATTGTAAATAATGCAGTGTAAAACAAATAATATGGCTCACTATCCAGTTCTATGAGGATAGGAATTTCAAGTCATTAGCCACTATGTTAGCTGACTGACAGTAAACCCTAAAAGAAATTCAGGATGGAAAACAGGTAAGGCACTCCATGCTTTGGAAAAATAGACCCCTTAGATAGTTATAGATATATCTGGAAAAAATTTTAACGAACTCAGATTCTTAACTCTTTGCATACACAGAACAGCACTAAAATCATTAACTGAAGTACCTGATCCTCATGACAAGCAGTAAGCTTTTACTGAGATTTATGCTTGACTGCAAGCATTCTATAACCAAAGTGATATAACTGGATATATACATATATCTATGTAATACATATATGTGTGCATACCAAGTCGCTTTAGTCATGTCCAACTCTTTGCAACCTATGGTAGGGTCTGTAGCCCATAAAGGTCCTCTGTCCATGGGATTCTCCAGGCAAGAATACTGGAGTGGTTTGCCATTCCTCTCTCCAGGGGATCTTCCCAATTTAGGAATTAAACCTGCATTTCTTATGTCTCTTGCATTGGCAGGCAGGCTCTTTACCACTAGCGCCACTTGGGAAGCCTGTATATATATGTACATGTATATATATATATATAATCTTAAGATCATTACCTCAGTGCTGAGAGATTGTTTCCCAGGCTATAGTCCTCAGTAAGGTCCTTGAATAAAACTGAAACCCACAACTCTTGCATTGTGCTTTTTTCCTTTAGTTGACAATTCCTGTGAACACTGGCATGCAAGTATTTGTTTCAGCTCCCACTTTCCAGTCTTTTGGGTATACTCCTGGAAGTAGAATGGCTGGATCATATGTTTAACTTTGAGGAATCACTATATTGTTTTCTATGGTGGCTTACTATTCCCTTCAGCAAAGCATACAGGGTCCAGTTTGTTAGCCTCCATACTCATGTACAGATCTGACAGTTTAACCATAAAGAAGGCTGAACACTGAAGAATTGATGCTTTCAAACTGTGGTGATAGAGAAGACTCTTGAAAGTCCCTTGAAAGACTCTTGAAAGTGCCTTGGACAGCAAGGAGATCCAACCAGTCAATCCTCAACAAAAATCAACCCTGAATATTCATTGGAAGGACTGATGCTGAAGTTCAAATACTTTGGCCGCCTGATGTGAAGAACTGACTCATTAGAAAAGAACCTTATGCTGGGAAAGATTTAGGGCAGGGGAAGTGGGCAACAGAGGATGAGATGGTTGGATGTCATCATTGACTCAATGGACATGAGTGTGAGCAAAGTCTGGGAGATAGTAAAGGCCAGTGAAGCCTTGTGTGCTGCAGTACATGGGGTTGCAAAGAGTTGGACATGACTAAGCAAATGAACTACAACCTCATCAACACCAACACCTGTTATTTTCTGCTTTTTGATAACAGCCATTCTAACAGGTATGAAACAGTATCTCATTGAGGTTTTTAATTGTATTTCCCTAATAACTAGGGGTGTTAAACATCTTTTTATGGGCCTATTGGCCATTTTAATACTTTCTTTGTCCATTTTTGAATTCCAACCAATCATCTTTTAACATGACAAGATCAGGGAATGCTTCAGCTTGTCAGTGATCATCTAGACATATAAAATATTATAAATTATTATTTTAAAATATAATTTGTGGGAGATGAATGAGAAGGCACATGAATAGAATTTATTAATTTCCTTATCTTTCTCTTTTTTCCAGTTCGCATCTGACCTTAGTGAGTAACCAGGTTTATTTGAAGAATGTGACAAAGAAAAATTTAAAAAGTAATTTTATGATTTTTCTGGATTATTCCATCTCTTATAAATGGTCATATGTCTTTTTAAAAAATATAAAATAGTTCAAGCATTGTAAATTTTCATTTGGGGGTTCCTGGTTGGTGCAGTGGTAAAGAATCTGCCTGCCAATGCAGGAGACATGAATTGGGAAGATCCCCTGGAGTAGGAAATGGCAACCCACTCCAGTATTCTTGCCTGGGAAAATCCATGGACAGAGGAGCTATGTAGGCTACAATCCATGGGATTGCAAAGAGTCAGATATGACTAAATGACTAAGCATGCATGCATGCAAGTTTTCATTTAACCCAAGATTTTCCCAATTTTTCTCCTTCATGTCCTGTTAGGAAACTCCATTAGGAAAAATTGTTAAAGATTTTGAAATGGACATGATTACTTGGTGTCCTTTCAATGAAATGTTTGACATCACCTGGCTCTCCCTTTAGGTTATCTGATCTTCTTGGGGCCTGTGCTTTGAACTGTCTTTGATTTAGCTATTTTATAAGTCAGGATATTATAGAAAACTGACTGATTATTCTTGTTAATAATTTGTCATAGAGACATAACTGAGTTCCTGTCTATAGAAAAGATGATTCCAGCATTATAATTTAGTGCTCATAGAATCTCTATGTTTTGCATCTATTAGCAAATTTACTTCAGGATTCCTAATTGCCTTCCATATGTCTGTTTTGATTCTTTTTTGAACTGGCTGCAATAGCTTACTGGTTCCTTTGAGGAAGGAGATAGATGGGCCCTAGACTGAGCAGCTGGAATTTGTTCCCTATGGATAGATACTCCAAGATGAAGATAATAGCAGGAACTAGAGTGGAGCTGAGCCCCACCCAGATAAAAGACAGAGACCACATATTTCTCATTCTGGAAGTCACGGAGGTCTTTCCAACTATAGATTCCCAGAGAGGGTTGTTGGAGGTCAAAAGGGAGTGATGTCAACCTACCCATAGGCCTCTTCACTAGAATCCATCTTAGCTAAGAGATGTCCATGCAAATACAGGAGGACCCAGAGATAAACCAAATGCAGACTGAGAACCAGCAAAACGAGATGACTAACCAAAGGAAACCTGGAAGAAATGCCCATATAAGTAATTCAAACTACCAGGAGGGCATGGCTCTCTCTGGGCCTGCTTGTATGTCTATCCACTTACACTCTTTTCCTTCATAATAAACACTTATTTCACTACTTTACATCTCTGTGGGAATGTGTTACTATAAAGCTGATGTGCCAAAGCCTCGTCTCTGGTCACTAGTCTAGTAGCTAGGATTCAGCACTCTAGCTGCTGCGGCCTGACTTCAATCTCTGGCTGGAAACCGAAATCCCACTTCAAGCCCTTTGCAAGCTAAGGCCACCCAAGATCGCCCTTATTAATTAATGAGTTCAATAAAATCTTAAACATATGTTCACTTTGTATTTGTATTTTACCATTTTTGAAAATCATCCTTGAACAACCTCTTTTTCAATCCTGATTATGTATTTAGTCCCCTTGTGGCTTTAAGTAAATTTTTAATGTAAGCTATGTTTTACCTTTGAACAAATTCCATTTTTTCCACTAATAAAGTCAACATTTATAAAGAAAGTCAATATTGCATATTTACCTATTAATCAGATAAACATTTATTAATTTTAAGAAGCATTATTTAATGTCATTTCACCTTCTTTCCCTCTCCACTCTGCCAAAGCATTCTAATTGTCTGTTGCTTATCAAATCTAGGAGTCATTTCTCTTTTGGACAAGGTCACTCAGCTAGTAGATTAAGGAAAAGTTGTAGAAACAGTTTGTCTGTTTATCTGAGTTAAACATATAAATATCTGGAGGTTATTATTTTCTTATAGCTTTCTGAATAAACTGAACAAGTGCAAACTGTGTGAGACTACAATTGGTGCTGGCCCTGCCTCAATGAGTATTTTACCAATGACTGTTACGTCTACTGTGGGGATGATTTAAATTAATTTTTATTGAACACATGCTGTTTTTCAGGCACTTCTACTGTATTATTTAAATTAGATGATACAGTAAAAGTGCCTGAAAAACAGCATGAGTCTGTGTTCAAGGACCAAATTAAGATCTATAACTTAAAGTTACAGGGAAAATAATTTCACTGAATATAAAAGAGCAACTTTTTATTGTTAGGGCTATTTGAAAATGGAGCAATTTATTTCATGAGGCAGAAGAAAGCAGAGTGGTTAAGAACAAGAAGTTTGATGTCAGGCAGACCTATTTGTGTATTCCAAGTCCATCATACATTAATTTCATGACCTTAAAAAAGCTTCTTTTTAGTTCCTTTATCTGTAAAATTAAAAAAAAAAAAAAAAAGTATCTACTTCATAGTGGGTTATTTTTTTCTCCCTGAGCAGTTAACAACCCTCTCACACTTTTCCTTCTACGTAGTATGCCTTCACCAAGTTCGTGTCCACTCTGTTGAGGTGGATATTCTGGTAGAATAGAAGGCAATTTGCTACTAGCGTTGAAAGTCAACTTACTAAGTTTCTTTAACAGAGACAGGTTGAGAGGCAGCTAGAACATTCTGGGAGTTTTCACTGATGGAGACTCCAGGGTCAAGGCTAGGTTAAGCTTTGATGAGTCTACTGGGAGTCTAGTCACAGCTTGAAGCTCCTCATAGATCTTTGGGTTTCAGTGGAGGGCAATGCTTTAGGCCCTAAAATGGCTACAAAGTAGTCTGGAAGAACTGTAGAACCAAAAAAGAGTGGGAAAAATCCAACTTCCTTCACAATGTTTTTATGAAGAGTAAAAGAGGTAACACTTTTAAGTGTTTCTAGCACAAAATCTGGCGCACAGTAAGACTTCAAGTGGCACTTTTTAAAAAACACTATTATTATTTTGTCTGTGATCCAAGGAGAATGAGAAACACATGGAATGGAATTAGCTCAGTTGAGCCCAGACTAGATGATCAACCCCCAGCTAATCCACAGAGATTAACAGACATATATGTTTGTTGTTTTGAGCCAGTGAGTTTTAAGATGGCTTGTTATTCAGCATTGGCTAACTAATACACGAAGATCACTTTAAGTTTCAACAGAATATAATTCCATAGGAGTGTAGTACACCTCTTTGTCTCTCTTATTTGGAAGCTGAATTACAGATACTTCCCAACCATGAAGTGAAGAGTAAAATGTATCAGTTCTCAACACTGAAGTTTATACAATTGCTGTCTCAAGAATCTACACTTGATTACTATTATACTTCCTGTTTCTTTCACAATTCTCTCATAGCTTATCTCTCAGACAGATATTATGTGGCTTATTACCACAAAAAAGCCAGTCTGTATTGCAAGTACACAATCACTTGTCAATTAATTTAGAAAAGACTGCTTGGTGTTTCCAAAAATATTGAAACCCACATTCTTAAGCATTTAAACATTAACTCTTATGATCTGTTCCTGCTATTCCTAATGGAAGAAGAGGAGAAATCTTTACAGACTTCTAATAGTCTCCACATCCTCGGGAGTCTAGGAGTTCTCAGTTTAAGACTCTAATTAATTTTAATTATTTATGCTCAATAATCTTTGTGTTTCATATTTTGAATTTTTAATGTAATCTTAGTTATGTATAAGGAAAATACAAATAATAAATCTTATTTGGGACTAATAATTCAAATCATTATTTCCCTTTCTTTTTAATTTTGCCCAATTTCAAAAATTATCTCCCTCACAGAAATCAAATAGGTCACTAAAAATAGATAGACCACACAGTTTTATTTTATATTACATGATGGAAAGTATTCGAATACTTTAAACACAATTTTCAATTAAACTTGTGTTTAAACAGTAATTCATTCCTTTATTCCCATGTTAGCACAGTAGAGTTTAGGCTATGCTTACACAGTTTAAAGAAACAATAAAGTTTAAGCGGGGCTTCCCAGGTGGTGCTAGTGATAAAGAAGCTGCTGCCAATGCAGGAGACCTAAGAGATACTGGTTAGATCCCTGGGTTGGGAAGACCCCCTGGAAGAGGGCATGGCAACCCACTCCAATATTCTTGCCCAGGAACAGAGGAGCCTGATGGACTACAGTCCATAGGGTCCCAAAGTCTGACATGACTGAAGTGACTTAGTACTGCTGCTGCTGCTGCTGCTAAGTCGCTTCAGTCGTGTCCAACTCTGTGCGACCCCATAGACGGCAGCCCACCAGGCTCTTCCATCCCAGGGATTCTCCAGGCAAGAACACTGGAGTGGGTTGATGCACACAAAATTTAATTAAGTGACAAGTTAGTTTGAAAGAATTAAGTTGTCGAATTGAATTCAGCCTTCTTCTACATTGTTTTCTAAGTTTGGTGGAAGAGTAAACTGTTGAGACTCTAAAATTGCTTATGTTGGTCTTTCTATTCAAAAACCCTAGTTTCCCCTACTAATTATTAATTTACAAGTCAAGGGTAACAGGGATAAAAGAATGAACTAAATGGTGATTGCTAAGACTTTTTTTTTTTAGGTTCCTGATATTAATCTCCTCTATCGTCCTTAACAACTCACTGAATATTTATGCCCAAAGTTGCTTATTTGGGGGTATTTGGTGATCCTTTCTTTCCTGGGAATTGGTCTTGTCATTGATGGGGTGAATCTCTGACAATCAGGTTTCCTCTACAAGTTTGACCAATCGGTATAGCTGATTGTAAGACAGGCAAGTTCTTAGTTGTAAACAACACAAAACGGCTCTGGGATATTTGAAAATAAAAAATAATTATTGCGAGAATTTAGGAATGTTCACAGAATCCCCAAGAAGACCTGAAAAACTGGGCTTGGGAGAAAATGAGCAACAACTAAAGGCGAGCATAGCAGGACAGTCAAAGTCATGCTGCAGAAAGAATCTGGGTAACATGTAACTGCTGTCATTGGCCTGCAGTCATGACTGTAACACCAGAGATTGGAAGCTGCTCCTGGAACTACTGCCACAGAGAACTAGATGCTAGGGTCATTGGTGCCACAATTATAGAAAAAAAATTCCAAAATGTTTGTATCACTTGTTGCAAATTCAAAGTTTCAGACAAGAGGATCTGCCTTTTACCAAGTGAGTTCAATTGAAAGGAAAGCTGCAGAAAAACTCCATCTGTGCCCCAAGTTCAAGTCACATTATCCAATCCAGTTTTACTGTGGTTATTTATCAATTGGCACAGGAATCAGAAGGGAGAACAATGTGATGAATTGGTACCATAAAGTTCAAAATAATTGAGGCAGTCAGTCATTCTGGGCTGTTCTCTTGAATGACAGAGATGTAAACTAGGGAGGCGTGGAATTTCTACCTACCATGTGGCTGGGAGGCACAGAAAATGTATCTGTAGAAAAAGAGAACAAAGCAATTTATACAGAGACTCAGAGTTGAGACATAGAGAAAGTTCTGTTGGCTTTGGTCCCTAGCTGCATTATACTACCCTCGTTGTTTAGTTGGCAAATCGTGTTCGACTCTTTGACCCCATGGACTGCAGCACCCCAGGCTTCCCTGTCCTTCATCACTCCCAGAGCTTGCTCAAACTCATGTCCATTGAGTTGGTGATGCCACCTAATCATCTTGTTCTCTGTCACCCCCTTCTCTTCCTGCCCTCAATCTTTCCCAGCATTAGGGTCTTTTTCAATGAGTCGGCTCTTTGCATCAGGTAACCCTGTAATGTCAGCTTCAGCATCAGTGCTTCCAATGAATGTTCAGGTTGATTTCCTTTAGGATTGACTGGTTTGCTCTCCTTGCTCTCCAAGGGACTCTCAAGGGTCTTCTCTGGCATCGCAGTTCAAAAGCATCAATTCTTCAGTGCTCTGCCTTCTTTACGGTCCAACTCTCACATCTGTACGTGACTATTGGAAAAACCATGGCTTTGATTATAAGGATCTTTGTCAGTAAAGTGATGTCTCTGCTTTTTAACATGCTGTCTAGGTTTCTCATAGCTTTTCTTCCAAAGAGCAAAAATCTTTTAATTTCATGGCTGCAGTCCCTGTCTGCAGTGATTTTCAAGTGCAAGAAAATAAAGTCTTTCACTGTTCCCATTTTTTCCCCATCTATTTGCCATGAAGTGATGGGACCAGATGCCACCATCCTAGTTTTTTGAATGTTGAGTTTTAAGCCAGCTTTTTCATTCTCCTCTTTCACTGTCATCAAGAGGCTCTTTAGTTTCTCTACCATTATTGTGGTATCATCTGCATATCTGAGGTCACTGGTATTTCATGCAGCATTCTTGATTCCAGCTTGTGATTTATCCAGCCCAGCATTTCGCATGATGTACTCTGCATAGAAGGTAAACAAGCAGGGTGACAATAGCACAGCCTTGGGTTCTCAGAAATAGCACTCCGACTTACACCGTCCTGCAGTTTTGCTTAGGCTAGGTCAAGTTGCTTTTACAATTTACCAAGTATCCTAACCAACACAACTCTCTGAATTTCATTATTCTTAACCATAAATGACAATTTTAACACTTATCTTATGTATCTCATGAAGAGAATAAAATGAGATAACAGAGTCAGAAAGAATCACAAACTTTTAAGAGTCTCTTTAATAATATCCCCCATAAATGGTTGTCCAGCCTTTTTCCTTGACAGGAAATAGCTATTTCTTGAGGCAATCTGTTCTCTTTTCAGAGTTCTCTGGTTGTTAGAAAACTTCTATAAATATATATATATATATATTTACAAAATCAAAATTTTCTTCCCTATAACTCCTCTCGTTTATCCTAATTCTATCCTCTTGAGTCTAACAGAATAAATGCAGTTTCTCTTGTTCAGGACAGCCCTTGAAGTTTATGAAGATAGCTATCAAATTCTCACCTAAGCCATTTTCTTCTAAAGGCTGAACATTCTCAGGTTGTTTAAGTATATGTCAAGATTTCCCTCCATCAGAGTGCCTACAATGACCAGGTTTGGATATACGAGTTGGAGAGAGAAAAAAATTTTGATTAAGGTCTACATCATTGACAAAAAAAAAAAAGACTTTGTTAATAAGGCCATCAGGCTGTGCATTCACATTTTTACAGTGATTTCAAATTCCCAACAGATAACTTTATGATTAAGAAAAAACAGGAATTCCAGGAATCATAAATTATTATGAATTTTTTATTGTATTTACGTGTTTTTAGATAATGATGAGTGACCATAATAATAAGCAGTGTATCACTTTTTACTAACAGGATTATTCTAAAAGTTTCAGAGGTTTTCTGTAAAAATAAAGAGAAAAAATGTGGGGTTTCCATGATGGCCCAGTGGTTAAGAAGCTACCTGTCAATACAGGGGAAATGGGTTTGATCCCTGGTGTGGGAAGATAACACATGCCAAGGAGCAACTAAGGCCATGCACCACAACTACTGAACCCAGGCGTCCTAGAGCCTGCAAGCCACCACAAGAGAAGCTATTACAATGAGAAGCCCGCACACCTCAAAGAATAGCAGCCCCTGCTTGCTAAAACCAGAGAAACCATGCATGCAGCAACCAAGACCCGGTGCAGCTAAAAATTAAATAAGCAAATTAATTTATTAATAAAAAGACAAAAAAATGCAAAGAGTATATATTTGAATAACATATAATAATGATCTCTACCTCATAATAGAAAAAAATTAAGAAGAGAAAATTAACACTAAATAAACACCCAATGAAGCTGACTAAAAAATGAACATTTCAGTTATCATTCTCAAAACAAATAAACAAAAGTACAGAAAACATAAACTGCCCTGATGATCTTGATCTTTGTTTTGTAACAAATATTCTAGATGTAGAAAATTTTATTTTCCATTGACTCCCTTTGAATTGTTGAGTGTGTCTAAAAGAATCTTGAAATTGGGTATTATAGCACATTAACATTATATATAAGCACCTTTATTTTTATTTTGTCTGCTTGCTTTGATTTTTGAAATTGATATTGTTTTAAATAATTAAGATATGAGATTTATTTCTAATACATTGGACTATCTATTGATGATTGTTGCCTAAATCATTTGTTTCATGAAGGATTGTTCAGTTCAGTCACTCAGTCATGTCCGACTCTTTGTGACCCCATGGACTGAAGCATGCCAGGCTTCCCTGTCCATCACCAACTCCCAGAGCCTACTCAAACTCATGTCTATCAAGTCGGTGATGCCATTCAGCCATCTCATCCTCTGTCATCCCCTTCTCCTCCCGCCTTCAATCTTTCCCAGCATCAGGGTCTTTTCCAATGAGTCAGCTCTTTGCATCAGGTGGCCAAAGTATCGGAGTTTCAGCTTCATCATCAGTCCTTCCAATGAATATTCAAGACTGATTTTCTTTAGGATTGACTGGTTGGATCTCCTTGCAGTCCAAGGGACTCTCAAGAGTCTTCTCCAACACCACAGTTCAAAAGCATCAATTCTTCAGCACTCAGCTTTCTTTATAGTCAAATTCTCACATCCATACATGACTATTGGATAAACAATAGCTTTGACTATATGGACGTTTGTTGGCAAAATGATATCTCTGCTTTTTAATATGCTGTCTAGGTTTGTCATAGCTTTTCTTCCAAGGAGCAAGGGTCTTTTAATTTCTTGGCTGCAGTCACCATCTGCAGTGATTTTGGAGCCCCCCAAAATAAAGTCTCTCACTGTTTCCATTGTTTCCCCACCTATTTGCCATGAAGTGACGGGACTGGATGCCATGATCTTAGTTTTCTGAATGCTGAGTTTTAAGCCAACTTTTTCACTCTCCCCTTTTATTTTCATCAACAGGCTCTTTACTTCTTCTTTGCTTTCTGCCATTAAGGTGGTGTCATCTGCATATCTGAGGTTATTGATATTTCTCCCAGCAATCTTGATTTCAGCTTGTGCTTCATCCAGCCTGGCATTTAGCATGATGTACTCTGCATATAAGTTAAATGAGCAGGGTGGCAATATACAGCACTGACATACTCCATTCCCGATTTGGAACCACCCTGTTGTTCCATGTCCAGTTCTAACTGTTGCTTCTTGACCTGCATACAGATTTCTCAGGAGGCAGGTAAAGTGGTCTGGTATCCCTATCTCGTGAAGAATTTTCCACAGTTTGTTGTGATCCACACAGTCAAAGGCTTTGGCGTAATCAATAAAGCAGAAGTAGATGTTTTTCTGGAATTCTCTTGCTTTTTCTGTGATCCAACAGATGTTGGCAATTTGATCTCTGGTTCCTCTGCCTCTTCTAAATCCATCTTGAACATCTGGAAGTTCACGGTTCACATACTGCTGAAGCCTGGTTGGAGAATTTTGAGCATTACTTTGCTAGCGTGTGAGATGAGTGCAATTGTGTGGTAGTTTGAACATTCTTTGGCATTGCCTTTCTTTGGGACTGGAATGAAAGCTGACCTTTCCCAGTCCTGTGGCCACTGCTGAGTTTTCCAAATTTGCTGGCATACTGAGTGCGGCACTTTCACAGCATCATCTTTTAGGATTTGAAATAGCTCAACTGGAATTCCATCACTTCCACTAGCTTTGTTTGTAGTGATGCTTCCTAAGGCCCACTTCACTTCACATTCCAGATTGTCTGGCTCTAGGTGAGTGATCACACCATTGTGGTATCCAGGTCATGAAGATCTTTTTTGTATAGTTCTTCTGTGTTCTTGCCACATCTTCTTAATATCTTCTGCTTCTGTTAGTTCCATTCCATTTCTGTCCTTTACTGTGCCCATCTTTGCATGAAATGTTCTCCTGGTATCTCTAATTTTCTTGAAGAGATCTCTAGTCTTTCCCATTCTATTGTTTTCCTCTATTTCTTTGCATTGATCACTAAGGAAGGCTTTCTTATCTCTCCTTGCTATTCTTTGGAACTCTGCATTCAAATGGGTATATCTTTCCTTTTCTCCTTTGCCTTTAGCTTCTCTTCTTTTCTCAGCTATTTGTAAGGCCTCCACAGACAACCATGTTGTTAGGTCCTTCCAATTCTGGAAATTTCTTTCATATATTGTAAAAAAACAACTTACCCTCAACAACAGTTTGGTTTTCTGAATTACAATTAAATCAAGAAAGACAGTGAAAGTTCTAATTCTTTTAATTGACAATTTTAGAATAAGTGGTGTGTGCTCTAGTTACTTGAAATAGTGTCTAGTGAATTTTGTTTGTTTTTTAATTTTTGTCTCCCTCCTTTGAAGCATGATTAAATGTGTTTCAAACAACAGTATTTATTACTTTTTTTGATTGTCCCATCTTTAGCCAAAGAGACCCTTTGATTTTGGTCAGTCACCTTGTGACACACTTATTTATTATGAATGGATTCCTTAGTTTGTATCACAAGACATTTATGTATGTATCTTCCCCAGAGCTGAAATCAGACACTCTTCTGAGTGGCCCAGGTGCCTTTTAGTTGGAAATTGTATTAAAAATCCACAATAGATCACTTAAGTTATTTCATTTGTAGTAAAAATGAAAGTTTATACATATAAAGTTTTATTCCAAGGCAATAACTTTAGAACCTAGTATTTATTTAGGTAATAAATAAAACTGTAATTGCCTATTTTATTTTTATTTTAAGCTCACTTTTATATTACTTATGTAAAAGTTGTGCATTGTTCATTATAAGTATACCTAAATTGGTTAATAACCATATACCAAGGTTTCATTTTTCCAAATGGCACAATTTATATTAAAAATTTCCCCAAAATGTTTGTAATGAAGGATATACATGAAATTGCAAATGTTTTTATATGTACACAAAAAGAATATCAATTTCATCAGAGTTGCTATAGTAAAAGCCTTGAAAAAACTTTCAGAAATTGGATGGGTTTGACGTTAGCCGTCAAGTTCGAGTTTTAACGTGGAATATGTGAAGGGCTATAATTTCAGGTATTAGTAAACTCTGGTGTGGGAATGCATGATATTCAAGTCAATGAAATGCAAAATGCTATCTAGCAGCAATTTTCAAAGTGAGGTCTGAGGACCCTTGGGGTTTTTTGAGACCCTTTTACAGGATTTGCAAAGTCCTTCATTTTTCAACCAGGAGTTTGATTGAGGGCCAGTTTTCTCCATAATATCTTAGCTATTACAACATATCACAACAGACTGAATGCAGAATCAAAGTGAGCTTCCAGCTCTGTCATAACAGAGTAAACCGACTTGCAAAAAATGTGAAGAAACCCATTTTTCTCACTATTTTTTTTTTTTTAATGTAGTCACCATTAAAAAATATTCTTTGGGGTAAGCACAATGGGTTTATTATCTTAAAAATGAGTTAATAAACATATATCTACACTTTCTATGTTAATTTTTAATACAGTAAGTAGGGACATATGTAACCAGCACAAACAAAAGCTCTTTAAAGTCCTCATTTTTAAGAATGTAAAGAGAGAATTTCAAAAACATTTATTCTATGATATCTTGCACTCTTTGCTTACTAATTGTAAGTATGTATGAATAAGCTAAGCTAAGTCGCTTCAGTCGTTTCCGACTCTGTGCGACCCCATAGAAGGCAGCCCACCAGGCTCCCCCGTCCCTGGGATTCTCCAAGCAAGAACACTGGAGTGGGTTGCCATTGCCTTCTCCAATACATGAAAGTGAAAAGTGAAAGTGAAGTCACTCAGTCGTGTCCGACTCTTAGCGACCCCATGGACTACAGCCTACCAGGCTCCAACTCCACATAGGAAGCCAAATATCCAGTTTGGAATTTAACCAATGAATTTGAAGAATATGGGATGTTCTGAGGCTTTACCCCATCTTCTTTTTCTTTAAAAGTCTATTTCTTTTTTAAAGACCAGTTTTATGTTCATAGCAAAATTAAGCAGAAACTACAGAGACCCCACACCTGCACAGCCGCCTCAACTATCAACATCTCAGCACCCAAATGGTACATTTGTTACAGCTGAGGAACCCACAATGACACATCACTATCACCCAGTCTGCAGTTTACAACAGGTTCACTCTTGGTGTTATCCATTCATGGGGTTTGACTAATGTATGAGGACATGCATCACCTTGATATCATACAGAATATTTTCACTGCCCTAAACATCCTCTGTGCTCTGCCTATTCGTACCCTCTTCCATCATAACCCTTGTCAACCACAGATCATTTGACTGTCTCCACTGTTTCTCCTTTTCCAGAGTGTCAGATAGTTGGAGTTAAACAGTATACCATAACGTTTTCAGACTACCTCAGCTTCTTTTTTAGAATTTCGTATTCATACTTTATTTTTAAATATATTTTTAATTGGAGGATATTTGCTTTACAATATTGTGTTGATTTCTACCAGATGACAATGTACATCAGCCAAGTAAGTATATATGTATATCCCTAATCTCTTGAGCCTCCCTCTGACCCCACATCTACCCTAACCCCCACACCACCCCTCTAGGTCATCACAGAGCACCTATCTGAGCTCCCTGTGCTATACAGAGGCTCACTAGCTATCTGATTTACACATGGTAGTGTACACGTGTCAGTGCTACATTCTCAGTTCATCCACCCTTGCCTTCCTCCTTGTCCACAGGGCTGTTGTGTATGTCTGCATCTCTATTCCTGCCCTGCAAATAGGTTCATGGGTACCATCGCTTCAGTTTCTTAAGTACATTTGATGACTCTTAGTGACAGGTCAGACTTAGCAACTCTTTTTGTATGTGTAATTACATGCCATTATAATAAAAATCACACATACTTGTCTTGTTTGTCCACATACATTCCATTCCAGACTGTCAGCTCCTGGTTGCCAGGAACTCCATCTACTTAATTTGTGGTTGTTGCTTAGTTGGTAAGTGGTGTCCAACTCTTTGTGGCCCTATGGACTGTTAGCCCGCCAAGCTCCTCTGTCCATGGGACTTCCCAGGCAGGAATACTGGAGTGGGTTGCCCCTTTCCTTCTACAGGGGCTCTTCCCCACCCAAAGACTGAATCCGTGTCTCCTGCACTGGCAGTTGGATTCTTAAATCTCTGAGCCACCTGGGAAGACTCAGGAGATTCTCGAAGTTCTAGCTATCAGGTTCATCTAAGTCTCCGAGTAGGTTTTTAAATCTTTAGAATTAGTTTTGAACCCAAAGTACCAGTGTCTTGTCCTTTGATTTATATTGAATGATTTGCACAGATCAGCTTGTCAGTATCCAGAAAGAGAATAAATGGAAAACGTAATTGCAAGTTCCACTTTCTTTGAAGGTTTTAATAACCCAGTTTAGAGTTTGTCATTTGATGGCAAAAGCTTAGGTATGAAATTCCAGTTTCTCCAAAGTAAACCACTTGTTCTGGATTATTCCTTTTCCTGTGCCCACTTTAGTAGAAACAACGCCATAATGAGGCTTCCAGAGGGGAGTGTCCCCATAAGATAGTTTGTCCCCGTAGCTGTTCACTCAAAGCAACTCCTGGCGTCTCGGTTTCCTCACCTGTAAACAAGGGGAGAGGATGGAGCCACAGTTTCATACATTTTCAACTCTTTGTCTCCCTCTCAGCGGATAGTGAAGCTGCTCAGTCGTGTCCAGCTCTTAGCGACTCCACGGGCTGCCGTCTATGGGGTCGCACAGAGTCGGACACGACTGAAGCGACTTAGCAGCAGCAGCAGCAGCAGATAGTACAATGCAAAGCTCAGAGCTAGCGCTAAGCAAGGGTTATTTTTGGTCCGCTGAAAATCCAGGCCGGGTTTTGAGCTTCACCCGCGCAGGCATTCGGAAGTGCAGCTTTACCGCCGGGGGCGGAGCTTCGCGTGGCTCCCGCTCGCTGGGGGCGGGGGCGGAGCTTGCCGCCGGCGGAGGGCGGGGTCCGCGCGGGGAAGTCCCTTGGGCTGAGCGGCGCACCGGGTGCGGAGGGCGGGCGCCGGGAGGCGAGTCGGGGGGCTGTGAGGTTGGCGGGGGTGGGCAGGCACGCTGCTGCCGCCGCCACTTGGTGGTCCCCAGGGCTTAGGACCCCTCCCGGGGAGTTAGCCCCAGAGGGGAAGGGCTTTGCTGGAATACGGAGGGGTGCTTGGCCGCGAGTCCTTGGCCGTGATCGCGGGCATGTGTGCGTGCGCGTGTTTATCTGAGGCTCCGCGGGGCAGCGGACCCTGCCCCCTCGGCCCATTCCTCCTTCCGTTAACTCGGGTAGGAAACCCAAGCCGGGAAAGAGCTACGCCAGGCCCTGAGCCGGCCAGCCGTTCCCCGCCGGCCGGGCGCCCCATATCGCGCCCTCTCTTGTACCCCCTAGCAGAGGGGACAGCTCGGGCCCAGAGTCTGGCCGTGAGGAAGCGCTGTGGAGACGCTGGACGTGTCTGGACGTGTTGGGCAGGTGGTGGGAGTTCCTGAGGCTTGAACGTCAGGGTTTTAAAACACGTGTTTGTCATTTCTACTTTTAGGGTTTTGGCCAAATTTGGCGAGGGCACAAAATAACCACTTACCCCTTCTCACCGAGGAAGAACGGGAGAAAGGGTAAGTAAGGAATGATTAAGGGTGGAAGCATCTAGGACTTTATGCTGAGAGCAAGCGAGCCAGGAAGAGAAGGACTAGATCCAGAATTGCCCTTGCGGGATCTTGGGGCCAAATTCTACCTTTTCAGCAGGAACCTGAGAGCCACCTTCAAGGGTCACAGGCTCCAAGCTCAAAGAGCTTATTTCAGATTTTTCGGAATCTGTAGAGTTACCTGGGAGTTTGACAGCTGGCATGCGTCCCCTTTAGCCACTTCACCTGAAAGAAAACTGCGATTACCTTTAACCTCTCTATGGTTGTGTGTCTTGTGGTTGTTCTGTTGTTGTCTGTCTCAGTCCCTTTAGCTCACTTGACTAATCTCTGAGACTGTAAAATTAAAGCATCATGGCTCTCCGTGATAATTAACACGAAACTTCAAGGATCTTTACATTTAGAACTCCAAAGCATAAAGTTAACAGCAGCATCACAAGTGTTGACTTTCCTTTGGGATCTTCTCTGGAGCTTATAGAGAAAGGCATTTTGGGAGGGAAAAGTTACCAGACTGGGCCTTTTTTTCTCTTGACTTTCACTTTTATACCCATCCCCCACCCCCCAGCATTCTCTTCACTACTGAAAAGTTGCCAAACAGCACATTGACCTTTCTGAAAGTTTGCTGTGATTTTCAGGGTGGGCTGTTTAAAAAATTCTTTTCTGGGACTTTTCCATTGCTTCCCGAATCCACCACTCCTTCCTCCCCTCAAATTGCTGAAATGAAACACAACTGTTCTCAGAAGTTTGGAAACACCTTGTGTGTCCCTGATGTCTATAAAGAAATGTTTTGAATTAGTTAAAATTCATGTTAGCCACAAGCAAGGAGTTTGTAAGTCACATTCTTGGATGCTTACACAGGAAAACTAGAATGGTCCTCCATGACATTTTGACATTGTTATCCTGTATCCTGAACCTGCCTTCTTATTTGTTTGTGCTCAAGTGGCGGATGGCCCCTTAATTTCCTTTATGAAAAAATAGAAAATAGTTGTGTATTTGTGATAGGTTCATTTATTGATTCAATAGATATTTATCTTTTTTATCAAAGTGCTGAGCACTTTGATGTGAGTAGGGTGGGAGGAATGAGCAAAGTATGTTGGAGACGGCCATTGGGGTCAGACCTTTTACCAGTTTTCTGTGACTTTACATGTGCTGTGCTTAGTCACTCAGTCATGTCTGACTTGCATGCCCATGGACTGTAGCCTGCTAAACTCCTCTGTATATGGAATTCTCCAGGCAGAAATACTGGAGTGGGTAGCCATTTCCTTCTCCAGGGGATCTTCTAAACTGTGGGATCAAACCTGAATCTCCTGTATGCAGGTAGATTCTTTACCATCTGAGCCACAAGGGAAGCCCATAAAGTAGTGTGTATATGTCAGTCTTTTTTTTTTTTTTTTTTTAAGGCCTGCATGCAACTTGCAGGATCTTAATTCCCCAACCAGGGATTGAAACCAGGCCTGTGGCAATGGCAGCACTGAGTCCTAACCACTGGACCACCAAGGAATTTCTATAACCTCATTTTTTACATGGACATGAAACAAAGTGTCTTTTTTTGGGTTACAAAGATTATATAAGGTTAAAACAAAGTTACTTAAATCTTGCAAGAATAGAAAAGGAATGGGTTGGCCAAAAAATTGATTTGGATCATTCTGTACCATCTTAGGGATGTTGCAATAGAAAGTTAATCTCAATCAGTGTCAGATGACTGCTGCTTGATAAAATTCTGAGTTTCTGCCTTTTACTTCTATATTCTTGGCTGTTTACCACCGCTCTTTGTTCCATTCCAAATCCTGTGTAAAAGTAGCATGCTTTTTATAGTCTATTAGACATGGATGTGAATCTTGATTCTTATTGCTGAACGTATTAGCTCTGCTGCTGCTGTTCAGTTGCCAAGTTGTGTCCGACTCTTTGCTACCCCATGGACTGCAGCACACCAGGCTTCTCTGTCCTTTACTATCTCCCAGAGTTTGCTCAAACTCATGTCCATTGTATCAGTGATGTTATCTAACCATCTGATCCTCTGCCACACGCTTCTCTTGCCCTCAATCTTTTCCCAGCAATCTTTCGCAGCTGACATTCCCAATGAGCCAGCTATTCGTGTCAGGTGGCCAAAGTATATTGGAGCTTCAGCTTTAGCATCAGCCCTTCCAATGGATATTCAGGGTTGATTTCCTTTAGGATTACCTGGTTTGATCTCGTTGCTGTCCAAGAGACTCTCAAGAGTCTTGTCTAGCACCACAGTTTGAAAGCATCAATTTTTCAGCGCTCAGCTTCCTTTATGGTCCAACCCTCACATCCATACATGACTACTGGAAAAAGCGATAGCTTTGGTTATATGGACGTTTGTGGGTAAAATTATGTCTTTGCTTTTTAATATGCTGTCTAGGTTTGTCATAGCTTTTCTTCCAAGGAGCAAGTGTTATTTAATTTTGTGTCTGGCTGCAGTCACCATCTGCAGTGATTTTGGAGCCCAAGAAAATAAAATCTGCCACTGTTTCTACTCTTTCCACACCTATTTGCCATGAAGTGATGGGACCAGATGCTATGATCTTAGTTTTTTGAATGTTGAGTTGTAAACCAGCTTTTTCACTCTCCTCTTTTACTCTTATCAAGGGGCTCTTTAATTCCTCTTCGCTTTCTGCCATTAGAATGGTATCATCTGCATATCTGAGATTGTTGATATTCCTCCAAGCAATCTTGATTCCAGCTTGAGCTTCATCCAGTCTGGCATTTCGCATAATGTACTCTGCATATGTTAAATAAGTGGGGTGACAATATACAGCCTTGATGTACTCCTTTCCCAATTTTGAACCAGTCTCTTGTTCCACTTCCGATTCTAATTGTGCCTTCCTGAACTGCATATAGGTTTCTCAGGAGATAGGTAAACTTCTTTGCCCCTTAACTCTTTGTGTATCAAAACACAACAGTGAGTATACTAAAAAGGAAGTGTAAAAACAGTGCCTGGCATACAGATACTGTTGGCTTCCCTCCCTGTTTCTCTATCTGGTCACAAAACTTTCTTTTGATCTTGCTTGTGATTATAGAAAGCAGTCTGGTCCTTACTTTCCTAAGGGTGCTAAGCTCTCCAGGTATTTACATTTTCACAGGTAGTACCTGTTCTCTCTGGTCCTCAAATTTCTGGGACAAGGAGCAACACCTGATTCTCCCTATCAGATCGTTCCACAGCCCTGAGGAAAGAATGTCAGCTTGAAAAGTAAAGGGGAAAGGTGTCCACCAGGTGTTTTAAAAAGCTCTGACACTGTTTCCAAAGGGAGAAAGACATACTACCACATTTAGCTTAAAGTTAGGATTTCTATTTCAGAAATGTCTTTGGTTTATAAGAATTACAATAAAAATGCTGATGCTTCACGTCCAAACTGTCATGATTCTGCCAAGTTGTGGGTTTTATCATACAGCTAAGCTGTGTATTTAGTGTAGCTAATGTTGCTCTGGAAGCCAAGAGAGAGACAAGTCCCCAGACATCTGATTTCAGACCAGACATCTGCTTTCACTTTGCTAAGGACTACGTTTTGTCAGTAGATTACAGGCATATCAGCTGTACTGCTATAGTCTGTGGTATTTCTATCATAAGCTGTAGTCTGTAGGGTTTAGTATGATGTTTTATTCAAATGATAGCACACTGTCAATGAGCACCTGGTCAGATAAGCACATTTCCCACAGGTGTCTTCTGGTGTCATTGTTCTTACAAGTTAACAAGACAAAATGGTTTCTATCCTTACTGATTTTTTTTTTTTTTTTTTGTGGAAGAAAATATTCTTAAGAAAAAGCCTCACTGAAGAACCCCCTGGTATTCCCCAAATAAGATTTCAAGACCACTTTTGTCATTTTGAACAGTGTCCTTACAGGATAAAATAAGAGTATGTAGATTTCCAAGGCAGGATCCCAAAACTTTGTTAACTCATTGTGTGCCAATATGTGTTTGTGGTACTGTAGACTCTAAACCTGGGGGCTTCCATGGCAGCTCGCTGATAAAGAATCTGCCTGCCAAGCAGAATCCGTGGAATCTCTGGGTTGAGAAAATCCCCTGGAGAAGGAAATGGCACGCCACTCCAGTATTCTTGCCTGGAAAACCCCTTGGATGGAGGAGCCTGGCGGGCTACAGTTCATGGATCACAAACAGTCAGATATGACTGAGTTACTAAACAACAGCAGGACTCTAACATACGTTTACGATAATGTTTTGGAGAATAATGTATTCTGAGTTCCAACCTAGAATGTCTGGACCACATCCCTCTCCATTTTGAGGTGGTCAGGGGTGTAGAAATACCATGGAGGCTGTCATTACTAGTTTCTTGGGCCAGCTCAGTCATTGTTTAGCTGTGTGACCTTGGACACACATTCCTCATCTGTAAAATGGGGTCATTACTTATTACTGTGAGATTTAGTGTTCTTAACACAATAACTGGTACAGAATAGGTTCCTCAGTAAATAGCAGTTCCTTTTCATTCCTCTAGGTCCTGGCCATGAGAACAAAGACTCCCCCTCTTATATCTAGGCTTATGGCTCCAGCTGAAGGGAATTACCTTTGGAAGCTGGGCCTTAGTGGGATGGGGAAAGGGGTATAGAGAATCCTGACAAAGGAGAAGAGTGCGAACTGAGAGAGGAATGTGCCAGTCTTTTGCTCAGTCTCTGACTCAAGTTGATGAATTGCTTGACTCAAAGAAAGAACCACCTTTACCTCTGACCTTTCTGTTAATCTTTTGTCAGCTGCTCCATTGGAGACAATTAGCTCCTTATTGCCTGCTTAGTCCAATGACAATTTTTTTTCTTTGTCACCTTCATAATTCATGAATAACTATATATTTCTATTTTTTAAAAATGTGTGCAACTTAATAATGTCTGTACTTCCTTAAGATCAGGATTTTTTTTTTTAAATGCTTAAAGTCCTGTTGGGGCTTCCCTTGTTGTTCAGCTGGTAAAGAATCCACCGGCAGTGCGGAAGACCTGGGTTTGATCCCTGGGTTGGGAATAACCCCTGGATGAGTGAAAGGTTACACACTCCAGTATTCTGGCCTGGAGAATTCCATGGACTGTATAGTCCATGGGGTTGCAAAGAGTCGGACACAACTGAGCGACTTTCACTTCATTTGACTTCAAAGTCCAGTTGATCTTCTTGTCCTGTCATTGGTCTGTAGTTCATTAATTTCTTTTCTTCTTTCTTTTTTCTTTTCATTATTCTCAGTATGCTGTGTGCCTTGAACTAGTGCTGAGGAATATAAAGTTGAAAAGTCACTTTCCTTGACCAAGAAGCTTATAGTCTAGTAGGACAGTAGACATCTTGACCAACAGATGAAACTGTGTGAAACGTGCTCTCGTGGAGATAGGTACACATGCAAAGCATGCCTAGCAAAAGCGCTTGCTGTCTGATGGCAGTGCCAGAGAAGGGCTCTAGCTGCGGTTGTATTTGAGCTAGGTCTTGAAACCTGAGTAGAGTTGGGCAGGGTGACAAGCAGCTCAGAGCATTTCCAGGTGGAGCTAATAGCATGAATAGTCACGTGGATTGTGAGAGCATCGTGTGTTCTGGAACTGTATGTGGGTCATTCTATTAGAGTGTGAAGGGCAAAGTCAGGAGTGAAAGGAGATGCAAGTGGAAAGCTAACCCTGGGTGCATTTGCTATCCCATGCCTTGTAATGAGCTCTGAAGAACTCTGAGTGGAAGATCACCATAAGTGTAGAGTGCTGGGTAGCTTGGGGTGTTGTGTGATGGGGATGTGGTAAGATTGGGAGCCAGAGCGGACAGTGTGATTAGTGTGGATAATATGAGGTTGTGAGCACAGACAGAGGCAGAAGTCATGGTGATGCTCAAAAGTAAGAATGTTTAGGAAAATATTTAGGAAGATGGAGAATTGGCTGGTCTTTGGGATTGTTTGAATGTAAAGGGGATGGGAACGTGAGCAGGTAGAGTGACTGCCAGGTTTCTGGGTCGTGGAGGGATCAGAGCAGAGGAAGCAGTTCTGAGGGGGATGTTCAGGTTTGAAGACATTGTGTTTACTGTGTTGTGGGGCATATCATTGGTGCGTTGGAGGCATCTCAAAGGCAACTGGATATAGGATCCTGGAGCATCATGAGAGTTGGAGAGAGGCTGGAGATACAGGTTTCTGAGTGCTTGCCTTATGGAGAGTAGTTGAAAGCATGGTAAGGATGAAAATGCTCAGAGGAACTGCATGGAAAGAGAAGAAAGGGCTGAATGTAAGTTTTAGAGGATAAACCAAGTTAGGGACAAACCAAGAGAAAGAAAGATACAAGGATGCTGGAGGAGAGTGACTGGATAGGCTAGGAGAAAAGAAAAAGCAAAACTTTTCAAGATTCAGGGCAGAGTTTCACAAAGTCGAATGCAGTTAAAATTTAAATCTACAAATCATCAAGTACAATGAAGATTGTAAAGTGCCTGTTAGAAGTCATTGGTTGGAGCGATGGGCTAGACTCTGAACTGCTCTGGGTGAAGGGGTGAACAGGAGAAGGGGAGTGAGGAGAGAGTCGACAGGCCTGGGTTCCTCCTCAGAGCTTCTGGCTTCACTGGTCTTTAGTCCAGAATTTTAAAAGCTCTGTTGAAAATACAGTTGCCAGCAATCACTATTCTTTGTCACACTTTCTCGGGAATGAAAAATCAGGTTGTCCCTTTGTTTGCCTCAGTTCAGTCGCTCAGTCGTGTCCGACTCTTTTTGACCCCATGAATTGCAGCACGCCAGGCTTCCCTGTCCATCACCAACTCCTGGGGCTCACTCAAACTCACATCCATTGAGTCAGTGATGCCATCCAGCCATCTCATCCTCTGTCATCCCCTTCTCCTCCTGCCCCCAATCCCTCCCAGCATCAGAGTCTTTTCCAATGAGTCAACTCTTCGCATGAGGTGGCCAAAGTATTGGAGTTTCAGCTTCAGCATCATTCCTTCCAAAGAACACCCAAGACTGATCTCCTTTAGAATGGATCGGTTGGATCTCCTTGCAGTCCAAAGGACTCTCAAGAGTCTTCTCCAACACCACAGTTCAAAAGCATCAATTCTTCAGCGCTCAGCTTTCTTCATAGTCCAACTCTCACATCCATACATGACCACTGGAAAAACCATAGCCTTGACTAGATGGACTTTTGCTGGCAAAGTAATGTATCTGCTTTTGAATATGCTATCTAGGTTGGTCATAACTTTCCTTCCAAGGAGTAAGCATCTTTTAATTTCATGGCTGCAATCACCATCTGCAGTGATTTTGGAGCCCAAAAAAGTAAAGTCTGACACTGTTTCCACTGTTTCCCCATCTATTTGCCATGAAGTGATGGGACCGGATGCCATGATCTTCGTTTTCTGAATGTTGAGCTTTAAGCCAACTTTTTCACTCTCCTCTTTCATTTTCATCAAGAGGCTCTTTAGTTCCTCTTCACTTTCTGCCATAAGGGTGGTGTCATCTGTATATCTGAGGTTATTGCTATTTCTCCCGGCAATCTTGATTCCAGCTTGTGCTTCTTTCAGCCCAGCGTTTCTCATGATGTACTCTGCATATAAGTTAAATAAACAGGGTGACAATATAAAGCCTTGACGTACTTCTTTTCCTATTTGGGACCAGTCTGTTGTTTCATGTCCAGTTCTAACTGTTGCTTCCTGAACTGCATACAGGTTTCTCAAGAGGCAGGTCTAATCCTCCCTTTAAAAAAAAAAAATCATAACTGATCTTACTTTGAGTATCTCATTTTATCCCATTCATCCTATTCTCTCTTGGGCTAGAGTTCCACCACTGTCTTGTTCTTACCATATTTGGCCTTTTTGCATACATTATTCTCTAACCTAATCCAGTTGTATGGGGGGGCATGTCCCCTTTCTTTTATTTAAGTTGAAAAATTTCAGAAGAGTGTCTACTAGGAGGCCAAGGGGAAAATAACCATACTAAACATTAAAAAAATCATACCATTCAGCTTTTTAATATCTTCTATCTTCAAGGCTCTGTATAAACAAAATGTATTAGATGAAAAAGCTGAATAAGATAGGGACCTTACCCTTAAGGAGCTCCTTAGGAGAATAAAAGAATCCAGTAAGTGAAATGTATGTGTAAATAAATGCCTTGTGCACTATATGCTGTTTAGAGGTAGAGTTCAGGGTAAGATGGATGCAAAACAAGAGGTTTCTTTATTTGGTGTGATCCAGAAGGGTTCATGGAACTTAAGTTAAAACTTGCAGTGGAGTTAAGGTATAGAATGGTGAGGTTCAGGGAGTGGGATAAGGGGAATAAAATATTCCTTGGCTCCATGAAAGCTGTGGAATAGTTTTGACTTTCCCATCTCTTCCTTCTTGTTCTGCTTCGTTTGTTGCCGGATTTCTTTGTCTTAGGGGATAAGGATATTTTAGCTTACGTGGAATTGTTCAGTCATGTGTCTGACTCTTTGCGACCCTATGGACTGCAGCACGCCAGGCTTCCCTGCCCTTCACTATCTCCTGGACTTTGCTCAAACTCATATCCATCGAGTCCGTGATGCCAAACAACCATATCATCCTCTGTTCTCCCCTTCTCCTCCTGCCTTCAACCTTTCCCAGCATCAAGGTCTTTTCCAGTGATTTGGCTCTTTGCATCAAAGAGCCAAAGTATTGGAGCTTCAGCTTCAGCATCATCAGCCTTTCCAATGAATAGTCGGAGTTGATTTCCTTGAGGACTGACTAGTTTGATCTTCTTACTGTCCAGTTCAGTTCAGTCTCTCAGTCGTGTCCGACTCTTTGCAACCCCATGAATCGCAGCACACCAGGCCTCCCTGTCCATCACCAACTCCCAGAGTCCACTCAGACTCACGTCCATTGAGTCCGTGATGCCATCCAGCCATCTCCCATGGCTGTCGTCCCCTTCTCCTCCTGCCCCCAATCCCTCTCAGCATCCGGGTCTTTTCCAATGAGTCAACTCTTTGCATGAGGTGGCCAAAGTACTGGAGTTTCAGCTTTAGCATCATTCCTTCCAAAGAAATCCCAGGGCTGATCTCCTTCAGAATGGACTGGTTGGATCTCCTTGCAGTCCGAGGGACTCTCAAGAGTCTTCTCCAACACCACAGTAGATCATGGCATCCGGTCCCATCACTTCATGGGAAATAGATGGAGAAACAGTGGAAACAGTGTCAGACTTACTGTCCAAGGAACTCTCAAAAATCTTCTCCAGTACCACAGTTCGAAAGCATCAATTCTTCGATGCTTAGCCTTCTTTATGGTATAACTCTCACATCTATTCATGACTACTGGACGTGTTCTGCTTTATTTGTTGCAAAGTTTTTTTGTCTTAGGGGATAAGGATATTTTAGCTTTCATGGACAGATACCCACAATTTCTCCCTTTGTGGCATAAACTTTCTGTGAATTGATCACCACTGGTTTATTATCTGTGTGTGTGTGTGCTGAGCTTCTTCAGTCATGTCAGACTCTTTGTGACCCTATGGACCATAGCCTGCCACACTCTTCTGTCCCTGAGATTCTCCAGGAGAAAATTTTGGAGTGGGTTGCTATGCCCTCCTCCAGGGAATCTTCTCAACCCAGGGATCAAATCCGAGTCTGTTACATCTACCTGCATTGGCAGGTGAGTTCTTTACCGCTAGCATCACCTGGGAAGCCAGTTTTTAATATATTTGATGACTAAAACAGACCAAAGCAATTAAGTCAGAATTTCTGGGGGATGATGTCCAGGTACTGTTAATTTTCAGAGTGCCCTAGACGTTCAAGGCAGAGAACCACTGGCTAAAACATGGAGCAGAAGAAAAATCTGGGATGTGGAGCTAAAAAATTGTAGGTTGAATTCTTGCAATTTCTTTTAATAACTATGTGTCCTTATTTGAGTTACTTAGACTTTCCTAAGCCCCATCATCTTTTGGAAAATGGGATTGGTGGTATACCTGTCCTGTCTGTCTTGTAAGATCATATGAGTCAAAAGGGGCAATTGTGCAAAGGAACATTGCTTGCTGATGCGGTTGTAACAGTGAAATGTTCTGTTCACCTTCTCCAGCGGTAGACAGGCTAAGAGTCAGCCACTATGTCTTGCAAGATAGTAGCCATTTGGTGGATTGGGACTTAAGATTTCACCATCATGAGCATTTTGATAATATATTTTACAATGTTTGTGTGATGTTAAAAGTTGGAGACTGAAAGCACAAAATCAAATCCTTAAAAAAAAAAACAATGAGCAGTTGAGCTTTTCTTAGTGTGATATATGAATTCTGTTTAAAATTATACAAAGGTATGTTGTGATTAAGACTGTATATATATTCATATACAAGTATATATGAGTGTATAAATATTCTCAATATCAATAATTAATTTAGTGTTAAAATTCTATAAATATGTTAGATTTTTTTCAAAAAATCTGTACATTGGGAAAAAAAAAAAAACAGTTCTTTTAAAAGATAGTAACCCCCCCGACTACTATGTGTGTGCATAGTTGCTTCAGTGGTGTCCGAATCTTTGCAACCCACTGGACTCTATCCCTCCAGGCTCCCCTATCCATGGGATTCTTGGAGAGTCACAAGTTCAATTATATTGCAGGTCCTGTCATGTCTGTTGAGTTTGCAGAGACATGGCGCTGTATCTCTGTGCTGTGGAAAGCCTGGTGTGTTAGTGCCAATCATGTGATCGTATAGAAATGATCATTCTTATGGTATTATAAATTATTTTACTTGAGAAGTGGTGTCACTTAACGACAAGGAAATTGAATCTGAAGCCTAGAAACTGCCTTCCAGATGTGACTTAAGTGCTTGCTCCTATGACAGGAGGTGAGCTAGCCTCTCTGAGCCTCCTAAGTAAAATCTGGATGCGTTAATTCTCTGTTACTTTGTAACGTGTCAAAAATTTAGTGGCTGCAAACTGCAGTAATCGTTTATTATCTCATGGTTTCTGTGGGTCTGCCATTCAGGTGGTTCTTGCTCAGGGTCTTGTGAGGTTGTCATCAGATGTCAGTTAAAGGTACAGTTAGTGGAGGACCTGCCTGAGTCTAAAAGATTCTTCCACAGTGGCCTGCTTAGGGGGTTGGCAAGTCAGTGTTGGCAAGTTGGTTTCTCTCCACGAGGAAGTTGGCTTTCCATGGGGCTGTCCCCACTCAGGCTTCCCCAGACTGCGAAACGGGAGACCAAGTTCTCTTTGGTGTCTCCCTGCATCTTTACCCTAGTACTGTGTTGATGCTTAATTGGGATTTCCTAAACTGAGGTGGATTGCTGTTGAAGCTCCAGACTTTGTGCCTCCCTTAAAACTTGAGATACAGAAGGCTGATTTTTGCTCAGGTGGTGCTGGTATGGTGATGGTCATGGCTCCTGCCAGAACCACTTTTAAGCCTGTCTCATGGGTCCCTGTTTTTGCCCCTGGAGTCCTGAACCTCTTCCAAATGACTCAGGTGTTTGGGGCTTCCAGTGCTCGGCCTGACCTCCTCATAGGTAAACGGAGCAAGCCAGCGAACAGGCAAACAAGCACCCTCACTGTCTTTTCTGTGTGACTCCTTCAAGATCTCCTTGAACTCCTGCTCAACTTGGTAGCTCATAGCATGTTTCTGACATCTGAGATTAAGAATACCCAGAAGATACAAGTGTACATCTTTCTTCCACATAATAAATCATCAAAATTTAATCTTTGCTGTTTTATCCAAAAGTTTATTCTGAGAGCTAGGTCTTTGGCATTTGACACACACACTTTTAGATGTGTCTTTCTATTGAAGAGTGTAGTATTTATGGTTTACTATTGAAAACTCATTTTGCTGTGATTGAAGGACACATTGTCAACACATTATCAGGGTCAAGCTTTGAAATTGTGTTCAGCAAAGACATTTTTTAAAGAAAAGAAATGCTTGTAAGATCATGTTTTGTATTTTAAGGACAATTTAATTTCACGTGATTTTTGCATTATGTAGACCAGTAAGTTCAGAGCATCTTAGAATTGCTTCCTCCTTCTCTCGGGAATTTTTCTGCAGAGATTATTTATCTTCTTAGTCACTACCTGTCTTCTCCATCTGTTGTTTCTATTTAATTTTCCCCCTGTCTTTGGACTTGGTCAACTGATGTCATATACGAGGGTGAGCTGCTTGCGAGGGGCAGAGCAGTATTGGAAGGAGCAGAGGGTATGTAAGGCAGAATATCTCTGAAGGTTAGGGTTGATGGCCAAGGGTACTTTTTCACTAAATAGGTAAATATGGACTACTAAAGCACTGGTGGAAAAGGTTATATTTGCCACAGATATTTTAACCTTAATTTTTAAACTACACTTTATTTGTTTTGGAGTAGTTTTAGATTTATGGCAAAATTGAGAGGAAGTTACAGAGATTTCCCATATACTTCCCATCCCTACACATGCAGAACTTCTCCCATTATCAACCTTACTTTCCAGAATGGTACATTTATTACAGTTGATAAACCTGTGCTGACATGTCATTATGCCTAATGCTCATAGCTTATATTGGGGTTCCCTCTTGGTGTTATACATTCTGTGGGTGTGGGCAGTGTATAAGGTCTTGGACTCACTATGGATTCATCACGCAGAGTAGTTTCACTGCTCTAATAATCCACTGTATTCCACGCATTCATCCCTCTTCCTAACCCCTGGCAACCACAGATTTTGTTACTATCGCCATAGTTTTGCCTTTACTAGAATATCATATACTTGGAATCAGTGTATATAGTATGTTGCCATTTTGCCTGAATTTTTAGTTTGCCTGGTGTAGCAGATTATTTACAAAGCATTTTGGTATTTTTCCAAAAGCTTATTTGTTTAATAGTTACTTTAATAAGAGTTTTATTAGTGTCAGATGAGGATACTAAAAAACTGTTACTTGGTTTGTTAAATAATAACTATTTAGTGTTGCTATTATCAAACAGTAGTTTGAAGCACTTTATAAACTAATTAGCTTGTATTTTTTGAGTCTCACTATTTCTTCTGGGTAAGAAAAGTACTATAATCTGAACAAATAGGTTGTGAAAATACATTAGAATATTAATAGTTTGAGGCATCTTTGTTGTATATGGTTGCATGGCATTAATACTATAAACGATTTATTCAAAATCTTATTTTGAAATTAAAAATAGGAATTAAATGTAAATTTCTAGACATTAAACTGGTGATATATAGTGAAAAGAATATGGAATATGGAAGACTTATTCAAATGCTGTTATCTATGTGAACTATGTATCTATGTATCTATGTATATCTACTGTTATCTATGTGAACATGAACTTTTGGTCTCTGAATTTCATTTTCCTTTTGGGAAAATGGAGATAAAATATACTTCATTGGTTAATTTTGAGGACTGTGTATGTAAACTGTTAGTAAGAATCCTATATAAATTTAAACTTATTACAAAGAAATGTGAAAATTTATTTGGTTAATAAGTCATACTTGGTTACTATTTCCAACTTAATTTTTTTTTCCCAAGTAATCAAGGGAAATAATGATTTGGATTTAAGAAGGCAGGACTGCTGAAAAGATGCTTATTTAACTGTGCCTGAGGGGGGAAAAAAAGCCCTGCATTTTTTATCTGAATTTGTCTTACTGATAGGCCTGCTTGTTTCTTCTTATGAAAGGTATACACTTTGGGGTATTCTGCTTGTGTACTTGGCTCCCGATCGTATTTATTACCTAACTGTCAGCTTGAAATGTTAGTCCTTCTCGCAAAAGCATGAGTTATAGTGCCACGTTCTGTACAGAGTCAGAGACACATTATTTCTTATTTATTGTGAGAAAAGGCTGGATTCTTAAGCTCTTATGACCAGTCTCTTGTGTGGTTGAAGCCACTGGGGCAGAGGAGAGTTTGGTAGAAAGATTCTGGAGTGAGAGAATAAAAATAGTCCCATGAAGCTGAAATCCTGATGCAGCTGGTAAATTTAATATAACCTTAGTTTACAATCAAAACGTCCCTCTTGTTTAATATACATAGAGGTATGGTCAGTGATATTGTGATATTATACAAAACTGTACACTTCTGAGTTTGAGAATGCTTGACAGAGTTTAATTAGTACAAGACAAAAGTGTAATAGTCCCTTCTTGGCAGGACAGTTGGCATCTTTATTATATTGCAATCTCAACTCTTTGTGTCCTTACTAATTTACAGTATTTTAAGAAGATTAATCTGACAGGTGTATGGAATCAGTTGGAGGTAGAAGGAGTAATGAGAAGTAGACCATTTGGGAAGCTGTAATTTGCTTACAAGGTAGTGAGGATTTTCACTGTCATAATTGTGTGAATGGAAAGTAAGAGATGTTCAGAAACCATTAAGAAAAGTATAGTAAAACCTGACTATATTAAAATTATGGATTGCCAAAAATAGATTAAAAAAACCTATAAAAAGTGAAAACTGTAACAAAAAGCAAAGACAAACTTGGAAGATTCACAATCCATACCATAGAAAAAGGACTAATTTCATACATATATTAAAAATACCAACAATTCAATGGGGAAAAACCAACAATCAGAGGAAAAATGGGCAAAGATATGACAGATTAGGAATAGGCAATTCATAAAAGAGAAATGCAAAATAAAACTTCAGTGAGAAAATTTTTTTTTTTTAAATTTTTTTTTTAACCTATCAAATTGGCTAACAAAAAATTTTGAAAATGTGAGGAGTTACTGAGGATATGAGGAAATAGACAATACCATTATTGCTAATGGATGTAGGTATTTTTGTAGTTTTTGCTGAGAACAATTTAGAAATAGTTATCAGAACTTAAAATGCACATATTATTTTATCCCTGTAGACTTTAACCCATAAATCTTGTACTTGTGTGAAATAATATATATTTAAGGATATTCTTGGCAGCAATTTGAAACAAATGCTCATCCTTAGGGGACTGGATAAATTATGGTACATGTAGTAGAATATTTAGTAGCTGTTAAAAAGAATAAAGCTGCATATATACACTGAAATGTAATCATTATTAAGTCAAAAAGGCAAGGTACAGAACAGTGGGTTTTAATAGGTTACTATTTTGGAGGAGACTAAATTAAGATACATATTTTCTCCTAAATGCATATAAAGTCTCTGGAGGGAATTACAGCAAAATGGAAAATGCCCCTGTGGATTGAAACTCAGATATTGGATAACTGGGATGGGAGTGGCTTTCATTTTCCACTGTGTACCCCTTTTTGGATATCCTGAAGTTTGTATTATACAAAAAAGAAAAAAATCCTAAAAAGAAGAAACGTGTTCAACTCAAAATATATTTCTGTAATACTTACAGCCAACTCTGAAAAATTAGAGAATAGAAAACTAAATTTAAAAAGAAGTTGTTATCCATATATTTAATAAGGGATTAATATCTAGAGTATATGAAAAAATTCTTATAACACAACAAAAGCAAACAGTACAATTAAAAATTGAGCAAAGGACTTGAATCATTTCTTGAATAAGATAGATAAGGGACTGATATGATAAGTGACTGATGAGCACATGAAAAACTCAAAATCACTAATCATTAGGGAAATGCACACTTATTAGGATGGCTGTTATTAAAAATGGAAAGTGACAGGTGTTGGTGAGGATGTGGAGAAATTGGAAACCTTGTGTACTGTTAATGAGAATGTGAAATGCTGCAGCTGCTTTGGAAAACAGTTCCTTGAAAAAATGAAAATAGTGTTTCCATTGTTGTTCAGTTGCTCAGTCGTGTCTAACTCTTTGGAACCCCAAGGATTGCAGCACACCAGGCTTCCTTGTCCTTTGCTATCTCCTGGAATTTGTTCAAACTTATGTCTGTTGAGTTGATGGTGGCATCCAACCATCTCAGCCTCTGTTGTCCCCTTCTTCTCATACCCTCAGTTGTTCCCAGCGTCAGGGTCTTTTCCAATGAGTCAGCTTTTTACATCAGGTAGCCAAAGTATTAGAGCTTCAGCTTTAGCATCAGTCCTCCTGTTGAATATTCAAGGTTGATTTCCTTAAGGATTGACTGGTTTGATCTCCTTACAGTCCAAAGAACTCTCAAGAATCTTCTCCAGCAGTTCAAAAGCATCAATTCTTCAGTGCTCAGCCTTCTTTACAGTCCAACTCTCATATCCATACATGACTACTGGAAAAACCATAACTTGGACTATATGGACCTTTGTCAGCAAAGTGAT
Organism: Bubalus bubalis; assembly: GCF_019923935.1. Classification (NCBI taxonomy): domain Eukaryota; kingdom Metazoa; phylum Chordata; class Mammalia; order Artiodactyla; family Bovidae; genus Bubalus; species Bubalus bubalis. The sequence continues at coordinate 56,413,915 of NC_059164.1, forward strand.
GTCTCTGCTTTTTAACATACTGTCTAGGTTTGTCATAACTGTTTTTCCAAGGAGCAAGGGTGTTTTAATTTCATGGCTGAAGTCACCATCCACAATGATTTTGGAGCCCATGAAAATAAAGTCTTTCACTGTTTTCCATCTTTTCTCTATCTATTTGCCATGATACTGAATGCCATGATCTTAGTTCTTTGAATGTTGAGTTTTAGACAAGCTTTTTCAACTCCCCTCTTTCATCTTCATCAAAAGGTTCTTTAGTTTCTCTTCTCTTTCTGCTATTAGGATGGTGTCATCTGCATATCTGAGGTTATTGATATTTTTCCCAGCATGTTTCCGCATGATCCAGCAATTCCACTTTTGGGTGTATGCCCTAAAGAACGGGAAGCAAGATCTTGAAGACCCATGTTCATAGTGGCAGTATTCATAACAACTAAAAGATGGGAGCAACACAAGTGTCCATGGGGGGATGAATGAATAAAGAAAATGTGGTATATGCCTGCAGTAGAGTTTTATTAAGTCTTAAAGAGGAAGGAAATTCTGACACATGTGACAAGATGGACATTATGCTAACTAAGCCAGTCGTGAGAAGACAAATACTGTATGATTCAATTTATGTAAGGTACCTAGAATAGTCAAATTCATAGAGGCAGAAAGTAGGAAGATGAGTGCCAGGGGCTAGGGGTAGGAGGGAATTGGAGGAGATGTTGTTTAGTGGGTAACGAGTTTCAGTTTTACAAGATGGCAGAACAATGTAAATATACTTATCACTACTGAGCTGTATACTTAAAAAATGGTGAAAACAGTAAATTTTATGCCATGTATACCACACTTTGAAAAAAGATAATGTAACTCCCCCCTGCCCCTACCAAGAACCCTGTGGTGTAGAGGTAGGGAAGATGAATATGTGAATAAATGGCTGTAATTCAGAATGTAATCTGTGTCCAAAATGGGTATAATTGAAGCTTTGAGGTGGCATAGGATGGGACGTAGATAAGGGAGATTACTTATGATTTCACATAATAGGGGCTGGTACTTTGAGCTGATATGAGGATGTAGTATTGATAGGGTAGAGAAAATAGAAAAAAAATTTGGGACAGGAGTAGCACAAGTAAAAGTGAAAAGAGGGGAAGTGAATGGTATCATCATAGAGCAGAACAAGATGATGCTGGAAAAGAATCAGGATAGATTCTAGGGCCAACTCTGGGAAATGAAGATGTGGTCAAAAGAAGTTTCATGGAGTTTGTAGGATGCCTCTGTGGGGGAAGCTGACCAACCAGGCAAAGCTGTTTTCTTCTTGGTTTTCTCTTAATGTAAAATATGTCATCCCTTTGCTCTGAGCGTATGAGAGAGAGGGACAGAGAGAGGGAAGCAAAGGAAGAAAGATACAAGGAGTGAGGGAGGGAAGGACGGAGGGAGAAAGAGAGAGAGAACCAGAGCACCTGAATTCTGGGTTGAGACTTTGTTCCCGGTGGTGTATCTTACCCTATCTCTCAGAGTAAACGAAGAGGTGGTTTGCTGGAGTTTGCCTCACTCTTGTGTTGTTTGGGGGTGTAAACCACCTTCAGGGCTACTTAATCCCCTTGCTGTTTTGTTTCTTGCCAAGTTGATTCTGCCTGTTTCATTCTTAGAGTTGCTAGTTACATTCCTTTCCCTGTAAAAAAACCCAGTATATTTGATTTTTACATAAATTGAATGTAAACCTTTCCTCCCCAGCTGCTTTTCTCCCATCTTGTTTTGCTTTTCTATTAAAATATAGCTTGAGTCCTATTTGCCCTCCACCCAGAGGCCATGGAGACATTATATTTCACAGTTTTTCCCTAAGTAAGTCCGTGTACAATATAAATTCATTGAGCCTTATTGATTTTTCTCTGTGACAGGTGAAGGTATCTAATTTAGTTCCTTTGTTGATGTTTCACTGTTTTATCTCTTCGCTGTAACCTTTTTCATTCACTCTTTGCATTAAAGAAATATGAACTGAATTCCTAGAGTTGATAGAAACTATATTCAATTCTAAAGAGAGCATCTGTCCTTTAGCCAGATATTAGATTGCTCAGCTAGTTTTCTTGAAGTCTTTTTCTTCCTAATTCTCAAGTGTTAAAGGCAGTGGGATATACACATCTGCCCGTTTAGTAAATGGGAATGGGGTAGATTCTGATTTCATTTTTCTGGCTAATTTTTCTCTCCTACTTGGAGAGGTGCAGAAAAAAAAGTCTGAGAAAATGTATTTTCTGATCAGCTTCTATTGAAAATACTTAATCAAAGTAGTCAAAAGGGAAAGAGAGATTCTCAAGCATTGCTACTTGATTATGAAATAAAAAAATTATGAGTGTCGATTTATCTCAAGTGTGATTCTCTCTTGGGGAAAGTTTGCCATCCCATTAGCATCAATTTGCATATCTTTACTTTTAACAAATGTATGATTGGATTTGAAGTGAGAAGACTACATTTGCTCTCATTCAAAATTTAATTTTATGATAATATCGACTACCTAATTAATGTCTTTGCTTAAAGTGTCTTTGACTGGGGAGACTGGTTGGTTAGAAAATGTGCTGTTGAGACCAGTGCCTTGGGATTAATCAAGTATGGTCTTGCTGGCTGTCAGAGAGGGCCCAGTTGGCCTTTTGCCTGAAGATAGTTTTGTTCTCAAGCAGATGAATATGGGTAAATTGGGGGAGAATTAGTCATAGTAGTAGTCCCTACCAATTGCAGGAGGTGCCTGGGGTTTCATCAGCTTTGTATTTGAAAAGCTGAGTACCCTAATAGGGTTATGGATGTTTAAAAGGTAATGTAACTACTACAGAAGAAGTTGTACTTTAAAATTAATTGCAGCTTTTGTTTAAAAAACGTGCTTGATTTTTAAATACTTTGTTCTGTATTTGCTTTTATATTTGCTGCAGGTATTCCACATGAAGATTACGCTTTAAACACTGTAAAATGTTTTTCTAGTATTAACTAAATGATTGTGGGAAATGTTACACTTTAAAGGTCACGTTGATTTTGCGACATTTCCAGGTTTACATTTTACACATACATTTGAATTGGTTTAGCTTCTGGTAGAGTGTTTAAAGATCCAAGGTAGTAAATGTGGAAGGGAAATTGCAAAAGGGCACAATGCTTTCGAATGCACTTGTCTTCCACCTTTCCTTTGTCTCAGCAGTGGAATTTCAAATCCTAAGAGGCAGTTTAGAGAGCTGAAAGGACAGCGAGATAGTACGGGTTTCGGGTTTTCAGTACTTGTTAAGTTCAAAGACAACTCGAATATCTTTCTATTAATTGATTCTATGTATATGTACTATACTTCCTTTTGTATCCTTTCCTGATTTGAACATTTATTAGAAATGAAAGAGACTTACACATATGTCTTTTATATTTGTTGTTGTTCAGTTGCTAAGTCGGGTCCGACTGTTACGGTGTTTTGAACTAATTGTGTATTCAGACACTTTTCCTATAATTTGTACCTCAATGCTGTAATAGCAGTTATGAGATCAATAACCCATCCTGATCTGTGTTTACTGGGAGTGGTGGAGCATAGTGGGAGCATATTTACTGGGAGCCAGTGGAGCATAGCGCTTAAGTGTACAGGCCACAGGGTCAGGTTATCTGGATTCAGCTCTGCTGCCTAATATCTGTGTGACCTTAGGGGGATTACTAAATGCTTTGAGCATCAGTTTACATCTGCGTTTCGGGATAAAAATAGAGTTAATATAGGGATTAGTTGATAGAATAACAAAAATTTTTGTTGTAGTGTCTGTCATTGACACAGTGATACACTATTTTAGACAAGACAAAATGAACTTTCTTCACTAGACTAAAATTTTTATTCATTAGTTTCACAAAGTTTTTTTTAATGATTTTTCCTTCTTTTTCCAATTAAGGCTTCTTTCAGGGTTTATGGATTTGATAATTTGTGAAAGAGTGCTTTTTACTGATTTTGTATGATTGGCCAATAGCTCTATGTTTGTTAAAAATGAAACAAAACTCAGGTTCTGTTAGTCAAAAATTTTTATGCAACTGTTTAATATTGAGGTTATTGGGTGTTTGAGGTTAATACCTCAGATGTCGCAAATGTAATATGCTCAATCTTGTCTGAGTCTTTGTGACCTCACAGACTGCAACCAGCCAGGCTCCTCTGTCCATGGGATTCTCCAGGCAAGAATACTGGAGTGGATTGCCATTTCCTCTTCCAGGGGATCTTCTGGATTGAGGGATCAAACTCACGTTTCCTGCATTGGCAGGCAGATTCTTTACTACTGAGCAAGAATGTCACAGAGTGTGGGTTTTAATTTTCACCAAGGAAAAATAACATTTAAATATTTCCTGGAGGATTCAGGTACCTATATCTCACTTGTAAAACTGGATCTTTTGTCTGGATTTTATCATGGCTCTTTTTTTCTAGCTAAGAATTGAAATCGCCACCCTACTTTTTAATTAATTGCTTAACAAGTTACTTGGCTAGGGAAAGGTCTTTGAGTGATATGCCTAGTTTTTTTGTAGTACAGAGATACATTAGGTTCTGCAAAACTTATTCATTATTTAAAATATTAATTTAAATTACTTTGAATTTCTATATGACTCATGTATATTTTTTTATTTAGCTTATGCTACTGCTACTGCTAAGTCACTTCAGTCGTGTCCGACTCTGTGCGACCCCATAGACAGCAGCCCACCAGGCTCCCCCATCCCTGGGATTCTCCAGGCAAGAACATTGGAGTGGGTTGCCATTTCCTTCTCCAATGCATGAAAGTGAAAAGTGAAAGTGAAGTCGCTAAGTCACTTCAGTCATGTCCGACTCCGTGCGACCCCATAGACGGCAGCCCACCAGGCTCCCCCATCCCTGGGATTCTCCAGGCAAGAACATTGGAGTGGGTTGCCATTTCCTTCTCCAATGCATGAAAGTGAAAAGTGAAAGTGAAGTCGCTCAGTCCTCCGACTCTGAGCGACCCCATGGACTGCAGCCTACCAGGCTCCTCCGCCCATGGGATTTTCCAGGCAAGAGTATTGGAGTGGGGTGCCATTGCCTTCTCCTATATAGCTTATATATTCATCCAAATCTATCAAAAATTTTACTGGATTTTCTTTTTAAGTCATTTACTGTAACATTTTGACATTTCCTAATATCGTTTAACGTTGATTAGACAGTAAGTTTCTTACAAAATTGAAAGGATCAGAGTATTGTTATCAGGGCCACTGAGCTGTTGATTAGTTTGAAAAGAAGCTATTTGGTGACCAGCATGAAGATAATTTAATTTTTTTTATTATTACTGGTGCTTTTTGTAAATAGGGGTGTACTTGTCTTTGCTGCTGAAAGCAGGGACATGTTAAGAGGTTTCCCCAAGTGTGTGTGTGTGTTGTTCTGTACTATCCAATTAGTTACTTGATGTGTGTTAGGTACATAAAACACAGATATGAAATAAAGATCAGATGAGAAATTTAACAGTGTCATCATTAGAAATGAACATACTTTCATGAGTATGTTAACTTACAGAAGTCCGAAAGGTGTTGGAGCACAGGTGCAATGATGATAATGATGAGCGGTATCATGAAAGACAAGTAATTTTAGTATGGGAGGAAGGGACCATTCCATGAATTTCTGAAGTGGAAGGTAAAAGTTTGAAATTAGTCTCATAGAATTATAGATAGAGCAGAGAACCTTAGAGTTAGTCTACTTATGTAGATGAAATGTATTGCCTAGTCCTTGGCATAATTGGGTCTTGAATCCAAGTTTTCTTATTTTTAATTTGGTACTGAGCATGGGAAGAGAAGAAGAGGTTTGGCTCTAGGAGAGGCTGGGTACTTGGTTCTTTGGGAGTGATACATGCATGGAGGTATTATCAGATTGATTGGGTGAATCTCAACACAGGCTGTTCTGGCTGACCGACTGCTCCCTTATGCTCCCAGGCATTTAAAAGCATGGAGTGTCAGACACAACCATGCCAAACTGTCTTTCCATCAACATTGTAAGTGGGTATTAATACAAACCATATGTAAAATTAAGCAAGCAGTCAAGAAATATTTATTTAGCACCTGCAAATGCTTAGTAAAATTCTCAGACTTTTAGGATATATAGGAAGGAGTGAAACGTGGTGCTTGAATGTTGGTGGCTCACAGTCTAGCTGGGGAGAACGGACATTCTATGAAAATATAACAATACTGGCTGGCATATGTGGGTGTGGCTAGTACCCACATAGGAGTTGAGGGGTGGAAGATGGCTCTGTGAGTCAGAATACTCACGTAAGTTTTCCCAGAAGAGGTAAAAATGAGGTTGGTTGCTTCTGTTAAACAAGGAGGCCATTTGATCGAGGTACTCTAATGCCGTGGGGAGTGACCTATTTAAGCCAAAATCTAAGCCTGTAGATGCTTCAAATTTACAAAATTGAAACCTAAGGACAACAAATCACCAGCCACCAACTCAGCTTTCATCTGTAGCCATCAAATATTTCCATTCTTTGCTTCCTTCTTTTCGGTTTAAAACTGTCTCCTTGAACTCCTCTTAGTGTAGCACTCCTCATCACTTTTGGTTTGACACTGACCTGTTTGAATTGATTTTTGCTCAAAGAAACTGTTAGCATTTTAATATGCCTCAGTTTATCTTTTAACCTTTCTCAGCTTTTTAGATCTTATCAATAATTATATGTGTTCAGCTCTAAAGATTTTGCATTCCCCTAACTTACTGCTTGGCTTCCCTGGTGGCTCAGATAGTAAAGAATCTGCCTGCAATGCAGGAGACCTGGGTTTGATCCCTGGGTTGGGAAGTTCCCCTGAAGGAGGCCATAGCAACCCACTCTAGTATTCTTGCCTGGAGAATCCCTATGGACGGAGGAGCCTCTTGAGCTACAGTCCGTGGGGTCACAAACAGTCAGACACAACTGAGAGACTAAGCACACACACACAACTTAGTATTAATACAGAGTTGAGACTTGATTGTGGGTGTTTAGCAGGTGTTCTGGGATTTCCCTGGTGGCTGAGATGTAAAGAATCTGCCTGCAATGCAGGAGACCCAGGTTTGACCCTTGTGTTGGGAAGATCTCCTGGAGAAGGGAATCGCAACCCACTCTAGTATTCTTGCCTGGGAAAATTCCATGGACAGAGGAGCCTGGTGGGCTACAGTCCATGGGGTCACAAAGAGTCGGATGACTGAGCAACTAACAATTTCAACTTATAGCATGTGTTCTCTAGCGTGTACCATTCCACAATCCCCATGCTGTTGTACATAGGCAGCAGAAGCCTTCTATTTGAGAGGATCCCACTTCTGCTTCTCATTTATGAGTGTGTTCAACAGCAGATCAAACTCTCCCCACTGGTCTGCTGAATGTTGTGTGTTAGAGGGCCTGGTTTCAGTTATCTTGTTCCTCTTCTGTTTCTTGGCAAAATAGCTAAAATTGCTCATTAAATCTGAGTTTGGTGGGTTAATCCACTTAAGACGATCTTTTTCCTAAGAGTATTAAAGTGAGATGGGATATTTGTCGATAGTACATGAAAACAGCAGCAGCTGGCATTTACAGTGGGGTTTTCTGTTGTTCAATTAGATTATTTTGGTATTCTGTGTTATGAATCGTTAACTTGAAGATTGGTACATAAATAATGCCATTAAACATTATAAGATAAATAAATTTAGAAACAGCTGCATCAGAGATTAAATACACTTCTCAAAACTCATGCTATTTTCTCTCTACCTAGATATTTCTGTATTCAAATGGTATTTCTCATTTTAGCACAAATAAGGGACTATAAACATGACAGAGATGAACGTACTCTAAACAAGAAATATGAAAGACATTAAGGGCTTGAATTATAGAGCGTGAGCCTCAATCTACCACTGATTCTTTAAGGTGGTGATTTTTTTGACCTTTTTTCTTTTCTTCTTATTTTAATATGGTGAGCACTTTTTCAAGGAAAATTTGTTTCTGGAATTCAATTATTATTTAAAAAAAAAAAAAAAGATAAAAGCATAGTGGCTCTGATTGAAGCCAGGAGTCGGGGCTTAGAGCTCTGCTCACTTAGTGCCTGCTTCTTTTGGCCCTAGGGAATCCTCAGGACACTATGGAGCATGGATTGAAAAACACTGCTAAGGAAAAACAAGCTAAATACTTTGTAAAAGTAAGCCTTTAAAGAAAGTTCTTACTGTCAGGTAATTGAATGGATTGTGAAAGTTACTTGATCCTTGTTACCCATCCTTACTGCCTTTAGAAATGAGTGCTGTGCTGTGATTTATTGAAGAAAAAAAGAAAAAAGCACCAAAAACAAAAAGCAAAAAACCTCTGGAAGTTACACACACACACACCACACACATACACACACACACACACACACACACACCACACACACACATTAGATGAGAGATGAGGATAATCAGATAAACATACACATATGCTCACCTGTGTGTGCACACACGTACAACTCACAGTTTGTTTCATGTGATTGGGTAATTGCCTTTTCTCAACCCATGCATCTCCAACAGCCATCTCGTTCTGAATCTAATATAAATAGTTGACCTGAGCTATAGTTTTCATGTGTTTGTTAGCCATCTGTATGTCTTCTTTGGTGAAATGTCTATTTAGTTCTTTGGCCCATTTTTTGATTGGGTCGTTTATTTTTCTGGAATTGAGCTGCAGGAGTTGCTTGTATATTTTGAGATTAGTTGTTTGTCAGTTGCTTCATTTGCTATTATTTTCTCCCATTCTGAAATGCAAATCAAAACCACAATGAGGTACCATTTCACGCCAGTCAGAATGGCTGCGATCCAAAAGTCTACAAGTAATAAATGGTGGAGAGGGTGGGGAGAAAAAGGAACCCTCTTACACTGTTGGTGGGAATGCAAACTAGTACAGCCACTATGGAGAACAGTGTGGAGATTCCTTAAAAAACTGGAAATAGAACTGCCTTATGACCCAGCAATCCCACTGCTGGGCATACACACCAAGGAAACCAGAATCGAAAGAGACACGTGTACCCCAATGTTCATCGCAGCACTGTTTATAATAGCCAGGACATGGAAGCAACCTAGATGTCCATCAGCAGATGAATGGATAAGAAAGCAGTGGTACATATACACAATGGAGTATTACTCAGCCATTAAAAAGAATACATTTGAATCAGTTCTAACGAGGTGGATGAAACTGGAGCCTATTATACAGAGTGAAGTAAGTCAGAAAGAAAAACACCAATACAGAATACTAATGCATATATATGGAATTTAGGAAGATGGTAATGATAACCTTGTATGCGAGACAGCAAAAGAGACACTGATGTATAGAACAGTCTTTTGGACTCTGTGGGAGAGGGAGAGGGTGGGATGATTTGGGAGAATGGCATTGAAACATGTATAATATCATATATGAAACGAATCGCCAGTCCAGGTTTGATGCAGGATATAGGGTGCTTGGGGCTGGTGCACTGGGATGACCCAGAGGGATAGTACAGGGAAGGAGGTTGGGAGGGGGGTTCAGGATGGGGAACACGTGTATACCCGTGGCGGATTCATGTTGATGTATGGCAAAACCAATACAATATTATAAAGTAATTAACCTCCAATTAAAATAAATAAATTTATATTAAAAAATAAAGAAATAAATAGTTGACTTGGACAGGAAATTTTGAGGTTAGCATACTAAAAATCATTAAATGAAGAATGATTTTTAGTAATGTTACTGGAAATGATTTATTCATTGATAAAGCTGTATTGAATATTGAACACTTCAGTGCAGGGCACTGAGGTATGGCAGTGAACAAGTGTCCCTGCCCTCATACAACTCACAGCTAATTGGAGGTGAGGATGAGAAAATCAAGTGTGATAAATGCTGTGTTGGGGGGTTTGGCTAGAACATGATGTGCTATAGGAAGTGGAAACATATTAAAGGACTTCAAGCCAGAAAAGTTACCCTTTGTATTTTTTCAGGAGAGATCCCTTTGGTTAACTACCATGTTGACCTTGGGGAGGCTGTTTGGGTGATAAAGTCATTCTCTGAGAGTAGAAGGGCCAAAGATTATAGAATACAGTGTAGTTTGTCTTTCCATAACATCCCCAATCACCCCTGTCCTTTATGAAATCTGTCTTTCTTCATCTTATTTTTTATGGCCCTTTTAACCTTATCTTGGAGAGGGAAATGGCAACCCACTCCAGTGTTCTTGCCTGGAGAATACCAGGGACGGGGGAGCCTGGTGGGCTGCCGTCTATGGGGTCGCACAGAGTCGGACACGACTGAAGCGACTTAGCAGCAGCTAACCTTATCACGAGGCTAGTGTAATTCATAAGAACAATGTTTAATGTTCAGTATTTATACAGATACACAGATATATCTTCGTTCTTTCAGTAAAGACCCTGGTATGATGCCTAGCACATAACAGGTACTCAATAAATGTTTATTGGCATGAAAGGAGTAAATGCTGAAGGAAGAGATGCCAGCTTAGTTCTCTTTTTTTGGTAATCATCACTCAGTTCCCCCCGGCCCCACCACCCTCGTCCCATATTCTTTAGGTTTAGATAATTTTAATGTTTCTTTAACTTGCAAAGGTCTAATCATTCTATACTGCTGGTATAATTACTAAAACTGTACATTTGAATAGTTTAGATTCACACACTTTTCCATTTTACTTTCCATTCTGTACCTTCCCTGCCCAGCCCTGGAAATTAATCCTTTCTTGAAGAGCCCTGGTTCTTGATTGTAACAAATCATATTAGAACCTAGTATTCAAGTTCTAGATGTACTCTTTGCTACAGGGTGTCTTTGTTTATAGCTGTGTGAAAGGTTTTTCCTTGGTTCTCCTCTGTGTATTTGTATCTCCTCTTTTCCATAGTGAGCACCCTGGCTCCCAGCTAACACCATTTCTCCTTTGCTCAGTTCTACAATGTATCTAAAATAGTTTCAGAACTGCTCCCCTCATTGTTTGCATTTCTCCTCCACCTCCCTCAGCTATTGTTGTTGTTCAGCCTCTCAGTCCTGTCCAACTCTTTGTGACCCCATGGACTGCAGCACTGCCAGTCTTTCCTGTCCTTCACCATCTCCCAGAGCTTGCTCAAACTCATGTCCATTGAGTTGATGATGCCATTCAACTGTCTCATCCTCTGTAGTCCCCTTCTCCGCCTTTGTTCAATCTTTCCCAGCATCAGGATCTTGTCTAATGAGTCGGCTATTTGCATCAGGTGGCCAAAGAATTGGAGCTTCAGCTTCAGCATCAGTCCTTCCAATGAATATTCAGGATTGATTTCCTTTAGGATTGACTGCACAGTTCAAAACATCAGTTTTTTGCTGCTCAACCTTCTTTATGGTCCAACTCTCACATTCATACATGACTATTGGAAAAACATAGCTTTGACTAGACAGACCTTTGTTGGTAGAGTAGTGTCTGCTTTTTAATATGCTGTCTAGGCTTGTCATAGCTTTTCTTCCAAGGAGCAAGTGTCTTTTAATTTCATGGCTGCAGTCACCATCTGCAGTGATTTTGGAGCCCAAGAAAATAGTCTGTCACTGTTTCCATTGTTTCCTCATCTATTGGCCGTGAAGTGATGGGACCAGAAGCCATGATCTTAGTTTTTTAAATGCTGAGTTTTAAACCAACTTTTTGACTCTCCTCTTTCACCTTCATCAAGAGGCTTTTTAGTTCCTCTTCACTTTCTGCCATATGGTATCATCTGCATATCTGAGGTTACTGATATTTCTCCTGAAAGTCTTGATTCCAGCTTGTGCTTCATCCAGTCCCGCATGATGTACTCTGCATATTAGTTAAATAAGCAGGGTGACAATATACAGCCTTGACAGACTTCTTTCCCAATTTTGAACCAGTCTGTTCCATGTCCAGTTCTAACTGTTGCTTCTTGACCTGCATACAGGTTTCTCAGGAGGCAGGTAAGGTGGTCTGGTATTCCCATCTCTAAGAATTTTCCATGGTTTTTTGTTGTGATTCACACAATCAAAGGCTTTAGCATAGTCAATGAAGCAAAAGTAGATGTTTTTCTGGAATTCGCTTGCTTTTTCTGTGATCTAATGGATGTTGGTGATTTGATCTCTGGTTCCTCTGCTCTTTCTAAATCCAGCTTGAACATGTAATTAAATATGATATTCAAAAATTAATGGGATTAAAAGAGGGTGGGAGAAAACTTTTGGAGGGGTCTGCTATGTTTATGATATATATTGTGGTGATGGTTTCATGAGTGTATACTTGTCTCTAAACTTACCAAGTTTTGGATACATTAAATATGTATAGCTTTTGGTATATCAATCATAAGATAAGCTTAATAAGATAACTTAAAAAAAGATAACAGGTGAACTGCCATGGCGGGCAATATAAGGTCAGTTTAAACTGCCCACTTCCAGAAATTTTTTATATCAGAAAAAAAAAAAAACTATCCCCTGTTTGTGCCACTTAAAAAAGTTAATTGAATTAATGCCCCTTCATCCACCGTAATTGATGCCTGTTTAATTTTCTGTCTTGCTTAGACTTTTCTGACTTGCATAGCTATATGTATATAAATGTGTGGTCAAAACCAAGAATATTGCGATTGTTTTGTCCTGTATTTCACATCTTTTCTTAGAAACTCTTGCTGAATCAAAATAAAGTTTAATGTTTCATTTTTCTTTTTTACTTATGGAATGTTTCTCTACCTCTGTGTTTTACTCAGAATAGCAGAGGCAGTTCTCTCTTCCTGCCGTGTTTGCATTCCTGGAAAATCTCTAATTCTGCAAAATCTTGTGCTAAACGTGATAGAACTTCTAGGGAAAATAGGGTTGGGAACAGATGGTTTGAAACCAGTGGAATTTTGTAAACAGAACTGGCACCAAGAAATGACAATTGCAATAAAAATAACAGCATGATTAAATCTCAACTGGCATTTATACCCAGCATTATCATCAGTCCTTGGCCTTGCACCCTGATTTTCCTCCTTCGAGTTTTTGGTCCTTAAAGTTACTCACTTTTAACAGAGACCATTTTTATTAAAGTTAAAAGTCTGGTCCAGGGTATTGACTTGCCAGTTTTATTTTAAACACAGGGGGAAATACTTTTCATTTCTTCATCTGCTACTCACAGCTTCCTTGGATAGTTTACTATAGTGGAGAGTCTTGAAGGCAGGAAATGAGACTTTCTTGCATGTGAACGAATTTACATTAAAGAAATAACCTGTTGTAGCAGAAGAGGCTAATGTTAATTTGCTTTAGTATATAAACATAATATATACACATTATAGAGAATTTAAATAATATGGGAAAGAATAAAAAAGTAAAAATCCCTTGACTGCCAATAAACACTACTGTCATTATCTGTGTGCCTGCTGTTCATCTGACCTCTTTTCATGATGATGTGTGTATATAATATTTCACATAAATGAGTTCATGTTATACTTAGTGTCTTCCAACTTTCTCTTAGGACAATGTCAAACAGTATAGCTATACAATGTCCTTTTTAATGATTGCAAGTGATTTTACTATATGCATGTCGAAGTTCATTTCTTTATTTTTTTGTGGATGTTTTGACTGAGCGACTTCACTTTCACTTTTCACTTTCATGCATTGGAGAAGGAAATGGCAACCCACTCCAGTGTTCTTGCCTGGAGAATCCCAGGGATGGGGGAGCCTGGTGGGCTGCCGTCTATGGGGTCGCACAGAGTCGGACACGACTGAAGCGACTTAGCAGCAGCAGCAGCAGCAGGCTGTTTTCAGTTTTTCACTATTATAAAGAGTGGTGTACTGAAAATTCCAGATCATATCTTTGTACCCAGGAAGTGCTGTCTGTGCATCAGAGGTATGTGTTTGCATAACACTTTGGTCCTTATTGCAATGTTGCTTTCAAGAAAGATTGTACCTATTTATGCTCCCAGGAGAGCATGGGAAACTCTGTGTTCCTGCACAGGATGGTTTTAGTTTTCTGAATCTTTGCCAGTCGGATAGGTTAAAAAGGCAATATTTTGTTTTTATTTGTATCGGTTTTATTATTAATGTGATTGAACATTTTTTATACCTCGGTATAACATCCATATTTTATTTTGCTTTCAGTGTAGTGCCTTTCATGTATTTCATGTTACTCACTTTTCTCTCAGAACATTTGCCTTTTTAAAAAATAAGAATTGTGTGATTTTAGAGATATTACACCTTTGGGATTAATATATATTGCAATTTTTAATATCATGCTGATTATTTTATAATCTTATTTATGAGATGTTTTGATTTTTATGAAGTGAAATCCATCAATCTTTTTTATGTTTCCTGGAGTTGTAAAATGTTCAAAAATGCCTATTTCTACTCCTAAAAGACTGTCTGCCTTTATTTTCTTTTATTACATTTGTGTTTATTTCTTATATTTAATCTTTGAATTATCTGGAATTTATCTTTCTATAATGAGTAAAATGAATATCCGCCTTTTTTTCTCCCTCCAAACCCTGATTATTTAACATCATTGGTTAATTTAAGCTCCTCTCTATCAGTGTGAAAGTCTTTATCATATACCCAGTTTCTTTGTGTCTTTGTATTTATTTCTGGGTTTACTATTATGTTAGTTATTTCTGTAAAATAAATTACCTCCAAACTCAGTGGCTTTAAACATTTATTCTCTTTCATAGTTTCCACAGGTGAGAAATTTGGGAGCGGCTCAGCTCCACAATTCCAGCTCTTGATTTCTTTTAAGGTTGAGGTTAAGATTTCAACTGGAACCACTGTCATCTGAGGGCTTAACTGAGGCGGGAGGGTCTGCCTTACAGGTAGCTCACTCCCATGTCTGGCCAGAGGGTGCTGGCTCTTGCAGGGAGGGGGGCCTCTGTTGTTCTCTGATTGAACTTTTGCTAGGTCTGGCTGTCCTCTGGACCTGGTGCTAGCTTGCCTAGAGGTAGTCATCAAGCAGAGAGAGGCAAGAGAAAGCTACCTTTTTTTTGGACTAGCTTCAGAAGTCACACAATATCAGTTCGACCACATTCTCTTTGCTAGAAGCAAGTCTCTTTCTAAGACCAACCCACCCTTAAAAAGATGGGAATTGGATTACTCATTTTGAAGGGAGACCTGACAAGGAATTTGCAGGAATATATCTAGACCCCCAGAGGTCCCTTGACAGTTCCATTCATGTATTTGGCTTGTCGTTTAGTTGCTAAGTTGTGTCTGACTCTTGTGACCCCATGGACTGTAATCCGCCAGGCTTCTCAGACCATGGGCTTTCCCAGGCAAAAATACTGGAGTGGGTTGCCATTTCCTTCTCCAGGGCAGGGATCAAACCCATGCCTCCCTCTTGGCAGGCAGATTCTTTACCACTGAGCCACCTGGGAAGTCCTGTATTTGACTACTTCTCTAATATCACATTAATTCATTTAAAGAGTCTTATATTGAACTGATGGAATGTTCCGTAATACTCTGCTAAGCTATATTTGACAGCCATCAACTCGTACTGGTCAAGTATTTGAAAACAGATCCACAAAATAATAATGATAATAATGGAGGGCTTTTTAAATTGCTTTATTTCTCCACCTTCTGATAAATCTTTGGAATTATGTAGTAGGGGTCATTATAGTTCATTGCAGATCCGTGCTTATTGAACCATTTTTTTCCATACCCTTCCATATTTCTATGAAAAATTTTAAATACAGATGTATTGTAACTTCAGGGCTTTGCATGTTAATGAAATTTCACAGATATTTGAAACAGAATCTTCTAATATACCAGCAAGGAAGCAGAATCAAAAGAAGGCATTTCTGTGTGGGGAGCAATCTAAATAAGCATCTCAGCTCCATATGCTGTGATGTTCACCAGAGGCTCGTCACGATCCCTGGACTTTTCTGTGCAGCAGACACTCGAGTCCATAGAGTGCTGTGCTCCATCTGCCTCAATCCCCAGGCTGTACAGGAGGAGCGTCTTTGTACTCTGACCTCTAGGCTGCCTTTTAAAAAAAAACAAAAACAAAAACATGTTGCCAGCTTGGCCTTTGTTGCCATTTCAACAAGTGTGCGTGCCTGAGGGTGCACTTATACTTAAAAGTTTAAAAGACCACAGCCACTTGCTCTCAAGACCTTGGTTACTGTTGCTCTCCATGTAAATTGCGTGAATCTTCTCATCCGGCTGCATCTTTATCTGGTTCTGAGCTGGCACTGCCACTGTGTTAGCTCCCCGTGGACATGCAGCTGCTGTGGACTGGCCGTGGCAGCCTTCCAAAAATTGCCACCATAGTTTGGACAGGCTTTATTTTTGACAGACTAATCAGAGCCTTAATGTGTTTCCCCTGCTGGGGGAGCCTGTGTTTCTAATTTATATTTCTGATTCTCTGAAGAGTAAAATAAGTCCCTGGGCTGGCTGGCTGTTTGCTGGTTACCTTGTATTTCCTGGTCTCACATTTTTTTGTGTTCTCTTCCCATCTTTGGGGTCTGGTGGGCTTGGCTACCTTAAGAAACTTGCCTACATCCTCTTTCCAATTCTGATCAAAGGAAAAGTCATTAAAAAAAATGGAGTATAGTTGCTTTACAATGTTGTGTTATTCTCTGCTGTACAATGAAGTGAATCAGTTATATGTATACATATATCCCTTCCCTCTTGGGCCTGCCTCCCACCCCCACCCCCAGCCCCCATCCCACCCATCTAGGTCATCGCAGAGCACTAAGCTGAGCTCCCTGCACTATACAGCAGGTTCCCACTAGTTACCTAGTTTGCACACGGTAGTGTATTAGAGAAGGAAATGGTAACCCTCTCCAGTATTCCTGCCTGGAGAATACCGTGGACAGAGGAGCCTGGTGGGCTACAGTCCATGGGGTTTCAAACAGTTGGACACAACATCTCTTGATGTGAATTCGAGTTAGAAGGAAATGGCAACCCACTCCAGTATTCTTGCCTGGAGAATCCCATGGACGGAGGAGCCTGGTAGGCCACAGTCCACGGGGTCCCAAAGAGTTGGACACGACTGAGCGACTTCACTTTCACTTTCTAGTTAAAGAAAGCAACGTATTTGAGGCATGGTGGGGAGATGGGGTCAGAATAGGATTTTCATGAGACCCTAATAGCATATTTGTTTTAAAAAATTGCCTTTTCTGTCCAACCCATTGGAGACCCTTGTACCATATAAAAACAGGGCAGAAACAAGGTATTGTGAAAAGTAACTAGCATAAATGAGTATGACGTAGTAGTAGACAGTAGGACAGCTGTGCTCTAGGAAATATGTGTCACATGGTGTTTCTGGGGCCATTTCTCCATCACCCATGTTATTGCCTGACACTTTCTAATATTCTTCTTGTGTCCTTCTTATACATTCTCAGTGTCATTATTTTTTCCTTATTTCCCTTTCTCGCTTTTATTTCTTAGTTTTGATTTTTGAAGGGTTTTGAGAGTTTGCTTTTGAGAGACATGCTTTTTCCTTTTACAGGCTCACTTAACTTTTTAAAAGCCAATTGCATTCACAGCTTAAATGCTAAATAATGTGGTGTTTTCTTTTTAGCTGTTCAGCAAGTATTCTGATGCAGGAAATAAGTTCTTTAGCTAATTCAAAATATTATTGCTTTAGGAATAAATAGGCTTATGGTGAAATAGTCCAAAGTCCTCTAATTACTTTGTTTGGGTTGTGGATAAGTACCTGGTCTGTTTCATTTACACATATATTTAAGTTGCCACATTGTTACCTTAACATCCACATTGCCTTTAGCTTCTTCTTAATGACAGCAGTTATGCTTTTCTATTAAATTGGAAAAAAATATATAGAGTGCAGTGTTGAAATCTCAGTTTTGTGGTTATTACAGTTTAAATCTTACCTAGCTTCTCCTTGCTAATGGTTATCACTTAATAGGATTTTTCTCATTCCATAAAGAACTATTTGCTGTCCTGTTAATTTTTATGGTAAACTGTTTTTTGCAGAATTTATGGCATCCTAATAACTGAAATTTGTGATTGGGCCTGAGTTGTAAATGCAGTCAAATGGTGTCTATGTGGAATTAAAGGATAAGGATAATCCTTAGGATTAGGGTGGCCTGAGCCAGCTCTTAGAGAGGGCAACTGTTGTGACTTTGTTTTATGTGGTTTCCAAAAATATTGGAGTGATGAAGATTTTCATATTGCTAAGAAACAAAGCAAAACAAAATAAAAAATAAGTATTAAATCCAGTCTTATCCCTCACTGCTCTTAATATATCTCTTGTTCCCTGGTTTGGCCAGCATTCACACTATCTCAGTGGGCCCATATGTACCTTTACTCTCGTAATCACATTTTCCTCTTGCCTGAGACATTTACTAAGTGTAATTTACACTTCTTTTATTTTTCAACATTTCAATGAAAAATTTTAAGCATACGGAAAAGTTTTGAGAATTTTATAGTGAACATTCCTAAACCTGCCACCTACATTCGAATTCGTTTTTTTTCTTTAAAGCTTCTTTCATGAATTTTTTTTCTTCCAATTCCATCTCTTATCTTTCTTTTTTTCCAGTATCTAATATATAATTTATTCCTGTGGTCCAATTTTGTTGCTAAGTCATATATTTTTTATATTCTCCTTAAAAATAATCCTCAAGACACCTAATGCATTGCTGGTGTTGGCACTCATAATTCTTATTAATTGGCTGGTGTTAGGAACTATGATCATCCTTAACCCATCAAATCTTAGAAAAAGATCAGGTTCAAAGCAGAAGAAAACTATCATTCTGGATATTAGGTGTCCCATTAATTAGAAGAGAGGCTTTATTGGTTTAATTATAAGTAATGGACATTCTTAAGTTTCTTGCCCTTTTTAAATTTGTCATTGTTAGTCCTCTTATTTGGACATGGCTAATGCTTTTATCTGAAGAAATACCTTTAATTTGATTATCTCACCATTGTTCTCTAATACATTGCACACATACTATGCTAGTTTTATGGGTGTTTTCTTTCTTTGTGCAAATGCTTACTAAAACACGCACACACGCACACAATATGAACATTTTGAATATCTGAAACACCCTACAAGGTTTCTTTTTTTTTTTTTTTAAATTTTATTTTATTTTTAAACTTTACATAACTGTATTAGTTTTGCCAAATATCAAAATGAATCCGCCACAGGTATACATGTGTTCCCCATCCTGAACCCTCCTCCCTCCTCCCTCCCCATTCCATCCCTCTGGGTCGTCCCAGTGCACCAGCCCCAAGCATCCAGTATCGTGCATCGAACCTGGACTGGCAACTCATTTCATACATGATATTTTACATGTTTCAATGCCATTCTCCCAAATCTTCCCACCCTCTCCCTCTCCCACAGAGTCCATAAGACTGGTCTATACATCAGTGTCTCTTTTGCTGTCTCGTACACAGGGTTATCGTTACCATCTTTCTAAATTCCATATATATGCGTTAGTATACTGTATTGGTGTTTTTCTTTCTGGCTTACTTCACTCTGTATAATAGGCTCCAGTTTCATCCACCTCATTAGAACTGATTCAAATGTATTCTTTTTAATGGCTGAATAATACTCCATTGTGTATATGTACCACAGCTTTCTTATCCATTCATCTGCTGATGGACATCTAGGTTGCTTCCATGTCCTGGCTATTATAAACAGTGCTGCGATGAACATTGGGGTACTCGTGTCTCTTTCCCTTCTGGTTTCTTATTTGAAAAAATTGTGGCTTGGAAAGATGAAGTAATTTGCCCAAATTCACATGATTGGATTATGATTTGACCTGAGATCTGTTTCCCAGGTTGCGCTAGTAGTAAAGAACCTGCCTGCAAATGCAGGAGACATGAGAGACACAGGTTAAATCCCTGGGTCAGGAAGATCCCCTCTAGTAGGAAATGGCAACTCACTCCAGTATTCTTGCCTGGAAATCCTATGGACAGAGGAACCTGGTGGCCTACAGTCCATGGGGTCACAAATAGTTGGACATGACCGAGCGACTGAGCACGGTTGGATTCACTCACCTTCCTACTGAGTTTCCCTGTTTGGTGACGCTGTCTCTGCAGAGCACTGCCAGCCTCAGCTCCAACAAAGGCAGAAGGAGAGGTGGGTGTAAATGCATGAGGTTTGCAAGTGGAAGGAGTCCTTCTCCAAACTCAGGAAGCTCATAGGAAATTGCATTTCTTATTGATTTCTGGTGGTGTTTTCTCTCTACATCAGTGTAGTACAACATGCCCTTGGAGTTCATTTGCATTTTAATATTTCTGACTTAAAATTTCACCTCTCTTAGTGTCCAGGTGTTCATCAGTCTCCAGTAGACAATTATAATTATCTCTGTCAGAGAAGTGGTTTTAGGTCAAATATCAGTCTACCAGTGTGGACTTTTAAAGTTGGGTTTCTTTGCCAGAACATGATTCACTTTATGTCTAACCCCATTATATTTCTCCCTTTTATTAATTTTGACAGTTTTTCATTCTTTATTTTTGGTTGCCATTTCATTCCTTCTGAGAATTTTTGACTTAAACTGTACATATAAGTTACACAGTTCAAAGATAAATAATTTGATGCTGGAGTTCACATTTGTAAAGATTACTAATTATCTTTTTGTTTGATCTTAAAAAGATATCTTTTAGAAAATAAAAAAGCCAGACACCCAGAGGGAGAAAATATGTGCAAAACATGTATCTGATAAAAGACTTGTACCTATATATATATATAAAATGATATATATACACATGGTCTTCTCTGGTGGCTCAGATGATAAAAAATCTGCCTGCAATGTGGAAGACCTGGGTTTGATCCCTGGGTTGGGAAGAAGCCCTGGAGGAGGGCATGGCAACCCACTCCAGTATTCTTGCTTGGAGAATCCCCATGGACAGAGGAGCCTGGCAGACTACAGTCCATGGGTTCACAAAGAGTCAGACATGACTGAGCGACTAGGCACACACACACACACATACACACACACACACACACACCCCCACACCCTTACAACTCAATAAGAAGACAAACCAATTACAAAATTGGCAGAAAATCTGAGCAGACACTTTAATAAAGGCAAGACTTCCTACTAAGCTCATGAAAAGATGTTTGACATTATCAGTTATTAGGGAAATGCCAATCAAAACCACAATTAAATACCATACTGCATGCTCATTTTAATGGTCATAATCTAAAGGACTAAGAATGCCCAGTGTTGGTTAGGCTCTGGAGAAGCCAAAAACCTTCATATATTGCTAGTGAAAACGTAAAATGATACAATCACTTTGGAAAACAGTTTGGCAGTCCTCAAAATACTAAAAATACACTTTTCATATAACCAAGCAATTCCACTCCTAAGTAACTACTCAAGAGAAATGAAAGCATATATTCACACAAGGACTTGTATGCAGAGACTTACAGCAGCCTTATTCACAATAGCTCAAAACTGGAAACAATCCAAATGCCCCATCAGCTGATGAACAGGTAAATTATGACATACCAATGCAATGAAATGTTGTTTAGCAATAAAAAAATGAACTACTTATAAATGCAACAACATGGATGAACCTCAGAAATATTGTGTTAAATGAAACAAGCCAGACCAAAAAAAAAAAAACTAGTAAAATTTCTTTAAAATGCACATCTCTTAGAGAAGAGAGCAGTATATTCCTGGGGCTTGGATGGGAATGGGAACTGGCCTTCAGATAGGCATGGGTGAACTTATGGGGGTGACAGAATACTCCAAAAATGTATTGTGATGATTCCACAACAGCATAAATTTGCTAAAAATCTTTGAAATGTATACACTTACAGTGGGTGAATTTTATAGTATGTAAATAATACCTCAAGGAAGCTACTAAAAAATATTTCCCTCTAAAATGATTTCCTTTTTTGGGCTAGTGGTTCTCCAATGAGGGTGAATGAGGATTGTGGACAGGGAGGAAGACCAGAGACTAGCATATTAGAATCATCTAAGAATTTTTTTTAACACACATGTATTTGTTCTTCTCTATAGTATAATACTAGAGATCACAGAATATCACCATGTATTATGAGGGGCGGGTAAAGAATCCTCCTGCAATGTAAGAGATACAGGAAACTCAGGTTCGATCCCTGAGTTGGGAAGATCCCCTGGAGAAGGAAATGAATACTCACTCCAGTATTCTAACCTGAAAAAATCCCATGCACAGAGGAGCCTGGCAGACTATAGTTCATACAGTCACAAAGAGTTGGACACAACTGAGTGACTAAGCACACATATATAATTTGCAGTGCTCGTCTAGATGATTCTGATATACGTGATCCACACATCTACCCTTGAGAATCTCCTCTTAATCAGGGTGAGTCCCAGAAGTCTATGTTTTCCATAAGCAAGGCAGGTGACTTTTGTGATCATTTAAGTTTAAGAAACTCTGCCCATGTTGTACAATGCTAAGAACTTTCAGCATTGTGGCAGAGCACAGTGGAATAAATGTTACTCTGGGAAAATCTATTTTCTGACCCTTTTAAAATCACATCTACCCAGATACTGGGAGCAGCCAATACCTAGCAATTTTAATGAATTAAACCAATAATTAAGACTCCCAATTACTCCACTTTTGGTAGGGATTCTGGTTCATTGAAAGGAATCTGTCTGAACTCAGTACCAAAAGGGCCAACCATTTTGTTACGATTATAACTTATTCATATTCATGAAATGGGTTAGCTGTGAGATGTGTGCTTGCATGCTCACTTATGTCCAACACTTTGTAACTCCAGGCTCCTCTCTTCAGGGGATTTTCCAGGCAGGAACACTGGAGTAGGTTGCCATTTCCTAGCTATGAGATAATCTGCTATATTTGTGCCTAGTTGTGGTCTCTTGGGTTGAAAACTCTTGGGTCTCTACTTTCCCTTTTAAAAAGTAATGTCTTTTCCTGTGAAGCATTTTGTCATTCCTGAGTTGATAGAAGTCTCCCATTCTTGGAAGAATGCAGGAAACAGAAAATAGCATTTGCAGTCACCTTCAATGGCTTTATTTTCCTGATTGTCAAGTTTGCCAAAAAATTAGATTGCTAGAGATAATGGCTAAATGTTCCTATTGTTTTTAGAAAAACACAGTTTTGTAGGAGAGAAAACATGGGAACTTCAAAAAAAAAAAAATTAAAGTGCTGTTGCTATCCATCGAGGGGTCACTGCCAGTTCTGTGCATGTCAACAAGGTTCCTGTCTAGTAAACTGCCTGAAATCCCTATCATTTGTTCAGCATTGTGGAGAAAACCTTAAGCATTAATTATCTATTTTTATAATACATTATTTGTTTATAATCTGAAAGGAGGAAGTTAGCTCCCTAATTTTTTTCTAGATTAGGATCCATCGATTACTTTCCTAAATCTGCTTCTAGTGGAATCAAAATTGTTCTCGTTCATCAGTTATTATTTTTTCCCTGATTTAGTTCAGATGCCTTCTGCCTCCTAACATGCATGCTTAGGCTCTGTTTGCAGAATGAGGTTATTGGTATCAGGAGCTCTTGGAGAGATTCATGGAGGAGGGTAGCCTGATCATGTGTGGTCATCTACTAATTTCTTGTGATCTTGTCGTAGGCCCTTTGGGAAGGAACTGTGACTCTGTGTGCCTTTTTACTCTTGGTATCTTAGTGAGACATAGGGAGGCCTTGCATGCTGCAGTCCAGGGGGGTCACAAAGAGTTTGACATGACTTAGCAACTGAACAACAACAAACTCTTAGCATAGTGAGTAGCACAGAGTAGGCACTTAATAAGAATGAAAATGTAAGCTCCACGTGGCCAGGGACCACACCTTCCTTGTTGTGCATTGTATGTGCCCCTTAGCACAGTTACATAGTAGGTGATCAATAAAATATATAATGACTGAATCAGGAATTTAGTGTCAGATTTGTTTGGATCCCTGCTCTTGTATTTTCTGACATTTGTAGTTTGATATACAGTTTGAATTTACAAATAAATTTTGATTTTGTTATCCAAATGTGTGGGCTGATTTCTATGATTGAAAGGTTACATTTTGTATACGATACTGCTTTGTCATTTATTGTTTTTCTCTTACCTCCAAACCTGCCACACAGTTTTAAAATAGTTTTTATAATTAGGATGACTTGAGGTATATTTATTCATTTGGTTGCTATGGGTGAGTGATTAGTGACTTTGTATAAGATGAAATGTATGGGAATTTAAGAATGATTTTAGATGAGTTCATGCATGATCAAACCATAACACATTGTGAGAAGAAAGGTATTTAGAGTGAAGGTCATTAGGCAGTTGAGGTCAGTAATGCCAAAAAAATTTTTACTTGCAGGTACTATGTAGTATATAGAGTGGCAAATATGATTTCAACGGAATCTGAAAGCTTATTTAAAAATATTCTGTTTAGGTACTTCAGCAGCGAATCAGGTATGCCTACTATTTAAGCAGTAATTTTCTCAGGAGCAATGTTTTGAACCTTAAATGACTTGCATGGTTACTGGAAGAATGAGGTTACTGATAAAAATTATTCCTTTTTTGCTTGGGATATCACATTATTATTGTTTTAAGGGAAATTTTCTCAGAGAAAGCAGATGCTCGGTGCTTATTAGTATGGTAGTTTTAAATATTTAAGATGTGAACAAAAGACCAGATCATCCCAATGATTCTTTATAGAAAAGGAAATGCGTTAACTTTACCAAAATGTGAATGCCATAGCACTTTAAACATTTTATTTAATATAACTTGACATAGAAGTGTAATGCTCATTTCTTCCTTTGTGTATAGCTTTAGTATTTTAATGATAGAAGTCCCAAAGAGGGTTTTATTATTATAAATTAAAGGTGTTATTCACAATTCAGGTAGGACAGGACTGTACTGAGACTTTTGCTTTGAGCCTCTGAAAATAATGGCCCCTAATCTGCAAGAGAGCTTTATTTTTCCCCTGTGCTTGGGCAGAGTCTGCATACCCTCAATAGATACACCTCCCACATAATTTTCATGGCAAATAGAAGGGGAAAAAATGGAAGCAGTGACATTTTGTTTTCTTAGGCTCCAAAATCATTGCAGATGGTGACTGCAGCCATGGAATTAAAAGATAATTGCTACTTGGAAGGAAAGCTATGGCAAACTTAAACAACTATTAAAAAGCAAAGACATCTCTTTACCGACAAAAATCCAAATAGTCAAAGCTGTGGTTTTTCCAGATGTCATGTACAGTTCTGAGAGTTGGCCCATAAAGAAAGCTGAATGCTGAAGAATGGATGCTTTTGAAAAGTGCTGGAGAAGACTCTTGAGAGTCCCTTGGACAGCAAAGAGATCAGTCAATCCTAAAGGAAGTCAACCCTGAATATTCATTGGAAGGACTGATGCTAAAGCTGAAGCTCCAATACTTTGGCCACCTGTTGTGAAGGGTCGACTCATTGGAAAAGACCCTGATGCTGGGAAAGATTGAAGGCAGGAGGAGAAGGGGCAGCAGAGGATGACATGGTTGGATGGCATCACTAATTCAATGGAATGAGTTTGAGCAAACTCCAGGAGATGGTGAAGGACAGTGAAACCTGACATGCCGCAGTCCATGGGGTCACAGAGTCAGACATGACTTAGTGGCTTATCAGCAACAACAGCAACAGTAGAAAAATATTCGTCCTGAGTTGTACAGGAGATGGCGGCAGTGCTTGGGTCAGCAGTGGAATTGTGAGCCTGAGAAGGGAAAGGGCAGTGGCTTTCGGGCCTTACTTGTATTTAATATGTCCCTTCACATAATTTGCACTAGTTCCAACTTTATCTCTGCTTCCCTTTTGTAACTAGTTGTATAATAAAAGTCTTTTTTCCTTTCAACATTAAAAAAAACAACACAATTCTCAAACCTAAAAGGCAACATAATTTCTCTTCTTGGTCAATAATAACCTAAGTGCCTTTCTTTATTTTAGTATCTTCTCAAAGACTTGGAGAAACAATAAAAAAATATATAGGAATATAGAATGACAGCCCTGGAAAGAATGTTAGAAATTGAATCCGACCCCTTACTATTTTTTTTGGCTGCTCTGGATCTTAGTCGCCATATGTGGGATTTTAGTTGCAGCATGTGGGATCTACTTTTCAGATCATGGAACAGTGTGAAGTATTGTTTCATGAGAGTTTTTAAATGATTTTATACTGTATATCTATCTGTCTTTATATCTCGTGCACTTAGCATTGGTGTTTAGCAGGCAATAAATAAATGTTTACTGAATTAAACATTAGCATATTAAAGTTTGTATATATATGAAACTGAATTTCTTATAGTTTCTTAAATAACTTACATTTTATTTCGCTCTGAGGTCTTCATGCACACTGCTGCTTTTGCCCAAAGTGCCCAGGTCTTACCTCGGATGTCTCTTCCTTTGGGACACATTTCTTAATCATTTTCTAATGGATGCACTTCCTTGCCCCAGGCACATTGGCTCTTTTCAGTGCTATTTTCCCTTGGAAATACTTGTCTAAAGGCAATCTTCCCTGGCACTTTGTAACTCCTTGAGAGCAAGGACTGTGTCTGCTTTTCATTTGTGTATCTCTAGCATCCAGCCCATGACCTTGTACTTATTAGAGTTTTGAGGAATTGAATTATGAGCACGTTTTTAGTACTTTGGAATGTAATCCAAGGAAATGATAAAATAGCAGTGTTTGAATAGGTCACAACTACCTCAACACTTTTCTCATGTCTTCTCCTCTCCCCAATCCTTGCCCATCCATTTTCATTTCTGTCTGTTTAACCTCCAAAATGCATATGTGAAGTTTGCACATTTTGATCCATTTCCATCACCACCACCGCCACCAACACTACAATCCATCCTACCATCATCTCTTGCCCTAGCCCACTAGAATAATCTGGTCTTCCTGTATTTATCTAGTCCCAGTCAAGAAATAGAACGGACTGAAATTATAGCCGATCACATAGTATGAATCAGTTTTATTTTGAGAAACTGGTAAACAAACTGGCCATTTATCTTCCCCAGCCAGGAGGTTCTTAATCTGTTGGACTGTGTTTAGCTCCATTTTGGTCTTGTAGGGTAGCATCTCTTGATCTCTCACTATTTTGTTTTTCATTGCATAAGACCGTTAAAGGATTGCATTGGCCCTAGAAAGTCTGAAAATTAACCAAGTGGTTACAGGGCTAAGTGAGGGTTGATAATTATCTGTACTGAATTCACATGCAGTGTGATATTTTTTCTTGATTTCTCATATATTTCATGGTTATATTAGGATAAATTTGGCTGCCATAACATAGGCCCCATAACATTGGTTTAAACATGATGGAAAGTGATTTATCTCTTAAATAACAACTTGAACATAAGCAACACAGGGCAGTTACAGTGCTTCCATGGTGCTGGAGACCTAGGATCCTTCTGTTTTATTGCTTTGCCATCTTTAACTTGAAATGGCTACTCCTGTTCCTACACACACCATCACAAGTATCACAACATGGCAACAAAAGGGAGGGCGTAATTCTTCTAAGGCACAGTGTTTCTGCTTATATGCCGTTCATCAGTCCTAGTCATATGGTCATACTTAGCTTCAAGGGAGGCCGGGCAGCCATGTGATTCCCCAAAACCTCTATTACGGCAGAAGAGGACAGGTATCAGGGCTTAAGGAGCATCTGCACCACAGTCAGCAACAGAAAAGGATTTACTTTTGGAATGCTTATTTTTTTTCTAACATTGCTTTGTGAGGAGAAGTTTTCTATTGAAATTATTAAGCTACTTGACCTGTGGGAAAGAATTCACCTGAGTTATTGTATTTGACTTTGGGATTTTAAGTCAGATATATTTCAGTGGTTATAGGGATGAGTATTGGAGAAGGAAATGGCAACCCACTCCAGTACTCTTGCCTGGAAAATCCCATGGACGGAGGAGCTTGGTAGACTGCAGTTCATGGGGTCGCGAAGAGTTGGACGTGACTGAGGGACTTCACTTTCACTTTTCACTTTCATGCATTGGAGAAGGAAATGGCAACCCACTCCAGTATTCTTACCTGGAGAATCCTGGGGACAGAGGAGCTTGGTGGGCTGCCGTCTATGGGGTCGCACAGAATTGAATACGACTGAAGTGACTTAGCAGCAGCAGCAGCAGGGATGAGCATGAAAAATATTGAGATGAGGTTGCTTTTTCTTAACTCTTCTTTTTCTTTTTTTTTTTTTATAATTAATATATATATATATATTTATTTTTGTCCATTATTTAATCATAGTGGAAAAGCATCTTATATTGATATTTTCCTTGGATGTGAGTCACAATTTTTTTTTTTTTAACTTTACAATATTGTATTGGTTTTGCCACACATCAACATGAATCTGCCACGGGTGTACATGTGTTCCCCATCCTGAACCCCCTGCCCACCTCCCTCCCCATACCATCCCCCTGGGTTTTTCTTGCACTGTGTTTTATGTTTTCTTTTTTTACCTTTCTTGGGGCTAATCTCATATTTATTTTTGTTGTGCTTTTAGGCATGGCGCAGTCCCAAGGCTGGGTGAGAAGGTACTTCAAGGCCTTTTGTAAAGGCTTCTTTGTGGCGGTACCTGTGGCAGTGACTTTCTTGGATCGAGTTGCCTGTGTGGCAAGAGTGGAAGGAGCATCGATGCAGGTAAAACTGATACGACTCCTTTCTTTGAAATACACGTTTGGTTGTTTCTCAAGCACTAGAAATGAGATTTCTGTATATTGTCTCCATGCTAGAAACTGAAAGGTTTTTGAAAGGCCTTGAACGAAATTTTAACGTTACTAGATGTCTTTATAAGGTCTTCTAATGCAGTCGTATTATAAGCAATGGTGAATAAAAATAATTCTCTGATAGTTCTCTATATCTATAGTTTATCACCCCCCGCCCCCTTAGGAATGATAAATTGAGATTATAAAGAAATTTTACAAAATAATATCACTTTCTGTGGCTGTGGCCTGAGATTTTAAGTTTTTTTTTTTTTTTTCAATTATCCATATATGACTGAGATCACATTTATGAGTTCAGTTGCCGGATGAATTTGTCTCCAATTCAGTTACCTGATTGTTTTACACTCTCACACATGCACTCACACATTTATGCACACACAGAATTCTGATAGGTGGAAAAGTCTACAGCACTGATTTCAGATATTCTAGTGTGTTCTTTAAGCATGTTGCTGATTAAGAAGATGAAATGCCATTTACATTGGAAGAATTTTGGAGTGGAGATTTCCAAAAGTTATACGCAAGTAGTCTCCAGTAAATCAGAGAAAACTTGATTATTCTAATGCTGATGTCTGAAACCTAGCTGTTTCAGTAAGTTTATCAAC
Source organism: Bubalus bubalis (assembly GCF_019923935.1). Lineage (NCBI taxonomy): Eukaryota > Metazoa > Chordata > Mammalia > Artiodactyla > Bovidae > Bubalus > Bubalus bubalis. The sequence goes on from NC_059164.1 coordinate 56,442,979, forward strand.
TAAGAAGAATTTGCATTTTGTAATATAATTTGTTTTCTTCCATTATTTTGTGTATTAAGTTTATGCATTATACTAAATATTTCTATAAAACAAATAAAATGAATGTATAAACTTCTAAGAGTTTAAAATGATACAGAGAGTAACCAGCTTACTTTCCCCCCCTTTTTTAGTCTTTAAACTAGGTGAGGGCATAGACATCAGCTTTGAAGAGTTAGAATGAAATTGCTTTGTTAAAATTGTAACTATTGTGCTGAGAATCAGGTCTCTTCCTGAGTTCAGGTGCTTAGTGAGATCCTGAGAGAATGCTTTTGGGGTGAAACTAGGGTTCTAAAGCATGGCTGCCTGAATATTTACTTACTGACTTGTGCTTCCATCATTTGAGAATGACGGGGGCCTTCTCTTGGGTTGGGGCTTCCGAGTTAAACCCTGTCTCTCATGTTCACTCTAGAGTGGGTCACCAGCTCCAAGCGAACTGGTCACTTACTTTGAATGCAGAAATATTGTAGTGCATGGGTACAGCAAACAAAGGAGAGGGATTTCTAAGTGTATGGCTTTATTCCTAAATGCAGTTTAATACATTTAACAGGGATGGGTTTTACATTTTCTTCCTCTTTAATGTTAAATTCCTAGCAGCCTCATCTTAGACCCAATTCTTTGGGGAAATTAAACCTTCTTTGTTGAGCTTTTGTTTTTTTTTTTTTTTTTTTTTTGAGATGCTGGCATGATCTCAGTTTTATTTTTATTTTTTTTAAATTTTATTTTATTTTTAAACTTTACATAACTGTATATTTGTTGAGCTTTTGAATCAGATTCCTCATTTGAGATTAAAACTGCCTTCTCCACAGCCATCCAAATTCCTTTTAGACCCTTTCATCCCTTTGAACCCATCAACAGGTGTTATTTTTTGATAACAAATAATCACACAAATAATGACTTTTTTCCAGTTTTGTTAGAGCTGTCTTGTTACACAACCCTCACTATCCTGAGATGGAATTTTTCCAGAACACAAAACCTCATAATCTTGGATCTCATGATATTTCAGAGAATCATATGGCAATCATAGTATTGCAATCCTCATGCCTTTAGCCCAGTATATACCGTGTTCATGACTTGTGCTCAGAGGGAAAAAAACACAAGGATCTAGCCATTTTATGAAAACACAAAGCTTATCCCCAGTGAAGAAGACAATGAAGAAAGTCTTGAATATGCCAGATCTTGTCTTTTAAAGCCTTTAGATGACAAGATCTGTCATTTAAATGCCAGATCTGTTGATTAAATAGTAAGTTTATTGCAGGTACATTAGAATTTCTTACAGTATTCCTGGACCACTACCCCAAGAATCAGATTTGTTACCTTGTAGTTTGTTTGGTAGGATTTCCTTAGCTGTTGGTTAGAGAACAGTCTGAATTGACTTTGATCTACAGGGAAATTGATTGGAAGGCTTATGAGTACGTTGGTGGAAGGCAGGAATGTGGCAGTCGTCAGGGACAACTGGAACCAGGGACTTGAATGCTGCCAGGATGCTCAGTCTTTTCTGTTTCAACATCTGCTTCTGTCTGCATCTTGGCTTAGTTCTCTCAGACCAGCTTTCGTCTCGACTCAGGGCACATGGCTGCTGGCAGCTCTCATGCCTTTAGATGCCCAATTTCTTTACCGTCTGAGCAAGATTTATCCTTATGCCTTAATTTAACTTTGAAAAATCTTGAAGAAGGACTGTGATTGACTCAGCTTGGACCATATGCCCTGATCCATGCAAATACAGATCAACTTTGACCAGAAGGTTAGGGTGCCATGATTGGCCTACCTTTGGACAGGTACACACCCCTAGCCTGTGGCTAGGAGGAATGAGAAAGCAACAACATATATTTGAATCACATTTTTCCTGTGGGCTTTCAAGGTGAGGTAGTGGTGATACTTCCCAGAAGAGGAGGTGTTATTTTTGGAATAAAAGGGTAAAGGATATTCTGGGAAGAAAGGAAAAAATAATGTATGTTTATTATGGTTTTGTCTATAAGAATTTTAGATTACTTTTGAAGATAATAGATAATTTGTTTACACTTTCATTAGATTTCACTGAATCATACTAAAATTATTTCGGACTAGAAAATGCAGTAATGAGATATCATTATTAATTAATTCAGCATATTTGAAGATATTTTTGCTATGCTGCAGCTTTGATGAACTGAACATATTTAGGCCATGGGGTTCAGAATTTTTGACAAAAAATTCAAAAAAATTCTTGTCTTCAAATTTCTCTAATGATGCAAGTACTAAATAGTTGGCAGGGTGTGTGGTACTCTCTGGAAATCCCTGAGCTTCCTGCAAGGCACACACCTGCTTTTATTGACTCTGAGGCCTGAAAATTATTCCTGGATTATTGCAGTTGGTTGATTTGTTGTGAACAGAAGGAGTATTCTGGATGCGTGGTGATGTCTTGTTATACCAAGGCTTAAAAATGTGAAAGGAAGAGAGATAAAACAATAGGCAAGAAAGAAAAATATGTGGAGAAGAAGAGGAAGGAAAATAACATAGATCAGTTGGGTGACAGAGAAAATGAAACAGCTGAGACACTGAGCAGGAGACGAGAGTGGCACAAAGGATCAGTGATGAACAGAGAGAAAACTGCTCCAGTGAAGGAGCTTGTGGCTCCTTTTGTGAAACCTTCCTTGGAATTGTACCCTTGAATGCTGACCCATCTCTGCTGCATATTTGTGCATCACACCATGAGATTTGTCACCCAGCCATCCGTTCTCAATCTCAGTATTCATTGAAGGAATCTGTGTGCCATTTTGAGGGAACTCCTATTGGAATAGGTTATCAGTCTTCATTGGAAGGACCGATGCTGACACTGAAGCTCCAACACTTTGGCTACCTGATGTGAAGAGCTGACTCATTAGAAAAGACCCTGACGCTGGCAAAGATTGAGAGCAGGAGAAGGGGGCAACAGAGGATGAGAGGTTGGATGGCATCACCGACTCAATGGACATGAATTTGAGCAAACTCCAGGTGACAATGAAGGTCAGGAGAGCCTGGCATGCTGTAGTCCATGGGGTCGCAAAGTGTCAGACCTGACTTAGTGACCGAACAACAACCAGTCTTGAGCGTCATTCATTGCATAGTACCTGAGTGCTCCTGTGTATTCAGGTAGAAAAACCATATGTAGTCATTTCTTTCATTTCAACTATATGAATAATTTTGTGACTCAGGGGGCATTTGCACATTTGCAGGTACGGATAATCATAAAGGCACTGCTAACTATGAGTTGGAATAGGGAATCATTTATCAAATGGCTGGTATGTGCAAAACTGCTCTTGAGGTATGGGAGTCAAGATACAGATTCTGTATTCAAGGTCATCTTGCTATAGCAGAGGTTTAAGAATTATTAATCCTAGATTATTGCTGTATCTTCAGATGAGATTTGATATAGAAGATATCAAGCTGTCAAATATGTGGCCAGTGCCTAGCACATCCAGAAATGGAAAAAGGAAAAAAAAAAACTTGTTTGGTTTAGCATACTATTTTAGAGAATGAACTTGGAAATTTTAATTTGAGACAGAATGGTACCAGAAAAATAATACCTTGAGCCCTTTTATAGTTCAACACTATTATTTTTACTGTGGCAACAAACAGCCCCCACATTTTAGTGGTTTATATAACATTTTTATTTCTTGCTCATTGGTTTGCAGATTGATTATAGTCACTCTAGGATAAGGGTTTGGATCAGTCTGCTTCCTGTATCTCTCACTGTGGGCTCTCTGCTGGAGGAACAGTGACAGTCTGGGTGTGCTCCTCTAGTGGGTGATAGTGGGACGCAGGGTGAATGAAGATGCTCAGAACATCTGAGAGCCTCCGTTCAGAACGTCTGCTCTTCTGTCTATAGTCCCTTGGTCGAAGCAAGTCACCCAGCAAAACCCAAAGCAATCAGATGAAGTGTATTCCACCCATAGGGAAGTCATGGCAAGGTGAGGTGGGAAGGATGAATTGTGAATAGGCAGATACATCTACCACAGCCGCTAGGATGCCAAAGATACATGCTAGATTTCAGAGGTAATATAAAAAGTTGTATTAACCTTTGAGTCTACCTAGAATAACCCTAATCTTTGTAGTCCAAGTCTGACAAAATTGTAATAGGTTGAAATTCTAAGTCACTGAATTTTGGAATGGATTGAAATAGCCCAGGGCCAATTGAATCTTTAGAGTGACTTCTTAAAAAGGTCACTCTGCAACTTGTATACATGTTACTTAAGAAAATCCAAGAATTGAGAGTTTGAATTTCATTAAAAGTACATATAATGCCAATCTTTGGAGAAGGCAATGGCAACTCACTCCAGTACTCTTGCCTGGAAAATCCCACGAACAGAGGAGCCTGGTAGGCTGCAGTCCATGGGGTCGCTAGGAGTCGGACAGGACTGAGCGACTTCACTTTCACTTTTCACTTTCCTGCATTGGAGAAGGAAATGGCAACCCACTCCAGTGTTCTTGCCTGGAGAATCCCAGGGACGGCGGAGCCTGGTGGGCTGCCGTCTATGGGGTCGCACAGAGTTGGACACGACTGAAGCGACTTAACAGCAGCAGCAGCAATGCCAATCTTTTGGAGTTTATTGAATAAATACTGTTATAGCAACCCTGGAAATTTGCTTTGAGTGACAAATTTTGCACTAGAGCTCTTTTTATGTCTTAAAAAACATTCTGTTGGCTTGAGGTTTAATAGGAGAAACTCATTTTCAGGATTCTCTCTTATAAGAAGTAATTCTTTACTTTTAAAATAGTACTCAGTATTTCTTTTTTGAGGTTAGGTTTTCCAGTATTAGTTTACAGTATGACTAGAAGGATAGGGGAGGTCCATCATGAGGAGTCATAGCTAGTTAAAGGTAAGTCATCAATGCAAACAAGGTACATGATGTAATTCAATGGAAAATAGGATTCAGTTTATGAAATAGTTGATCTTTTTTGTTTTATCAAGTTATATAGGAATGTCTCTTTTATTGGATGAGATGTACCTTTAGCCATGCTCTGCACACACAGAGTGCTAGCAGACATTGTTGGTTAATGATTATTCATACTGACCTCTTCCCCTCTCATGCCCATGAATCACTTCTACTGGCTGCTGAAAGGTTACCATGAAAGTAGATGCACCTTTTTTTTTTTTTTTTTCAAGAAGCACCACATTACTCAACATTAATTTAACTCAGGAAACAAAGGCTGATATTGCATACAGTTGAAACTACAGAGGGAATTTATGTCGGTGAGATGCAATTATTCAAATTAGAAGTTCAATCGCTTACAAGGCTTTTAGAATAAAAAGGTGCCCTAGGAATAGTTTAATGACCTCACACCAAAGTTTTAGAATTTATTTGAGTAAGAATGCCTGAAGCAGGGTCACTGGTTCTTATAAAAGGTGTATGTCTTCTACATGCAAAATTAAGATGTAAGACTTAAAAAAACAACTGAAAGAAATCATTTTGTGTCACTGTCCTGTTTTTGTTGCAGTTGCCACATAATTTTGATATAGTATGCTGTTTTCCTTCTTCCATAACCAGAGGGGAAAATGTTTGAAAACAGCGCACAATACTATCTCTTTAGCTCAGACTTCAGAGAAAGATTTATGCAGAATAGATTAGAAAATTAGAAAATTTGAGGAGAAATAGAGTCTAATCAACATTGAGGTCTTTATCAATACCACACATTCATTGGTCCAAAATTGTCGATTTTCAGCTACCTGAGAATAATGATCCTGAAGAAACTGACTTGTAATAAACCTCTTAGACTTTTGCCTGGCTCTTTGCACTCATTGTCTGTTGCCTTCTGAGTTTAAAATTAAAAGTTCCATCAAAAAAATAAGCAAAGAGGCTGATGCTCTTTCTCTCTTTTTGTCACATTATTTATTTTATTTTATTAAAAAATTTAAACCTATAGTGAGCTTAATATACAATGGTTGTGGTAGTTGTAATTATTCTTTGATATTCTGAGATACTAGATATAAACAGACTCTCAAGAAAAGAGATGTATCATGTTACCTGCCACTGTTTAAGGTGGAGTTCGGGAGTTTTTGTTACCTGCTGAATTTGCACTTCCAAGGTGCTGGGAATTGCCTGGCACACATTTCCTGTGAAGCTGACTGCCTTGTACTCTTACTACTTGCTCTTGGTGGGCTAGGCCTGACTTTGGGAAGCCAGGAGTTAATGTTGGAAGCCTTTATTGGCTTACATATGTGCATTCTTCCCAAATTACTTTTGGTTCAAAAATCTCACCTGAGGTTTTTAAACCGTAGGATGTTATGCATTTTTATATAGTTCTGCAACCTGTCATTAATAGAGAATTCAAATAGATCAGTTTGCGTTTATAGCAACAAACATATGTGATACTAAAACCATGAATGAGTGATGACTTTAAAATGTTCCTTTGGAGATTTTCTTCACGTCCCATGATAGAATAACAGGGTGCTTCTGTTCAATATAGCCATGGTTAGATCTGTTATTTAAACACTGACTTCATAGCACTCTCTTTTTTTTTAATGTTGGAGTATTTTTAGACTTATAGAAATGTTTAAGAGTAGAACAGATAACTCCCATGTGTTCTCTGCTCGGATTCCCCAGCTTTCAATATTTTGCCACATTTATTTTATTCTCTTCCTCTTTCTCTTTCCTTCCCTCTGCACCCCCCATTTATAACATATGATAGATAATATATAACATATAATATATGCACCTATGTTTCTATGTGTATATACTCACATGTTGTATATGTGTTAAGTTGCTTCAGTCGTGTCCAACTCTTTGTGACCCTTTGGATCGTAGCCTGCCAGGCTCCTCTGTCCATGGGATTCTCGAGGCAACAATACTGGAGTAGGTTGCCATGCCCTCCTCCATGGATCTTTCAGACCCAGGAATTGAACCCATGTCTCTTATGTCTCCTGCATTGGCAGGTGGGTTCTTTACCACTCACATGTATACATGTATGAGTAAGTTCAGTTCAGTCGCTCAATCGTGTCTGACTCTTTTCGACCCCATGGACTGCAGCACACCCGGCTTCTCTGTCCATCACCAACTCTTGGAGCTTTCTCAAACTCATCGCCATCAAATCTGTGATGCCATCCAACTATCTCATCCTCTGTCATCCCCTTTTCCTCGTGCTTTCAATCTTTCCCACTTTTAGGGTCTTTTCCAATGAGTCAGTTGGAAAATATGAATAAATATACCCACAAACATTGCTATTGAACCAGTGGAGAGTAGATTGTATACAGTACTTCTGTATTCTCTGCTGAGTATATTCATGATGTTTGCTAATTGGCATATTACTGCTTTTCTTTTATATGTTTTTAAATTTAAAAAATGATTAAAATTTGAAATTTAATATTTTATTCAGATTCATATGCATAGAACATTTGATACATTGAGATATTGATTCAAGTTCTAAATTTTACATTTGAAAAATGGAGGCCAGACATTGGAGATGATTTACATAAAGTGGCATAGCCATTAAGTTTGAGAAATGATTTGAACCAACTCTGTTAATCCTTTCCATTTTACTAAATAATAACCCACGAAAGTTGTGCTTTATCGCTGTGCTACAAGTGCCTCCTGATAGTATTCCTGCTCATGGAGATATGTTCCATTTTGATTTTTATTTATTGAATGATGTTTTTAGTAAGTTATTTAATTTGGGGATGGTTTTATTGTATATTTGGCATTTTAAAAAGATAGAAATTACATTTATAAGTGGGAGATGAAAGATTTTAAAATTTTGAAACTCAGGTTGATAAAAGATATCCTATTGTAAACTGAAGGCTATAGACTTTCTAAGAAGGAATTAGACAAAATTAGGCAGAGTAGACATATTGAAAGTATTTCCCATGCAGAACTCATTAAAAAGTATAAATAAAACATTAAGAATCTTTAAAAATGCATAGTGACCTTGCTGGAAGGTAAGGGAAATGATCACAGACCACAGATAAGAGTAAATGCATTTCCAGAGTAGTAAGTATGCATTAAAATAAGCAGCTTTCCTATGGGCATTTGTCAATACCTGGTAACTTAGAGTTTTGGTTTTAATGGCCACAAGGAGATCAGAAGACAAGGTCCTAGATTTATACAAGGTAGTTGGAACAGGAATTCTGAGTAAATTCAGGATCATGAAAGAGACACATCGTTAGGGAATGAATAAACTAAAACCAGAATCTCTTCTGAGGGAAAAGTTGTCTAGGTTCTGAGTACAGAGGAAAAGCCCTAATGTGGGATTGAGATTTGAATTCACATTCACTATAACTGAAAAACCCTAAACAAAGATATTAATTTATAGTGGCGAGGGGTTTAGGGTTGTCTCAGGCATCTGGCAGGAGCTATCTCCAGTGCTCCTGGGCACATGCAAAGTTTGATGAGCATGATCTCACAGTGAAAACTATCATACAATGAAGTGAGTGCTACTAGAGTTAGTAACAACCTTTAGTAGAATCAGATCTTAAAGACTTTGGATATTAGAACTATCATCTGTTAAATGTAGCATGTTCGAAGAAATAAAAAGAAAAGTGAAAATAATGTGAAAGCAACAAAAGCTTATTTGAAATGGTCAAGCAAAATACCATTTTTTAATCACTGTGCTTTAATATATTTTTTAAGATGTAGAAATGGAATTGTGATTAGGTTAAAAATCCTTATCTTCTATAGTATGAATCTTCTAAATTTGCAATGAAATATATATAATAAAATATATATGTTATTATATATAACATAATATATTATATATACCATACAATATATTATATATACCATACAATATATTATATATATATATAACAGAGAGTTACTTTAATATGGAGGAGGAAAAGTGGAATGGGGTTACAGATGAAATAACATTGGCCATGAGTTCATAATGTTGAATCTAGATGGTGGATAACAGGGTAGCTCATTATTTTACAAGAAGGCAATGGCAACCCACTCCAGTACTCTTGCTTGGAAAATCCCATGGGCGGAGGAGCCTGGTAGGCTGCAGTCCATGGGGTCGCTAAGAGCTGGACACGACTGAGCGACTTCACTTTCACTTTTCACTTTCATGCATTGGAGGAGGAAATGGCAACCCACTCCAGTGTTCTTGCTTGGAGAATCATCACTTTATTCTGTTTCCTTTTTTTAAAAAAGGGTTTGTACCCATTTTGAGTGATTTAATGATTTTTAATAAATTTATAGAGGTATACAGTCATCACTTTTTAGAACATTTCCAAGATCCCTCATACCTGTTTGAAGTTAATTCTTGGTTCCATCTTGCATTAGGCAGCCACTGATCTGCTTTATAGATTTTCCTTTTCTGGATATTTTTTGTAAATAGAAGCAAAGAGTATGTAATCTTTTTGTCTGGCTTCTTTTACTTACCATAATGTGTTATGAGCTTTATCTCTGTTGTGAGTACATGCTAAGTCACTTCAGTCATTTCCGACTCTTTGTGACCCACCAGGCTTCTCTGTCCATGAGATTCTCTAGGAAAGAATACTGGAGTGGTTTGCCATGCCCTCCTCCAGGGTATCTTGCCCATGCAAGGATTGAACCTGTGTCTCCTACATCTCCTGCATTGGCAGCAGATTCTTTATCACTGAGCCAGCCACCTGGGAAGCCCTATCTCTGTTGTACCATATATCAATTGTTTGTAAAGTTTTATTGCTGAATAGTATTGAATTGTATGGATATACCACATTTTGTTTATCTGTTCACCAGTCAATGAACATTTAGATTATTTCTACATTTTCATTATTGTGAATAATGCTTCTGTAGACATTTGTGTACAGGTCTTGTAAATAGGTTCCCCAGGTGGCGTTAGTGGTAAAGAACCCACTTGACAATGCAGGAGACGTAAGAGATGCAAGTTCCACCACTGGGTCCAGAACATCCCCTGGAGGAGGGCATGGCAACCCACTCCAGTATTCCTCCTAGGAGAATCCCATGGACAGAGGAGCCTGGCAGCCTGGCAGGCTACAGTCCATAGGGTCTCACTGAGTTATAAACGACTGAAGCAACTTAGCAGACATGCACACCCTGTAAACATGTTTTCATTTCTGGTGTTGGGCCAGGTTTTCCTTTGGTGTTTGGCTGGATAGGACCGGTATTATAAAAATATTTTTTGTTCCCCTTGGCCATCCTTTTCCAGTCTTTTGGCTAGAAAGTGGGCTCTTCTTCAGCTTTTTTGTCCTGCCTGTTGGTATTTCCTGGTTGCAGGTTTCTCTGGCACCTCATCTAGGATGCATGGAAAGCAAAAGGGACACCCAGGGAACTCACCACCATGTCATTCCTTATGTCCTCAAGTCCCCAGGCTCCAATATATATCTTTACACCTTTAAGAATCTTCTTGTATTTGTTAATTATGTCTGGAATGTTTTAGTTGTGAGAGAGGACCAGTGATGAATGGAGGTACACCATTTTGGTCCTAGACTGTGTTTTTCATTTTTACTAGTAGTCAAATGTGAATGAGTTCTGGCCTGTGAAAAAAGACCAGAAAAGTGAGGTGCCATTTCCAGGCCTGATGCTCTATTTTCTGTCTGTTGGCCAGACAGAGGACCCAGTTGAGGATTCAGATGACAGGCAAGATGGTGAATCTACCATATAGAAAGAACCTGGGTTTCTCGTTGACTGGGTATAGTAAATCCACTTACCGTTGTGTCATACACTGAGCTTTGGAGATTCTTTTCACAGTTAGCCTAGTTTGGTTATACAATAAGACTTAATACTATACCTTTTCCTCTCTGCTTTTTCTTGTTTTACACTTCCTTTAAAGCTAAACTCAAATTCTGTTGTTTTCATACAACTTTCCTTAATCCCATCACTCACTTATTTGAAATCCTACAGCCCTGTAAATTTAACTTATGATTATACTTTTTTTTTTGTATATTGTTCTCTAGTCATCTTAACCACATGTTAATACTATAAGCTTCTAAAAGATAGGGACCATATTTCTCTCACCTACCTGTTCAGGGGGATGCTGAATAACTGCATATTAAATTTGTTCTTTGAAGCATTGAAGTGCCTGAATAATTAAACCCTACAGCAATGATGATAAAACGAAATTATCATCATTAAATTTTTCTTCCTTTGAATTTGAGGGTGTTTCTGCACTTTTCACCTGAAAAACTTTTAGCTCTGTGATGACTCCATCATATTCTTTATAGCAGAAATTTTCAAACCTTTTTACCTATGACTCATATCATAGATTTTCTTTGTATACACAGACACATGACTGAAACAAAAGTTTCATGTAATAGTACTTAAACTGTAATTGCCATCATTATGTGCAATGCCCTCTGATATTTTCTATTTTGGTCGCAACCCATTAATTGATTCTATGACTCATTCGTTGGTCATGACCTGTAATATGAAAAATGCTGTTTTACTGCAAGAGGAAGGATTGAAAGGGTGAAGCTGCTCAAACTGAGCTATTAGCTAAGGGCATGGAACACGTTAGCCTTTGATTCTGAAATTTTAAAGGTGGGCTTGTCATAAGAACTTCAAGCAGTAAATGTAACACACAAAGGATAAAGAGGCCCATGATCTGAGAAAGCCCTTTTAGTAGTTAGTGTTGTCCTTGGGCCTTTTAAATTACACTACTTGGGTACCTGAGCCCCATTTCAGATCTATGTAATTAGAATCACTGCTGGGACCTTGGAATCTGCATTGTGAAAAGCTCTGTAAATACTTAAGTTTGAGAACTGTTGTTCTTTTTTCCCATAGAGTCCCAGCTCTTGGTATGACAAATTGTTGGGCGATTTGCCAAAATGAGAACTACTTTTGCTTGAAAAATCCTGATTGCCTTGGTTTGTCAAGCTTTTGAATTCTAACTCTTAGTAATTTTTTAATATTTTTGTTTGTTTGTTGAGTTATTCACCATATACTTGGGCTAGTTTTAGCTTATTTTTGTTTCTAACCTCATACCAATTGTTACATAAATTTATAATATTTTCATTTTTGATTTTTCTAATTAGTTTCTAAACTTTGTTTTTATTTCTTCTTCCTAATTTTACTTTTATATTATCTTCCTATTTTATTAAATCTTTAAAAATGTGTGACCTGCATTTTCTAGTTATCTATTGTGAAGTTAAGGCGCTCAGTCGTGTCCGACTCTTTGCGACCCCATAGACTGTAGCCTACCATAGAGTGTAGCCTACTATAGAGTGTAGCCTACAGGCTTCTCCACCCGTGGGATTTTCCAGGCCAGAATACTGGAGTAGGTTGCCATTTCCTTTTCCAGGAGATCTTACCAACCTGGGGATCAAACCTGGGTCTCCCACATTGCAGGCAGACACTTTACCCTCTGAGCCACCAGGGAAGGCCATAGTTATCTATTAATGATAGTTAACTATTAACTATCAATAATAATTAACTATTAATGATAGTTATTAATTTTAAAAATTTAGTTTATTTGTTTTACCAGCTGTGTTGTTCAGTTGTGTCTGAAAGCGTGTGTCGCTAAGTTATGTCTAACTCTTTGTGACCAGCACGCCAGGCTTCCCTGTCCTTCACTATCTCCTGGAGTTTGCTCAAACTCATGTTCATTGATTCAGTGATGACATCCAACCATTTCAATCTCTGTTGCCCCTTCTCTTCTTGCCCTTAATCTTTCCCAGCATCATGGTCTTTTCCAGTGAGTCGGCCCTTCGCATCAGGTGGCCAAAGTACTGGAGCTTCAGCTTCAGCACCAGTCCTTCCAATGAATAGTCAGGGTTGATTTCCTTTAGGATTGACTGATTTGAGCTCCTTGCCATCCAAAGGACTCTCAAGAGTCTTCTCCAGCACCATAATTTGAAAGTGTCAATTTTTGGATGGGAGATTTGTAGAGTTTTACAGTAATTGCCCCTTGATTAATCAAACCTCCCTCATTGATTTATATAGTTGCCCCCACCCCCCACCCGCACTCATTGACTCTGGCCTTGTGCCTTGCTAGCATCAGCGGATGTTATCCAAGTGGAAACTTGGTAAGCACTTGTGAACTGGGGACATGCAAGACACTCAGGCTATGCTGCTGGAGGGGACGTTGGAGGACCAAAGAGACATTTTGGCCAGCAAGCCCCAGGTAAGTGTTTGACATGTGACTAGGGCCATGTTGGGCTTTCCAGTTCCATTTGAACCCTAGATGGATATGGCTACCTGAGTGACCACAGGAGAGAGCAGCAGAGGATCTGCCCCACTGACTAGAGCCCAAATTGCAGCATCACAATCAAATAAATGGTTGTTCTTTAAGACACAGTTTTGGAATGATTTGTTAAGAAGCATTAGGTAGCTGAAATAAAAACTGGTGTTATTAGTGAGATGCTGACATAACAAGATCCTAAAATGTGTCTCATTGGTTTTGGGACTGGGTGGCAGTTGGGGGCTAAAAAAATGGTGATGGGATTGTTGGAAGAGGCTGGAAAAATGAAAAACAACTGTCAATGAAGCTTGAAAGGTGGTGAGGAAACTGCTTTTGGAGATTGGAGTGGTGGCGCCTCATTTTTATGGTACTGAAACAATTTTAAAAGCTATTACCTGCAGGAACTTAGAATACAGAAGATCTATGTACTGAATTTGTGGATCTGGCTGCAGACCAAGGCAGAACGTTGAAATTGTCAGTTGGGTTCTGATAGCTCTGAGTAAGGTATGGGGAGAGAGAACTGAACTTAAAGCAGAAATTAGAGGAAATACAGGGTGCCCAGGAATTTCTGTGTTGGAAAATAAAACTGTCTTTAGTTGTCTCTGGAAGGCAAAAGATTCTCATAGTGAGAAGTGGTCTGGAGTAAATATCAAGTATTCTTTATTAAGACCTTAGAAAAATTTAAGGTAGATCCTTTTAGCTAGATGAAAAGCATGATAAGATCATAAGAATGTTAAGGGTTTTGTGCCCTAGCAACCCAACACTTCAAAATTAGAGAAAGGTCTAGTTTGAAAAAGAGTTATGGTTATAGTTTAAGGGGGAATAGAGTGAATCTCAGTTAAATGAATAGAAAGTCTATAAAGTTTTAAAGGGTTGGAATTGGCTTATACTAAAAGGAGAAGGCAATGGCACCCCACTCCAGTACTCTTGCCTGAAAAATCCCATGGATGGAGGAGCCTGGTAGGCTGCAGTCCATGGGGCTGCGAAGAGTCGGACACGACTAAGCGACTTCACTTTCACTTTTCACTTTCATGCATTGGAGAAGGAAATGGCAACCCACTCTAGTGTTCTTGCCTGGAGAATCCCAGGGACGGTGGAGCCTGGTGGGCTGCCATCTATGGGGTCGCACAGAGTCGGACACGACTGAAGCGACTTAGCAGCAACAGCAGCAAAAGGGAAGGTCAGTTTAAAAAAAGGCCTCTGGGCCTCAATTTCCTAAGAATAGAAGCATTTCTGTTTAAAAAGAACCCCAAAGCCTTGGTGGTACTAGTGATAAAGAACCTGCCTGCCAGTGTAGTAGATGGAAGTACGCAGGTTCAATCCCTGGGTTGGGAAGATTCCCCTGGAGAAGGGCATGGCAACCCACTCCAGTATTCTTGTCTGGAGATTCCCAAGGACAGAGGAACCTGGCAGGCTACAGTCCATAGAGTTTGCCGAGTCGGACATGACTGAAGCGACTGAGCATGCATGCAAAGCCCAGAGGGAAAGCTAAGAGCTCTGAAATTATAGACTAGGAAACCATTCCAGAGAACAGAGTGGGCCCTAACAAAAAGAACATTCCTGTCCCTGAGGTAGGAGGCTCTCAAAACACTTGCTGCTGGATTTTAGATCTGCTGTGGAGAAATGACTTCTGTGTTTCTCCTCGTCCCTTTTAAAATTTATTGCAGTTATACTGTCCCTGTCTTTCCATTGTATGTTGGCTATTTGGGGGACAGACAGTTTCTCTTTTTGCTTTATAAACCTCTGATTCAAGATGAGCTGCATTCAACTTATACCCTAGGATTCTCATCCATATTTAGAATTGGTGCGTATTATGAGGTAATAGACTTTGATCCTTTTGCAGAAGTCAGAGGAGACTTTGGGAATCCTGGAAAGGGTCCCACGTGTCTGCATGTGGGAGGGATGTGATTCACTGGGGCCAGAGGTCAAGACTTCGATAGAGTGTTACATTAACATCACCTCCCCTGTCCCCAACCCCCATAAATCATGCCTTTTGGTTCTCAAGCTCTTTTGTAGACCGCTACCCTGACTCTTGACTTGGCCATAGGACTCCCTTTGGCTAGAGAAATGATAGTAGACATTATTCAACAGAGGCTTGTTAGAAGTTTACACAGTGGGGCTTGTCCTCTGACATCACTGCTGTCTCTATGACTGCAGTTGCCTGAATAATCTCAGGTCAAACTAGCTGACTAACCTCTCAGTTAGTCATTTGGTGGTGCTGGTTTGGTTGCTTAGTTGTGTCTGACTCTTGTGACCCCATGGACTGTAGCCCACCAGGGTCCTCTGTTCATGGGATTTCCCAGGCAAGAATACTGGAGTGGGTTACCATTTTGTTGCCTGGGTCAGGGATTGAACTTGAGCCTCCTACATTGGCAGTTGGATTCTTTATGGCTGAGCCACCAGGGAAGCCAGATTAGTCATTTAGCATAGGCTAAATGCAGAACCAAGAGTAAATAACTGAGTATTGTTTTGGAGTAGTTTGTTTTATAGCCGCAGGTGAGTAAGGATTGTTTGCTTTTGTCCCTTTCCTCTGCCACAATGCTTTTTGATTCCTTTCAATAGGTTCTTTGTTTTCTAATCCCTTCCGTTTTGTTTTTGATCCCTTCCATTCAAATAGCTTTGATTTATATAATTCAGAAGTCCGATGGGCCAAAATTTCTACTGATACCCAATCATGCTGCTAGAATGGAGTCTTCCCCCCCTCCCCCGCCCCCCCCTCCACAATATGATTCAGTATCAGGTTCAGCAATGAAGAGCTAAAGGATCTAAAATCCATGGTCTTATCTTCACAGATTTGTTCACTGATATTGTAAAGTGAAGTGACTAGATTGCTGTGCACTGTACCTGTTTGGGAGGTTGGACTTTTCAGTTACGTATGCCTGAGGAAATAATTCCAGCACCCTTCTAAAATCCTTTTTATCTGTTGAGCCAACTTCTTGATGTTGCTACATACCTTACCATGAACTTCTTTTTAGGTCAGAAGGATGCATCAGAGGGAAACGTGATTTCTTCTGGGCAATGGGGAAGGACATAGCAGTGAATAAGAAAGCCTTATTCAGTTTTATGAAGATGTTGAAGATTCATTGGTGTATAGATGTATCTTGGTGTCAGTACACAGACATATCTATGTAGCTGACTTGGATTACGTATAGTAATCTCTTTTCTTGTTAATATGTAGACATGTTTATTATCTCAATTTAATATTTCATTAATTATATATCATCTATTTCATAATTAAAACTATTCATTTGAATAGCTATCTCAATATCTGTTTTTATTAGCAGAGAATACCATACACATATTTAATAGTAGTGTTTTGTAGTAACTGAATTATTGCATTGAACCGGAAAGTTTGCAGAATGTACCCTTGCAGTCTAGTTACAGTGATCTGAATAAAGGGGATGCTTAAACACTAAAGAATTTGTTAAGAAGACAGAAAACTTCAAAAGTATTTGTAATAAAAGGGTATAAGATTCAAATGCTCTTTTTTCCTTTAAAAAAGTTAATTGCTTCATTTTTCCTTTAAAAGCATTACATTTTGATTGAAGAAAACTTGGAAAACATAAAAAAATAGACAAAATAAAAATAATCTATACCACCTTCAAAAATTAGTTACTCTAAGATGTTATTGTATGAAACTCACAGTTAAGAAATACTGAATGATCTATGTGTTACAGACATTATAGTATTGTATTCACTTTAAATAAAGTAGTTTAAATGCCTGCAAATACTATGATGAAGGAACTATTACTAATCCATTTTACAGATGAAGAAAGAGGAGCAGAGCGATTAATCTGTTGAAGATTACATAGATTTAAACCCAGACTTTTGACTTAAAAGTTTGCATTTCTAAACCATTATAAATTTCTCCTATCCTTTTCTGTGATTTGCCTTCCTCCCTCCCTGCCTCCCTCCTTTTCTTTTCTCCCTTCCCTTTCTAAACTTGATCTGCTGCTGCTACTGCTGCTAAGTCGCTTCAGTCGTGTCCGACTCTGTGCGACCACATAGACAGCAGCCCACCAGGCTCCGCCATCCCTGGGATTCTCCAGGCAAGGATACTGGAGTGTGTTGCCATTTCCTTCTCCAATGCGTGAAAGTGAAAAGTGAAAGTGAAGTCACTCAGTCGTGCCTGACTCCCAGCGACCCCATAGACTGGAGCCTACCAGGCTCCTCTGTCCATGGGATTTTCCAGGCAAGAGTACTGGAGTGGGGTGCCATTGCCTTCTCCCAATTTATTTTTTTTTCATTTATCACATTTTCGCCTAATTTATTTTACCAAACATATTCAAATATCCTTAAATATTTCTCTGCAATGTGATTTTTAATACATTCTAGTAGCTGGTGTAGACTGGTAGTCTACAGTCCATGAGGTTGCAAAGAGTTGGACACGGCTGAGCGACTTCACTTTCACTTTTGGTAACCATATACCACATGGTTTAACCATTACTATTTTAATCAGTTTTCTGTTATTTGTATTAGGTTGGCTTAAGTATTAAGCTATTATAAATAATGCAAGATGAGCATCCTTGTACATGTTTTTGATTATTTCCTGAGGATAACTTTCTAAATATGACATTTTCAGGCCTAAGGATAAGACCACTTTAAAGACTTAGATATATTTTGACAAATCACCTTTTGAATAGTTAGTAAAGATTTTTATTTGTGCAAGCAATATACGGGAGTGCCTGGAGTGTCTGTAAAACTTTGATGTATCACTCTCTGTATATACAGAGTATAAGTTAAGTCTAGGAGAATGAAAAATTAACAACTCACTCTACTTCTAAGTTAAAATGGTATGTATCCATTTAAAAATTTATTAATATAGCTTTAAAGGCTTGCTTTTGGAAGAAAGTTGAGAAATTTAGTATCTACAGAAATTCAAGTTATTTTTATGTGAATAAAATTTCATGCAAAAATATCAAAAGGGTGAGGAAAATATTCACCTCAATTTAAAGTTAATATTTTTTTAAAAGCTCTTAAATCTCTGAATAAAATGTGATTAGATTCATATCTGGGCTTTCAAGGATATGGAATCCCATTGCCTAACACAATGCTTGGCAGAATTGGAATTCAGGAGTTTTTCAGTGATGAAGGAATGAACGAGTGAAAGAAAGCACAAATGAATTTTTATAGCTTCACTTCCTTAACGAGGGCATCCTTTGTTGTCTTTTAATTTGGACATATAAAAATATATCTCTGTTCTAGCTCATGTGAAACCTGTACAAATTCTATACATGCGAGCAAAGAGAGGCTGCCAGGATTGTCTGGCCAAGGTGCGATAACTGGTCTAGGCCAGAGCTCTGAAATAACTCCACGAAGAGGGCTTTCTCTCTGGGACTTACTGATTATCGCCAAATGCTCCTGTGGGCAACCTCTGGACATGGAGCAGGTGTGAGGAGCCCATTATTCTATACTTACTAATAAAGTGTCAGATGTAACTAGGACTTAATAAGTATAAATTTCCTGAGATGCTTTATGATTTGAATTTCTTCCTGGTAGTACTCAAGTGTAACTGAGTACGTATATGTGACTCTAGGTTTTAATCTCCTTGCCAGGTTAAGGGCTCTGAGGTCAAAAGTTTGAATAATTTTTAAATTAGATGGATGGTCATTGTAGGGGGTCAAGTATTAAAGGCTATGGGTAATAAGTACCTTTTACCTGGAAAAAATGCCCCTTTTCTAACTTAAAGCTTCATGCAGACTTGGGTACAGCATAGTCCATTTTATTATGCACACCTAGTAAGACAAATATGGTAACTCTACAAGCCATGCAAGCAGTTTGCTTCAGTTCAGTTGCTCAGTGTGTCTGACTCTTCGTGACCCAGTGGACCACAGCACGCCAGGCCTCCCTGTCCATCACCAACTTCCGGAGTTTACCCAAACTCGTGTCCATTGAGTTCGTGATGCCATCCAGCCCTCTCATCCTATGTTCTCCCCTTTTCCTCCTGCCTTCAGTCTTTCCCAGCATCAGGGTCTCTTCAAATGAGTCAGTTCTTCGCATCAGGTGGCCAAAGTATTGGAGTTTCAGCTTCAGCATCAGTCCTTCCAATGAACACTCAGGAGTGATCTCCTTTAGGATGGACTGGTTGGATCTCCTTGCAGTCCAAGGGACTCTCAAGAGTCTTCTCCAACACTACAGTTTAAAAGCATCAATTCTTCAGTGCTCAGCCTTCTTTATAGTCCAACTCTCACATCCATACATGACCACTGGAAAAACCATAGCCTTGACTAAATGGACCTTTGTTGGCAAAGTAGTGTCTCTGCTTTCTAATATGCTGTCTAGGTTGGGCATAACTTTCCTTCCAAGGAGTAAGCTTCTTTTAATTTCATGGCTGCAGTCACCATCTGCAGTGATTTTGAAGCCTCCCAAAATAAAGTCAGCCACTGTTTCCAGTTTCCCCATCTATTTGCCATGAAGTGATAGGACTAGATGTTATGATTTTAGTTTTCTGAACGTTGAGCTTTAAGCCAACTTTTTCACTCTCCTCTTTCACTTTCATCTTTAGTTCTTCTTCACTTTCTGCCATAAGGGTGGTGTCATCCGCATATCTGAGGTTACTGATATTTCTCCCGGCAATCTTGATTCCAGCTTGTGCTTCTTCCAGCCCAGCGTTTCTCATGATGTACTCTGCATATAAGTTAAATAAGCAGAGTAACAATATACAGCCTTGACCTACTGCTTTTCTTATTTGGAACCAGTCTGTTGTTCCATGTCCCATGTCCAGTTGTAACTATTACTTCCTGACCTGCATACAGATTTCTCAAGAGGCAGGTCGAGTGGTATAGTATTCCTGTCTCTTTCAGACTTTTCCACGGTTCATTGTGATCCACACAGTCAAAGGCTTTGGCATAGTCAATAAAACAGAAATAGATGTTTTTCTGGAACTCTCTTGCTTTTTTAATGATCCAGCGGATGTTGGCAATTTGATATCTGGTTCCTCTGCCTTTTAAAACCAGCTTGAACATCTGGAAGTTCACAGTTCATGTATTGTTGAAGCCTGGCTTGGAGAATTTTGAGCATTACTTTACTAGCGTGTGAGATGAATGTAATTGTGTGGTAGTTTGAGCATTCTTTGGCATTGCCTTTCTTTTGGATTGGAATGAAAACTGACCTTTTCCAGTCCTGTGGTCACTGCTGAGTTTTTCAAATTTGCTGGCATATTGAGTACAGCACTTTCACAGCATCATCTTTCAGGATTTGAAATAGCTCAACGGGAATTCCATCACCTCTACTAGCTTTGTTTGTAGTGATGCTTCCTAAAGCCCATTTGACTTCACACTCCAGGATGTATGACTATGTGAGTGATCACACCATTGTGATTATCTGGGTCATGAAGATCTTTTTTGTACAGTTCTTCTGTGTATTCTTGCCACCTCTTAATATCTTGTGCTTCTTGTTAGGTCTATACCATTTCTGTCCTTTATTGAGCCCATCTTTGCATGAAATGTTCCCTTGGTATCTCTAATTTTTTTGGAGATCTCTAGTCTTTCCCATTCTGTTGTTTTCCTTTATTTCTTTGCATTGATCACTGAGGAAGGCTTTATTATCTCTCCTTACTATTTTTTGGAACTCTGCATTCAAATGGGTGTATCTTTCCTTCTCTCCTTTGCTTTTTGCTTCTCTTCTTTTCACAGCTATTTGTAAGCCTCCTCAGACAGCCATTTTGCTTTTTTGCATTTCTTTTTCTTGGGGATTGTTTTGATCCCTGTCTCCTATACAATGTCATGAACCTCTGTCCATAGTTCATCAGACACTCTGTCAGATCTAGTCCCTTAAATCTATTTCTCACTTCTACTGTATAATGCAAACTATAAGACACCTGAATAGACCATCTTATGCATGTTCTTTCAAAATTATGGCATCTAATAATAATCATTCTATGATCAGAATATACATTTATCTTAACTTTACTTCATTGCTTCCTGGCTAGTGCTACAATGTTAAAAGTTTACAGCAGAGTACTATATCAGTTTCTTCTCTTACTTTAATAGTCCTCCACCCCCCCCACCCCAATAATTTCTCTAAAATAATTGTTCTTCAAAAGAAGTCTGAGGGTCACTGTTGGTTTTTCATGGCTGCAACTGGGGACTATGTCATTGAAAAGCACAAGTGAAAACTGCTCAGTTGTGTCCGACTCTTTGCAACCCCAGCACTATACAGTCCATGAAATTCTCCAGGCCAGAATACTGGAGTGGGTAGCCATTCCCTCCTCCAGGGAATCCTCCCAACCCTGAACTGGGATCTCCTGAATTGCAGGCAGATTTTTTTTTTTACCAACTGAACTACCAGGGAAGTCAGAAAAACACAAAATTCTATTTAAACATTTTAGTTTGTATATATGGGCAGAGTGGGTGGTGCTCTTTATAGAGGTCTGAAAAGGTTGACAGTACAGCTTCCAAAGAAGTGAGGTTAAAACTGGGCTTTGTTGGTAGATTATCATTAGTGAATTGTGGCTATGGACTTTTTTTTTTTTTAATTAAAAAGTGAAATAGAAAATAAATAAATTAGAAATTTATAGAAAAAATTGAAACTGTAATAATATCATGTACTGATGGATGGCTGTGGCTAAATCTTACAAGGTGAGAAATCTATCATGTCTCTGTTTAATTCTCTAGGGGAGTTTTATTTTCCTAAATCAAGACATAAATTTTCTCCCAACTGTCATATGATTTGAACTTAGGCACAAGCTCAGAATTTAGGATACCTTGACAATAATATTTGTTTGTAGGAGGAATAAAAATCCTTCCACATCGTCTTTGATCAGAGAGAACATTAAAGCTCAACTTCTGTGTTATATTTGTTTCTAAAGCAGGTTTGATACCTGCTGTTTCAAGCTTTAGCATAATTTACTAACATCTGTTGAAATCTGCTGACTTATATGGTCTTTCTTAGAGTGAATGATATAGTACTTAGGTCAGAGCAAAACATGTAGCCTTTTTTTCATGTAACTTAAAATTTTTCCAAAAGAAAAAAGAAAGGAAAAGAAAATTATATTTCATCAACCAGAGCTAAGAACTTAGATTTTTTAATGTGTACCTTTATTTATATATGTATGTATGTTTTAAAATGAAACTTGAAAACATAATGAGCATAATGTGTCTGAAGAAGATATTTTTCAGTAGTTATGGACATTGATGTTTTTTCTGGGTTAATTCCTAGAGTCAGGACAATTGAAATCTAAAAAAGTAGGCTTACTTTATTTGCTTAGATGAAATGAAACACTGCACAAAGAATTTAGTAGTGGGGATGTGTGAAAGAAAGTTAGTCGCACATGTCCGACTCTGCGATTCTTGGACTGCAGCCTGTCACACTGCTCCGTCATAGAATTCTCCAGGCAAGAGTACTGGAGTGGGTTGCCATTTCCTTCTCCAGGGGATCGTCCCGATTCGGGGATCAAACTCAGGGCTCCCACATTGCAGGCAGATTCTTTGCCAGCTGAGTCACAAGGGAAGCCTGGAGGGTGTGCGGTGGTAGTAAGAATTTCAGCCTGAAGACTTCCAGATTAGTTCAGGCATACCTCAGAGATATTGAAAGTTTGGTTTCAGACCACCTCAACTCATATGATGTTCTTTGTTCATTTCCCATTGCATATAACAGTTACGTTTACATTGTATTGTAGTCTATTAAGTGCAATAGCATTATATCTAAAAATAAAGTATTTGTTGTTGTTGTTGTTCAGTTGCTAAGTGTCTGACTCTTTGCGACCCCATGGACTATAGCCTGCTAGGCTTCTCTGTCCGTGGGATTTCCCAGGCATGTGTACTGGAGTGGGTTGCTATTTTCTTCTCCAGAGCATCTTCTTGACTGAAGGATCAAACCCACGTCTCTTTCATTGGCAAGCAGATTCTTTATCACTGAGCATTACTTAATTAAAAAATACTTTATTACTTAGTTTCTAAGCCTTTAGCTATTCATAGTCTTTCTGCTGGCACTGTTTATAATAGCTAGGACATGGAAGCAACCTAGATGTCCATCAGCAGATGAATGGATAAGAAAGCTGTGGTACATATACACAATGGAGTATTACTCAGCCATTAAAAAGAATACATTTGAATCAGTTCTAATGAGGTGGATGAAACTGGAGCCTATTATACAGAGTGAAGTAAGCCAGAAAGAAAAACACCAATACAGTATACTAACACATATATATGGAATTTAGAAAGATGGTAACAACAACCCTGTGTACGAGACAGCAAAAGAGACACAGATGTATAGAACAGTCTTTTGGACTCTGTGGGAGAGGGAGAGGGTGGGATGATTTGGGAGAATGGCATTGAAATATGTATAACATCATATATGAAATGAGTCACCAGTCCAGGTTCGATGCACAACACGATGCTTGGGGCTGGTGCACTGGGACGACCCAGAGGGAGGGTATGGGGAGGGAGGAGGGAGGAGGGTTCAGGCTGGGGAACACATGTATACCTGTGGCAGATTCATTTTGATATATGGCAAAACCAATACAATATTGTAAAGTTAAATAAAATAAAATTAAAAAAAAATCTTTCTGCTGGTGTCAAGTTGTGTCTCATTGTTGCTGACTGCTGACTTATCAGGGTGGTCCTTGCTGTAAGTTGGGATGGCTGTAGAAATTTCTTAAAATGAGACAAAAATGAAGTTTGCTGCATCGATTGACTCTTCCTTTCATGAAGAGTATCTCTATAGCTTGGGCTGTTATTAGATAGCAATAGAACTTCTGCAGAATTGGAATCAGTCCTCTCAAAACCTGCCAAAGCTTTATTAACAGAGGTTGTGTAATATTCTGAGTCCTTGTCATTTCAGCAGTCTTCTCAGCATCTTCACCAGAAGTAGATTCCATGTCAAGAAACCTCTTTGCTCAGTAAGAAGCAACTCCTCATCCTTTAGTGTTTCATGAGATTGTAGCAATTCAGTCACATCTTTAGGCTCTACTTCGAATTCTAGTTCCTTTGCTTTTTCTACCATGTCTGTAATGACTTATTCCCCTGAAGTCGAACGCCTCAAAGTCATCCATGAGGGCTGGAATCACCTTTTCCCAAACTTCTGTTTATGTTGGTATTTTGACCTCTTCCCATGAATTACAAATGTTTTTTAATGGCATCTAGAATGGTGCACCCTATAAAGTAGGTTTTCAGTTGACTTTGCCCTGATCCATCCAAGAAATCACTGACTGTGGTGGCTAAGGCTGACAGCTAAGGCTACAGAGTTACAAAAATGTGTGTGTGTGTATTTGTGTGTGTGTGTGTGTGTGTTTAAAGTACCGAGGATCTTTATTCTTGGGTCTGAAAATGTATTTCTTAAATAATGAGACTTGAAAGTTGAAGTTACTCTTTGATCTATGGACTGCAGAATGGATGCTGTATTAACAGGCATGAAAACATTAGTCTTATTGTATAATACATCCATCAGAGGGCTTCCTTGGTGGCTCAGTAGTAAAGAATATGCCTGCCAATGCAGGGGACTCGGGTTTGATCTCTGGGCTACAGAAGATCCCTTTGGGAAGGATATGGTAACCCACTCCAATATTCTTGCCTGGAAAATTCCATGGACAGAGGAACCTGGAGGGCTACAGTCAATGGGGTTGCAAAAGAGTTAGACACGACTGAGTGACTAAGCAACAACATAGCCATCAGAGCTTTTTGAGAACCAGGTGCATTGTCAATGAGCAGTACTGTTTTGAAAGGAAATGCTTTTTTTTTTTTTTTTTCCTGAGCAATATGTCTCCACAGACCTTAAAATATTCAGGAAACCATGTTGTAAACAGATGTGCTGTAATTCAGACCTTTTTGTTCCATTTACAGAGCACAGGCAGAGTAGATTTAGCATAATTCTTAAAGGCCCTATGATTTTCAGAATGGTAAGTGAGCACTGCTTCAACTTAGTCTCCAGCTGCATTAGCCCCTGATCAGCCTGTCCTTTAAAAGTTTTGAAGCCAGACATTGACTTCTGTCTAGCTATGAAAGTTCTGGGTGGCATCTTCTTCTAGTATAAGGCTATTTCATCTACATTGAAAATACGTTGTTTAGTGTAGCCACCATCATGAATTATCTTAGCTAGATCTTCTAGATCAATTGCTGCAGCTTCTACATCAACACTTGATACGTCCCCTTGTACTCTGATGTTAGGGAGATGGCTTCTTTCCTTTAACCTCATGAAACAACTCTGCCAGCTTCAAACTTCCCTTCTGCAGTTTCTTCACCTCTCTCGGTCTTCATAAAACTGAAGAAATTTAGGGCCTTTGCTGTGGATTAGGCTTTGGCTAAAGGGAGTGCCATGACTAGTTTGATCTTCTAGACTTAAAACTGCCTTGATATCAGCAATAAGGGTATTTCACTTTCTTAGTATTTGTGTGTTCACCGGTGTAGCACATTTAATTTCTGCCAGTAACGTTTCCTTTGCATTCACAATTGGCTGACTTAGGGTAATTGGCTTAAGAGGCCTAGCTTTCAGCTTTTCTTGGCTTTCCACATGCTTTTCTCATGAAGCTTAATCATTTCTAGCTTTTGTGTGCAATTCTTTCTTTCACTTAAACACAGAGGTGATTGTAAGGTTATTCATGGGCCTGATTTCAATATTGTTCTGTCTCAGGGAATAGGGAGGCCAGAGTAGGGCAGTGGCTAGTTGGTAGAGCAGTCAAACCACAAACGACATTTATCAGTTAAATTTGCTGTCTTACATGGGTGCAGTTTGTGGTGCCTCCAAACAACTATAATAACATGAAAGACTACTGACCACAGATCACCACAATAAGTATCATAAAAATGAAAAAGTTCGAAATGTTGCCAGGATTACCAAAATGTGACAGAGACACGAAGTGAGCATATATTGTTGGAAAAATAGCACTGGTAGACTCTTGATCCAGGACTGACACAAACCTTCAATTTGTGAAAACACAGTATCTGTGAAGCATAATAAAGTGAAAAGCAATAAGAAGAGATATGCCAGTATTTAAAAGGAAAAACATTCTAGGCAATAAGCAAAGGCTTGATCTTGTCTTGAGTCTTACGGAAAGGATATTGTACTTGACTTTGTTTCCCTTTGTCCTATTGTTGCTATAGTTATCATTATCATCGTACTTGTTGACTGTATCATGAACTGTTAATTTCCTATACTTCTCTTTTAACTCCCATAACAACCCTATGAGCTGGGTGGCACTGCAACCATAGATGTGGAAATGAGGTTTGAAAAAGGTTAAGTAATCTGTGTCAGATAATCTGACTAGTGGGTTTCCCAGGTGGGTAAAGAATCCACCTGCCAGTGCAAGGGGTGAAGGAGATGTGGGTTTGATCCCTGGGTTGGGAAAGTCCCCTGGAGTAGGAAATGGCATCACACTCCAGTATTCTAGCCTGGAAAATTCCATGGACAAAGGAGCCTGGTGAGCTACAGTCCAAAGAACTGAACATCACAGAGTGAGCATGCACGTGCACGCGCGCACACACACACACACACACACACACACAGAGTCTGGCTAGTAAGGAAGTGCAGACCAGATTTGAACATAGTTTTCTTTCTTTAGAGTAAGGGCTATCCAAAAGATTTGTCTAAGTTGTTTGATTTTTTATTTCTTTTTTTTTCAGTTATAGATATACATGTATCTATTCTTTTTCAAATTCTTTTCCCATTTAGGTTATTACAGAATATGGAGCAGCATTCCCTGTGCTGTATAGTAGGTCCTTGTTGGTTATCTGTTTTAAATATAGCAGTGTGTACATGTCCAAAAGACTTATCTAAGTTGTTTTAAATATAGCAGTGTGTACATGTCCAAAAGACTTATCTAAGTTGTTTGTTTTTTAATCCTAGTGCTCCACAACAAAAGCTTAGGAATTGATTGTGTGAGAATGCAAGAAAAGAGAATTCTTTTCTTCATTTAAGAAAAGAAAATTCTTTTCTTCATTTAAGAAAAGAAAGGTAGGGCTGCTTTTGGGTTTGTTTTGTCAGGAATCCCAATGACTAGTGATGTTTTCCCTCTTACTACTGGAAATCTCCACTGCTGGTAGGAACATCTGATGCAATCACACATTTTGAGATACAGGTAGAAACTCCTACGTAGGAAAGGGTATGGCGAAATGTAATGGTTCTACATTGTTGGTGGGAATATAAATGGGTGCTGGCCTTATGGAAACCATTATGGAGGTTCCTTAAAAAGTGAAAAATACAGTTACTATATGATCTAGCACCCCCACTCCTAGGCAGCTATTTGGAGAAAACTCTAATTTGAAAAGGTACATGCACGCCAGTGTTTACAATAGCACTATTTACAATAGCCAAGACATGGAAGCAACTTAAGTGCCCATCAAAAGATGAATGGATAAAAAATGAAATAATAACATTTGGAGCAACATGGATGGACCTAGAGATTATCATATTAAATGAAGTCAGTCAGAAGGAGAATATGATGTCACTTATATGTGGACTCTAAAATATGATACAAATGAACTTATATACAAAACAGAAAGAGGTCCACAGATGTAGAAAACAAACTTATGATTACCAAAGGGGAGGGCAGGAAGGGATAAATTAGGAGTTTGGAATTAGCAGATATACACTACTATATATAAAATAGATAAATAACAAGGTCCTATTATATAGCACAGTATTCTATTAATATAAAAAACCAGAATGAATATATTCTGTTACATGTATATGGAAAATAATATTAAAAAAAAATACAACTGGATCATTTTGCTGTATACCAGAAACTAACACAACATTGTAAATCAACTATAATTAAATAAAAAAAAAAACCTCCTAAATTAAATATTCTCTGCTATTTCTTACTTCAGGAAACTGTTATTTTCTGTTGGTTGTAATTTTGATGTAGTCTCTGGGAATCTAGGATTTAAAGTATTAAAAACATGACAAGAAAATATAGACTTTCTGGTTACATCAAGTTCCCAAAGTTTATGACTTTTAATTTAGATTTCATACATATAACTTCTTTGGTTTAAAAGGACTGCTTGTTCTGTCTGAAGCAAACTGCCATTCCCACAGTGGGTAAAAACAAGATGTAAAATTTCTAAGAAATAATATGGTTTTACTAATTTATCTAAAATTGCAACATCCAAATGAAGTTTCTTTCATTTCTTATATAATATTTTCATTTTGAAGTTAGAGCATTATTTTTCTTCTGAAAAGTTGTTTTAGAAAACTCAAGAAGTAAAATTTTTTTCTTTTTATAAAGAAATTTAATTGAAGTACAAACAACTATGGGATTTTATAGTGTTGTAGGAACAGTTTCCCAATGAAAGAAAGTTTTTCTTTATGAATAATGTTATTCATATTCATAAGTATTGTTTATATTTATAAATGAACTGTAAAGAAAAAAATTTTTGATGTTCTGATTAGCATTATTTAATTATGGATACTGTCCAACTTTATTTCTAAGGCTTAAATTACCTGTTTGCTGCTGCTGCCAAGTCGCTTCAGTCGTGTCCTCCTCTGTGCGACCCCACAGACAGCAGCCCACCAGGCTCCCCCGTCCCTGGGATTCTCAAGGCAAGAACACTGGAGTGGGTTGCCATTTCCTTCTCCAATGCATGAAAGTGAAAAGTGAAAGTGAAGTCGCTCAGTCGCGTCCTACTCTTAGCGACCCCATGGACTGCTTGGCCCAACACAAAAGTTTTCTTACTATGCTTACTCATCCAGAGTGTGTTTTCTTTGAAAGAGAGGTATACATTGTTAACATAATGTACATTCGGTGGGAAACATCTTAGTTAAATATGTTTTCAAATTCTTTTAATCTTTTAAACTTAAAAGTATAGACATACTATTTTCCAGCCACTGTTCTGGGGTTGGGCATATACAAAAATGAATGAAATATGTATTCCTGTAATTCCTGTAATTGAGAAACTTACAGTTAATTGAATGAAAGATTCATTTGTATAGGCAGATACCTATAATAAGGTTTTAAGGGCTATCCCTGAAGTTTACCTGAATTGTTAAGGGAGCACAGATTGGGAGATGATTAATTTAGCCTTGTTCAGAAGAGCAAAGGTAAAAGAAACTATTGTTTCTTTTATAAAATCAAACAAGGTCTTCCAGGTGTTGACTGATGATTCTAATATTTTACTGCTTGGAATTTGACATGCTTGCTTTGGGGATTTTCCTTTCCCCTGCATAAATCTGTAGTTTACAAGGCATTACCTTTAGGTTCTAACAATTAACATTAGAAAAGTTGGTGGATGATTGATTCTGTAAGGGAAAGATGAATGCAGGTGTCAAAATCTGAGTCTCTAGAGATTATTCTGTCCCTAACTGTGGAGCACCAGCATGTAATTTGGTAATTTCGTCAAGGAAACTTCAGGTTCTGTTTTAAGGCTTCACAGAGAAGTCATCATCAACTGAGCTGGGTTTGGAAAGATAAATAAAACTTTTCCATATAGGGAAAAGGCATTCTGGGAAGAGGGAAAGTCTGAAGATAGATGACTCAGAGAGAGTTAGAAGTTCAGAATAACTCAAGATTTTCTGGAGTAGGGGATTGGGTGAATTGTGACACTGTTTACTAAGGAAGGTAATATAGAAGTAGACTTTGGGTCTAAGATGGAAAAAGGGCTCTGTATTGGGTATATTAATTTGGAAAGTCTTTGGAAATTTCATTAGTTTATTAAAAAAAAATTCTTTCCATTAAAATGTATTAATATCCTTACTTGCCCAGGTATCAAAAACACAGACTTGAGAACTAATCTCTTCTTAAAATGCTTTTATACTCTTGGAAAGAGAGACAATCAGATAATTATAAAAATGCTTAAAAGGGCTATAATTGGGCATCTTTGGTGATCCGAAGGCAAAGACTCTGAGTTCCCAATGTAGGGTCTCAGGTTTGATCCCTGGTTGGGGAACTAGATCCCATCTACTGGGAAACTAGATCCATATAACTCTTGGGAACCAAGAGTTCCCAAGCCACAGCTAAAGATCTTGCATGCTTCAACTAAAAGGATCTCACATGCCATAAATAAGTCCTGATGCAGCTAAATTAATTAATGTTAAAAAACGCTCTATGACAGTAAGAGTCTCAGGTTTTGATGAGGAACTTGGGGACATGTGTTTATCTAATTGGAGACTGAAAATGGGAATGAGGAGGAGAGGTGAGGAGTGATGTGAAAGAATTCCTGGGAGATTGCCTTATGCAATTCAAGTGTTTTTTTTTGAAGTATAGTTAAATGGTGGGAAGGGGAAAGAGGGAAACATTTCAGTCAAAAATTTTGCTTATATGATGCCTTGGGAACTATGGACGGAGAACTATGGATGGAGGTTCATAACACTGTAAAGGAGGCAGTGACCAAAACCACCCCAAAGAAAAAGAAATGCAAGAAGGCAAAGTGGTTGTCTGAGGAGACCTTAAAAATAGCTGAGAAAAGAAGAGAAGCCAAAGACAAAGGACACAAGGAAAGATACACTCAACCTTAAGTGAACAATGCAGAGAAATTGAGAAAAACAATAGAATGAGAAAGACTGGAGATCTCTTCAAGAAAATTGGAGATACCAAGGGAACAAAGATGGGCACAATAAAGGACAGAAATCACAAGAAATCTAACAAGCAGAAGATACTAAGAAGAGGTAGCAAGAATACACAGAAGAAATATATGAAAAAGGTCTTAATGACCTGGATAACCATGATGGTGTAGTCACTGTAACACTCATCTAGAGCCAGAATGCAAAGGCAAGTGGGTGCTAGGAAGCATTACTATGAACAAAACTGGTGGAGGTGATGGAATTCCAGTGAATTATTTCAAATCCTAAAAGGTGATACTATTAAAGCACTGCACTCAGTATGTCAGCAAATTTGTAAAAATCAACAGTGGCCACAGGACTGGAAAAACTCAGTTTTCATTCCAATTCCAAAGAAAGACAATGCCAAAGAATGTTCAAACTACCATGCAATTGTACTTATTTACATGCTAGCAAGGTAATGCTCAAAATCCTTCAAGCTAGGCTTCAACAGTATGTGAACCAAGAACTTCCAGATGTACAAACTGGATTTAGAAATGGCAGAGAAACCAGAGACCAAATTGCCAAAATTGTTGGATTATAGAAAAAGGAAAGGAATTAAAAAAAAAAAATCTACTTGTGCTTCATTGACTACGTGAAAGCCTTTGACTGTGTGGATCACAACAGACTGGGAAATTCATAAAAAGATGGGAATACCAGACCACCTTACCTGTCTCCTGAGAAACCTGTATGCAGGTCAAGAGGCAACAGTTAGAACCTTACATGGAACAGGGGACTGGTTCAAAATTGAGAAAGAAGTAGTACATCAGGGCTGTATATTGTCATTCTGCTTATTTAACTTATGTTCAGAGTACATGATGCAAAAGGCCAGGCTGGGTGAATCACAAGCTGGAATCAAGATTGTCAGGAGAAATATCAACAGCCTCAGATATGCAGATGATACCACTCTAATGGTAGTAAGTGAAGAGGAACTAAAGATCCTCTTGATGAAGGTGAAAGAGGAGAGTAAAAAAAGCTGATCTACAATGCAACATTCAAAAAACTAGGAGCATGGCATCTGCTCCCGTCATTTCATGGCAAATAGATGGGGGGAAAGTAGAAACAGTGGTGAATTTTATTTTCTTGGGCCCCAAAATCACTGCAGATGGTGACTGCAGCCATGAAATTAAGACACTTGCTCCTTGAAAGGAAAGCTATGACAAACCTAGACAGCGTATTAAGAAGTAGTGATATCACTTTGCCAACGAAGGTCCATATAGTCAAAGCTGTGGTTTGATTACCACAAAGAAGGCTGAGCATTGAAGATTTGATGCTCACCAAATCACTGCAGATGGTTATTGCAGTCATGAAATTAAAAGACGCTTACTCCTTGAAAGGAAAGTTATGACCAACCTAGATAGCATATTCAAAAGCAGAGATATTACTTTGCCAACAAAGGTCCATCTAGTCAAGGCTCTGGTTTTTCTAGTGGTCATGTATGGATGTGAGAGTTGGACTGTGAAGAAGGCTGAACACCAAGAATTGATGCTTTTGAACTGTGGTGTTGGAGAAGACTCTTGAGAGTCCCTTGGACTGCAGGGAGATCCAACCAGTCCATCCTAAAGGAGATCAGTCCTGGGTGTTCATTGGAAGGACTGATGCTAAAGCTGAAACTCCAGTACTTTGGCCACCTCATGCAAAGAGTTGACTCATTGGAAAAGACTCTGATGCTGGGAGGGATTGGGGGCAGGAGGAGAAGGGGACGACAGAGGATGAGATGGCTGGATGGCATCACTGACTCAATGGATGTGAGTCTGAGTGAACTCCGGGAGTTGGTGATGGACAGGGAGGCGTGGCGTGCTGTGATTCATGGGGTCGCAAAGAGTTGGACAGGACTGAGCGACTGAACTGAAGTGTTGTGCTAGAGAAGACTCTTGAGAGTCCCTTGGGCAGCAAGGAGATCAAACCAGTCAATCCTAAGGAAAATCAATCCTGAATGTTCATTGAAAGGACTCATGCTGAAGCTGAAGCTCCAATACTTTGGTCACTTGATGCAAAGAGCTGACGCACTGTAGAGGACCTTGATCTGGGAAAGATTGAAGGCAGGAAGAGAAGGTGGTGACAGAGGATAAGATGGTTGGATGGCATCACTGACTCTATGGACATGAGTTTGAGCAAACTCTCGGAGATAGTGAAGGACAGGGAAGCCTGGTGTGCTGCAGTCCATGGGATTGCAAAGAGTTGAACGTGACTTAACAACTGAACAAGAAGAACATGATGTCTTGGAGTGTGAGGAAGTAACTTGTGCATAGAGTACTGCTTGTGATTGAGGTGTCACTTGTAGGAACAATATAAGTAGGGATTGGTAGGGTTCTATATGTCATGTGTGTGTTGATTTTTATGTTGAAGACAGTCTTGTTGGTAGTCAGGGAAGCTTATTATAAAGGATAATAAGTAGGGGAATGGCTTGATGAGATTTGATGCTGAACAACCAGTTAGAATCATGTTCTAGAATCTCAGAAATGCAGTTGAGGGTAGAGTATAAATTTAACTAAGGGACATAATAATGAGTAAAAAGTACGTCTTGCTTGGTTGTGAGGCAGGTAAATAAATATGACATTACTGCATTCTGAATGTTGTAGTATAAAGTGGTATGGATTGCATATAGAAGAGGAGCAAGTCATTTGGGACTGCACATTTAAGAGTCATAGGTCTATGGGTGGTATTTGCACCTGGAATATTCATGTGATTTTCTAAGAAAATAATTTAAAACAGAAATGAAAGACCTGAAGGTAGACTTCTAGACAAAAGCAGCCTTCATAGGATAACAGTTAAAGAAGAATCATCTAAATCTATGATGTTAGCACTGTGGGTTATAATTGATTATTAGGTTGCAAAATCAATAATGACTTAGCGACTAAACTACCACCATCAAAATCAATAATAGTGAATAGGAAATTAATATGATTGATTATAGACAGGATTTTAAAAACATGGATTAGGAGAGAATAGAAATTACGATATTAGGGTATGTGGTAAAGGTGATTATTGTTTTGTGATGTTTTGTTCAGATATGTGCATTTGTACTTTGGATACAGTAAAAATGTCTTTATTATGAGTTGTAATCACAAACTTTTGAAAAACAACAAAAGAGACTAAGGAAGAACAGTTGGAAATAATTAAATCACTTTTGTTCTTCACTTCTCTGATGGCAAGGAAAAGAAATGGACCCAGTGAAAGTGCAGTGGGAAGTAGATTTTTCTTTTCATTGTACAGTTGCTTTCCCCCAAGGCCACCTTTACCACATCAGTTCCGTAAGGAGGAAAAATACAAAGAAATAAAGGGAAAGGGCTTGCAAGGTAATGAACTGAAGGATATAGAAGGAGAGGAAGAAAGAGAAAGTATGAATGAGAAATATGGATGAGAGAATAAACCACATACGGAAGCCTGGCTTTTCGCCTAACCTGACTGAGTGACTCCAGAATGTTGGACTCCAGAAGCTCTGTTCCCTAGCACCACAGCCCAGCAACGCCCCTTGGAGTTGTCCTGCCACTGCAGCTGTTTCTTATTAGGGATAAAGCTGGATGAAGAACCTGGGGTAAGGGTACAAAACTACCTCTAATTAAAATTGTGATTTAGTTATATCACTAATAAAAGTTATTGAGAGCTTAACTAGGGGTCAAGAGCTAGTCTAAGCACTTTAAATGCATGATCTCACCAAGTACGTAAATATTCGTTAAGCCCTTAGAACAATGTCTGGCACATGGTAAGCACTTGCTGAGTATTGGATATTATTATTATTATTATTTAATTACTAATTAGAGAAAAGTTACTAAATATCATCATTTTCCTAGTAAGGAAATTGAAGTATAACAAAGTTAAGTAGCTTTCTCAAAATCTTATAGCTGGAAAGAAATAGAATCATTCACTTTTGAGTTGGAGGTGAGAGACTGATAGTATAGGTGCATAGCTACCCACTCCGGTATTCGTGCCTGGAAAATCCCACGGACAGAGAAGTCTGGTGGACTACAGTCCATGGGTTACAAAAGAGACATGACTTGGCCACTAAACAGCAGTGAAGGCTTATATGGTGATTGGTGCTTGAAAGATGATGATAGAAGAGAGAATAGACAAAATGGGTCTTAAGTGAAAGACATTATGGAAAAAAAAAATCCCTTTAGCTTGGTGACTGGTTGGACACAAAGTAAAAAGGTAAGTAAGATTTAAAGTTGGTTGTCTGGGGAAGTAGTGAGTAGGATGTAAGAAAAGGGAGAAAACTTTTATGCTAGGAAATGATGACAAATTCCATTTAATAGAATTGAATTTTATGTCAGATAGTCAAGTGAGGATTAACAGGGAATTCAAAACTAAAGTTAGAGAGGTTTAGGCATTATCACATAAAGGAGTTGCAGAAGCTATAAGAGTGTTTGAGATCCCCAAGGATAACCAATAAGTTTTTGGTCACAAAAAATCTGGGGAGTCAAAAATAAAGTTATTATAATAGCATCCACACAACATTTCTATGCCTTTGTCCACACCTGCTTTTTAGAAAACCTACAAGTAATTTCAGGAATCTTTAAAAAAAAGTATGTCACTACTAGGGCTTGCCTGGTAGCTCAGTCTGCAAAGAATCCTCGTGCAATGCAAAAGTTTGATGCCTGTGTTGAGAAGATCCCCTGGAGAAGGAAATGGCAACCCATTCCAGTATTCTTGCCTGGGAAATCCCATAGACAGAGACTGGCAGGTTACAGTCCATGGGTCATAAGAGTCAGACACGACTGAGTGATTAAAACATCACCATGGCACTACTGCTCCAGGGATAGCCTGTTGTTGGGCATGTACTGTTTTCCTCGCTGCTGCCCTGGTTTCTGTGGCTCTGTCTGTTCTTGCTGCCAACCCACCATCTGCGAATGGGGGGAGCCTCCGTTGTGGTTTAGTACCTTCCCCACCACCACAGCAATTGCTCTTTTAGACCAATGATGTTCTCAGAGACCCTGGAGAGTCAGTGGTGAAAAACCTCTCCTACTTTTTCTTATTCTACCATCAAGTTTCAGACTTGATATCCATTGACTTTTTCAGCAGTCCTGTCCAGGTGATAGATGTATTGGCTTTATGGTTCCTTAATCAGTTTCTTATGCCTAGATGATTCCTGACTGTCAGATGAACTCTTACAGAAAATCTTTCTCCGTGTCTGCCCCATTGGTCCTTAGGCATATCTAGACTTGTCTAAATCCAAGGTGAAGGCTGCTTACTAGGCTTAAACTGAAGCCAGGACCCTTCCTGCAAGCTCTCTGTAGAAAAGAGAGATCAAAGTGGGAAATTCCCATATTTTCCAAGATTATTTCATCACTTGCTACTTCTGGTCTCTTTACTGTTTCCTATGGTATTTTCCTGGTTGATGTGAGATTATTTCTTCTTCTTTCCAAATGGAGCAATCACATGTACTTACTATGGAATTAGGTCCTATCTGAATATTCTATAGGGAGGCTTGATTTCACTTTTTTCTTTGATTTCTTCTTACAATTTTCCATGCCTCTTTAAGGGAGTTTAGTAGAGTTGACCGTCTAGCACATTTTCCTTTGAAATGAGTATTGGTAATTTTTTTTTTTTTTCTGGTTACCTGTGAAGAATCCCGATGAGCCTTTTTGAAAACTCATCGTTTGCAGTTATTTTAGAACAGCAATTTATTGAAAGCTACTATATTAGAAATGTTTTATTGCACTGCACTACAGCTATGAAGTGCAAGGAACCATGAAGATTGAAAATTACAAATGACAGATGTGTCTCTTTCTTCGTATTTTTTAGCCTTCTTTGAATCCTGGGGGGAGCCAGTCATCTGACGTGGTGCTTTTGAACCATTGGAAAGTGAGGAATTTTGAAGTACAACGTGGTGACATTGTGTCATTAGTGTAAGTAAATCAGAAACACACTATATTCCTATATAAGACGATTTATAATTATCTGATTTAGCTAGTAATTCCCTGTTTATACCATATTGTCAATTACTAAATTAATAGGTTCATTTAAAATGTAATACATTTTTCAAAATCTATTTTGAAATGTAACAATACTGTGAAAGAAGATTTTTTTCTATGATACTTAAAATTTATCACTTGATTGACATACTTGGTTTTGGCAAAACGTGTTTGATGAAATATTGATTAGAAATTATTATATTGATGATCTAGAGTACGTGTATCTGGTATTTTGAGTTATTTTGAAATATTGCATTTTGGAAGCAACTTGTATGTTACTCTCATGCTTTATTAGCTATGTAGCTACAACATATTTCTAGACCATTGTAAGTGTGACATGAAATTCAGTGGCAATTATATGTATGTATCAGTGATTTAACTGAAAAAAGGAAGTTTGGAAGATGGTAGACTGGAGGCTTTTGTTTGGGACCAAAAGGTGGCACTGTTTCTCTGTTAAAGTATTACGACTGGTCAGGAACAAGAATTTCATTCTAATCTTAGTGTAGAGAAGGGATGTCAAAATGTACATGACTGACACAATGATATTCCTATGTTTGAATGATTTAGACTTGAGATTTGTTTGTTTATTTTAAAAGTAAATTTACACTGAGAAGACTGCAACAGAACTTGCCTAATTTCTACTCTTTTCAGCTACTTATACAAATGTTTTAACATGATTCCCTGTTATGCCAGTTAGTGCATTGGGGAAGCAATTAATGTAGTAGTTACTGTTATTTGTTTTAATGATAGTAAAATCCTACTGTTTGGTGAAGACTTGGAACTTATAAGTATGATTCTTGAATTAGAATAATTGTTTATTGTTGGGTGATAATTTATAATTGGTAAAAGCAAAATGTTATCTACTTGCTCTTACTTATCTTTGGTTACTGCTCTGTGGAAACAGATATTTTCTAACTGTGTCTCAGTCAAGCCTGTTCTACTAAGATTTATTTGAAAACATATTAACTAAACCTGGTCAGTAACTAATGAAATAAATTTGAGTGGAGTTTTGTATGGCAGACATCCAAGGATGGGGATTAATGCTTCTCATATTCTTGAGTGCTTTCTTTAATATTAACCTACTCTTCAGAGTATCCTTTTACTTTGTCATTCAGGGAACTGTTTCTGCAACCTCCTTAACAACCTTCCCATGCTGGGTTAGCCTGTCGTGTGCTCATTATTCTTTCGCTTTTGGTTTGACAAGGTTACATCCTCACTTAGCCCGTGATGGAGAGGATACCCACCCAAGTGAAAGAGGTCACCTTATAAGCAGACTATTGTGTGGTGTATTTTTTCTGTGAGGAAACATGCTGACTATCTTTAACCAAATGAATTTGAATAGGTAATTGGGGAGAAAAAAAGCCTCCTTAAAATCCAAGTTTGCATGGATCCAAAACGGTACCCTAGCATATCCTAGACTATATAAAAAAAAGAGAATGTTATCCTTTTATGTAAATATTAAAGTGATTGATATTTATTATATAAATTAATTTCAAAACAGTATATTCAAATTGAGGTTGATATACTAAATGATAGCTACCTCAGTTGAACTGTATTTTAAATGAGTTAACTATGTGATGTATCTCTGTCAGGTACAAATAACACAAATTTTCTTTCATAATGCTTGTTGTTAGTAGGAGCTATTTACATATAAAAATGCTTAGTGATTGGTATCATATTATTTAACAGCAAATAATCATCAAGCAGTAACTGTTGCTTTCTTTTGGTGAACAACCAGGCTTATACTTGTTTAGTATGATGCAATACTAATAAAAGACACTGTTTAAAGTATCTTTTTAGTTTCATGAGCAAAAATGCTTTCTGGAGACATGGCCTTACATTAGAATATCCTGTAAATATAAGAAATGTGTGACTAACACAGAAACACATGACTAAATTTTGAATTTATGGCTAAATATAAAATACAAAGATAACAAATTGATGTTAATTATGCATTTTATTGATACATAAGTAATCTTTG
This sequence comes from Bubalus bubalis, assembly GCF_019923935.1. Classification (NCBI taxonomy): domain Eukaryota; kingdom Metazoa; phylum Chordata; class Mammalia; order Artiodactyla; family Bovidae; genus Bubalus; species Bubalus bubalis. The sequence goes on from NC_059164.1 coordinate 56,481,445, forward strand.
GTAACAAAATAGTGTGACAGCTTATATTCTAAATCATTCCTGGACAGCAATTTATGTATTCAGAGTATGTGGAAATGCAGCATTTCTACTATAATATTATATATGCCTTTCTGGAAAACTTTGTGGTTTTCAAATTCATTCTTAAATTACTAGGGCTTATGCATCTTCATAACCAGAACACCAATGAAAATAACAATAATTCCAATAGCACTATTTAAAAGACATCTGGAGTTTCTAATAAATAAACACTGCAGTAAATGTTGGATTTACTTAAAACAATAAAGGTGAAGATAGCTTGATGGAAGAAGATATAAAGAAGGTTTGAGGCTATCTATGTTTTCAAGGGCCAGTGTTATTATTATCAGAATTTGCAAGAAGAGAAAAGATTGCAGGCTTTGTACAAAATGTACTGATCCCAGAGATGGATGTTCAGCTCATTGTTTTGTGTTGTTTTATTTGTTGTAAGTTTTTTTTTTAAACAAAGATCCGGGTTAAACTTGCAGTAAGCTCTCTAGGAAAAAAGTTGAATGTATAATACTGATTCCTTCTTAGCTTGCTGCCTTTAGTGTACTCAGCCTTCAACTGTTATTAATGAGACATTGATGATTTTGGGAGAAAATCAGATGTGAACCAGTGAAGCTTCTGCTTTATACCGACTTCTTTCTCCATTCTTTCTCACCAGCTGCCTATGAACTAATTCATGTTACAGTAAAACAGTATGTAGCAGAGCAGACTGTCCCATCTATTTCATTCAGTTTATTGACCAACACTATTCCCTAATGCAAGGAAGGTCTGGGTGGGGGAAAGGTACATATTGGAATATGCTTCTTTGCATCTCTTCCTTCTCTATTCCTGTCACTTTCTTTCCGTAAAAGACTGTAACAGTGCAGCAACTGTTTAAGCACGTTATTCAGTAATGTTAAATAGAAAGGTGTTTTTGTTTAATAACATCACACGAAACATTATTTGCTGTCATTGAGTCCTCAGTGTTACTGAGTGTATGCAGGAGACATCATACTCTCTTGGTGGATTTGCAGACTAATAGTGGTGATTAAGGTGGATTTTCTATACCTCGGAATTGACTTTTCATTAACCTGTGTGATGGCCTTACTGCCATAGACTTAACATAAGTAGCACTATTTTATAATGATATATCAATTAACAGAACCATTGGGACAGAGTTTCCATCATAATAAAGTTTCAAATAATCACGTTTAAGAGTGTTTTAACTTTTCATTTTGAGATATTATCGACTTAAAGGTTGTAAAAATAGTACAGGGAGTTCCCACATATCCCCTTATTTATTTTTTTAAATTTTATTAGTATAAAATTGACAAAATTGTAAGATATTTAAAGTGTATACTGGGATGAATTGATATATGTACACATTGTGAAAGAATTTCCCTCATCAAGTTAATTAACTCATCCATCACCTATTTACATTTTGTGTGTGTGGGGCGGGGAGGGGGTTGGGCATAAGCTAGAGAGAGAGAGAACATTTAAGTTCTACTGTTGGTGAATTTCAGTTATTTAACACAGTTTATTAACTGTCACCACCATGTTATACATTAGCTTCTCAAACCTTATTCTTCTTATACCCTCCAAATATTAACATCTTACACAACCATCGCATAATTATGGAGACTGGGAAATTGACACTGATACAATACTGTTAACTAATCTACAGACCTTATTTAAATTTCATTAGTGTTCCCACTAAGGTCCTCTTTCTAGATCAAACTCCTACCCAGGATCCTATATTTTGTTTTTATTTTTCTTGTCTCTCTAGTCTCTTCTAATCTGTGACAGTTCCTTGGTCACTCTTCATCTTTTTTAAGCTTGACAGTTTTGAAGGGTCCTAGCCAGATATTTTGGAGGATGATCCCTTTGAATGTTTGAGGGTCAGTCTGTCTCCAGTGAGGAGGTGGTGCTGTTGATGGCAGTTGTTGGGGAGGCTGCAGCAGCGGTAACAGTTGGGAAGGTGGATAAGACTGGGTCAGAGGAGATGGAAATTGTCAGGCATGGAGCTTTTCAGGTTCTTGGAACCACATATTTGTGTCCTAAGAGAGCCCATGGCTTCTATAAGTCCACACAGACAATTCTTTAGATGCTAGGAAGCAAGGAGGGAGGCCTGTGCAGGTGGGGAAGGCTACAATTTGTAGTAGGGTTGAAGGGAAGGAACTAAGGCTAGGTGCCAGATTATACTACACTGAGCCAGCATTCACTTCTATAGTAGAAGGTGAGGGTGAGTGAATTCTCCTTTAATGAACACTCCTGTATGTCAGGCATTACACTAAGTGCTTTGGGTTGCCATTTTATTTCTCATAACAGTAACAGGAAATAGTTATTATTATTTTTGTGGGTAGTGGACTTTATTTATTTATTTTTTAATGCACTTTTTATTTAGGTAACTTTGGTTTATAACATTATATGTTTCATATGTAAACATTATATTTCTACTTCTGTATACACTAAATCTTGCAGACATAGTTAAAGTGATAAAACTAAGATTTAGCAAGTAAATGGCAGAGCCAGAATTTGAATACAGGTCCATTTGAACCTGTATTTTAATACAGGTCCATTTAAACCTGTATTGCTTGATATAGTACACATATGTGGCTATTGAGCAGTTAAATGTGGCTTTTGTTGTTATTCATTTGCCCAGTAGTGTCCCACCCTGCGACCCCATGGACTGCGACACACCAGGCCTCTCTCTCCCTCACCATCTCCCAAAGTTTGCCCAAGTTCATGTCTGTTGCATTGGTAATGCCATCCAGCCATCTCATCCTCTGACACCCTCTTCTCCTTCTGTCCTCAATCTTTCCCAGCATCAGGAATTTTTCCAATGAGTCAGCATTAGATGACCAAAATACTGGAGTTTCCGTTTCAGCATCAGTCCTTCCAATAAATATTCAGGGTTGATTTCCCTTAAGATTGACGGTTTGATCTCCTTGCAGTCCAAGGGACTCTCAGGAGTCTTCTCCAGCACCACAGTTCAAAGGCATCAATTCTTGGGCACTCTGGCTTCTTTACTACTGCTACTGTGTGCTTGTTATGTAACGTGGCTACTGCTGCTTGTTAAAATGATAGTATTTTGTATACCAAGTGCTTGTGTGCTCAGTCATGTCCAAGTCTTTGCAACCCCATGGACTGCAGCCCCCAGGCTCCTCTGTCCATGGATTTTTCCAGGCAAGAATATTGGTTGTCATCCTTCTCCAGGGGATATTCCCAACTCAGAGTTTGAACCTGAGTCTCTTGTATCACCTGCATTGGCAGGTGGGTTCTTTAGCACTGAACCACTGGGAAAGACATATTTTGGATATATTCAGTCAAATAAATATTAAAATTAATTTAACCTGTTTCTTTTTCCTTTTTTTTTTAAATGTAACTAGTAGAAAATTTGAAATCACCTATGTGACACACATTACATTTTAAGTGGACAAATGCTCTGTCTAAATCTTCTTCCATTGTACCTGCTTTTCCTGGAGTGTGTTTAAGGTGTCTCATCTAAGGGTGAACTAAGATGAGATCCTAAAGTCTGAAGTGGAGAAATACTAATGTAGTTTCTATGAAGTACAGTAGACTCCCAAAGAGAGGTAAACACTGTGTTGGTGAGTGTTGGGATGATCAGGTTCAGAGACAAAGGAAAAAAAGACATGTAATTTACAAAGAGAGAAAAGTACCCACTATAGTTTATTATTTTTTTTTCTTGTAGGACTGAAGTCTCTCTCTTTTTTTTTAAATATTTATTTATTGAAGTATAGTTAATTTACAACATTAGTTTCCAGTATAGCACAATGATCAGTTATATATATATATTTTTCAGATTATTTTCCACTATAGGCTATTACAAGATACTGAATATAGTTCCTTGTGCTATACAGTACATTTATTTTTGCTTATCTATTTTATATATAGCAGTTTGTGTCTGTTGATCCTAAGTTCCTAATTTATTCTTTTTTACCTCTTTTCCCCCCTTTGGTAATCATAAGTTTGTTTTCTGTGTCTGTAAGTCTGTTTCTGTTTTGTGTATGGGTTCATTTGTATTTTTAGATTCCACATGAAAGTGATATCATATATTTGTCTTTCTCTGACTTACTTCACTTCATATGCTATTTTCTAGGTCCATTTATGTTGCTGCAAATGGCAATGTTTCATGCTTTTTTATGGTTAAGTAAAATTCCATTGTGTATATATACCTCACATTTTATATTAATATATATCTCACTAGTCATCTCTTGATGGGCATTTGGATTGCTTCCATGTCTTGGTTATTGTAAATAGTACTTCTGTGAACTTTGGGATGCATGTGTCTTTTTGAAGTAGAATTTTTATCTTTTCTGGATGTATGTCCAGGAGTGGGATTGCTGTCTTATCAGTTCAATTCAGTCACTCAGTCGTGTCCGACTCTTTGCGACCCCATGAATTGCAGCACGCCATGTCTCCTTGTCCATCACCAGCTCCTGGAGTTTACGCAAACCCATGTCCATCGAGTTGCTGATGCCATCCAACCATTTCATCCTCTGTCGTCCCCTTCTCTTCCTGCCCTCAATCTTTCCCAGCATCAGGGTCTTTTCCAATGAGTCAACTCTTCGCATGAGGTGGCCAAGGTATTGGAGTTTCAGCTTCAGCATCAGTCCTTCCAATGAGCACCCAGAACTGATCTCCTTTAGAATGGACTGGTTGGATCTCCTTGCAGTCCAAGGGACTCTCAAGAGTCTTCTCCAACACCACAGTTCAAAAGCATCAATTCTTCAGCGCTCAGCTTTCTTCACAGTCCAACTCTCACATCCGTACATGACCACAGGAAAAACCATAGCCTTGACTAGATGGACCTTTGTTGGCAAAGTAATATCTCTGCTTTTGAATATGCTATCTAGGTTGGTCATAACTTTCCTTCCAAGGAGTAAGCATCTTTTAATTTCATGACTGCAGTCACCATCTGCAGTGATTTTGGAGCCCAGAAAAATAAAGTCAGCCATCATTTCCACTGTTTCCCCATCTATTTGTCATGAAGTGATGGGACCAGATGCCATGATCTTAGTTGTATCATATGGTAGCTCTATTTTTAGTTTCTTAAGTAACCTCCATATTGTTTTCCATAGTGGGTGCATCAGTTTACATTCCCACCAATAGTATAGGAGGGTTCCCTTTTCTCCACACCCTCCCCAGCATTTATTGTTTGTAGAATTTTTGTTGATAGCCATTCTGATCAGTGTGATATAATATCCCATTGTAGGTTTGATTTATATTTTACTAATAATTATAATTGGACTTCCCTAGTGGCTCAGATGGTAAAGCATCTGCCTACAATGTGGGAGACCCAAGTTCGATCCCTGGGTCAGGAGGGTCCCCTGGAGAAGGAAATAGCAACCCACTCCAGTACTCTTGCCTGGAAAATCCCATGGACAGAGGAGCCTGGTAGGCTACAGTCCATGGAATTGCAAAGAGTTGGACATGACTGAGCGACTTCACTTTCACTTTCACTTCACTTTTCACTTATCACACTTTATTATATCAGTGTGATATAATATCCCATTGTAGGTTTGATTTATATTTTACTAATAATTATAATTGAGCATCTCTTTTATGTGCTTCACAACAATTTTAATATTTATTGATTGTTTATAATTTTCCAGTCCCAAGACTGAATTCTATATTCATTTTTATTTAATCCTCATTAAAATAAACCCTAGTAAAGTAGGTATGTGTTTATTCCCATTTATAGGTGAGAACACTGAGGTACAAAGAGGTTAAGTAACTTGTTTAAGATCATATAGCTGACTGGTAAATGGAAGAATGAAGGTTTGAAGGGCTTCCCATCAAATCCAGTGTTCTTGACTGTCAAACTGTAAAGCCTCTGTATATAGTGGTGATGGTTTAGTTGAGGATCCTTACTCATTCTTAGCAAAGAAGTCACACAAGCCCTTGCATCTCTACATCAATTGGATTATCCCATGAAATTTCTGATACACTGGTTCCTGAAATGTAGTCTCTTCATTAATAGCAATAATACTTTATTATAAACATAGAATCTGCATACAATTTTGACAGCTGGTTTGCAATATGCTAAGCTAATCGCCACTTTCTGTGATGGCTACATCTGTAGCAGTACATACGCAAAGAGTTATGAAGAAGTGAGCCAGGGAAATAGATGAAATAGAAAAGAGCCTTTGGGGAAAAAAAGAAAGGTGCGAGTTCCTTTGTGTCTTGAGTGCTTGTAAATCTTTAAAGGTCCCTTGACCCACCATTGGGAATTAACTGCAGTCTGCTAAAACACGAAATTCATGTTTTGTAACAAATGCCCAGGGCAATGATAATACTGAATAATGACTTATAATTGTATTAAAAGCCATTTAATCTGTTGAGCTGGGAGAATATAATCGTGAATACTTATCTAGTCTTTCCATTGTACTTATTCCTAATTTTTTTGGCTGAGAGCCTTTTTTTTTTTTGAGTTTGTAGTTAATATTGTACATTTCAGGAACACAAATCTAGAAAGAACATGACTTTAAGAGAAAGGTTCTGTAGGTAGGAGGAAGTGCCTAGGCTTTTGTTCATTGTTTTTAATTAACTGGTATTCAAAATGCTGGAGAGTGAAGTCTTGGGCTGTAATTTATTTTGATGAGAGATTTAGGTTTTGGCATTTTCAATTACCCATAATAATTTGTATCCATTACTAAGTGTATTTACAAATGATACTTAAAAAATGAGATAGTGTAAGTTTTGTTTGCTATTATTTGATCTAGATTAAATTGATTTTATAAATACTGTTTAGAGGCATATAGATAGAAAGTTGGTAACCTTAAGGTGGTCCTTAAAAGCAATTTCCTTTCTTGAGCAGGATAAATTGCCTTCACAATTTTTATACGTTTAATTATGCAATAAAACATTTTCTTAGTTCAGAGACAAATTATAGCTTAGAGATGTTTCAGTGATCATAAATTTCAATTTTGAATTATTGAGATTTTATGGTAATGTAACTATAGGAGCTATCCATAGCCTCTGCTCAACCCTTTTCATAAATCTTATATCCTCTGAGAGATGACTAGAAGTTGTCAAAGAATGAAGTTATATAGGCAGCAGTCCATGAAATAGTGGTACTTATGTTTGTAACTTTTTATTTTTATTGTGGGAAAAAACCAGTCTCTGAGGACACTGTTACCCTACTTAAAAAAAAAAAAAAAAGTGCAGGACAGCGTTTACAGAGAAGACACTCCTAAATGCTTGTTGTTTGTTATATGTAAGGTGTCAGGTTGAACTGTGAAGGAGAAGCATTTTGAATATAAGCTTTAAATAATTATTCTAACAAAGGAACAACTTAAAAATTTAAGAATTAAATAGTTGAGCTTTCAAGCAGAAAATATAATGCACAAAAAATTAACTATCCCATATGTATGTCAACCCATCTTTAATACTTTTGGAATCAATAAGATATGTATGCACACATAAATGGAGACCACTGAGATCAGTCAGTATCTGATTTCTTCAAATATGATAGGCTAGTTTATTTCAAACTAAGGCCCATATTGAAAAAATGAGAAAACACTGTTAAAAATAATATCTAAAGGCATTATAGTACTACCAAGGAGAAGAGATCCCAGAGTGAAGAGCAACACACTGAGGTGAGCCCTGTATTTAGTGCCACTTCTCATCGTGGGTTTTTGTCACTTTATAAACAGTTCATGCCATGAGGCTGAGAAGCGAAGCAGTGGAGGCTAAGATGGGAGGTACTGGGCATAATTTTTGGCAGTTTCACAGGGGTAAGAAGTCACAAAATAGAATTCAGGCATATGCAGGACCCTGGTGAAGCGTTTTCAACTTTTAATTGGAATCCCCTAAAGGCTATGTCCTAGGAGTTAGGGAGAACTAGAAATAGATTCTAAGTTACAGAAATTACAATGCAGCCTTTGATAAACTCAATCTTGATTTTAAGGTAATCTGCCTTCACTTTAACTATCTGTTATTGCCGGAAGCAAGAGACATCATGCAGGGTCTCTATAAGTTTTATACATAGTACCTCACTTTCTATAAAAAATTACCATGCGTATCACAAGCCAGGTCCAAGATTTTAAAAATATAAAACAGCAAACAGTAGAAACACTCTCATGGTGTTCTAGTTTTTGGAGTTATTGGACATGATGTATAAAATAATTATAATCAATATATTAAAAATTGATGAAAAGATAGAGTTTATTAGAGAATGAGAATATAGAAGAAGAATTGAAAGGGATTCTAGAGACGAAAACTAGTGTAACTAAAGAGCTAGATCAGTTTAATGCAAGTTAGAGACAACTAGGGGGAGGATTGGGAGAAGGCAATGGCACCCCACTCCAGTACTCTTGCCTGGAAAATCAATGGATGGAAGAGCCTGGTGGGCTGCAGTCCATGGGGTCGCTATGAGTTGGACACGACTGAGCAACTTCGCCTTCACTTTTCTCTTTCATGCATTGGAGAAGGAAATGGCAACCCACTCCAGTGTTCTTGCCTGGAGAATCCCAGGGACGGGGGAGCCTGGTGGGCTGCCGTCTCTGGGGTCTCACAGAGTCGGACACGACTGAAGCAACTTAGCAGCAGCAGCAGCAGGGAGAGGATTATGAACTGGGTGATAGGTCAGTTAGGAAATATCTAGGCCATGGGTGATTGGTTCACTGGTAGGCACTGCATATAAACAGGACCAGTCTGAATCATTCTTGGAAATGGATGGATAAATATTAAGGGTGAAAATTTACATTTTTGTTAGAGTTGTTAAGTTTGAACAATATGATATGTTAAAAAAAAAAAAGTCACATTTCTTTAAGGTTACATCAATAAAATAGGTGCTAGCAATAGTAGGCAGAATTTTGGTCCTCAAGTTTCCATGCCTAATACCTAGGACAGAGAATATGTTGAGATATTGTGCCCATGGATATGTTACCTTGTATTGGCAAAGGGACTTTGTGGTTGTAATTAAGGTTGACCTTCAGTTGACCTTAAAGCGAGGAGGCTAGCCTAGGTTATCGAGGTGAGCCCAATCAATGTTGTCTCAGGAATCCTTAAGAGCAGAAGCTAGCCTAGGTTATCCAGGTGGGCCCAATGTAGTCACATGAGTCTTTAAAATCAGGCAGAGGCGGAAGTGAGGAAAGTGCAGTGGAACAAGTCGGAGAGAGCCAGAGAATGGGGACTCTTCCATGCACTTTTGCTGGCTTTGAAGATTCAAGGACCATGAGAAGAAGAAAACAGGCTACCTCTAGAAACTAAGAATGAACTCTTGCCAAAGGCCAGTCATACACAGAATTGAATTTTGCCAACAAGCTAGTGAGCCTGGAAATGGACTCTACCCCAGTCTCTAGAGAAGGACCCAGAGTTGCCTATAGCTTGATTTGGGCCTTTGGAGACTCCAAGCAGAGTACCCAGCTGAACTTGCCAGACTGCAGTCCTGGAGGATGGTGAGCTTTTTAAATTTTAAATGGCTGTTATTTTAACTTGAAACCCCTTCATTTGTTTTAATTTGTTAGAGTGGCAATATAAAATTGTGTTTAGCAATGGAAAGATGCAAGTAGTTCTAATACTTACCCTTAGAATGTATAAAGAGATGAACTTTTATGGAAGACTCTTACTAAGTATTTGAAAAATTTATTTAACTACTTGCCTAAGTAATTAAAAATTATTTTCTTTTATGTAAAACAAACCTGTAAGCCTCTACCTGCAAGTTGCTTTGTACAAGAATATGAGTGGTGGTGGTTTAGTTGCTAAGTCATATCTGACTCTTGTGAACCCAGGGACTGTAGCCCACCAGGCATCTCTGTCTTCTAGCCAAGGAGTTTTCCAGGCAAGAGTACTGAAGTGAGTTACCATCTCCTTCTCTAGGGGATCTTCCTGACCTAGGGATTGAGCCATGGTCTCCTGCATTGCAGGCAAATTCTTTACCAACTGAGCCACTAGGGAAGCCCCAGATATAAGAATAAGCTTCAGAAAATATTGCTCCTTTTAGCTGTTTTCAGTCACTAAGTGGCTGAGTGACCTGGGAGAGGTTTTCTTAACTACTCTGTAGATACATTAAACAGACACTTTATAACAGATAAGGGGACTTTGAACACCAGGGCTTTTTTTATCTAAGAAGTCAGGTGAATATATGCTTATTAAGATCGTCTTCAGTTGAAATGATTGAAAATCGAAAAATCTAAAGTTGGCAGGCAGGTATTTTACAAGAGGATGATCACAAAATTCTTTTTTTGTTTAAAATTATTCAGAATACGAAAGCTATAGACATCTTCTATTTCTTTCTCTGTTGTCATTTATCGTGGGTGTTGAGTTTTTGGCTCCACGGGTTAATCTAGTTCTGGTTGCTTCCATCTCTTTTGTCGACTTCATATGCATTTTGCACCAGTCAATACTTTGTGCACCTGTTCTTAGAAAAAAAAAATGATACTAGATCCCATATTCCATTTCATAGCTTAAGTCCTGTAAAAGTGGAAGAAATCTCAGAACTTCAATATCACCTTATTTGATCTAAGGTCAATAGCTACCTTCCTGTTTTTTTTTTTTTTCCTTTTACAAAAACAAACAAGCAAAAGCACTGTTTTTGATGAGAGGAGGTGGCATTGCTAGGAAATGTGTCAGTGGCTGATAAGAAAGGGAGAGGGCTTAAAGTGACAGCCACCAAACTTTATCAGTGTTTTGGAGTTCAGGAAAACATTTCTTTCCAAGAACAGAAATACCTTTTTTTTTTTTTTTTTTGCAATTGTTTATTTCCATTTAAGAGAAGCCTCAACGACCCATTATTATGAAAGGTTACTCCTTGCATAATCTAGTGACCGGTTTACTCACATTTAGAGGTCACATTAATATTTACTGAAGGCACGACAAGTATCTGTTTCATTTTATTAAAAACTGTATGGAAACTGCTGACAGAGGCTGACTCAGTTTGGTTTGGCTATGAATATGATAATTGTAATATGGCTCTCTGTGCTTTTAGAGGTCATAAGTTACATTGCAAAGACTTGTGTATTTGGATTGCTGCAAAGTTACTGTAGAGTGTTAACAACACAATAGGAAACATTTAAGTGTTAGTTGTATGTCTCACATAAATTGTACTATACAATTAAGTATGAATCATCAAAATGTTCCAGGTTATTAAGAATTCATTATTCTACTAGAGGATCTTTAAAGAACAGTAAGAACCTGAAGAAATAATAGGAAAGCTTTGGTAACAGTGACAGTGTGTTAATCGAGTTGAAAGAAGGTAAAGAATGTATTAACAGAATGGATACAAATTTGGCAAAAAAAAGAAAAAGATATGTAATAAATCAACAGGAGAAATCAGTTAATAAAGAGGCCAATTATCAGTGAAGGAGGGGGGTGTATTTAATGATTCTAAATGAAAGGTTAAACTGCTTCTGTGAATTTCTGTTTAACAAAAAGGAAGAAAAGCAATATGGATAATTAGACAGTAATAAGATCATACCAAAAAAATCAGAAAACTGCCTTAGGTGTTAGGGGAACATTGGCTAATGAACTTCACCTGCTGCAGTTATCTTCAAATATTCACTTTTGGTCTAGGAATGGAGAGGGTGGGGATTTTGGTTATTTTCAGGGAGGAAATAGCACATTTAGCACTTTAATTTTATTGTGGATTTTTAAAATGGTAGCAAATAATGAAATGGATAAAGGATTTCTCATGAGAAGCATATGTAACATCTGTCACTTGTTAAAATGCTGTAATTTTCACTATATATATTACTGGTTATTTACACTTGGATTCTGCTTTACTCATCTGTTTCATAGCAGAAACAACTTTAGAGACTATCAACTTACTTGACTCATTCACAGAAATTCAGTATAGAATATTATAATTCTTGGAAGAAAAAATCTTTCTTTACACAATATTTAGAATTTTTACTTAGGTGTTTTGAATAAGACCATAACTGAGATACACTTCTAATTAACCCAATAACATAACATATGTATAATTATATATACACATAAATATAAATAAATTAAACTTTTAAAGACGGTAGATTCCTGGCCATTTTTTAAAGCTTCTTATGCTTCTGAATTAAGGGAAGATCTTGGTGGTAATTTTTGGAATCAATATAGGACTAATTTTATATGACCTCTGTACTAATGATCAGAGGTAATAGTAACCAAGATAATTAAGTTCATAGATGATTCCAAATTTAAAGATGGTATGAATATAGAAATTGGGCTAATCTCAGCTCCTATGATGCTATGTTGAGGAAAATGTCATTTGATTTATACAGAACTATATAATTATAATCTGTCTTTGTCACTGATAGTCTTACAATTAGTTTGGGTTTTCTTTTATTAGATATTCTATCAAATGCTTTTCTGTGTTGGTTTTCAACATTAATATACAGTGAAAAAGTCTGCTTTTCAAAATGTTAGCAGTTTCCCAATAGGTTAATACCTCAAATAGGTAATAACCCAAGGGGCAGTTAATGATTACCTAGTCAAAAAAGATTTGGACCAGATACCAAGAGACCTGAGTTCTAGGCTTCCTCTGGCACTGTGGGACTGCATGTCAATTAACTACTGTGGAAAGGTTTTCCTTTTTAATAAAATGAAGGGATCACACCCGATAATTTCTAAGGTATCTTTTAACTTGATAGTTCTTTTCTGTATGATTATTTTATTTTCATATGTAGGTTAAATTTATTAATTATGATGGGAGGCATATAGCAACTCCTACTGGATTTTACATAGTGTTTTCCTATATTTAAATTATCGACAATTAATTCATTTGGCAATTAATTTTTCAGTGTTTACTCTGGGCCCAGAACTAGCCATTTTTACAGCTGTAAAGAAGATAGACAAGAAAAGCATCTTCCCTCAAGTAATTTATGATTCCACTAGATAGATGTGTTTTGAATGAGCCCAAATTGAAAAGAAACATTTTTGAAAATTGTTGAAAATGTAGCAGGTGGGCCTATCAGAAGGGGAAACTTAATATTCAGTAAATTGTGCTCAGCACAACTCAGGAGTTGTGGTGAGCATGGTACAATGCTTTGTTCTGGTTCCAAAGTCAGAGTGCCCATATCTTTCTATCCCAAGATTCAGCGACTTTATGTTGGTTGCTTGAAATTAGCCATGGTGGGAGTATTTATATCATCAAAATTGGTAACACTTCACATGAGGGCTTACAGGTTTTAAAATTATCTGGTTTAATAGCATATTGCTTGTGGAAAATGTTGTCAGGTGGTGCAACAGAAATGGCAGGCATAGTTCCTATCTAGATGTATCTCATGATTAAAGTAGCCACAGCAGAGACACCAGGTGTATGCGAGTTTATAGAACCATAGGAACTGCTATTGATAGGATACTGAAGGTAATGAGTTAGTGAAGGGAGAGGCACTGAAAGAAAAGTAGGTGTGAATTTGAAACCTGATTTTAAAGATGGGGTGGTTAATGCTCGACCAGAGAAGAAAAAGAGTTTCAGAGATGGCATGTGTAACAATTTTGAGGCACGGGGAGGAGGTGGCATGTGTAAGAATTTTGAGGCAAGAGTGAATAGCTGTGTGGGAGAAGTGGTTAAGTAGCTTTGTTGAACAAGGTGTCAAAGCTTCACCTCATAGGAATATAACAATGTCTGAATCATGTGTTAAGCTGTATCAATGTCTATGTGTTAAGCTGTATCAGAAGTCCTAAATATGGCCAGGTTTTCACTAGCTCTGTAGTTAAAAATGGAAGACCATTCTTGAATTTTTTGACTTTATCTTAGTGATGGTTTGAGAGTTAAGGAAATAAAAATCCTCTACAGTAGAATATAGACTACCAAACTGAAGGCTTGTAACATGTTGCTTGCAGTAAAAATTTTATTGAATATTGATACTGAGTCTATCACAGATACTTATGCACTTTCCTCACCATGACTTGCAAGTTTCTCTTCCTGTGCAGTGGGTTGGCATGTATAGCACTGTGACTGGCTCTGCATGCACTGAAGGAGCAGTGAGCCTCTGTAGCACCATGCCGGATTATGGTTTGCAGGAGTAGATGACAGTGGACACCTAGCATCTGCTCTGTGTAGTAAGCTGAAAGAGGCCAGTACAAGCAGGACAAACTGGAAAAGTCTTTAAAAATGTGCTGAAGCTCTGCTTTAAATGTGATATCTGGAGCCAATGGACAGCCTGCCATACAGGAATCTGGAATCTTTGGAATAGATGAGCACACTAATCCCGGTTATGTGAAGAGGGGTCACAAACAGCAAGCAAAGAAATGCAAACATGTGGATCAAAATGGAAAATGCCCCTTTGGAAAACATTATTGGTATGTGCATGCCTGACGACATTAGCTAGATTCGTATCAGCCTTTTATCAGCCTGGTGCAATGAAAGAGCAGCACATAGACAAGAGGTGGAAGCTGGCATTCTTTATTTCTCTTAATCATGTCATTTTGGAATACCCTGTATTTATTTTAACAAAGAAATTTTCTTTGTTAAAATAAATACAGGGTATGTATATACAAAGTGAAATAAACATGCTGCCTAATCAAATAATCTTCATTTTTCAGCACTGCATTTTGGAGCAGTGACTCTACAATGAAAATAGCTATCATCATTTTGGCAGTCATAGCTTATTAAACTATTTCACAAAATTTAGTACTATGTACTGTTGAAAGCAGTAAGTTTATTTTTTCAGTTTCTTATGGAAAATTAGCTCTAAAAGAACAGGTCATTAACAATACGATTGCACCCATTTTTAAATGGGAAATATAAACAGATTTATAGGAGCTTGGAATATTGAAGAAATTATAACCAGAGATTTTTGGTTGGTTATAATTATTGGTGAAACTGGCTAACCTGTAACATAGAGATTGAATTAACTTTTAAGGTTTCATTGGACAAAGTTGGACTTTAAATTCTGTAAGAATTTGAAATATAGTGTATTATATACTGTAGCTATGCTTTGAACATAGTAATTTTTAACTTCTCATGAGTATTGCACTAAAAACCCCTGATGTTTTATTGAGTTACCATTCATGAATGGCAGACAATAATACAGGAATTGAGAAGTAAATTATTTGAGGTTTTACAATTTTTTTCTTAAACCTATTTTTTAAGAGACACATACTTGAATGGATGATACTGTCTTTAAAACTAATGTGGAATTGTGTTGAAATGAATTCGGAGTGCATATATGCCCCCAATAAAAGCAAAACCTAGCATGGGTACCTTAAAAGATTAGTTCCAATATGGATTGAGTGGTGGACATTGGATGCTGTTTTTACTGAGGTCATGATTTTAACGTTTTGAGGTTGTGTTTTTTGCTGTAAGTGATTTTATTAGAGGTGGCATAGAATGGGATATTTATTACAGCCAAGCTGCTATTACCTTTTTTAAAATTCAAACTTTTAAAATTTTCACTGACATTTCAAGAGGTGGAATAATAGAAGTAATACTCATGTGTGAGTTCTAGTTTGAGTTTTGCTTCTGACTAGCCAGAGGACCTGAGTAAGCCACCTCATCAGCTAGGACCCAGGTTTCTTAAGTTACATTGTCATGACATTGTCCTGGGTGACTGTATCATAAACTTTTACCCTAAAGTGAAATAGAAGGGCTGGTTTCAACCAAAACTTTTTGATTCCTACTCTTATTCCAATTCCAGTATTCATTCTCTAGATCAGGGATATCTAATAAAAATACAATGTGGGCTATATATGTAATTTTAAATTGTCTACTTGGCACATTGCCAAACTAAAAAGAGGTGAAATTAATTTTAATAATTATTTAGCTCAGTGTAGTATCCCAAATATTTCCACATGTAATTAATATTAAACTATTAATGAGATATTTTACCATGTTTGAGATGCTAAGTCATAAATCTGGTGTGGCTTTCCAAGAGCGCATCTCAACTCGGGACTAACTCCTTTTCCAGTGTTCGGTAGCTTCATGGATGCTCATGGCTACTCTACTGGACTGTGCAGCTGAGATTATTGGATCTTTATATCACTGCCCATCAATCCAGTTTAGGAACTTTAGAATCACCTTTAATTCCTCTTGTTTTCTCCCTTTTCTGTTCAGTAGTGACAGAACTTAGAGCTGAATCGGCACATTTTCTCTTTATTTTCAAACATCCAGAAAACAGTGGCCTGAGTTCTCTTGAGTTCCTTAACTTACTTCCTTAGTTTAGTGAAATCAGACTTCTATATTCAATACTGGACAGAAACTCCTTGAAAAAGTTCCCGTACCTTCTTGGTGCTAAATACAGTGGCCACAGTGTGAATGCTTCCTGATACCATAGCTAACTCAGGCACTGTAAATGCTTTCTCCTTGAAACTTCCCTGTCCCTTGTCATATACGGCACTCCTCTGTCTTGGTTATTCCCTGCGTTCTGTGTTTTGCTGATTCTTCTATTGGATCTATTTTCTGTTTCCTTTGCCCAGTGTCCTTGACTTCTTGCCTAAGATTCAAGCCTATACTTTTAGCTATTTATTGGATATATCTGTATGATGATACTCTGTGAATTATTCCAACCCAATCTAGTATTTGCTCCATACCAAACTTTTCTTCCCCTGGTTATTATTTTGATTCTTGACCTCGCCATATTTGGTTACAAGTCAAAGTTAGAGACTTTACTATAATTTTCAGCTTCTTCCTTTTTTTTTTTATTATCTACATACAATTAGATACTCAATATTTTTGGGTTTACCTATGAAGTACATACTGAATATTTTTCTTTTCTTTTTTTTTGCAGTGTTTTACTTCATGTCCCTCCCACCCATGCTAAAATCCCACATGGTTTCTCTTACTTTGTTTCCTCTAATACATTTTTGATATTGCTTCCAAAGTTCCGAGCACAGTCGGATCATACCCTTTTCCTGTCAAAACTTCTACCAGGTCCATTTGTTCTCTTGTGTGGCATGTAAGTCCTAGACTACTATTCTATCTTTAACCCTAGACATACTCTTCAGTATTTTCCTTTCCTCTGAAACTCTTTTAAGACCTAAATTTATTTTAAAGATGGAATTTTATATTAGTGGAAGAAACTAGGCATCAGGTGTGGATAGTATGGCTCAACAGCACTTGGACACTCATAATAAATGGGAAAATACATGGTCTGCTTATGTGATACTCAAAGCTAGGTTAACAATCAGATTTCTTTGTTTCCCTGTAAAAGAAGGCCTGTATAGCGATTTCAGTTTCTGAGCGGCAAAAATTAATAACATCTTGGCAGCAATGAATGATGTATGTTTTATTTACAGATATACTTTCTGTACTTGGAAACTAATATAGAGAAATACCTTAGTTAAGCTGTTCAGCTTGGCTGACTTTTATAGGAAAACAATAGATCCCCTGAGGTAATACTAATGTAAGTAGAAAGTAGCTATGGCAGTTAGTAGATCTAGTTGCATTGAGAAAGAATGACTTGTTACCTGTTTCTTAATATTACTACAATTGGTTGTCTCCTAGTCTCTTTAGTCTCCTAGCATATTTCATTTGGATGAAGTGTTCATTCTTTACAATGCAATGTGTTATTTCATCCAGCCCAATCTTGTTACTAACCTCATGTGCCTTAGGTGGCATGGGGCTTCCCTTAGGCAGCATAGTCATTGATGTTGGGAGGAAGAAGATAAATACTAATTGGAGGGTGTTAGATCTGGGAAACCTTAAAAAAATACTAAATATGCTGAGGAAGTCATTTTTGCTGCTATTTTATGGAAGTTTGTGTAAAATCTAATTGCTTGATTTGAAAGAAAACTGCAGGTCATAAACAGTGATGAGTAAATTGTCAACAGGAATGTTTCTGCATATAGTAAAAATGTTTTGCCCTTGTCTTAAAAGGAAAGCAAGATAATAGCCAATAATCATATTTAAAATGGGAGTGATACCTTCTCATCTCTATAATTCCAAGCAAGTTCAGACATGAACTCAGGATTCAGCATATATTGTTTTAATGTAAACACGGGTCATCGGTGAAAACTTATTTTCTAAAACCACCAATATAAAGGTAAAGTGAAGATGAGCAGTGAGAGTTGTAAGTAGGAGGAGAAAACAGTCCCAAACTGTAACTGCCACAGAATACTTCCTTTAAAGTAAAATTAATCTTTTTTTTTTTTAAACAACAGTTACTACCATTTATTTGGCACATACAATCTTCTAGATACTCTGCTAAATTCCTTTTAAACATTATCCCTCTTTTTTCTTAAACAGAATCATGAAGCAGATATTGTTATTTTTCTGTTTACAGATAATTAAGTTGAGGCTTAGAGAAATAATTTGCTTGATTCCATCCATTTACCTCGTATGTGACAGAACCAGATTTGACTCAAATTTATTTAACTCCAAAGTTTAAGCTCTTCATGCCATTTTTTTTTTGTTAATTTTTAAGGAGAAAAAAATGCTTCCCCACATCCCAGACTGTGTTCCAGGTTCCCTGTGAAGGATTACTAAGCATGTTTTTGTTCTTTAGTCGCTGAGTTGTGTTCAACTCTCCAGTGACCCCGTGGACTATAACCCCCCTGGCTCATCTGTCCATGGGATTCTCCAGTCAAGAATAATGGAGTTGGTAGCCATTCTCTTCTGCAGTGGGTTTTCCTGACCCAGGGATTGAACCCTTGTCTCCTACTATTGTGGAAATTTAGACCCTACATTATTTCCTTACCACCATCATATGTTCTTCCTAGTCCAGAGTCTGGGGTATAACAACGAGAATGGCTCCTTGTACTCATTTTGGGCTTTATATATTCGCTGTTTCGTTTGAACATCACAAGGAGCCCTTGAAACTATACTATGCTTGTTTTACTCATGAGGATGCCAAGGCTAAGGGAAGTCAAAGAACCGGCCCACATTCCCAGGTAATAATTAAGAGAGTTATTCAGAATGTTATAAAAATGATCTTTTATGGAACTGTATGTAGTTCTGGACTGATTATATACAATTGGAAGTTTTAGAACTGAAAGTGTTTGAGTGTTTACTGTGTGTCAGGAATTGTCCTATTAGTGATTGTCCTAAATACTTTGTACATAGCATCTCATTTAATATTTCCAATATCATGGAAGGTAAGAACTATTATTTTACAGCGAGGAACCTCTGGCATATGGCGACTTCAGCATGCCCAAGGTCATTAAGTAAGTGTGGGAGTGAGGACCCTGACCAGGGCTTTCTCACCTCAGATGTGCTCTTGGCCACTGGGCCTTTCTACTAACTAGTCACAAGGTCAGCCAGTCAGTCTGGTTTTATAACAATGAACTCTCTACCAGTCAACTCAAAGCTAGTACTCTGATTTCTAAGTTGAGCTTCTTTTGGGATGTTGATAAAATATTTTGATGTGTTAATCAATAAGTGCTTATATAAAAACACAAATTGTTGCTGTTGTTCAGTTGCTCAGTTGTGTCTCTTTGCAACCCCCTGGACTGCAGTATGCCAAGGTTCCTTGTCCTTCACCATCTCCCAGAGTTTGCTCAAACTCATGTCCATTGAGTTGATGATGCCATCCAATCATCTCATTCTCTGTCACCCCCTTCTCCTCGTGCCCTCAATCTTTCCCAGCATCAGGGTATTTTCAAATGAATTGGCTCTTTGCACCAGGTGGCAAAAGTATTGGAGTTTCAGCTTCAGCATCAGTCCTTCCAATGAACATTCAGGACTGATTTCCTTTAGGATGGACTGGTTGGATCTCCTTGCAGTCCAAGGGACTCTCAAGAGTCTTCTACAACATCACAGGTAGAAAGCATCAATTCTTCAGCACTCAGCCTTCTTTATGGTCCAACCCTCACATCTGTACATGACTACTGGAAAAACCATAGTTTTGACTATACATTATGTCTTTTTTTTTTGAGTGACATCTTCTCCACAATTATAAAACCAAGTGTAAACATCTTGAGATGAAAATCTCCGTTAAAGGCTGTCTCTCTGGCTGAAGAAGGATTTTGATAACTGTTGTTTAAAAGACTGAATAGAGCTTGGGGTAGTGGGTGGAGCGTGGTGTCTCACATGTAGCCTGGAGTAGCCCAGGTTGGGGATTGATGAACATCATGGGCTTGTCTGACAGCATGTGAAGTCATCAAAAATGAATTGTAAGGAAATAAAACTGACAATTGAAGGTATGCAGTAGTGGTCAGAGAGCCAGGTGTGGCAGGAGCAACAGGTCTTATTGACGTTCTGAGTTTGGTAGGTAGTTTGGAAGGTAAAAGTTAAAGGGTTGTCTGTGCTTTTATGTATTTCTAGTATACCTTTGAATAGGTAGTTGGGGTCCACATAAAATGATGAGGCTAGATGGACTTAAAAGCATAGATCAAGTGAAAAATATCAAATTAATGTAAGTAATTTGATGTCTGTCTCATATAGCAACCCTATGACTTATATACTATTACTTTAATGTCCATTTTCTTAATATACAGCAAGGTTAAGTAACTTGCTCAGTTTACACCATCTGGTAAGTTGTGGAGGCAAGAGTTGAAGGGAAGCAGTCTGCCTCCACAATCCATGCTCTTAAGCTCTCTCGTATATTTTCCAGATGGAGATGGAAGAGAGAGGGCAAAGAATAACAAATGCATATATGATACAGAGTGATACCTTTACTATCACTTATTTCAAATATCGACTGGAGGCATCCATGCCTGAGGTTACACTCTTGTTTAGAGTTTTGATAAACCATGTAGATCATCTGAAGTAAAAAGTGGCTTATCCCTATGTACCACAAAGGGTCTTGGTGAGAAACAGATGGTACATGAATGAGGGTGATGAAGAGAGGTTAATGAACGGGGCTGTTCACAAAGGGGTAGGCAATAGTACAGGATTCAGTGAGAAAGAAATAGTGAAGTACCCAGGGACTAGTGGCCGTGGGAAGTCATGACCTTGTGCTGGAGGGTGAGGAAGAGGGAATGGACTTTACTGGTGAGAGTGCAATGCATGGGAGAGGGGCCAGTGGGCAGGAATCAGGGCCCTAAGTGACTGAATGTAGTGACTACCACAACAGCAGCCTGGTGGGAGACTGGCAGTGGCAATACATCTCCCACCTTCTCTCTTCCATTAGCTTGTGATCTCCTCCAGGGGCCTCCTATTTGCTGAACCCAGTTGGAAGCTAGAAGGCAAGGAAGCTTGGGTGATGTAGTTCACAGACTTGGGGTGCTGCTGCTAAGTCGCTTCAGTCATGTCCGACTCTGTGCGACCCCATAGACGGCAGCCCACCAGGCTCCCCCGTCCCTGGGATTCTCCAGGCAAGAACACTGGAGTGGGTTGCCATTTCCTTCTCCAATGCGTGAAAGTGAAGTCGCTCAGTCGTGTCCGACTCTTCGAGACCCCATGGACGGGAGTCTACCAGGCTCCTCCGCCCATGGGATTTTCCAGGCAAGAGTACTGGAGTGGGGTGCCATTGCCTTCTGAGACTTGGGGTAGAGGTCAGAAGAGATCAGGGAATGGATCTAGAGGGCAACAGGGATTAATCAGTGTGCCATTTGACCCATAAGGGTTGAATTGTATGTACTCACCCCCTCCCCCACTCCAAAACCTCATATATATTGACTTTTTAAACCTCAGTTTCTCAGAATGTGGACCTTTTTGGAAATAGGTAATCATATAAACTGAGCTTATAAGGGTGATCCCTAATCCAATATGACTGGTGTCTTTATAAAACGGGGAAATTTGAATGAACATACATAAAAGATGACGTTGACACAGGGAGAAGATGGCTGTTTACAAGCCAAGGATTACTAGCATCTACTAGAAACTAGGCAAGATGCCTGGAGCAGATCTCTTCCTAGACACTTTAGAGAAAATATGGCTGAGCACACCCCTTCATTCACACTTCTGACCTCCATGTCTGACACAATACATTGCCATTGATCTCAGCCGTTTAGTTCTTGGTACTTTGTGATAGCAGATCCAGGAAGCTGATACACCGTATATGGTGATGAAGTTTCTCATTGACCAACTGTTTTTAAAATTTTACTTTAAGCTTATATAGAATCATAGAGCCATATAGAGTTTAGAAATGAGAACTAGTGTAAAACACTGATTTTGGAGATGAGAGCCTTTCCCAGAGTCACAGAACTTTAATGGTGGAGTCAGAGCTAGAGCCATACAGGTAAAACATGTATTTAGACACTGCATTGCTCAACTTTTAGGTAAGAAAAGCCTTATCACTATAAGTTTTCAGATTTTTATATGTTAATAATTTGGGGGCATTAATTAATTGCTGGTATGTTCCTAGTTTGTACTTGAACCAGGATTTTCTTGTTACATGAGGTAGCCTAAAAACTACATGATAAATATTCCTATAGGTAAATAACTTAATTTTATTCTGCTTAAGATCATGTTTGCATGATAAACAACAGAGCATCAAAAAAGTAATTGCCAGTGTCCAGACGGAGCCTGGTTGGCTGCCATCTATGGGGTCGCACAGAGTCAGACACGACTGAAGTGACTTAGCAGCAGCAGCAGAATAAAGTGAAAACTCAGTGTCGTATCTCAGTAGAAAAAAATTTCAGTAGGTTGGAGAGATGTGCCAAAGTCAATGTATAAAAAAAGATTTCAAAGTTAAAGAATACTTCACAATAAACCTTAAGCTATATGTTGGAACTAAAAATGATTACAGTCCTTGAGGGAAGCAATTTCACAATGTGCAGAAAGAGTCTTAACTTTCATCTTTGCTAGTATTATATAATGTTTGTGTGTATATATATAAATATATATATTTTTCTCCCTCAGGACATTACCTGCTTTTTATTTTTGTTTGAACATACTGTTCTGGAAAATTTTAAATATATACAATCTTATTTCATCTGTAACTCCCATCCATTTTGCTACTCTGTATAATTTTGTTACAAATCCCAGACATCACATTGCCCTTTAATTTTGATTATTGTTTTTGATAAATAGTTCAATTTTGAGGATTATATTCCAAGGAAAGAATTTGAAATAATTGAAAACCTTTTTACCCAATATGTTCCTTACAGAATTATTTATAATGGCAAAAGAAATTGAAAGCAACTATCGAGCACTAAGGCAAAATATAATTTGTAAAATGTCCATTTGATGGAATGCTGTATTAAACTGAAGCCTGTAAACAGTTGTAGGCAACATGAGTAAAAGCTTATGTTTAAATAATGAGAACTTAAAAGATGTATAGAATAAATAAGCAAACAAAAGCTTGGCTTGGAGAAATGATGAGAAAGCAATCAACCAAAATATGAAATAATGATTTACTTGAATCACAGTATTGTGAGTTATTTTTCCTTTTGTCTGCTGTTCAGTATGTTCCATATCATGTATAGTTTTATGATGGGAAAAATGCAGTAAACTTGAATCGTGATTAAAAACAAGAAACACAGTATTTGACTTTTGATAATCATACTACCTGGCTCTAATCATTTATGGTAATTGTGGGACCTACTTATAAGAATACCATCAAAGAAATAATAGGATTTTCCTGGATTGCAAAATGTACAACTGAATGCTCTCTTTCCCTCCTTTTCTCAGTTACCTTTTCTACCTTTACCACTTCAAAAAAAAAAATAAGGCAAACATTTATTTAAAAATCTCCCACAAATACCGTTACCTATGAAATACAAAGAAAAACAATTATAAATACCCCATTCTTCCCTCTAACTTTTGAAATGTTGATTGGCCTTAAACTTGGTTCTCATTTTTAATTGGGCTTCCTGTAAAGTTCATATTGGTCTTGAAATTTCCACTAAAATTCGTAATCCCAATGCTTAGCTGTATTTGTGAGAAGTATTCCTTAAGAATCTGCCTGCAATGCAGGAGACATAGGAGAGGTGGGTTCTATTCCTGGGTTGGGAAGATCCCCTGAAGGAGGAAATGGCAACCCACTCCAGTATTCTTGCCTGGAAAATCCCATGGACAGAGGAACCGGCTGGGCTACTGTCTATGGGGCTGCAGAGAGTCAGACATGACTGAGTACGTGGCAAGCAATTAAAGTGTCTTTAAAAACTAAATTTCTGTATGCACATCTTTATATGTTTATTCTATTTGCTTTATTCTTTGCAATTCAGATATGTTGAGTTTGAATTATGTTTTGTATCCGAGGTTGTGCCCACTTTCTCTCCTTTATCACCCTGTCCTTATGCTAGGCTAGCATTTCAGCCCATACAGCTGAATTGTAGTATGAAGAATTTTGCCTTGTTTCTAGATACCTTTTTGGAGCCGGTAGAGCTGCAATTGGAGAAGGCAATGGCACCCCACTCCAGTACTCTTGCCTGGAAAATCCCATGGGCGGAGGAGCCTGGTAGGCTGCAGTCCATGGGATCGCTAAGAATCGGACACGACTGAGCTGCAGTAAAGCTATCTTAGACCTGTACTATGAAGCATTTTTTTTTTTTTTTCTGAAATCTATCAAAATTCGACCTGAATTCTCTGAATTCAAATATTCTCTAGTTTTTGAAGTCAGCTTGATTTCAATGATCCTTCTAGTTTTTAGCAATTTCCTTTATTGCTCCACATTTTATCTTATAAGAGGGGACTGCACACCTGCAATCTTCCTGTCAAAGGGCCTCCTTGCATTGAGCTTCCTGTTAGGAAGTTCCCTGTGACTTTCTGCTCAACAAAGAGGACGTGTTTTAAGGAGGAAAACCATATGAAAATAATAATGATTCATCATAATAAAGTAATAGAAACTTTTGCCTGTCATTTTCAGTGCCATGATAGGGGGAAAAGTCAAATGGCTCTTAAAACTTTTGTCTAGAAGTATCTCAGGTCACTTTTGCTCATATTATATTAGTCAAAACAAATGACATGGTCACTGTTAAAAGTAAATGGAAAAGTATAGTGAGTATATAAAATAATGTTAAGTATTTGAGAGTATTTTCATAGGTATGATTGGTTGGTTAATTTATTTAACTAAACCTGAATCCTTTTTGTTGTACATTGTTGTATTATCATGCCTGCAATATATACAAAACAGTATATAGCTCTCCAGGAGCCAATAGTCTTGTGACAACACTATTTAGGAAATCAGCTTGTCAATATTAATTAAGAATCTTCATTATGAATATATCTTCTAGCCCCATAATTCCACTTCTGAATTGCAACAGTAAAGCAATATTCTTAAATACAAAACTATGGGAAATGATAAACTTTATAATTTAATTTGTAATACTGAAAAATTAGCAACAAATATCCAGTAGGAAAATAGCTTGAATAAATTTGCTCATGGAATATTATGAATTTATGAGTTTCTACTGAAAGCAGTCATTTCCTTTGTAGTGGTGACTTAGTCACCATTATAGCAACTCTGATGAAATAAGGCAGGTAACATAGTTTTATCTAAGCTTGGGGGCTAGCAAGACTGTGAGGATTTTAAGTTTTTAGGATTACATAGACAAATTAGATGTCTCCAAGTATGATTAAAAAGAGTCAGACATGACTGAGAGACTTCACTCAAGTATGATTAAATGGATAGGAAGGTAAGGAGGATGGAGAGAAAGTTTTGAGTTCTGATAGGATGTCAAGTCATTCAAGTAGATAGATCCTGTAGGCAACTGGAAATATGGGATCAAAGATTGGTTGGAGATGAGGGTTAAAAATGTTCTTTGGGGATTCATCAATCTAGAAATGTTAGTTAAACTTGGAAGTAGATGAACTTCAAAGAAGTGAATTAAGAGGAAGAAGAATGCAGGCAGAAAATCAAAGAGGAGTGGTTGTGGAAGAAAGGATGAAAAGGATCCTGGAAAAAGTGATGAAAAGTTGAGAGGGACAGGAGAGCTAGAAATTTTACAGTTTGGGGAAATTTTTGAGGAAAGAATTTTTTGAGGGAAATAGAACTGAGAGGCAAAGGAGAAAGAGATTGGGGGAGTAATTTTATTGGTTATTTAAAGTAGTTTTTTTTTTTTTTTTTGGAACAGGCAAAGGAGAAAGATTGGGGGAGTAATTTTATTGGTTATTTAAAGTAGTTTTCTTTTCTTTTTTTTTTTTGGAACAGGCTGGTACAATGCTAGGTAACTTATTAAAATTGAAGCGTATGATAAATATTGATGTTAATAATACCATTCCATAAAAATGGAAAAGTTTTTTGGTCCATTTTAAAACTACTTCTAGTAAGAGGCTTAAGTGATAAGTGGAAATAATTTAATCTTAATAGAAATTTGCTCATACAAATAACATGTACTCATACAAGGAAAATTCATATAAAGTTACATGCTAACCAAGTAGTCAAAAATACCAACCTTACTCACTTACTGTAAAGAAATTTATATCTCTGAGACTGAAGCAGATTAAAAGGTCTGAAGATGCAAAAGAGAAAAAGAAAAGATGGGAAATTTTACAAGTTATTTAGAAAAAAATATCTGGGTAGAATGGTTCTTTTCAACTCAGTGATTTATATACTATATCTTGAAGCAACTAGAGGACATGGTGACCAATTTTCATGTCACAGAATATTTTCTTAGTTTGCTTTAAGGGACAAATTTGTGAAATTTGAAGACTTTACAATAACTTTGTGGGTAGAACCAGGACATTTGCAATAAGAAAAGTGTAGTTTTGCCATGTCCAAAAAAATACTGTAAGCTAGTAAAATATAACAGCTACTGTATATCCAGAAGGGCTGCCGATGCAGTTGGATCTGTATAGATCTCTTTGATCCTCCCACTTTCTAGTTTTAAATGAGTACTGCGTCGTTAGGTGGTATGTTTGGAATATATTTAAATTTTTGCCAAAGGATTCCATGTTCTCCTCCCACAGTAGAGCATAACAGTTAGGTTTTTATAGTTTCCCCCTTTCCTTTCAACACTACTGTTGTTGTTGTTCAGTCACTAAATCATGTCTGACTCTGTGATTCCATGGACTGCAGCATGCCACGCTTCCCTATCCTTCCCCATCTCCCAGAGTTGGCTCAGATTCATGTCCACTGAGTCAGTGATGCTGTCTAATCATTCCATCTTTTGACACCCTCTTCTCCTTTTGGCTTCAGTCTTTCCCAGCATGAGTATTGGAGTTTCAGCATCAGTTCTTCCAAGGAATATTCAGAATTAATTTTCTTTAGGATTGACTGGTTTGATTTTCTTGCTGTCCAAGGGACTCTCAGGAGTCTTCTCCAGCACCACAATTCGATAGCATCAGTTCTTTGGCGCTCAGCCTTCTTTATGGTCCAACTGTCACATCAGTACATAACTACTGGAAAAACCATAGCTTTGACTATATGGAACTTTGTCAGCAAAATGATGTCTTTACTTTTTAATATGCTGTCTAGGTTTGTCATAGCTTTCCTTCCAAGGAGCAAGTGTCTTTTTAAATTTCATGGCTACAGGCACTATTCGTAGTGATTTTGGAGCCCAAGAAAGTAAAATCTGTCACTGCTTCCACTTTTCTTCCACCTATTTGCCATGAAATGATGGGACCAGATGCCATGATCTTAGTTTTTTGAATGTTGAGTTTTAAGCCAGCTTTTACACTCTCCTCTTTCACCTTGATCAAGAGTTCCTTTTCACCTTCTGCCATTAGAGTGGTATCACATTATGGAAGACTAAACATTAAAATGTAAAAATTAGCAGGATCTGATTAGTATCATCGAAAAGATTTAGAATATTAGGTTCTTTAATTAGGGTAAGACTTACATCATTTACATTTTACCTCACTTTAGCAAATGAAGAATTTGAGGCACAGGAAAATTAAGTGATCTAGTCCTACTAGAACCTGGCTTTACCTGTCAGGTTATTAGGTATTTCCTATAATTTCTGCTATACCTATTATAATATTAGTGCTAAAATGCCCCTGTAACCAGGTAGAGAATTTCTTCATGAATAATAATAAAATCATTGATGTGGTTTCACTCAGTAACTGAGCAAGTCAGATCTGGAGAGCAAGTAACATTTGTTAAGTGAGAAAAGAGAGAGGGAGGGACAGCTCCTAGGCAAGGGACATTGAGTCTGTGATAGTGACATCAAGATAGTAAAAAACATTCAGGGCTTGGTGTCAGAGGGCCTGGGGTTCAGTTTTGATGGTGCCACTTACAGTAATTGTGTGACT
Organism: Bubalus bubalis; assembly: GCF_019923935.1. Taxonomy (NCBI): domain Eukaryota; kingdom Metazoa; phylum Chordata; class Mammalia; order Artiodactyla; family Bovidae; genus Bubalus; species Bubalus bubalis. The sequence continues at coordinate 56,509,364 of NC_059164.1, forward strand.
TTGGGCAAAGTCCTAAACTCGCAAGTTTCTTCATGTATGAGATAGGAGTCATGATTAATATACTTCATAGATTAATTGTGAGAATCAATTAATCAAGCTATAGAGAGAAAGATTCAAAGTCATTTACCAAATTTATGACTACTACTACCTTCCAGACAGTACTGCAGATCCCAGTAATAAAGATACAATTATATTCTTTTTGTAAAACACTATGAAAGTCCTGAAATTAAGTAAAATTTCCCAGGAAATCTGATATAATTGATAAGTATTTAGAACAATAGGTTTATAACTTGGAAGAAGTACCTGACTCTTAAGAACAGGACTTTGTCTTCTTTTATCCTCAAGGAGTGGAGAAGGCAATGGCACCCCACTCCAGTACTCTTGCCTGGAAAATCCCATGGATGGAGGAGCCTGGTAGGCTGCAGTCCATGGAGTCGCTAAGAGTTGGACACGACTGAGCAACTTCACTTTCACTTTCATGCATTAGAGAAGAAAATGGCAACCCACTCTACTGTTCTTGCCTGGAGAATCCCAGGGACGGGGGAACCTGGTGGGCTGCTGTCTATGGGGTCGCACAGAGTCGGACATGACTGAAGCGACTTAGCAGCAGCAGCATCCTCAAGGAGATTACAACTAGTAGGAGAGATGATCCATTAAGCAAAAAGCCCATGTTTATGGAGGTCATTGTTTTAGTAAATCACTTTTGCAAACTGTTAATTCTAGATCGAAGATGGAAAAGGAATGTCAGCAGTATATAAAAAAGGAGGAGGAAGAGTATTTGCTTAGAAAGCATGGGGTAATATTTTTTTTTCATTGTTTTACTTTAAACCACCCCTTTTATTCTGTAACATCTTTCTTGTCCTCCTACTAGAGATCTAAGCACTATAATTACTCTTTGAGTCAGCAAGAGACTGAATATCTGTGTTTCAGTAAAAGATCCCATCTTTTATTTTTACCTCTAAAGGATAATTTGAATTCACTGAGATTTTTGGCCTCAATTTTAAGATTCATACATGGCTGGCAATCTTTATGGAGTATTCTAGCTTTTAATATTTAAGCAAATTATGACCATCTGGAAAAGGAAATGGCAACCTACTCCAGTACTCATACCTGGAAAATCCCATGGACCGAGGAGCCTGGTAGGCTACAGTCCATGGGATGCCAGGGGCCGGCGTGAGAACCTCCACCCGTGGCAAAGGTCATGAGGAAGGAGGCTCGACATACGCAAAGGCGGGATCGAGCCTCAGGAGTCCCCCTGGAAATTCTCGAGCATCTACCCCCATAACCAAAGCCTGTCTACTTTATGACTTTGTGCTCTCACCTACACCTCTGACTTTACGGGGGCTGTCCCCTACTACCTCTTTTGGAGAAGGAGTTAACTTAGAGCTCCAGTTAATAATAATTCCTGGGCATGGCAGGTGTGTTCCAAACTTACAAACTCCTCTGAAGGTTCTCTAGCCTGCCTGACAGGCTTGTCCGGCCACATGTGATTGCTCACAGCCTCCCAACCATGAGAGGCACGAGATGCTTTAAACCTTCTAAAAACAGGTTCTTTAGAGAAGTTAGAAAACTATTAATACAGTATAGTGGGCTGATTAGAAATTGTATTGGTGAAGGGTTTTTCATTTGTTGAGCCAATGTTTACTGCTAAGTCTCCACATCCCCTGCCCTTATACACATTAATGAATATATAGAAGAGATAAGTATTAACCTTTGATATTAATCACGTTGGACCTTAGGCTAAGTAAATTCTTTCCTTAATTAAAACCCACTACACCCTCACCCTATAGGAATGTAACTGTATCTGGTACCTTCGGAAGGTGGCGTCTGTTTCAAAAATAATCACCCCTGGAGAAATAAGTGTTCTGGTTGACTGACCGCTGTCACAAGGAGAGGGTCATAAATTGTCAGCAGGCCCCTCTGGCCAGAAGATGATGTAACACCCCTAAGACCTCTGTATACATTTGTATGAAGCACCTGACTTTAATAAAAGTCAGGACTGCTGTCCCCGTGTGACTTTTGCAGAACATCTCAGTGTATAAAAACAGACCCTGGAAAATAAAGAATGGGATCAGTTCCTCAAAAGACTGGTTCTCCCCATGTCGTTCTCTCTCTCAAACTTTGGCTGAGTTTCCATCTGGATCGCGGAGCCCGCCATGCTTACTAACTTTGCCTGGGCTTCTAAGATCCGACCGGGAGGCCTCAGTGTCTCCTCTCCTTCGGGAGAACGGAAGGATGCCTGCGGCCTACTTAAGTGGTGCAAATTCTTGTCTTAAAGTTTTATTGGTTTCCCACGTAAACCAAGCTACTCAGCCTCTTTTCTCCACTGAATTTTCCTGCTGAGCTATCCTCATTCTATTACTCTTTATATCTCTAATTAATATCTAATTAAAACCAGGGTATTTGCCAATGCCGTCTCCCCTTCGAACTCCCTGGATCAGCCGGGGCTGGACCTCGGCAGGGTCGCAAAGAGTCAGACACGACTGAACGACTTCACTTCTCTTCACTTCATGACCATCTAGTGATTGGGTTTCCCACTGTAAGCTATTTGTCATTTATGATTGTGCTATGTATGTCTACATTTATAAGTATTTTGTGATTTCTAAAATGTACATTTTTGTTCATATTTCAGTACATCTTTAAATTGATACCTTCTTAAATTCCTCGTTGGCCAGGTGGTGATATTGATGGAGTTTTCATTGTCTGTGCATGTATGAATGTCGTCATGGTGTCAATGTTTTAATTGATTTATGTGTATTTTAGGTACCACTATTTCCCAGTAGAGTAGGAAATGGCAACCCACTCCAGTTTTCTTGCCTGGAAAATCCCATGGACAGAGGAGCCTGGTGGGGTACAGTCCATGGGGTTGCAAAGAGGCAGACACAACTGAGCACACATACACACACGTATTTCCCAAATCCTAAGATTTGGCCTTGGAAAGATAAATCGCACGTACACAAAGGCATAGAAGCAGAGCAGTGAAACATATGACAGAGACAAAACTAACAAATCTTCAGTGATAAGCATTGTGTCATCATGGATTGCTTTTTTTCTTTCTTGGTGGTATGTAAATAATAAAGGTACATCATATAATCCAGTGTTCTGGGTTCACTGAAGCATTGGGTTCACTATATTATTTTAGCTTGAGTAATTTAAATGAGATGACTAACATTCTAGAGGAAATGTTAAGGTGTGTTTATGGAAAGTGAATGTCATTTCAAAAGTCATACTTTTGCTTACAGACGCTCTTAAAGGTTACTTTAAAAAAAAAATCAAGAGTATTATTCAAATGTAAAATGAATGTGTCAAAGATTTTATTTAGCTCATTAATTAATGAGTGAACCAGTAAGATAATACAACTTGTTCACAGGAGAGTTAAAAGAGCACGTGTACAACCTCTACTTTCCATCCTGTGGCTCGTGATCTTTAGTGATTCCCCCTATTCCACACTGGGCACAATTTGCATTTCTATGGAAAAAAGTCATTTGTATTAATATGTATTTTATAACTTAGAGTTGTGAAGCAGCTGAAAGACATTAAAGGGCTTAAGAAAAGTGAAAGTTGCTCAGTCATGTCCGACTCTTTGTGACTGTATGAACTGTAGCCTGCTAGGCTCCTAGGCAGAATAATGGAGTGGGTAGCCATTCCTTCTCCTGAGGATCTTCTCAACGGACCGAACCCAGGTCTCCCACATTGCAGGCTGTTTCTTTACCATCTGAGCCACCAGGGAAGCCCAGAGGTCTTAAAAACCCTGATGTAACTGGATAATCAAGATGGGTACACTGACAGGATACCCATTAATACTTTTTTGCATATTTAAAAATCTTTCACATTTTCTGAGAAATTGTAGTGTTTGGAAGATTTCCCAACTGGCCTTTTACTGAATTTCATAGAAAGGATTGCATTTAGGCCATGCTAGGACGGAGGAGCCTGTTAGGCTGCAGTCCATGGGGTCGGTAGTGTCTTCACTTTCACTTTTCACTTTCATGCATTGGAGAAGGAAATGGCAACCCATTCCAGTGTTCTTGCCTGGAGAATCCCAGGGATGGGGGAGCCTGGTGGGCTGCCATCTATGGGGTCGCACAGAGTCAGGCACGACTGAAATGACTTAGCAGCAGCAGCAGAAAGATCAGTACCTTATCTTATGGCCTCTTCCTCCTTCACTCATTATTTCATGTTACTCTTTTCTTTTTTTTTTCTTCCTTTTGGCCACCCTATGTAGCTTGCCAGATCTCAGTTCCCTAACTAGAGTGTGAACCCAGGCTCTGGCAATGAGAGTGCATAGACTTAACCACTGGGCCACTAGAAAACTCCAGAATGTTACCAATTTTTAATTTCTCATATCTTGGGTCAGTAGATTGAGTTTAGCCTAGATTATATTTTGGCATAGAGAAAAAAATGTAAAAAAAAAAAAAAAGAACTTACAAATTAAGAATTGGAACTTCCTTGTTGGGTCCAGTGGTTAAACTCTGTACTTCCAATGCAGGGGAAAAGAGTTTGATCCCTGGTGGGGGAACCAGGATGCCACATGCTGCACAGTGTGGCCAAAAAAAAAAAAAAAAGAGAATACTTACTGATTGCATACCTTGTTAAAGCCCAGCTAGTTAAAATAATTATATTTGTCCCAAGAATAATTATTAATAATGAAATTATCCAAAGTAAAAATTTCTAGCAATACTTTCTAGAAATGTTTCTTTGAAACCATATAAACAACAGATTCTTAATGAACTTAGCTATATCTGAAAATGAGTCCTTATATTTAATACCTTGTATACTTTAGTGAACTGAGAATAAAATGTTTCCATATTTTGTGTGATCTTTTTAAATATGGAAAAATAGAAAATTAAGTGTGCTTTGTAGAGAGCAGAATGAAAATTATTATAACAAAATATGTATTACTTCAGAATTGAGAATAAATTAGCGGTTTCTTACTGTTTTTGACTGATTAATTTTTGAAACAGGTATTTCATTTTCTGGTAACTGTATGACTGAGCATAAATTGTCACTTGAGAATTACTTCAAATCAAAAGTGTCTCAATTTATTGTTACAAAACTACCTGTGTTGAATATACAAATGCATAAAGATCTTACTGAGCATCCAGACACATTTTTTTCATCTGCTAATATGTTGATAATACACATTTTTGAGACATAACCCTTTACCTAAAAAAAATTTGGCATTCAATTTGGGCTGAATTTCCCAAACCATAGGGAGGTACTCATTAATTTAGCAAACATTTGAGTGCCTTCTGTGTACTAATCATTTGTAAATTGCATGTTATTTTACTCATTGGAAAAGACTCTGATGCTGGGAGGGATTAGGGGCAGGAGGAGAAGGGGACAACAGAGGATGAGATGGCTGGACGGCATCACTGACTCGATGGACGTGAGTCCGAGTGAACTCCGGGAGTTGGTGATGGACGGGGAGGCCTGGCGTGCTGCGATTCATGGGGTCGCAAACAGTCAGACACGACTGAGTGACTGATCTGATCTGATGTTATTTTAAGGAGTTTTTTCCTTTCCACAACTGAAAGAACAGGAATGATTGGGCTTAACTTTGTGGAAGTGGTTTAGGGTTAGTTAGTTTGAGACTTTGGTAAGAGATAGCTGGTAGCCAGTCAGTTAATACTTGCACTGCTCAAAACCACCCTGTGCAGTAGTGGCAGCTCCCCTCCAGTCTTTTTTTCTTGTCCCTCACTGATTCAAGGACAGATTGTAGAGTCCATATTAATAGTAACGGTCATCTCTTTGTTTCATCTGGTCCTGTAGGTGACATTAACCTCTATACGTACTTAATTTAAGGCTAAAGTTGACATCAAATAAAGCTACAACTTAATTTGAATACTTTTTTACAGTAATACATGTTACAACATCCATTTGTAAGTTAAATAGATTCTATGAATGCTATGAATCTTTTACTAAGGAACTTTTTTTTTTCTTGATCTTAAACAACAGACATTTTCTCACAGTTCTAGAGGCTAGAAGTCTGAGATCCAAGTGTTAGCAAATGTTGGTTTCTTTTGAGGGCTCTCTCCTTGCCTTGTAGATGGTTGACCTCTTGTGTCTTCACATAATCTCTCCTCTGTGCACAAGACTCTTTTCAGATTTCCTCTTCTTATAAGGATACTGGTCATATTATATTTGGGTCCTCCATAGTTATTTAATTTAATCATTCAGATCAGATCAAATCAGATCAGTCGCTCAGTCGTGTCTGACTGTTTGCGACCCCATGAATCGCAGCACGCCAGGACTCCCTGTCCATCACCAACTCCCAGAGTTCACTGAGACTCACGTCCATCGAGTCAGTGATGCCATCCAGCCATCTCATCCTCTGTCGTCCCCTTCTCCTCCTGCCCCCAATCCCTCCCAGCATCAGAGTCTTTTCCAATGAGTCAACTCTTCACATGAGGTGGCCAAAGTACTGGAGTTTCAGCTTAAGCATCATTCCTTCCAAAGAAATCCCAGGGCTGATCTCCTTCAGAATGGACTGGTTGGATCTCCTTGCAGTCCAAGGGACTCTCAAGAGTCTTCTCCAACACCACAGTTCAAAAGCATCAATTCTTCGGTGCTCAGCCTTCTTCACAGTCCAACTCTCACATCCATACATGACCACAGGAAAAACCATAGCCTTGACTAGACGGACCTTTGTTGGCAAAGTAATGTCTCTGCTTTTGAATATGCTATCTAGGTTGGTCATAACTTTCCTTCCAAGGAGTAAGCGTCTTTTAATTTCATGGCTGCAGTCACCATCTGCAGTGATTTTGGAGCCCAGAAAAATAAAGTCTGACACTGTTTCCCCATCTATTTCCCATGAAGTGGTGGGACTGGTTGCCATGATCTTAGTTTTCTGAATGTTGAGCGTTAAGCCAACTTTTTCACTCTCCACTTTCACTTTCATCAAGAGGCTTTTGAATTCCTCTTCACTTTCTGCCATAAGGGTGGAGTCATCTGCATATCTGAGGTTGTTGATATTTCTCCCGGCAATCTTGATTCCACCTTGTGTTTCTTCCAGTCCAGCGTTTCTCATGATGTACTCTGCGTAGAAGTTAAATAAGCAGGGTGACAATATACAGCCTCAACGTTCTCCTTTTCCTATTTGGAACCAGTCTGTTGTTCCATGTCCAGTTCTAACTGTTGCTTCCTGACCTGCATACAAATTTCTCAAGAGGCAGATCAGGTGATCTGGTATTCCCATCTCTTTCAGAATTTTCCACAGTTTATTGTGATCCACACAGTCAAAGGCTTTGGCATAGTCAATAAAGCAGAAATAGATGTTTTTTCTGGAAGTCTCTTGCTTTTTCCATGATCCAGCGGATGTTGGCAATTTGATCTCTGTTTCCTCTGCATTTTCTAAAACCAGCTTGAACATAAGGAAGTTCACGGTTCACGTATTGCTGAAGCCTGGCTTGGAGAATTTTGAGCATTACTTTACTAGTGTGTGAGATGAGTGCAATTGTGTGGTAGTTTGAGCATTCTTTGGCATTGCCTTTCTTTGGGATTGGAATGAAAACTGACCTTTTCCAGTCCTCTGGCCACTGCTGAGTTTTCCAAATGTGCTGGCATATTGAGTGCAGCACTTTCACAGCATCATCTTTCAGGATTTGGAATAGCTCAACTGGAATTAATTGGTGTCCTTGGAGGTTGTTGAGGGACTTTGTTGATCAAGGAAAACTCAGGGGAGTAAATCTGTTGTAAAGGTGGGGAGGAGGCATAAAGTAAACAAGCTAAAGGATTAGATGCTTCCATTTCTTAAGGCCATAAAATGAAATCAGCAAAGAAGTACCCTTAAAGCTTTAATAAAAGCTGATCTGTACAGAGAACACTTCCAGTTGTTATAATGACAATAGAGTGAGAAAAGTCAAATGCAAATTAAGTAACCAGAATGTATTTAGTTAGTGCAATCTCAGATGGGGGATTTGGTATAGATAGAGCCTCAGGCAAAGTGATAGTCTCTTCCTTTTTTTTTTTTTTTGAGTACCCACACTGCTCTAGGTACTTGGGATAGGTCAGTGAACAAAAGGATTAGATATCCTCCCTGTGAATCACATGAATGGTCGAGTATCTCCTAGAAGTATCTCTCTAACTCAGTTCTACTGCCTATTATTCTATTAGTGATTAAAATTGTTTTAAGTCTGTATGGAAAGACACTATTAGTTTTATATTTCCGAAGACCTATACATTTTATCTTATGTTCTGCTTAAGCCTTCCTTTTAATTAAGTATTTATTGATTTCTTATGCTATGGGTGCTATGTCCAGAAGAAATGAAGGATTTATTTCTTGACTAAGTAGCATTTGGGCATTTTGTCTTGCTAATAAGGTGTTTCAATCACTGATTAAGCTCTATTAATTTGTGGCCTTTGTGCAGTTGGTCTGTTTGATAAGATTTCATCCTTTAATACTATATCCTCCTTTTTTTCCTACTTTGTTTTTTTGTCCCTCCCTTTTCTTCAGTTAATCCTGTTTTCCAACCTTTACCCTTTCAGCATTCCACAAAAAGGATCTTCTAATTTGAGCTTTAAAAAGTATTTGAAAATGCTCATATCTTGAGTGCACTTGAATTCCTATTCTCTATTTGTACTTTAAATTATTCTCAGTCTTCAAATTGTGCTTCTTTTTATTCACCATAACCTTGTATGGTGTTGTTCCTCTGAAGCCTACAACAGTTTAAACTGGTGTGTGTGTGTGTGTGTGTGTGTGTTTGTGCTTACACACGTTTGCCAGTGGATTAGCTGAGCTACAATAGAAATGTGTGTGTGTGTTTATTAATAGATATATAAACATGCAGATTGTGTTAAAACATAAGAGAAAGTGATAGCTTACAGTGAACAATCTCCAAAGACTTAGCTTCGGGACCAGGGACCAGGCTTGATCACTTAAAGATTTCTGTGTAGCAGCATTTTATTAAAGTATAAAAAGGGACAAGAGGGCTGGAGGGCTGCAGTCTGTGGGGTCCCAAACAGTGGGACATGACTGCGACTAAGCACAAAAAGGGACAGAGAAAGCTTCTGACAGAGCCATCAGAAGGGGTGTCCTAGTCTCTAGTCTTATCAAGGCCTTATATACTTTTCTGGAGAAGGAAATAGTAACCCACTGCAGCACTCTTGCCTGGAAAATCCCATGGATGGAGGAGCCTGGTAGGCTACAGTCCATGGGGTTGCAAAGAGTTGGCAGATCCACTCCCACTATACACATCTTAAGTTAACAAGATTAGAACTAACAATAGAAAGGTCTCACCCAGACCCACTCCCATATAAGATAATCAGATTAGTCAGAAGGTTCCTGTTAAGATGGAGAAACTTTTCCTTGAGCAAAATACTTGTTATATAATTGTTAGTATAGAGCTTAAGGAAGAATATACCCTTGAGCAAGATGAGTTGTTTTGTTGTGTAATCATTAGCTCTGGGCTTAAAGAAAGTTAGTCTTAAAGATTGTTGTCATAACAACTCAGAGTTTAAGAAAAAATGTCTTATGTGACTAAGACAAAGCAATGTAGAAAAACAAATTCATGAGTCTGATAATAGGGAAACAGAGAAGTAAATAACAAGCTTATTTCTTCCAAAGGATAAGGGAACTGTTTTTTTTTAAATAAAAATACTGCATTTAAAAATTACTTTCATGTTAACTAAGGCTATACATTTAATGTTGTATGATTTATAGAGAAGTAATTTGAAATTCTGTTTAAACATTTTTGTTTTTCAAAATTGGATACTGTCAAGATATATACACAATATTCTTTACAGTTAAATTTTCACACATATAATGCATTTAAATTATATGTGTGATATAATGGATAGAAAATCAAATTACTCCCCTTCTACCACATCCCCATTTCTTTCCATTGTACCTCTGTAGAAAGAGTTGAAAATACAGTAAGTTTTAGAATGTTTACAGTGATCCACGTATTTAAAAAATGGACGGAAAATGGGTAGTAGCTGAACACATTTGAATTCAACAGAATAGCTTTTGAGATTTTATAATTTCAGCCTTTTCAATGTTTTGTCAGAGCATTTGAAAAAGTAGACTGTGAAATCCCACTTAGATATTTTGAGAATTCTGTTGTGTGAAGCTTGGACTTGGAATGTAAAGCAGCACTCTAAGATGTCCACATACTGATAACTGTTCAGAGGGGCCTTGATACACATTTGAATTTTGTGCGCTTAGGTGAGCCAAGACACTTCCGGTTTCCTGGGGATTAAGTTGACGCCATTAAGAGCGTCATGCTTTTGTTCTTTACCAGTCCTCTCGGGTTTCCTCTTGTGACTGTGGTCATAATACTGTTTTGAAGGTAGCCTAGTGCTTGGATAGACTCACAAAATAACTCACTCTGTTGTGTTTGAAGAAAGGGCTGTGTCATGGGGCACAGGAATTTTTTGTTTAATATATTGTGTGGTATTATGTGACTTACCTTTTCTAGGCTTCATTTTCTCACTTTTAAAAGGAAGAGGATTCATGAGATAATCTTGAAGTTTCCATCTTAAAAAAACCCCGAAACTATGTTATTATATGTATGTATTTTCATTGACTGATTTAAAAGTTTTGTTGGATATTCTGGGGAAAAAAAAAAAGTGGAGTGAACAACCCTCATTATTTCTAAAGCAGTTGTGTAATTGAGACATTCTAGATTTTGTGTTGTGTTCCCCTTTGATATTCTTGTCAACATAGAGGCTTTTGTTCTGTTGTATTTAAATGGTAATTATAACTAGGACCAAGCCAGCTCAGTTTGGTTTTTGGATTCAAAGGACTTGCTTGGGTAGCAGCAGTTAATTATACGGGAAACTTTAAGGTTAAAAACACTTTTCTTCCTATGATTTATAAGGAACCTCCATGCATGTAACTTTAGAAAATTTTGTTAATATTTACATTCAGCATTGCAGTGTTTTTTGCCTCATTAATTGCATCTAGTCCTACTTTATTTGTACCAGATTTTTTTGGTTGGTAGCTGGCAATCTTTTGAGGTAGCTCCACATACATTTCAATGAACACCTGGGCCTTCTCATTAGCACCGACCTTTACTGAAAGCTAGAGACATCCTTGTGTCCCTCTTTAATCTGACACCTGGTTTCAGGGTTATTTCGTCCAATATCCTGGCTTTGATGAAAGTTTATATTGGGAGCAGAGGGTCATTAAAGGGGTAAAATCCAGCATTTGAAAAGTCTAGAAAATCAGTCAACTGCAAATGATGAAGTTCTTAAATGTATGTCTCTAAAGCTACTTCCAGTGATTGAAACCAATTTTGAAAATGTGAAAACTTGAAATAGTTTCTGATAAAACTTCCTGTAGAAAAAGTGCAGTCAGACTATCTTGGGACTGATTGTGGAACATGGTAGGTGGCTCCCAGAAGGGAATCTCTACTCTCCAGTAAACACTTATCTGTACATCTTTGGATGTACCTGTGATGACCAGCTCAGATCACAGTACCTGCAGAGCTCTCATGCATTTTCACCCTGCCTTGTGTTCTAGGTAGCTGTGTACTTGACTTTCTCTGACATAATGTGCAGACACAAGTTTGTTCTCTCCAGGTCATCAAGTCTGGGAGTGCAGTTCTGAGGAGGTTTGAGAATAATTGAGGCAGACGGAGTGCCTGAGATGAGGACCCTGGGTGGTAGAGTAGAGATTGGAAGGATGATTGGAAAGAACCATTTCTGAAAAACAGAGATGAGAGCATTAGCTGTGGAGTATCTAGGTGGAATAGCTAGGTAAGGAAATAAGCTCCAGAGGGAAGCAATTCTAGAAGAGGAGTAGATACTGGGGTGCATGGTTTGAGATGAGTCTGTCCTGGGTCAGTGCATCGCCAGGCTGCTTCTAATAGCTGGACCCCACCTTGATTTGAATCTGTGTCCATTGCTTCTTTGTTGCCAAATCATGCTGTCATATGAATGTGAAGTTCTCTGGGGGTAGATAGTGTTTTCTAGTCATATGTTATCCTATTGTTGCCTAGCACATAGTAGACACATTTTTTAAAAAAAATATTGAATTTAGTTTATATTTTCCAAGTGGGTTATAAGGGTTGTAATTTATATTTTATGTGTGTGGGGAGATGAGAAAGTTATTATTTAGTAGCTGATGGTCTTACTGATCAGCATGTCTTCTAGGAAGATGAGTGACCAAGCCTACACCGTCTTTTCACATTGGCCTTTGTATGCTTTCTTTTGGCTATCAGCTTCATCCAGATTGTAAACAGCAACCCAGAAGACAAAGGTTTTATACTCCATTATCATTTCTTCTAGCCAAACAGTTTTGTGTGAATAGAACAGTCTAGTAAAGGAGAGGTTGTTTACCTTTAATTAGGTTTCCCAGGAAATAGTTCTAGCCTTTACCTTTGATTAAAATTGGAGTTTTTGTTTTCCAGAGTATTTCCAGACATTATTATAAAAAGAACCATGTTTGGAAGCAGTAGGGGACTCTCAAATAAAATAATAATTTAAGATTACTTAGTCTTAGTAGTTCTGTAAGTAGTTCTATAATTTTTAATGTTAAAAGTCCCTTCTGTGTTTACAGTTTAAATGGATTAGATTATGGTATATGTGTGTGTGTGTATGTATATATGTATGCATGTATAAGCAGTATTCTTTAAAACTATCTGGAGGTCATTTTAAAATTGAGATGTACCCAGTAGTAAGAAACTGAGTATTTTTGATTGAGAGATACTTTAAAAAATGTAGTGCTCTCATCGCTCATTATGGATGAACCTTTAATAGGTGAAGGCATTGGTTCACTAGTCTTGTGGATTGGTTTCTGCCTCAGGAATGTTTTGCTTTTATAAATTTCATGGCCTAACAAGAAACAAATTCATACATGCTAATGTGAAATAATATTAAAGAAAATTTAGGAGCTAAACTTGGAGGAACAGGTTTTTCTGGTATGCATGCTGAGAGTGTTGCATCATGAAAGACAATGACATTGTTAAGATTGTGGTGCTTTATGACATGTATATAATCGTTTATAAGCAAGTCATATTCAGTTTTATAGGTTGTGCATTGCTTAACTATCGAGATGTATATAGAGCTTACAAGTCTGTATTCTGCAACTCTGGGGGTGAATAGATGGAAAATACTATTTTATTCTCGAGGTCTGTATTTTTGTATGCCAGGAGATCCAACCAGTCCATCCTAAAGGAGATCAGTCCTGTATTCATTGGAAGGACTGATGCTGAAGCTGAAACTCCAATACTTTGGCCACCTGATGCAAAGAGCTTGACTCATTTGAAAAGACCCTGATGGTAGGACAGATTGAGAGCAGGAGGAGAAGGGGATGACAGAGGATGAGATGGTTGGATGGCATCACCAACTCAATGGACATGGGTTTGGGTAAAGGGAGCTGGTGATGGACAGGGAGGCCTGGCGTGCTGCAATCCATGAGGTCACAAAGAGTCAGACATGACTGAGCGACTGAATTGAACTGAACTGCGATAGTAACTAGTAGATACTTCCGTCGAGTACATCAGATAAAAATAAGGGCTATACAAAAAAGTGTGATGTGATAGTGGCCTGATAGCTACTTTAGATTAGGTGGTCAGAAAGAAATAATATAATGAGAAAACAATGCAAAAACCTTTAAGTGGCACAGTTAAATTAAGATTGTCATTTTTGTATTTCTGTTGCTAAGGATACTGAGTCTGACACAGTTCTTTGTTTCACTCTGTATTTTTTCAAACTGTTTTAGCAGTGGATGTATTTTTTAAAAGATTTGTTTTGGCTGGTTTTCATAAATAAAGAATAACTATATAATGTCAAATTCTTTGAGTTTAACTCAGTGACAAGATTCCAAGTATAAAACAGAGTTTTAAAAAATTTGAGTAACTTTGTTTTTATACAATGAGAAATTTTTTTTTTAGGTGTTCAGTGATATGTATATCTAAACTTGAAAAGAAAAGACTCGGAAGATAACTTAGTCTTCAGTTAAAAATGAATCTTTATTTAACTTTTCTAATGTCTGAAATGTTATGAGCAGTTTAGCTTTTGTGTTCTTAACATTGTTTGCTTAAAAATGTTCATTTTTTAGGAAATACTCTATTTTTTTCCAGCCTACTTTCTATCTCTCTTTTGTTTTTCACAAAGTGTTTCCATGTTGCTACTTGGATTTTATGTCAGTTATTTTAAATAGCTTCAAAATAGAAGATAAAGTAGGTATGTGGTAATTTATATACTCATTCTTTTTTTTTATAATTTTAAAAATTATTACTGGAATTTCACTGTTATAAGTATTTCTGTGATAGACATTTTGTGGCTTACAGATTTTTTTCTGCATGTTGGGTATCTTAAGGGATGTTATCCAAATGTGAATTTCTAAGTATTAATTTCTTTGTTGCCAAAAGAGTGTAATTCATGTCAACGTATGGCAAAACCCACTACAATATTATAAAGTAATTAGCCTCCAATTAACATAAATAAATTAAAAACAATTAAAAAAAGTAAACTTTTTTTACATAGAATTTAATGACGTTTTCATTTTATGGTTGTAAGAAATTATGATTAGCCATTCTAGGAAGGTTTTAACTAGAAAAAACAAAGCAAAAACATCTGAAAGAGAAACTATACTTTGTAGAACAAAGTTTAGAACTATTTGGTATAGTTTTGATAAAGTCTGATGGAGGCAACGATTTACTCAAGTGGGTATTCAAAGCTTGCCACCAGTTATATTTTTCAAAAAGCAATGTTTAACTGATTAATTTATCTTCTCATGTCTTAATTTCTGTCTTTGGGATCCTCTGAAAACTTTCTAATTACCAAAAAAAGATTAAAGTAGATACATCTTCAGCTAATCCTCAACTGTGCAGGTCATTTGTTTCTCTTACACTCTTCAGTTCAGTTCTACCATGCTTTTATGGATCTCCTGTCCTCTTTATTTGTTTGATGACATTTTATGGACTTACCACCCAGCGATCAGACTTAAAAAATCTTTGAAGATTAAACAGACTAGAGAGAACCTTGGTTATTTGCAGCCTGAGCATTGTTTCTCTGGCCACTTCTGGGTGGATGGGTGTTAGGATTCTAAGGTCTTTGCCAATAATGGGTTTACGGATTAATAAAACTAATAAGTAAAATGCTCTATGAGAACTGGAGATCCGGTAGCCAAACAGCTTGCTTGTGAGTGTATAGCACTTTCCTTTCTTATTGACCGGTGAAATCTTGAAGGTCTTAAGTGCATTACTGATGGATGGTACCTTGTCATGAATAGCATTTCTTCTTTTACTTATCTGGGTTTTATTATCTAACAGAAGCGCTATAAATTCTGGCCATATACCATAGGAGTGCTACACTTGTAGAAACTATTACTGAGATCGAGCATTTTTTGTCCTCAACATAAAATAGGGCACAGTAATAATTAAATTTAATAGTGTGTATTGTTTGTTCACTTCCTGGAGTGAAAAAGAAAATAAAAATATTCATGAGCTGGTAAATATTCTTAGTTTTTGCATACAGCATCCAGGAAAATACTTTGTTACCCTACTTAGATTCTTTAAAACAAAGTCCAGGGGTTAAGATTCCAAACTTCCAGTGCAGGGGGGCACAGGTTTGAAGTGTGGTCCAGAAACTAAGATCCCACATGCTATGCAACACCATGTGGCCAAAAAAAAAAGTTCATTATATTTGGCTTTTGGTTTGAGGATGGAGTATCTGCTAAATTAAGAAAATTGGGTGTAAAGTACAAAAATTTTATCTTCAATTGCTTATCTGTTCTATAAGCTAGTAGCAACAGATACTCTCTAGAATTATAGATCTGTTATAAACCCAGATTAAGAAAAAAGGTAAAAGGCAAGCTTGGTATCTAACTTTCCCTAAAAAATTAAACAAGGTAAAAGACAAGCTTGATATCTCACTTTCCCTAAAAGCATGTTTACATGCTTTAAAAACTTCTGCCTGTGGTTTAGTTGCTAAGTTGTGTCCAACTCTTGCAACCCCATGGACTGTAGCCCGCTGGGCTCCTCTGTCCTTGGGATTTCCTAGGAAAGATTAGCGGAGTGGGTTGCTATTTCCTTCTCCATGGGATCTTCCTGACCCAGGAATCGAACCCAGGTCTCCTACATTGCAGGCAGGTTCTTTACCAACTGAACCATCAGGGAAGCCTAAAAACTTCTTCCTACCAGGAATGAAAGGAAGAACAATATTTTAGTGTGTGTTATTTTTACATAAAATAGCAGTAGTTTTCAGATATATGTCATTTAGGTTATTCAGGAAGCATATTGCAGATATTGTGAAAATATTAAATATGTTTTTTCATTGTATTAATTTCCAATATCCTGACCTTATTATATATTCTCAAAATTCACTTTTTTTTTTTTCCAATTAGAATGTTCTAATTTGGACCGCAAACGGGGCTTTTTATATATGAGATAAAGCCAGACAGGAAGTAGAGTGACTTAAGTGTATAGTGTGTTATCTTTTGTTTGCTTTGTATATATGTGACAGTAGCTACTTAAAGCCAGATGTATTATGACCATTCATGTTTAGGAATTCTCATCCATCCATCTAGTTTTATATTATTTATTTATTTTTTTCTAGGCCTCAGGCTTCTTTATTTAAGAACAAAGTGATGAGTGATGTGGGAATTAAAGTCAAGAGCATCACTGAACTTCACCTTCCCTCCAACCAGTTTCCCCAAACTCCCTGCCCCCACATCCATTGTGTTCCCAATTCCTTTCTTAGTGAATAAAAAACTTAATCCCAAAGCCCTGGTACAAACCCCAGGGTTCTCTCCCTAGCTCTCCCCTTCCTCTGCCCCCCATTCCTGGGGTGAGCAGGCACCTCAGTTTGAATGCATAGGAGAGCCCAGAGCGGTGACAGACACCAAGGGAAAGGCCTCACCCTCAGGGAATGGGACCGAAGAGTACAGCGTAGTGAAGTGAGGGCCCCCGTAGCCTGGGGTACCAAAATGGGGCCCTGTCATCCATCTAGTTTTAAAGCTAAACCCCTAAGCCTTCTGTTGTAATTCTGGTCCCGCATGCTTTCCATGTTTCCCTCTCCTGCTGTGAATTTGATTCTTCAGTCTGCATTTCTCAAAGTGTGAGCTGACATGTCCAGTAAAGAAACTTATGAAATTATTTGCCACCATGATAAATGTTTGTGAAAAGCTGGAAAAGATCCCTGAGAAGGTATCATTTCTCTAAAGTTCTGTTGCTATTGAAAGGCAAAATTTAGTGGAAGAAGTTTCAATTTAAGAAACACTGTTTCATCTGGGTTGGAGTTAAATTAGATGAGACTTTAAATTCTTAATTCTTCTTGACTATTGTGAAAGGCTTGATAAATATGAAATCAGGAATTAAAAAAAAAATTTATTTTTGTTTTTGGCTGACTTTCAGTGGCTTTGTTTTCTATTGGGTAGACAGTATCCTGCTGCTGTCAATTCAGGACCCATGCCTGCACCATCTGTGAGCACCAGACCTGCCTAGTCTGTGCAGGGAAACTTTGCTTGTTCAGGCTGCCTTGCCGGCCTCTTCACTCAGGTCTTGCTGCTTTTGGTGACAGATGAAAGATTCTGGTGAAGTAGACTTTTAAGAAAGAGTGGGTTAATATGTTTCTGGAGACAGAAGGGACCTTTGGTATATACTCTAATAACTAGAGAGATGGTTCTGTGTGTCTGTGTTCAGGCACACTGTGGAGAATTTTCCCTGTATAGAGTACTCAGTGCTGACACCTGAGAGCTTTTGTGTCCTAACTTCAGTTTCATTAAAAGTAAGTTCTGAGAACATTAAAAGTGAGTTTTTGCCCATTTAGGCTTTTAATTTCCTATTTTAAAAAGTGCTTTTTATGTTAAACAATATTATTTCCCACCTCTTAGGGTAGCTAACAACTCTAGTTAGCTACCCTAAGTTAAGAATTTGCTTGAAATTCTTAGTATGGCTCCCTAGCTTAAAGAAGACTACCTAGTATTGCCCTACCATTTCATTAAACAAGCAAAACAATCTAAACTTGTGGCCCTTAGTCTTCTTCCAGAAGAAGACGACTACCTAGAAGACCTTCTACCTAGAAGAAGACTAAAGTATTACTTCTATACCTTTTAGAAGCTCTTAATCTAATTCAGAAATACATGCATGAGTGGATGTCTACACACATTCACCTCTCCACCCAGTTCATGTGTATACTCATATCAACATGCATCTCATCCATCCTAGTTTCTGGAGATTCATAAATCCCCTCTTGAAGTACATTGACAACCTCCAGTTTAAGAACTTACACAAGTTTTAAGTGAAAGGAAGAAAGCAAGATGTTGTTCCCACCCTCTCCCACCCCACCCCACACCTTGGGTAAAAGGCAGCTTATTTATTTAATCACCTATCATTCTTCAGCATCTGTTCATCCACCCACCCATCTATCTGTGTTTTATCAGGTGCTTTTTTTGTTGTTGTTGTTAACACTTTATTTTCTGCTTTTCCTTTCTTTTCTTTCTTCTTAAATCAGGAACTAGACTGCTTTCTAAATACAGAAAATGGAAGAATGATTCATGGCAACTATGAAGCTGTTCAAGTGGAGAATATACACATATTTGTTTTTGTATAATACTATAATTTTAAGCATTTATAACTTTGGGAAAGTTGTACAGATAGTCATTTTAGCTTGGCTTGGTTTACAGTCATCTCTTTTTTTCTCTTTTGGCAAGTGTTCTTTTGAACCTTTTATTCTGCTCTAGTTTTAAAATAAAGTACATTGTCAGTAAAGCAGAATAGGATTTTCTTGGGTGAAAATAAAATCATTAGGCATCTGACCATTTCTTCAGAAAGATACTCTATCAGAGTATTTTTTAAAACGTTTTAAATGAAGATTTTACTCCTTTTACCAAAAGTTTCTTTGTTCTTTTTGAAGTTATTTGTTTATTTCACATATGAATCATTTTGTGAAGATATTTTTAGGACTGTAGGGATTCACCTAAGTAATTTTAGACATGAAAAATTTTTGTATTAAATTGTTTTCCTCCTAGTCCTTATTACTTTAAAAAATTACTGTTGAAACCTTATTTCTTTTTGACGTTTATTTTCAGTATTCATTTTTCTACTGCCCATGTCTTTCTCACTTAGATAAGAAATTAAGCATCTATTTTTTTATGTAGACAAGGAAGGCAAACTGACTTATTTGCTAAATAAGGTCCTCATTGCCCTATCATTTTCATTAAGACTGAAATATAAGATCAGGGAAGAAAGAGTCACTCTCAGCCTACTGCACATGAGAAAAAGCAATGTGTTCACATGTGTGCAACCTGCTGCAGAGTCTTAGCCAATGAGGAGTGCAGCCTGAGCGGATCCTCATAGCCAACACTTGTGTCAAGAGCATATCATGAAAGATGAAAAAATACAAGTCAGCTTTGATAGCATTTAGGTTTTAATTAAATATAATATTCTAGCAAAAAAGATTCATTCCTATATCTTAAGCATATTTCATGAGAAGAAAATGTCAATGTTATGGACTTGCCTAATACAACTAAGCCTTAGGTTCTGTCTTTGCTCTTAGGGTATGAAGGAAAATTTAACTGTTTTGAAATATTTGATATGTTGGGGTAGATTTGTAATTTAATGGTAAATATGAAGAATATTTTTTTCCTAGTGGAAATAAAGCATGGAGATTAATAAGCTCATCAATAGAAAAGATCTTTTTTGGTCTCCAAGTGACAATGTAGTTTTTTATTTAATAGTGTGACTCATTATTATATGTACTAAAGGATGAAATCAGGCTTTCTGTTTCATTTTTTTCATCCTAGATATCTCTTTTCTTTAGACTTTCTGAATATTCTGCCTCTCCTTTAATAATGCAGTGTTCAGTCTTAAGAACTCTCCACATATTACTTTTCCTACCTACCTTTTTCCCTAAGAACAAAAATATCTCATTCAGCCTGGGGATCATTTGAAGGAACCTATAGAAAATGGTTTGAAACAAATTATAAAGCATCTTGTGTCTGAACCTCTGGCCCAACTCAGTCACTCAGTATTTTTTAGAGGATTATTTGAGGTGAAGGTCCAGTGATATTTCTATTCTCGGCCACTAACGGATAAATGATAAAAGAATTTTAAGGTCTTTGCTAGTGAACTCTGTAAAGAGTGCCAGTCTTGGGTGAGCAGTGAAGTAAGGAGTTTGGATCTGAAAGGGAGCAAATGAAAAACTATTATGTTTCTGAAGTGGTCAGTAATGCAGTAAGACTGAGAATTGGGACTTTGTAACTAAACAGAAAAGATATAATGAATTCTGGTTTACGTTTTCTCTAGTTCATGACCCAGATTAAAAAGTGCCTGTGGAATTTCATGAATATGTATGGATAAACATTTTTTATTATTAATTGCTATTTACTGAGCAGTAAGCACTAACTCCATTTATTTCTAAACAAAATATCATTTAATTCTCATTAAACATGTGAGTATTTTAGTGATACCTACATTTTGTAGATATGATACATTGAAGTAAACCCACATATGCTAGAATTTTGTTAGAGTTAGTTAGAGAGGGAGACTGCTCTTTAAAGGTAATAGGACTATCCATATGCCTTAAAAAAGGTTTAAAGTATTTAAAATACCTAAGTAGATTATATACAATCTAGACAGTACTTTGATATTTGTCCTTTGTGCATTTTATAGTGAGCCAAGTTGCTGTGTGAGATAGTTACATTTTCATTTGCTGCCTGGTCTAGGAAACCTTTCTAATTCTAGAATATATACTCTTGGAATTTTAAGACTTTAGAGCAAGTGTTTCATGTAGTGAGTTCCAGGTAAAATTTGTAATGGAAAAAAAATCCCTATGAAGTAATAAAATCAGACGTGATATACTTTCAGTTAGGTTTCCCAAGTGGCTCAGTGAAAGAATCTGCCTGCCAACCAGGAAATTTGATCCCTGGGTCAGGAAAATCCCCTGGAAAAGGAGATGGCTACTCACTCCAGTATTCTTGTCTGAGAAATCCCGTGGACACAGAAGCCTGGCGGGCTACAGTCTATGAGGTCATAAAAAAGAGTGAGACCTGACTTAGCGACTAAATAGCAACATACTTTCAATTATTTAAAATTCATTATTTGCAGCTTGGGTTGAATGGTAAACAAGAGACGCCTAGATTATATTGGAGACTGAAAAGATTGAAGAGTTTTTCAATAGCAGTATGCTGCTGCTGCTAAGTCACTTCAGTCGTGTCTGACTCTGTGCGACCCCATAGACGGCAGCCCACTAGGCTCTACCGCCCCTGGGATTCTCCAGGCAAGAACACTGGAGTGGGTTGCCATTTCCTTCTCCAATCAATAGCAGTATATTAGATAGTAAAAGAAGAGTCTAATATATATATATACACACACATACACATACACATTTATTTTAAATATCTTGATATATTTAAGAAGCAACTACCAATAAATGTGTTGCTTTTTGCTATAAAATAAAGTTTTTATATTATATGCTTATGTACACATTTTTCTACAGTTTAGAATCAGCTTTCTTTATCTGGAAAACTTTTGCTTATCCTTCATGGTCCAGAAAATGTCCTTCCAGCCATATTCCTGAAACAGTAAAAATTATGATGTATTACAGTTAAGTTGTCCTCCTTCTTTAGGACTTGGAGACATCTGGTACATAGAAGGTGATTGACAAGTATTTGCAGAATGAATGAAAGAATGGGTGAATAGGTTATACTTTTAATTAATTTAACAAAATTTTTAGCCAGTTTTAGCTATTCAGATCAATTTATATAAACATCTGAAGCGTTCAAGTAAATGAGCAACTACCATCATAGTTCATTGTCTTTGGGAACACTTGCTGATTCCTCTTTCTTTACCCAGTGAGTTTTAAAGTAAAAAGGGTTATGAATAATGATATTCTGAATTTTAAAACATTTTATTATGGAAGTTTTCATACACAGGGAAGTTGAAAGAAATGTAATGAATACCAGTTTACTTACCACTCATTTTAACAATTGTTGTTGTCGTCGTTTAGTTGCTCAGTTGTATCTGACTCCAGGGACTGCGGCCCACCAGGGTTCTATGTCCCCAAGCATATACTGATCCTGGGATCAAACCTGTGTCTCCTGCAATGCAGGTGGATTCTTTACTGCTGATCCACTGAAGGAGCAAACACTTGTCAATTATCTGTCAAGTATCAATTGGTCAAGTATCTGGTCCATTTGTTTGTCCCTCTATTCATCCCTCTATTCCATCTATCTTATGATACATTTAAAGGTAAATGCTTTAGCATGCATATCATCATCTAGAATTCAGTAATAGTTTCCATTTTTTTTCATCTTGAGGTAAATTGAAGTACAATGGACATGCATAATCTTAAGTGAACGTTTGCTAATTTTGACAGATGCTTATACCTGTTAACACAAACTTCTATCAAGATAACATTACCATCACCTCAGAACATTCCCTCATGTCCATTCCCAGTCAGCTTTTACCATCACACCTCATGGGAAACAATTTTTCTGATTTTTCTTCTGTTCCTTGGTAAGTTTTGCCAAAACATGACATCTTTAAGGAGTCAACGTATGTAAATGTTTAACTGGAAAACATAGGAAGGCGACAGATTGTTGTGTGAAGTGATCTTAAGAATGACAGCTGTAAAACCTGAGAGGGCAGTTGATGAAGGAAAGCTAAAACAACTTCATGAGATGACTTATGACACGAACTTAGGGCAATGCCAGAAGGACACACAGGTAGCGGCCACTAAATCTTGTAATTGCTTATAATGGTATTGGACCATATAAACCTGAAAGTCACTTGACAGATTTTTGCCTGGTTGTCAGCGAGAGTGACATAATTCTATGACCCAAATAAATGCATATCTTTACAAAGGCTGTAAAGTTGAAATATGGCATTTGTTTCAAGTATTTTGCTTTTGTGATTGAGCTAGCTAAAAATACTTGGCTTTTAAAATAATCTATTATAAAACATTGATGCAAATACAAAGTTTTAATTGTATAATGGAGAAAAATATTTTGGAATGTATAAAATCACTTTGTATTAAGTCTTTGTATTTAAAATAGTTTTAATAGTGTAGTTATACATCATATAGGGTTGTGCAGGTATAATGAATTAATCATGTACTTTGTATCCATCACTAATATGTTTAAATTCTGAACTTTAGCCAATAGAAATCACCATTAAAATCTATAAAATAGTAGAACATAGTTTGAGAACTGATCTTCAATTTATCACGATTTCTAGTCTCTAACCTCTGTTTTGCATAAAGGCTGAATATTAGCTGATGGTTTGTTAGAATGTACACCACCCAACCCCTACCCCACCCACCTTTTCTCTCTTCCTTGATTCTCTCCTTCCCTTTCTCCTTCCTTCCCTGCTACTTAAAAATGTATTTATTGTGCACTGACTATATAACATTGTATAAGATTCTGGAGATACTGGGAGTAGAAAGTATCTTAATGTAAATCAGATTCTAAAACCAGTACTTAGGATTTTAAACATTAAATTCTAATGAGTCAGAGCTCACTTTAAAAGCAATCATGCCTCTTAAAGTTTTTCAGTAGTTTTTGTAGAAAAGGAAATATGGTGGTATACGTGATCTAAGTTGATTGGATATTTGTGGTGTGGACATAATTCTTTTCTTTTTACAACTGAAACACTGGACCTGGTTTATCATTGACACCTGCCCTACCCATCAACTCTTCATGCTCAGTGTAGTCATCTGTATATTTAGCACTCTCTTACTTTAATAAAGATTCACTTGTGTCTCTGCTTCTACAGGTAGTTTTTTATTTGTTTTAAAAGAACTGTTCTTGGTCACGGAAGTCAGGAATTTCTTCTGTGATCTCTCAATTTGCATAGTATTAGAGAACAAAGTTCATGGAGCTAGAAGTCAGGAAACTGATTTTCTCCATTTTATTAGCTATGACCTGGGACAACTTAGGTGCTTAGTTGCTGTTACTTACAATGAAGTACTTTCCAATTTAGGCTGTATCTCAGAGAAGAAAAAAATATGTGTATACAAAAATTGAAGTGTAATTACTTTAGAACTATTTTTATTGTAGGAAAATATGCATAACATAGAATGTATTATTTTAACCATTTTCAGTACCTTAAACATATTCTCCTTGTTGTACCACTGTCACCCCCATCCATCTCCAGAATTTTTCATCTTTTCCACACTGAAAGTCTGTACTTGTTAAATAGTAACTCAGTAACTCCTCATACCTCCCTCCCTGCCGCCTCTCAGTTCAGTTCCGTTCCATTCAGTTGCTCAGTCGTGTCCAACTCTTTGCGACCCCATGGACTACAGCATGCCAGGCCTCCCTGTCCATCACCAACTCCCAGAGTTTACTCAAACTCATGTCCACTGAGTCGGTGATGCTATCCAACCATCTCATCCTCTGTCGTCCCCTTCTCCTCCTGCATTCAATCTTTCCCAGCATCAGAGTCCTTTCAAATGAGTCAGGTCTTTGCATCAGGTGACCAAAGTACTGGAGTTTCAGCTTCAAACATCAGTCTTTCCAATGAATACTCAGGACTGATCTCCCCTAGGATGGACTGGTTGGATCTCCTTGCCATCCAAGGGGCTCTCAAGAGTCTTCTCCAACAGCACAGTTCAAAGGCATCAATTCTTTGGCGCTCAGCCTTCTTTATAGTCCAACTCTCACATCCATACATGACTACTGGAAAAACCCTAGCCTTGGCTAGATGGACCTTTGATGGCAAAAGAATGTCTCTGCTTTTTAATATGCTGTCTAGGTTTGTTATAACTTTCCTCCCAAGGAGTAAGCATCTTTTAATTTCATGGCTGCAGTCACCATCTGCAGTGATTTTGGAGCCCAAAAAAATAGTCTGACACTGTTTCCCCATCTATTTGCTATGAAGTGATAGGACTGGATGCCATAATCTTTGTTTTCTGAATGTTGAGCTTTAAGCCAACTTTTCACTCTCCTCTTCACTTTCATCAAGAGGCTCTTTAGTTCTTGTTCACTTTCTGCCATAAGGGTGGTGTCATCTGCATATTTGAGGTTATTGATATTTCTCCCGGCAATCTTGATTCCAGCTTGCGCTTCATCCAGCCCAACGTTTCTCATGATGTACTCTGCATTTAAGTTAAATAAGCAGGGTGACAATATACAGCCTTGATGTACTGCTTTTCCTATTTTGAACCAGTCTGTTGTTCCATGTCCAGTTCTAACTGTTGTTTCCTGACCTGCATACAGATTTATCAGGAGGCAGGTCTGGTATTCCCATCTCTTTCAGAATTTTCCACAGTTTATTGTGATCCACACAGTCAAAGGCTCTGGCATAGTCAATAAAGCAGAAATAGATGCTTTTCTGGAACTCTCTTGCTTTTTCGATGATCCAGCGGATGTTGGCAATTTGATCTCTGGTTCCTCTGCCTTTTCTAAAACCAGCTTGAACATCTGGAAGTTCATGGTTCACGTATTGTTGAAGCCTGGTTTGGAGAACTTTGAGCATTACTTTACTAGCATGTGAGATGAGTGCAATTGTGCGGTAGTTTGATCATTCTTTGGCATTGCCTCTCTTAGGGATTGGAATGAAAACTGACCTTTTCCAGTCCTGTGGCCACTGCTGAGTTTTCCAAATTTCCCGCCTCTGGACACTACCATCTTTTGTCTTTAGGATTATAGAAGGTTTTTTTTGTTTTTTTGTTTTTTTTTGTTAAGCGGGCTAACTTTTCTCTTTCCTCCCATTCCTCTTAGTTTAAGAAGTGTTCTGATGTTTTAACATATTCTCTAATTTTTATTCTACAGCCATGGAGACAGCAACAAAAACACTTTGAAATAAATGTGCCTAGGCAATTGTATAAATGTAATGCATTTAAACTAGCCATTTATTTGATATTAGGCATTTCATTTGATTTCCACCTATGGCTATGGCTTTGAGAAGTTTGATTTATATTTTATTTGATGTGATTTCAGGTTGTGAATCTTTGCAATGCAATAATTAGAACTTAGGTTATTTGAAGTATGGCTTAATGAAGTGTAAAGGGTATGAATTGAAAGATAAATAACATGTAACCTAGGGAATATTTGCATAAATGGCATTTAGCTGTTGGGCATTTTTTAATTTATACTGCAAGTGCTTTTTCATAATATATAAAGGTGGTTTTACTAATGTTGGTACAATTTAGAACATTTTGTAAAGGTAATTAGATGATTGAAATTTTTGTTTTTTATTTTCAATGATTTGATATTTTCAGGCCAGCATTTGGTTCAATATATTGTGTACTAAAAGAAAAGTCCTAGTCATTTGAATAGCCATAACTCTAATTGTATGAAGAATTTCACTGGTATAAGCAGTACAAAGTTTAAAGGCACTCAATGTAACCTAGTTACCAGAAATGATGTTTGATGAATGCCAGTGAAATATAATGATGATTTTGCTTTTGCTTCTTTTTGGTGTTGAAGGTTGAAGAGATACCAGAAAAGGTCCAGAGTGGATGGGACACATGTTTTTCAAATTGACCTTTTTAAATCCTGGGATTCAATGACAGTGATGTAACTGAGTTATTAAATGCTGTGACTCCTGGAATGAAGATACAAAAATGTAGATATTGCTAATTGGTAAATACTTTGATCAAGACAAAATTTCCTAGTTTCAGAGGCATGAAGGCTTTGTTGCAGACCTGAAATTTAAACATTTTTTGAGAAAAAAATTCAAAATTGCAACTACAGATTAATGTATACAAGTTTAATACTTACAATGAGAAAAGAAAATGGATGACATGTTTTTAAAAAGATGGCCAGTGACATAATCATCAGAATTTTGAAAAATGGACATTTTTTAATTCCTGATCATACTTTAAAACTACTAAAATTTAAAAATTGACACCCTGTAGGATATGTAGTCTTTGATTGCCTCTTCCTGTGGCATGCCTATGCTACCTGTTTGTGCTGTACAAAGAGAGTTTGAGAAATTCTATTTCAAGAGTCCTACAAAAATAAAAAAGGAAATGTGTGCTGCATTTATAATTACATAAGAGTTATCAAATATATTCCTAATAAAAGAAAATGCCTGATTTGCTAGGCATTGGCTAAAGACTGAATTATCTGCTTATACTATTTCCTATATCATGATTGAAAGAATTTACCCCAGACTGTCTTTTAGCTGTGTATATTTCAGACTTCCTCCCCAACTTACCATATACCTGTAGTTCTAGTTTACATGGGACACATCATATGTCTCCTTGACCTCTGTCTCTAAACTTTCATTTCATGACTCCAGGTAGTTGGTGCAATGGGTAAGAAAGGTGTATTACTAGAAGCTAGTCCTACAGTGGAATAATTAATTACACATGGAAATGAGCGAGAACCACATACATACATCCTACTAAACCCAAATTGAATGTGTCACCAATTCTCTCTCCTCTTTGTTGGAACCTCAAAGTGCCTGCTATGACTCACACCATTTGACATGAGAAAATAACCCTGAAGCCTAAGCTTCATGAAGCAAATTTATGGTAAATTCACCTCTGTGGATTCTGTAGTGCCGTTTCTATGGTGAAGGAAATCTGCTATCCAATATGGTTGCCACTAGTCATATGTGCCTGTTGAATACTTGAAATATGATTAGTGCCCCCAAAGAAATGAATCTTTAATTTTATACTTTAAGGTTAAGGAGATATTTGTGACTAATGTACTGTGTTGGATAGTATAGGTCTAGCATCTTTATTACTATTTTATGTAAAATTAGTGCTCATGTAATCCTGTTAAAGATACTATGTATTGATGTATCATATTCAGCTTTACTTAGTTTATTTAGATATAAACTCTCCATTGTAACCTGAATTCTTGATTACATGATACTGCCTATTGAGCAAAGTAGGGAATTCTCATAATTATAAACAAGATTTATATTTGAAAATCTATTTAAATTTAAGCTGAAAGAAGTGTTTCTTCTGATGGGGATATTGTCTTGCTAGAAAATTACCTTGAATCAGAAGTATTAAAATATTATGGGCTGAAATGTGTTTGCAAAATAGTGGTTAAAGCCTTTTTGTATGAAGCATTTTATATTTTTCTTTAGAAACCTAATAGAACATTTCCAGAGACAGAGGGCAAGTGTAATATTTGGTTGATGTGTTTAATATTATTTTTGGCTGATTAGTTTGCTAATTCAAGTGCTCCAAACAAGATTCCAAGATTTGGGCTAGATCTTGTTTTGCTATGACTTGGCATTTGACAGTAATTCATGAATATTTAAATTGGTCAAAGAAAAGGGGAAACATGAATATTGCTTAGTAGAGTTCTACGAACCACCTCTATGGCTTATTATTACATACAATTTTCTTAAACTTTGCAAATTTTATTCATTATATGCCTCATGTAGAATGGAACATTTTCATAATTATTAATGCAGTGTACAGATGACCTTTTAAGATTTGTGTATAAAATTTTGGTGTGTATTTAAGTGGAATAATTAATAATTTTCTGTTCATGTGCTGGTGAATTTTATTTGAACAGCTGAGTGTTGATAGAAATTGGGAATAGATGTTTTCTGTACATCTGCATGTAATAATTGTGATTAATATTTAGATTTACTGGATTGATTTTTTTAATTGAGGTAAAATTTGAATAATATAAAATTAACTGCTTTGAAGTATATAATCATTGACATTCACAATGTTGTTTTACCTCTGTTTAGTTTCAAAACATTTTCAACATCACTGAAGAAATCTCCCATATTCAAAATGGATGCAGGTATTCCAAATATTTCATAAAAATGAAATAATACAGCACATGGACTTTTGTTTCTTGACTTCTTTTACATTTTAATATAATTTTTTCAAGGCTTATATTTGTATTAGTACTATATTTCTTGACTCAGTGGTAGAGAATCTGCCTGCCAGTAAAGGAAGTGCATGTTCAGTCCTGGGTTTGGGAAGATCCCCTTGAGAAGGAAATGGCAACCCACTCTAGATTCCTTGCCCAGAGAATCTCTTGGACACAAGAGCCTGGTGGGCTACAGTCCATAGGTTTGCAAAAGATTTAGGCGTGACTTTCAAGGCTATGGTTTTTCCAGTGGTCATGTATGGATGTGGGAGTTGGACTGTGAAGGAAGCTGAGTGCCGAAGAATTGATGCTTTTGAACTGTGGTGTTGGAGAAGACTCTTGAGAGTCCCTTGGACTGCAAGGAGATCCAACCAATCCATTCTGAAAGAGATCAGCCCTGGGATTTCTTTGGAAGGAATGATGCCAAAGCTGAAACTCCAGTACTTTGGCCGCCTCATGTGAAGAGTTGACTCATTGGGAAAGACTGATGCTGGGAGGGATTGGGGGCAGGAGGAGAAGGGGACGACAGAGGATGAGATGGCCGGATGGCATCACTGACTCGATGGATGTGAGAATGAGTGAACTCCGGGAGTTGGTGATGGACAGGGAAGCCTGGCGTGCTGCGATTCATGGGGTTGCAAAGAGTCAGACACAACTGAGCGACTGAACTGAACTGAGTGACTAAACAACAAACAACAGCAATATTCTCTTGTATAAATATACCACATTTTGTTTTTCCATTCATCAATTAGACTGTTTTAAGAAATTAAAAAAATTTTTTAAATTGAAATAGAGTTGATTCATAATGCTATGTAGAATAGCTTTTAAATAAAATTGAAACTAGGAACTCCAGTAATTTTTCTTAATCAGTTCTAAGCCTTAATTGACCATGAACCTTCTTGTTTACAGTTATTCAATACACTTCAGGTTTAGCTTATTGAAATATGACCAGTGTTTCATTTTTTACCCTCAATCACATTCCCCTTCACTCATTTTTTAATGCTGTTTGTGCTAAACATTTTCTATAAACTTCTCTTAACATTATTTTTAAATGTTAGTGAGATAGTCTGATACAGTCTAAATTTATTCTAAATCATAGAATGATAAAGCTGAAAGAAAAATAAAATTTGATCTATGAGACTAATATTTTAAACTATAATCTGATAAGAAAATAAACAGTAAAATCAAATATCCTTTTTATCCATTGAGGAAAGTCATTTGTAGGGCAGGAATAGAGATGCAGATGGAGAGAACAGATGTGTAGACATGGAGTAGGGGGTTAGGGAGGTGGGATGAATTGAGAGATTGGCATTGACATGTATACACTACCATGTCTAAAACAGATAGCTAGTGGGAACCTGCTGTATATCACAGGGAGCTCAGCTTGGTTCTCTGTGGTACCTAGACTGTGTGTGGTGGGGTTTGAGAGGGAGGTTCAAGAGGGAGAGGATATATGTGTACATATAACTGATTCACTTCGTTGTATAGCAGAAACGAACACAGTAACACAATATTGTAAAGTGGCTATACTCCGGTTTTTTTTTTTTAAAGGAAAGTCAAAAGAAATCTCCAGATATTAGATTTTTAATATTCCCTTTCCTATCAGTGAATAAAGACGTCTTTAAAAAATGGTGAGCTTCACCATATTGAATCTGTGATATAAGATGTATTGCATCATGTTGTAAGGGCTCTTTGTTTTTAATCTCTTGTTCCACTAGGCTGGGCCTCAGTTTTCTAAAGACTGGCACATAGAAAGACATGAACGTTGCTCATAGTAAATCTCTCTTCAGAAACTCAGGTTTCATGATATGTGTTATTTGCAGATTTTTTAAACTTTTGTTTTATCTTGGTATTTTTTAGAGGAGCAGAACCTGTCTATGTTTTTAAAAAATTATCACTTGGTAACCATTTGCAAAATTCTCAGTAGCATCTTAAAAAGTTGCTTCCTGATGGATTTATTCTTGCATTCTTTCTTGGTTGTGCACTTTTTTTTTTTTTAAACAGGCTGTGGTTGTGTCATATATGCTCGTTGTAATTTGGCTTTTCAAAATGTCAAATGCCAGCCATATGCAAAGTAAGGTAATTTGCATTTTTATGACTGTGAAATTTAGCTCATTTTTCAAAATAAACAGAAACCTCAAATGACTTCTTTTAGTCTAATTTGTTGACTTTGGTGATTTGTCAGTGTGTGAGTAACAGACTGTATTAGTTTCCATCCCCAAGTAACAAGTTACCACAAACATAGTGGCTTAAAACAACATAAGTAGCGGATCTTACAGTTTCTGTAGGTCGAGAGTACAGGTTCAGAATAGTTGGATTCTGTGCTCAGGATCTCACAGGCTAAGTTCAAGGTCTTGGCTGGGTTGAGGGCTCATGGGGTCTTCTTGCATATTTGTCTTGTTGTTGGAATAATTCATTTTCTTGGGGTTGTCTGATTGAGGCCCTAATTTTTTTTTTTTTTTTTTGGCTAGCTGTTGACTGGAGACTGCTCTTCGTCTCTAGGGGCCCTCTTAGGGTCTTGCTACAGGCCCCTCTTATGAGGCCCTTTCTTAAAGGCAGCAGGAGAATCCCTCCTAGGCTCTGAGGCTCTTCCTTCAGGAAAGGCCAGGTCTCTTCTGAGAGCTCCCCTGGTTAGCCCAGAATAATCTTCCTTTGACAGACTTAAAGTCAGCTAGTTTTTAACCTTAATTACAGCTGTAAAATCCTCTTACCTCTGTGATACAATATCATCTAATACAGAGAATGAACCCTATCATATTTATAGTCCTGCGGTACTCAAAAGCAAGAGAGTACAGAGACTCTACCCCAGGGAGCAGGCATCCTCTAAGATGGAGGCCATCTTGGAATACTGTCAACTACACAGAAGTTAGGTGATAGTTTTAAATTGTACCTGTATATATTTTTAAAAACAACAGGCAGTACGTTCAAGAGCAACTTTAGGTTTACAGAAAAATAGAGCGTAAAGTACAGAGCTTCCATATACCCTTTTCCCTCTACACAGTTTACTGGATTTTTGTTGTTGTTGCATTAATGCAGTATACTTGTTAAAACTGAGCCAATACTGATACTATGTTATTAACTCAAGTCCATAGTTTATGTTAAGGTTTACACTTCATATTGTTCTATGGGTTTTGACAGATGCATAATATCACGTATGTACCATTACAGTATCGAACAAAATGATATCACTTCCCTAAAGAATCCCCTGTGCTCCATCTATTCATCCTTCCCTCCTCTCTCCCCTGGAACCTTTGGCAACTTCTGGTCTTTTTACTATCTCTAATAGTACTGCTTTGCCAGAATATTATATAGGTGGGATCATAAAACGTATAGCCTTTCCAGACTGGTTTCTTTCAATTAATAATAGGCATTTAATGTTCTTCCATGTGTTTCTGTGACTTGATAGCTTATTTGTTTTTATTGCTGAAAAATACTGCATTGTATGGTTGTACCACAGTTGGCTTAATCTGGTAGGCTGCTCTCTAGATCTTATTTGAGTATTGCTAGGAAATGGCCTGTAGAGGTGTCAGTAGGTGTCACTAGGAAGCCTTCTTTGGAATAGAAGGAAGGGGTTTCTCTTTCTGGTTCCAATGCACTTTGCTCTCTTGCTCCTCCTGTGTGTGGTGGAAGTGAGCCAACCCCTAAGTGGTGGACAGAATCCACTGAGAAGATGCTTATGGGGGTGCTACTGAAACTTTGGGAGACTGCTGTTTGTGGCATCTGTGAGACTTGCGGGGGAGACTACCTGGGGGATGGTGAAACTTGTTAGGATGGGCTCATAGGGGTGCTGATTAAAGCTTCTGGAGGGGTGATTGTCCCTGGGTGCCCCAGGAACAAGAAGAAAATAAAGCATACTGTAACCAGAAAGAGAAGACCTCTATTCTAGCAATGTTCCTGTAGCACTCTGTGCTAATAAAACTTAAGGTTATGGATACTGGCAAAGAAGAAAAGATACAGGGTACAGCTTCAGTATCATACAGGACAGTGAAGGGCAGAAGGAAAATTTGGAGTTGACAGGCAAGAAGTTGATAACTAACACACTTTCTGTTTCTACTTTGCTGAGAGTTTTTTAAAAATCAGGAATGAGTACTGAAAGAAGATCCCCTGGAGAAGGAAGTGGCAACTCACTCCAGTATTCTTGCTGGAAAATCCTATAGACAGAGGAGCCTGAATGGCTATAGTCCATGGGGTCGCAAAAAAATTGGACATGACCTAGTGCCTAAACAATGACAACAACATTGAATATTATCACATGCTCTTCTGCAGCCATCAAGATAGTCATATGGTCTTATCTTTTAATCTGTTAAAATGGTAAATTACTTTAAATGGATTTTTGAATGTGAGATCTTGCATTCCTACCTAAGCCATACTTGATTATGATGTAATTCCTTTATATATATATATATAAAGGAATATATATATATATATATATAGTTGATCCTTGAAAATGCGTGAGTTAAGGACACTGACCTTCTGAATAATTCAAAATTCAAGTATAATTTATAGTTGGTCTTCTGTATCTTTGGTTCCTCTGTATCCCTAGTTCTGCATCCTTGTATTCAGTCAACTCAGATTTTATAGTACTGTTGTATTTATTCCTGAAAAACAATCTGGGTAAGTGGGTCTTGATAGTTCAAACTGGCAAGTTGTTCAGCAGTCAGTTGTATTGCTGGATTGGATTTGGTAATACTTTGTTACATACAGGTCTTTATATCCATAAGATGGGTTGTCTATGATTTTCTTTTTCTGTAATGCCATTTGGTTTTGGAGGGTTTGGTGGCTTCATAAAATAAGTTGGTAAGTATTCCTTCTTCCTCTCTTTTTGTGAACAAGTTTGTATAGGATTTGTCTCAGTTCTTCCTTGAATTTTTGATAGAATTTACCAGTGAAGCCTCTAGTCCTGGAATCTTCTTTGTGAGAATACATTTAGTTACAAATTCAATTTTTGAGATTGATGATGAGCTTCTTTTTGAATCACTCGTACTTTGCATCTGTCAAGCAATTTATTCATTTAAGTTATCAAGGATATTGATGGAAAATTATTCTTAATGTTCCCTTATTGTTTTAGTGTTAGAAGCATCTGTAGAGTGTCTTTGTTTTTATTTCTTGTACTTGTTAATTTTATCTTCCCTCTTTTTTTCCCTTAGTCATTCTAGCTAGAGGTTTATCACTTAAGTTCTTTTTTTCTTTAAAGCATCTTTAGTTAGTAAACTATATTCAAGTGAAAATGTAATATTCAAGGTTAGATATTAGCTATGGTGCTGTGTATTATTGTGTGTGTGTGTTATGAATAATGAATGAAAAGAACTTTGGAAAAAGTAATAAATTATACTTGAATGTTAAATACTGTTTTTCAAAATTCAATTTTGTATTAGGGTGTAGCTGATTAACAGTGTTGTGATAGTTTCAGGTGAATCAATTCACTTTATGATAAAAGTGAGGTTTTCATTAAACTCTGACATTTTATCAGGAACTATAATACTTCCTTTTTTCTATCTTATATACTTCTAATTCACTTTTCCATACCTGAGAGATTCACTGAATCATAGTATGAAAGCATTTGCATTTAAAAAAATGCATCTTTGACTTGTCTCTCTTCAATGTCTTTGCTTATTTGCTCTTAAAAACAATTTTCCCTCTTCTATTTACTTCTTTTTTTTAAGTTGCTTTGCTTTCTCTCATTTTTTACGGTAGAAATTTGACTTTTAAAGCCACAAATTTTCCTCTAAACCAGTGATCTCAAAGTTCTGTTGCAAATGAAAATGATCTAAGAATTTTTAAATATACTAATGGCTGTTTCCCAACCCAAGACACTGTGATTTAATTGTGGAAGTAGACATGGACTACAATGGGATATTTAAAAATTCTTGATTCTGATGTGTAGCACATTCTGTGAAGCATTGCTCTGAGCTTCTCAATTTAGCTTCTCCCACAAAATTTGATAGATTGTGTTTTCATTTTAATTCATTTCAAGATATTTAAAAATTTCCCTTGTGATTTCTCTCTTTTCTCCATTGGTAATTTAGAAGCACATTGTTTGATTCTCAAATATTTCAGGGTTTCTGTTCTTTTTCTTTCTTTTTTCTTGATTTCCTGTGATCAAAGAAAATATTCTGAGTGATTTTAACATTATAAAATTTATTGGACTTTTTAAATTCAAGCCTGCCATGTGATGAATCCTGGTTTATGTTTCATGTGCACTGGAAAATTAATGTGTATTTTGCCATTGTTGGCTGGAGTATTCTGTAACTATTAGATCGGGTGTATTGATGGTGTTAGTCAAGTATTCTATGTACCTATGTATGTTTTGGTCTTTTTGTTCTATGAATTACTGTGAGAAGTGTGCT